>NC_073377.1:39236824-39836824 GCF_028641065.1 Leucoraja erinaceus
AGGAGAGAGAGGAGGGAGGAGAGGAGGGGAGGGGAGGGGGAGAGGAGAGAGGAGAGGGGAGGAGGGAGGGGAGAGGAGAGGAGAGGAGAGGAGGGAGGAGAGGAGGAGGGAGGGGGAGAGGAGAGGGAGAGAGGGAGAGGAGGGAGGGGAGGGGAGGAGGGGGGAGAGAGGGGAGGAGAGGAGAGGAGAGAAGAGGAGAGGAGAGGTGAGGGAGAGGAGGGGAGGGGAGAGGGGAGAGGAGAGGAGAGGAGAGGAGAGGGGAGGAGAGGAGAGGAGAGGGAGAGGGGAGAGGGGAGAGGGGAGAGGGGAGAGGAGAGGAGAGGAGAGGGAGGGGAGAGGAGAGGAGGGAGAGGAGAGAGGAGGAGAGGAGGGAGGGAGAGGAGAGGAGGGGGAGAGAGGAGGGGGGGAGGGGAGAGAGGAGAGGAGAGGAGGGGGGGGGGAGGGAGAGGAGGAGAGAGGGGAGGAGAGAGGAGGGGAGGAGGGGAGGGAGAGGGAGGGAGGGGAGGGAGGGAGAGAGGAGGGAGGGGGAGGGGAGAGGAGAGGAGGGGAGGGGGGGAGGGGAGGAGAGGGGGGAGAGGAGGGGAGGGAGGGGGAGAGGGGGGGAGGGGAGGGGGGAGAGGGGGGGAGGGAGAGGGGGAGGAGAGGGGGAGGAGGAGAGGAGAGGAGAGGGGAGGGGAGGAGGGGGGAGGAGGGGAGAGGAGAGGAGAGGAGAGGGGAGGGGAGGGGGGGGCGAGGAGAGGAGAGAGGGGGGGGGGGGGAGGGAGGAGAGGAGGGGAGTGAGAGAGGGGGGAGAGGGGGAGGAGGGGGGGGAGAGGGGAGAGGGGGGAGGGGGAGGGAGAGGAGGGGGGAGGGGAGAGGAGGGGGGGGGGGGGGGGGAGTGGGAGAGAGAGAGAGGGGGGGAGGAGAGGGGGGGGGGGAGGAGGGGAGACGGAGAAGCGGGAGAGGGAGGGGGGGAGGGGAGGGGGGAGGGGGGAGGAGAGGAGAGGGGAGGAGAAGAGGGAGAAGAGAGGAGAGGGAAAGGAGAAGAGAGGGGAGGGGAGGAAGGGGGAGGAGAGGGGAGAAGAGAGGGGAGAGAGAGGAGAGGTGAGGAGAGGGAGGAGAGAGGAGGGGGGAGGGGAGAGGAGAGAGAGGAAGATGAGAGAGAGGGGGAGGGGGGAGAGGAGGGGAGAGGGGGGGGGAGAGGGGAGGGGAGGAGGGGAGGGAAGGGGAGAGGAGAGGAGAGAGAGAGAGGAGAGTAGAGTAGAGGGGAGGGGGAGGAAGAGGGGGGGGGAGAGGAGAGGGGGGGAGAGAGGGGGAGAGGAGAGGAGAGTAGAGGGGAGGGGAGGAGAGGAGAGGGGGGGAGAGGGAAGGACACTTACCTTTGAGTAGTCACGTGTTCAGTGTTATTCACAGCTCAGAGAAATGTGATCCTCTGCCTTCCTCCAGCTTGCAGACTAATTGAGGCACACCACTTCCTGGCTTTATAGTCCATCCCCCCTGCCGCCAGCGGGGGCAGCATAGAGAATGGGGAATTTTGTAAAATCGATAATATATCTGTCATTTTTCATCGACTGGAAAAATCCTCAGCACACATGTGGCGGAGGGGGGCTCTGAGCGAGGTAGCCAAAAATGACGGCTGTAGGTGGCGGCGTTCTCTCGGAAATCGCAGCGCAGATCGCCACAACCGGTCAAGAACAGACATTTAGTAATATAGATAGATAGATAGATATCTATCATGATTCTGCTCACCGTGTGGTGTTCCAAAGGAAACAATCTTTGTTTGTCCAACTTCTCCCTGGAGTAATACACCCTAATTCAGGCATTATTCTGGTAAACCTTTTCTGCACCTTTTCCTAAGCCATCACACACTTTCCTGCAACGAGGCAATCAGAATTGCATGCAATACTCCAAATGTAGCCTAACAATTTTTTATAGATCTGCATTATCACTTACTAACTCTTATACTCAATGACCCTACCAATGAAAGTGAGTATAACATATTCTTTTTTTTACCACACTATCTACTTATGTTGCCAATTTCAATGAGTTATGGACCTGCATACCTCCTCTGGCAGCTCAGTTCACTTACCCACAACTCTCTGAGTAAACAATTTGCCCCTCAAGTTCCTATTAAATCTTTCCCCTCTCACCTCAAACCTATGTCTTCTGATATAAATATATATAACAAACAACAGAAGTCTCAGCAGAGATCGCTGTGGAACTCCACTGATCACAGATCTCCAGCCAGAATAATGTACTTCAACCATCACCCTTTGTCTTCTATCAGTAGGATGACAGATGACGCAATGGGCTAAGTGTTCGGCTGGCGACCGGAAGGTAGCCGATTCGAATCCTGCCTGGAGTGCATACTGTCATTGTGTCCTTGGGGCAAGACACTTCACCCACCTTTGCCTATGTGTAAAATGTAATGTAATTATGTGAAGCACTTTGGGGTCAATGCAAGTTGACTAAAAATGTGCTATATAAATAAGATTATATAGATTATATATATCAGTAAGCCACTTCTGAATTCTGTGTGCCTTTAATGTTCTGGATCAGCCTACTATGGGGTACTTTATGAAATCTATATATTACTCTCATCTTGTTTGCCCTGTTTGTACATATATTTGCGCAAAATCAGTACACGATAGCGTACAAAGTTTGCACCACCATTGTCCTGTGATGTCAATTAAACACGTTTCCAGATTGATGATATATTTTATAAGTTATTGACATTTTAAGCTACAATAACCACTGTAAATAACCTGTTTTCCACTTTCCCTACCTGCCAGCAGTGTTCCACCCCACAATGACTTCACAATGGGATCTCATTTACATTAAAAAAAACCTCCTTTGTAAAGAACACAGTAGCATTCCACATCACAATGACGTCACAATGGGATCCCGAATTTCATTTACATTAAAAAAAGCATTTTCCAAAACGGGTTCCCGTTTCATTAAAAAATAACGGGAACCTGTCAGCTGCGCTTGCGCAGTTGGGGGCTGCGGGTGAGTGGTGGAATATTGCGTTGGGGAAACGGGGCCCAACGGGTTCCACTTGGTCTAGTACCTTACTAAAATCCAGATAATCAATATCCACTGCCCTACCCTCATCAAAAACCTGTCACCTCCTCAAAAACACAATTGTTGATAAGACACAACCTCCCGCATCCAATGTCCTGCTTACTGTCCTTAATTAGCCCATTCCATTCCAAAAGGGAGTAAATCATATCCCAAACAATCCTCTCCTTTTGTTTCCCTAACATTGAAGTGTGGATCATCACTACATAATTACCTGGCTTTCTAAAACATCCTATGCTTAAAGAACAATATTGGCTATTCCCCAGGGTTCTGGGACTGTGGCTGTGGCTAAAGAGGTGGCAAAGAACTTCATTAAGACCCATGCAATCTCCTCTCTTGCCTTTTGCAATAACTTGGCATAAATCCTGTGGATTTATCCACCTTAATGCTCTTCAAGAACACCAAAACCACCCCCTTCTTGATCTCAAACTGCCCTCAAATATTAGTATTTTCCACACTGATCTCACTGTCCTCCATGTCCTTCTCCTTTCTGATGCAAAATACTCTTTGAGCAGGGGCAGAAATCGCTATCAAAACATGGGACACACACAATTTCTTAGCACTGCCCGCGCTAGCGCACACACACACACGCGCATACACACAAGCAGCACGCACGCATGCACACACAAGTGCATGCATCTTTGGAGGCTTCAGCCCTGGGCCCTGTGGACGGTAACATCGGGAGCTGACCTGCTTGGTGACCGACTCTGAACTCCCCGGCGTGGGGCTTCGATTGGCCCGTTATAGGGGCCTTTCGTTGCATGGCGGGGGCTTGAACATAGGGAGCCTCGATCGCCTAGACGCAGCAGCAATTTGACCACGGGGCGGTGGAAGATCCCACGGCCAATTTTAAGCCAAGCCGCGCCAGGCCAGGCGATGAAAAGCCCCGCGAACGGGCCGATTCAAGCCCCACTCTATGATCTTTACTCCACCAGGACGTCTCCCTCCTCCAATCACCGCGCTCTATCCTCAGTCCCACCCCCCTACTTCCAACTCTGACTGACACTTCCTCTTCCAATCATCGCGCTGAATCATCATGGTTCCCCACCCCCCCCCCCACCCCCCCCCCCCCCCCCCCCCCCCCCCCCCCCCCCCCCCTGCTGACCGACGTCTCTCTCGTCCAATCGGCGCCCACCCCTACTGTCTTGCGGGAAAGCCGAGATTTTAAATAGATTTATTTTTCAACGTGCTTCAAAATTCGGATTACAAAACCTGGGACGGATTGTCCCCCACCTCTCAAAACCTGGGGGGGATTGTCCCCCACCTCTCAAAACATGGGGGGATGCGCTCCCCCCAGTCCCCTCGCGACCTCTGCCCATGTCTTTTAGTACCTTGCCCACATCCTGTGAATCCAAACTCAATTTCCCTCCTTTATCCTTGAGCAGTCCTACTTTCTCCATGGTTACCCTCTTATTTTTAATGTACGTATAAAGAGCCTTGGACTTTTCTTTAATGTGACTCGCCAAAGTAATTTCATGGCCTCTTTTAATCAAATCTCCTGCTTGAGTTTTTTCTTAGTTGCTTTATATTCCTTTAAAGCACTGTCTGATTTCATCTTTTTAAAACATACATAAACATTTATACCAAAAAGATGCATCACTCACAATGTTCATTTCTCAAACACTTTATCAAATAAGTACACACTTTCATCACAATTCATCTTGTTCTCAAATAATGCTGCTGTGTTACAGTGAATTTATAATTTACTTAGATGGAAGCATACTAAAGATGATTAATAGACTCTGAAATATATTTCCCTTTAAGGAGTACCATTGAATCCCTTTAACAGGTAAAACCTGCCTTAAAATCCTTTATTTTTTATTTATTTTTACTTTATTCTTCTGACATCTCCAGGTCTGAGTAACAGAAACATCCATTTTGAAGTAACAGAAATATCCATATTTCATTGAAGAAATCACCATTAAATGGACAGTGCTCAAGTCAGTAAGAATTAATAAAGAAAATGGATGTGAAATTGACTGAAGAGTTAAAAGAAGAATTGAGCAATCATTGGATTATGGCACTGATCTTAGATGAGCCAACTGGGAACTTCACACATACTGAAACTTTATGTTCCCCAAAACGGTGGACGACGGCTAGCTGAGTCCACAAGTGAAATGGATTAACTGCTCAGAATGTCCCACCATTCATCCCTTTAGACTTTAGACTTTGGAGATTAAGCACGGAAACATGCCCTTCGGCCCACCGACAAAAGAGATAAAGCAGCTGACCAGCCAAGCTGCCATGGAATTTCAGGATCTAATTGTTTCATGAAAATTACTGGAGTAGAGGAGGTCAAGGGTTGAAAAGATTGGGAAGAGATGTCCATCTTCATGACCAGCATAATAATCCACAGAGCCATAATAATCCACAGAGGCATAGATGCTATAATCTTGAGCAAAATAAAAGTGTTGGAGGAACTCAGCGGGCCTGAACCAGCATTTTATTTCTTAATCCTGAGACTGGCTTAAAGTATGGTGAAGGTTGTAGCTTCTGCACCAATTTAGTTGAGTTTATTATTGCCACATGTACAATGGTACAATGAAAAGCATCCAGTCAGAGAAAAGACTATATATGAATGCAATCAAGCCATCCACAGTGCACAGATAAAAGATGAAGGATACAACATTCAGTGCAAGATAGAACTTTGAAATCCGATAAAGTCAGATTAAAGGTTGACCGAAGAAGGGGGTTTTGGAAATCAGGTTTGCAATTTGCATTATCATCAGTACAAAATCCAAACAGTAATTTCAGTGTCGTGAAAGGACTTCAATATTGCCAGTGGCACAGTATTCCAGATAAAATCAGATTGAAGGACTTTCTGTCTGCCATGGCAGAGAAAATTAAAATGTTACATATCAGTTTTTGCAAGTAAGAGGCAGCAGTGTTATTCACGTATAATATTAATTTGTCCATAAGCACCCAACAGATTTTTGGTTTACTATCATAGATGTTGCATTTTTAAAATATTTAATTGGGTGTACATAGAACAAAGAACAGTACAGCACCTGAACTGGCTCTTTGGCCCACCATGTCTGTGCTGAACATGATGCTAAGACCATCTCTTATCTGCCTGCACATAATCCATATTGCTCCATATCCTGCATATCCATATACCTATCCAAAAGCCTCTTATCGTATCTGCCTCACCGGCAGCATGATCCGGGCATTCACTACCCTCTGTGTAAAAAAGTTGCACTGCATCACTTATTGCCCTGCACATCTCCTTTAAACTTTGCCCCTCTCACCTTAAAGCTATGCGCTCTAATATGTGAGTAAAGTACTTGTGATATTCTGTGTTGCAGATCTAATATAGCCTCAATTTAATCCCATGGTTGATGCCACTAATCATGCTTATAGTCCCTGAAATTAACCTATTGAAGTCACTGGGATGAAATCCAAAAACAACCACAATATGCATTTTTAGTACTATGATGAAGCTAAATCTGGGTGACATTAAAACAACTTTACTATGCATCTCAACATTTCCATGTCCATCTTTGCTTAATTGTTATCTACTAACCGTCAGTCACTGCAATATTTAGCTCAATCACTTAACATTTGTAAAATCTGCTCTGTCAAACTGCAGTGGATTAATAATACTGTACCAACATTAGCGAGTCAAGAGTGTTTTATTGAAATGGATCAATTAACTTCTTACTTGTATCAGCACAACAGGAAGGTAAACATTAAATGTCAGTGGAGACCCTCGGACTTCATTGGAGACCCTAAGACTATCTTTAATTAGACTTTACTGAACTTTTCTTGCACTAAATGTTATTCCCTTTATCTTGTATCTTTACACCGTGGATGGCTTGATTGTAATCTCTCCTCTGACTAGATAGCACGCAACAAAAAAGCTTTTAACTCCACCTCGGTACACGTGACAATAAACCAAACTAAACTAAAAAAAATCATTGATTGGGCACTGAGAGAAAATCACCAGGTAAGCTACAATGTGTCTTTAAATATGATTGACATATGATACAAACAAATACAAATACAAATACAAAATTGACTTTATTGTCATTCAAATAAATAGAGGTTTGAACAAAATGTTGTTTCCTGCAGTCATAACAGTAAAAGAAATATAACACACAATTAGCACAGTTTCACACAAACATCCATCACTGTGAATTTCCGAACACGTTCTCACTGTGATGGAAGGCAAAAGTCTTATCTCTTCCCTGTTCTTTGTTCTTCTCCCGCTTCGAGGCGATCGAGGCTCCTGATGTTAAAGCCCCCGGCGGGCGTTGGTAAGTCCCGCGGCTGATTAAGTCACAGGCCAAATTAAGTGACGGGCCAAATCAAACCCCGCGATTCGGGGCGGGCGAAGTTGCCGTTGCGGGAGCTCTCGAAAATCGGTCTCACACCAGGGACCTGTGAGCTCCCGATTTTACCGTCCACAGGGCCTGCGACCGAGGCCTCCGAAGCTCAGCAGTCGGGTCGGTTATATTTTATCTTTTTACTATATTGTTGCTGTGAGTATTCAATTGGAAATGTGCTAATGCAGGATGAGTCACATCAATTGGCTCTGTCAATTCCTTATCATGTGACGCATCTCCAGTGTGATCTGCCTGCAATCCAAGGAATAATACTCGATAAAAGAAAAGGTCAGGTGGAGAAAAGATGACACTGCTCAAGATCCCTAAAAACAGCTCTGCAGTTGCTGAATATCAATGCTTTGCTCAGAGTCTCAGGGGAGCCAAGTATGAAATAAGAGTTTCCCAAAAAATGTAGTGACAGATGAGATTGGTCTTAACCCATTCCTTAAAAAATGTGAAATCACAGCAACAATGCTGCCTAAACAATTAGGATTTCTGTGATACTTCCAGCAGAGGAAATAGAAAATGAAATGTTGTGTTGAAGACACATTTCATTTTCTTACTAGAATAAATAGAGGAAAACATTCCGCACAGATAGAGTCATAGAGTCATACAGCGAGGAAGCAGACCCTTCAACCCAACTTGCCCACACCGGCGAACATGTCCGAGCTACACTAGTCCCACCTGCCTGCATTTGGTCCATATCCCTGCAAACTTGTCCTATCTCTGTACCTGTCTAACTGCTTAAACCTTGGGATAGTCCCAGTCTTAACTACCTCCTCTGGCAGTTTGTTCCATACACTCACCACCCTTTGCGTGAAAAATATTTTAATATCTTTGAGATCTTTTCTAAAGTTGGAATAAACTCTTTTTGGCTTAGCCATATTTTTCTTGCAGAATAATGTGTTCAGAAAAAAATGAATTCTGTTCAGTTGGATATGCCACATGTATTAGTTGTGTAGTTTCACAAAGTTAAAATAAAATTATCACAATTTTTAACCCAGGACAGTTCACTATCTATGAATGTTTTCTCTGTTTTCTGCATCAATTAGGGTTCCAATCCAACAAGAAGAGAAAATGTAAATTATTCAGTAGAAGTATGTGGGAGTTTCTTCATATATTAATCTCTGGAGTTTAGAAGGATAAGAGGGGATCTCATTGAAACGTATAAGATTGTTAAGGGTTCGGACACGCTAGAGACAGGAAACATGTTCCCAATGTTGGGGGAGTCCAGAACCAGGGGCCATAGTTTAAGAATAAGGAGTAAGCCATTTTGAACAGAGACAAGGAAACACTTTTTTCTCACAGAGAGTGGTGAGTCTGTGGAATTCTCTGCCTCAGAGGGTGGTGGAGGCAGGTTCTCTGTATGCTTTCAAGAGAGAGCTAGATAGGGCTCTTAAAAATAGCGGAGTCAGGGGATATGGGGAGAAGGCAGGAACCGGGTACTGATTGGGGATGATCAGCCAATGATCACATTGAATGGCGGTGCTGGCTCGAAGGGCCGAATGGCCTACTCCTGCACCTATTGTCTATTGTCACACACATGTATATTATATTATATATATATATATATATATATATATATAACATACATACATATATAACATATAATATATATACATATATAACATACGTACTCATAAAAAACAAATTATAATAGTACATTAATAACAATAATAGTCTATGTTGTTCAGAGCATATTGGAGGTTGCTGTGTTTAATACCCTAATGGCTGTAGGGCAGAAGCTGTTCCTGAAACTGGATGTTACAATTTTCAGGCTCTTGCACCTTCTTTCCGATGGTGTAATAAGTGTGTGGCCAGGACGGTGTGGGTCTCTGATGATGCTGGTTGTGAGGCAGCAATTCCAGTAAATCCCTTCGATGGTGAGGAGATCAGAACCTGTGATGGACTGAGCAGTGTTCACAACTTTTTGCAGTCTTCTTTGCTCCTGGGCGTACATGCTGCCGAAACAGGCCATGATGCAACCAGTATGCACCTACTGTGCACCTGTTGAAGTTCAAAAGAATCCTCTCTGACACCGAATCTTAGGAAGTAGAGACATTGATGGGCTTTCTTTATAGTTGCATCAGTGTGCTGGGTCCAGGAAAGATCTTCAGAAATATGCACGTCCAGGAATTTTGAAGCTAGTGACTCTCTCCACTATCGTCCCGTCGATATGGACTGGTTTGTGGGTCATCATCCTTTGTCTTCCAAAGTCCACAATCAGTTCCTTGGTATTCCTGACATTGAAAGCCAGGTTGTTGTGCTAGCACCATTTGGTCAGTCGATTGATCTCAATTCTCTACTCTGACTCATCATCATCTGTAATTTGTCCAACAACCATGGTGTTGTCAGCGAACTTGAAGATGGAGTTCGCACTGTGTCCGGCTATCAGTCGTGAGTATAGAGTGAGTAGAGCAGGGGTCTGAGCACGCAACCTTGAGGTGCTCCTATACTGATGGTTATTGATGGAAAAGTGTTTTGTGCCAATTCATTTTTTATTTTATTTTTTTAATTTTAATAACTATGAATGTGTAAACCCCTAAACTACCAAAGAGTGTAGTCGCAAAGTGAATAAGTAAAGTAAAAAAAAATGAAAAATAATTAAAAAAAGAAAAAAAAAGACTAAAATGTGTTGATATACCTGCTTCGTTTCTCACCACACCCATCACCCTGTCCGTAAATCGGTTTAATTCCGAAGTTGTGTTGCACCATACTATGCTTGTAATGAATCAATGAAAGGAGACCATATCTTTAAAAATTGCTCTGATTTTCCTGCTAAGACGAGTCTCATATCTTCAAGATGTAGCGTCTCAGACATGCTTGTGATCCACATTTTAAGAGTTGGGGTGGATGCATTTTTCCAAAATTTAAGTATACGTTTTTTTGCCAATATGAGGCCATAATTGAGGAAAAGTCTTTGAAATATTGATAGCTCAGAGCAGGCTCCTGTTGTTCCAAAAATAATCAGTTCTATATGGGGGTCCAGTTTTGTTTTTATAATTTTGAGAAGATTTCAAAGATTCCTTTCCAAAATTTATGGAGTTTTATGCAAGAGGCAAAGGAGTGTGTTATAGTTGCTTCTTGAGAAAGACATTTGTCGCAGATAGGAGATACATTTGGAAACATTTTGTTCAGTTTAGTTTTTGAGTAATATAGTCTGTGTAGTATTTTACATTGTATTAGAACATGTCTTACATTAATCAAACAATTATGTATATATAGGAGATATTTTTCCCATCTGTCTTTGGGGATTTTTAGACTTAATTCCTGTTCCCACTCTCTTCGAATTACATCTGGCGATGGAATTTCTATATTTAGAAGGATATTGTACAAGTATGGGGGGGGGGGGGGGGGGGGCATTTCTATTCAGAGAGACATCTAATATATCTGGCAACAGAATGGGTCGCGTGGGTACATGTTTTCAAATAATCTCGTAGAAGCTATCTGGCCCGCGGAGTTCTTTCCATGTCATGCTTGTGTGAGAGGGAGGGAGGGAGGGAGGGGAGATTTCGTAGAGAGAGAGCAACTTTGAGGCATACACAAGTTGAATGTGAAATCTAACCTGCCTGTTTCAGTGACAGACACCCACCGCCACTAAAATGAAGACACCCCCATCTGTCTCCCCCTCCTCTGAATAATCGGGTTTTTCTCCCCACCCTTCCATTCTTCAACTCCAGTCCCGTCCCAAGTTCGGTCTGTAAAACGCAACACGCCTCTCTTCCCCGACAACCAGCCGGTGGTCAGTCCTTTGAAGATAGACACCAGTTGCTTGGAGCAACTCAGCGGGACAGGCAGCATCTCTTAATAGAGAAGGAACGGGTGGCGTTTCGGGTCGAGAGCCTTCTTCAGACTACATAAAGTTTCACCTATCAGTAGATCTGTAAAATAACACAAATAAACGGTCAATGTGAGACACAAGTTTTTATTTAGTACTTTGACAGGAAATGAAAAAAGACGACTTCTTGCACATATTGAGAGAAGGTGCATCACACCAAACAACATTTGTCTAAAAAAACACAGATTATTCTTCAGCTCATTAAAGGGCTCGGGTGAAAAAAACCAATATAGTGTGTGACAACAAAGTAACATCATTTGTGCCACGTGATTAACTACACTAGTCCACGATGCTCATTCACGATTAACGGGAAAGATCGGGAGACGGACAAGTCACTTGCAAAAATGACAGAATTGCAGAGTACCGTGGGAACTCTTTATCTACCTCCCGCTATATCGTGCGGAACTCTTACTGGACCACGACCACTTCACTTGGGTGACATCTTGCATCAGGTCGCACCGTGAGATCTAGCCATAACCATCTTGGAGGGGATGTTCGTTTTGAATGCCGAGCTGTAGTCTATAAACAACAGCCTGATGTATGTTTGTTTGTTTGTCTTTATGTGTATGGATGTATATGTGTGTGTGTATATATGTGTGTGTGTGTGTATATATATATATATATACCCACATACACATATATATATATATATAACTTTTTTTTCATTTATTATATTGTTTACACAGTACCATGTTTACAGATTCTGTTCTGCTGCTGCAAATAAGAAATTCATTGTTCTGTTATGTGACAATAAAACACTGTCGACTTGACTTGACTCTATTGGAGGGGATTCTGAGACACAGGATCCACATGCACGTGGCAGTGAGTATCTACTCTGATCTAGGTTTTAGATTGGTGAAGATCAATCAGGAAGAACAGGTTGTCTTCCTCATGCTGATCAGCACCAGATGAAGTCCAACAAACGTTGGGTTGGTATATTAATGATGGATGGGAATTCTGATTTTACTTTTTCCAGGTGAACCCATTTATCAAAGTTACAGGGCTCTCGGGGATTTTGGAATGAAGCCTGGGAAGGCTTCCAATCTTTTTTTACATCCCCTTGTTCCCTCCACCCCCAAACAGCAGTCTGTGTACACCAGACGTCAAGGCTGTGTGAACAACTCGTGTGAGGCAGAATCCTGCATCCAGACAGGTCTCAGGCTCAGCTGGGAGATGAAATTTGCACGTCAAGTGATAAAGCTAACAATCACATCAAGATGGAATATAGTTCAATACGGTGAGAGCTGTGGCCTGAATTTTATTTTTAACCTCTATCGTGGCTTTGTGTGTCACACACTGTTGCCCAAGAACAAAAGTGACCCTGTGTTAGGAATCTGCCAGAGGCATGTTGTAACTAGTTGCTAGGTGACAACAGCGAGATGCTAGGTGAGCATCTGATTTTCATTTGCTTGTCCTTTTGCGGATTATACAATCAAGAAGAATGTTGTAATACAGATCGCCCAATAGTCTCCACTTCACAATTCATGTTGCAGTCCGTTTCCACTATTTAGTGGAAACATAATATACATCGGCTCACGGATGGAGTGTTTTAAACTATACACATGAAATTAGTATGAAATTCTATAAATCATATCCAAACATATTTTTAATGCTAACACCTTAGTTATTCTATATATCTTAAACAACCCCTTCAATGAGTACTTTGCCAGTTTTTTCCCTTATTTCTTAGTTCACCGTAATGCTGACTCCATCGTTCTTCATTAGTCATGGACTTCCACGTTGCTCAGCCTTCTCAATACATCTATCCTACCCTTCTCCAATCCTGTTTGCTATTGCAGGCCGTGACTCATAATAAAACAAAGATGATGTACAACTTCGGTGCTTGCCTAAGTGAACAGACCTGACATAAGCAATGCAGATCCTGTAGATGTTTTTGAAGGGCAGGCATTTTCAAATTGGGCAGCGATTTCTCTTGCAAAACAGTATCACGGTCAAACTACAAGATAAATTTGATTCTTGAAGATAGTTATACTTATATAATTTACACCAGAGAGAACATTTTTCTTTCTCTTTAGGGCAGCACTGTGACATCTGATAGAGTTGTCTTACTGCGCCAGAGACCTGGGTTTGAAACTGACTACGGGTGCAGTCTGCACAGTATGTACGTTCTTCCCTTGTACTTTTTCCCTGTGATTGTGTGGGTTTTCTTTGGGTGCTCAGGGTTCCTCCTACATTCCAAAGACGTGCAGGTTTGTAGGTTAATTGGCTTCAGCAAATCATCTCTAGTATATAGGATGGAACAAGTGTATGGGTGATCGTTGGTCAGCATGGGCTCAGTGGGCCAAAGCGCATGTTTCCACGCTGCATCTCTAAACTAAACTAAACTTTAATGAAAGTGTAGAGAAAGCACAATTTTTGTAAATATTTTCAGTGCACTTCTGATGCGGTAAAATCAGTACAGTGAGAAACGAATAGAGCCTTCTCTGGCTAAGCTTGCCTGATAAGTTTTTGAATTGACTGAATCTTGTCCTCATTGCATAAAAAGCACCACAGGAACAATACGATACAATAGAATTTTAGTTATCACAGGAGGGAAATTGATCTGCCAGCAGGCATAAAACACAAGATCCATGAATACTAAATTAAAGTGATGAGTGGAAAGGATTGGGGATGTGCAAAGACTGGGGGGGGGGGGGGGGCAGTCAGTCTACCCCATGACCTAAGGGGGAGGAGTTGTACAGTTTAAAAGCCACAGGGAAGAAGTGTGTCATGTAGGGGTGAGCTGTATTGTCCAAGATGCTCTGCAGTTTGAGGAGCATCCTCCCCTCCAAGACCACCTCCCATGAATCCAACTCTGCCCCCAGGACGGAGCCATCCTTCCTGATGAGCTTGTTAATCTGTTAATGTCTGCTGCCTTTGCCCTGCTAAGTAGCTCACACCACATAAGACATAAAACCAGGAGTTTCCAGTTGGCCTTTCGTCTATTCACTATGCAATAAGATCATTGCTCATCTTTTACCTCCAAACCTCTTTTTTGCACTGACCCCATATTCCTGTATTCATTCAATATTAAAATAAAATATCAGTCTTTGTATTAAAGATATTCAGTGACTGCATCTCCATGACACTCCTGGGTAGAGAATGATAAAGTATTACTATTCTCTGACGGAAGCAATATCTTCTCATTTCAGTCCTGAATTACTTATTTCCCAGTTTGATCCCTTTTGTTCTATATAACCTAGCCAAGGAAAACATCTTCCATACAACTACACTGTCAGTCCCTGAAGAATATTGTAGGTTTCAATGAGATCACTGCTCATTATTTCAATTTGGAGAGAGTAAATGCCCAATGAATTTAACCCTTTTCATAATTCCAAACCAACCTTGCCAGGAATTAATTTGATGAATCTCAGCAGTCCCTCAATCATAGAGTCATGGAGTCATAGAGTGATACAGCGTGGAAACATTGTAGGTCCCTTGCAGTCAGAGACAGTTGAATTTATAATGGGAAACAAGGAAATGGCAGAACAGTTACATGAGTACTTTGGTTCTGTCTTCAATAAGGAAGACACAACCAATCTCCTGGAAATACTATGGACTCAGGATCCAGTGGGAGGGAGGAACTAAAGGGAATCCACGTTAGTCAGAAAATGGTGTTCGGTAAACTGTTGGGACTGAAGGCAGTTAAATCCCCAGGGCCAGATGGACTGCATCCCAGAGTACTCAAGGAGATGGCCCTAGAAATCATGGATGCATTGGTGATCATTTCCCAATGTTCTCTTGATTCAAGATCAGTTCCTGTGGATTGGAGGTTGGCCAATGTAACACCACTTTTTAAGAAAGGAGGGAGAGAGAAAACGGGGAATTAATGACCAGTTAGCCTACATCGGAAGTGGGGAAGTTGCTGGAGTCGATTATTTTAAAGATGTAATAGCTGCGCATTTGGAAAGCATGCCGTGATCAGTCAAAGTCAGCATGGATTTATGAAGGGAAAATCATGTTTTGGAATTTTTTGAAGATGTAATAAGTAGAATGGATAAGGGAGAGCCAGTGGATGTTGTATATCTGGACTTTTAAAATGCTTTTGACTAGGTCCCACACAAAAGATTAGTGTGCAAAATTAGAGCACATCATATTGGGGGTACGGTATTTACATGGATAGAGAACTGGTTGGCAGACAGGAAGCAAAGAGTAGGAAATAACGGGTCCTTTTCAGAATGGCAGGCAATGACAAGTGGGGTTCCGCAAGGCTTGGTGCTGGGACCCCAGTTGTTTACAATATATAATAACAATTTAGACAAGGGAATTAAATATAACATCTCTATGTTTGCGTATGACACAAAGATGGGTGACAGCGTGAGCTGCAAGGGCGATGCTATGAGGCTGCAGGGTGACTTGGATAGGTTGGGCGAGTGGGCAGAAGCATGGCAGATGCAGTATAATGT
Organism: Leucoraja erinaceus; assembly: GCF_028641065.1. NCBI lineage: Eukaryota > Metazoa > Chordata > Chondrichthyes > Rajiformes > Rajidae > Leucoraja > Leucoraja erinaceus. The sequence continues at coordinate 39,252,454 of NC_073377.1, forward strand.
GGATAAATATGAGGTTATCCACTTTGGTGGCAAGAACAGGAAGGCAGATTATTTTCTAAATGGTGTCAGATTAAGAAAAGGGGAGGTGCAAAGAGACCTGGATGTACATCAGTCACTGAAAGTAAGCATGCAGGTACAGCAGACAGTGAAGAAAGCAAATGGCAATGTTGGCCTTCATTGCGAGAGGATTTGTGTTTAGGAGAGAGGAGGTCCTACTGCAGTTGTACAGGGCCCTGGTAAGACCACACCTGGAGTATTGCGTGCAATTTTGGTCTCCTAATTTGAGGAATGCTGATCCTCCCCGCTTACCCTTGAGCAAAACTGTAAAATGCAGATGGCACCACTCAACCTTGGTTGGAATTAAAGCTTAATGTAATAACGTAATGTAACATAATTTGAGGAAGGACATTATTGCTAGTTTAGGAATGCAGCATTGGTTCACCAGGTAAATTCCCGGGATGGCGGGATTCACAAATTATGAAAGAATGGGTCGACTGGGCTTTTATTCGCTGGAATTTAGAAGGATGAGAGGGATTCTTATAGAAACATTAAATTCTTAGAGGATTGGACTGGGTAGATGAAGGAAAAAGCTTCCCGATGTTGGGCGAGTCCAAAGCCAGGGGTCACAGTTTAAGAATAAGGGTTAGGGCATGAAGGACTGAGATAAGGAAAACCTTTTTCACTCAGAGAATTGTGAATCTGTGGAATTCTCTGCCACAGAAGGTAGTGGAGGCCAATCAACTGGATGTTTTCAAGAGAGAGTTAGATTTAGCTCTTTGGACTAATGGAATCAAGGGATATGGGGGAAAAAGGCAGAACGGGGTACTGATTTTGGATGATCAGCCATGATCATATTGAATGGCGGTACTGGCTCGAAGGGCTGAATGGTCTACTTCTGCATTTATTTTCTATGTTTCTCTGAAACAGGCCCTTCGGCCCAACTTATCCACACTGACCAACATGGCCCAGCTACTCTAGTCCCACCTGCCCGCGTTTGGTCCATATGCCCCCAAAACCTGTCCTATGTACCTGTCTTACTGTTTCTTAAATGTTGGAATAGTACCTGCCTCAACTACCTCCTCTGGCAGTTTGTTTCATACACCCACCACCCTTTGTGTGAAAAAGTTTCCCCACAGATTCCTATTAAATTTTTTCCCCTTCACCTTAAACCTATGGCCCAGCTTCTTCTTCATCTCTTCTTCTCTGCTTCTTCTTCTTCTTCTTCTTCTTCTTCTTCTTCTTCTTCTTCTTCTTCTTCTTCTTCTTCTTCTTCTTCTTCTTCTTCTTCTTCTTCTTCTTCTTCTTCTTCTCCTTCTTCTTCTTCTTCTTCTTCTTCTTCTCTTCTTCTCTTCTTCTTCTTCTTCTTCTTCTTCTTCTTCTTCTTCTTCTTCTTCTTCTTCTTCTTCTTTTTTTTTATTTATGGGCGCCTTTCAGAACACTCAAGGACACCATACAGTTAAAATAAGCAAATTAAAAATATATAAATAAAATGAAACAAAAACAACATATCCAAGAATTTGATAGAAAGTGGAGTTACGTGGGATAGGCCAGTCTGAATAGGTGAGTTTTGAGGGAGGTTTTAAAGGTGGGGAGAGACTCTATGGTATGGATGGATAGTGGGAGAGAGTTCCAGAGGTGATGGGCAGAATGGCTGAAGGCTCTGAACCCCATTGTGGACAGGCAGACAGATGGAGAGGAGAGCAGGGAGGAAGAAGAGGATCGGAGAGTTTGGGATGGAGTGTAAGGCTGGAGGAGTTCAGAGAGGTATGGAGGAGCGAGATTGTGGAGGGCTTTGAAAGTGAGGAGGAGAATCTTAAAATCAATGAGGTATTGGACAGGGAGCCAGTGCAGTTGTTTGAGGATGGGAGTGATGTGTTCGATAATCAATACGAGGGGTGACGAGGGCGTGGGTGATAGTAGCAGTGCTGTTAGGTGTGAGTGATGGACGAAGATGGTGGATAGTGCGTAGGTGATCGATTCCTCTCATGATTTTGTACATCTCTATCAGATCACCCCTCATCCTGCTGCACTCCAAGGAATAGAGTCCCAGCACACTCAACCTCTCTCTATAGCACATACCCTCCAGCTCTGGCAACATCCTTGTAAATCTTCTCTGAACCCTTTCCAGCTTGACAACAAGCCCATAACATGGTGCCCAAAACTGAACACAATACTCTAAATGCAGCCTTGTCTTATACAACTCATCATCAGCATCATCATCATTGTTGAAAACATAAACGGGCACAGTGCCTTATAATGCTATCTACGACAGTGATCACAACTTCTACTCAAGTGTGGATGGCCGTTGGCTCACTAGGAGCTCTTTCATTCGCCCTTTGACAGGTCTTGTTTTTGACCCTGCTGGGGGTCCACAGCCCCCTCCTCACCTGGCAAACCAAGTGGGGGAGACGGTTTAGTGGCCAACTATTCGACCATGGAGCAGGTAGCACGGGATTACATGGTACCCGTGGTGGGGGGTAAATTGCAGTTATATATCTGCAACATGATCTCCCTATCATAAATATCCTTCTTCAGATCAGATCAGTACACAATGTTTCATGTATTGTCTCACGCGGGCTCTACAGAACTTCAGCCAAATGTATGTACTCTGTGCATTTTAATTCTCAATGGTTTGTATGGTGTCTCTGCGCACTAACACACTTAATCTCTCACCAGTTACAAAACACTCCATATTTCTAGACATGACTGCTGGAGTAACACAATTGGTCAAGCAGCATCTCTGGAGAACTTGGATGGGTGATCTTATGGATCAAGACCTTTCTTCAGACTGATTGTGGTGATGGAGTGGGGTGTGGGGGAGGGGGGGGGATGAAGAAAAACATAGGAGAGGTAGGTGCAGAACAAAGCCAAGCAAGCGATGAAGGATGCAGGTGAGGAGGTGTTTTCATTGGCAGAAGGTTGGACAAAGGCCAGGAACTATATCAATTAAAATGTCATATTATTAGTTCACTGCAATCCAGCGTAGGCACTGAGGGTGATACCTTATTGGTTTCTATAGTACATTTTTTTATGACTGGATATTGCTTTTATTAGCTGAGTCTCTGACATTTGCATCTTTCCTTTAGTGAGCACTTTAGTTCAATTGTCAGATCTATATGTTTGAACCTCATTTCTCCCAAGGGAAATTTTGGCAAAGTTAAAAAAAACCTTGGTAACTGCTTATCTGGTTTGTCCTTTTTTAATCAAATAAGCTTAAGGTCAGTTTTCTCCTATTAAACCATTACAGTTCTGTGGTTCATTCAATCCTACTCTCCCAAGACAAACAAAGAAACAACTGCTTTCATAAGTTTGACAAGCAGTAAATTTTAAATGAATATCTTTAGGGTGATAAAGGGGCATGAAACATCCTTGGCACATAACATAAAGGAGCATCCTCAAATATTCAATAAGTATATCACAAGCAAAATTATACCAAGGGAGGCAATAGGTCTTGAGGATCAAAGCGCTCATTTATTTGTCTTTAGAGTGGTTTAGTTTAGTTTAGAGATACAGCACAGAAATGGGCCATTCGGCCCATCGAGTCTGTGCCGACCAACGATTCCTGCACATTAACACATAGAAACATAGAAACATAGAAAATAGGTGCAGGAGTAGGCCATTCGGCCCTTCGAGTCTGCACCGCCATTCAATATGATCATGGCTGATCATCCATCTCAATATCCTGTATCTGACTTCTCTCCATACAGAGCCGGTCCCACGAGCATGCGACTGCATGTGTCAAGCGCGACTAAACCGGAAGCGGGGGCCGCGCGGAGGTGTAGTGAGTGACGTGAAGTTCGAGCGAAGTCCGCTGGAAGTTTGGGTGTGACGTACGGCATCAAGGCAGTGGCAGTACGTAAGGCGAGGCAGTGCGTAAGCCGTCGAGGCGGCTGCGGGCCGGCAGGCCGTTGTCGCGCCGAATTTTTGAACAGTGTCAGTTTTTCGGAGCCCCGCGCAATGTCGGGTCCAGCCCCGCACATCTCCATACGGCTCCGGCGATTGAAGTGGGACCGGCTCCGCGAGGCCGCACTGCTCAAGCGACCACGTTAGATCGCTCTTGCCGCATGGAGTCGCATGTTCGTGGGACAGGCCCTTACCCCACAATCCCATGCAAACACTAGGGACAATTTAAAATGAAATCAGGCCAATTTACCTACAAACCCGTAAGTCTTTGGAATGTGAGAAACCCGGAGAAAACCTACGCAGGTCACGGGGAGAATGTAAAACTCCATAAATAACTTTGCTGCTGCACTACCACGCTGCCATACCATGCTGCCCTACCACGCTGCCCTACCACGCTACAGGACATGGGCAAGGACTTAAATGAATACTTTTCCTTTGTGTTCACTGAAGAGAAGGTCGTAGAACTATTCAGATCAGAGAAGAAAATAATAGTGTCCTGAAACATAACCCCATTGCAAAATAGGAGATGTTGGTTATCTCAAGTTCAAGTTCAAGTTCAAGTGAGTTTATTGTCATGTGTTCCTGTATAGGACAATGAAATTCTTGCTTTGCTTCAGCACACAGAACATAGTAGGCATTTACTTACAATTGAAGTACATGAAGATGAATTAATCTCCAGAGCTTGAATATGTTTATCCTCTGATGTTGTGGGAAGTAAGGGAAGAAATTGCAGTGGCTCTGTCAGGTGTCAGGGATTTTTGAATCTTCGTTAGACACGGCAAGGTAGTGGAAGACTGGTTGATGGTTAATGTTGTGTTAATTTAAGAAGAATTGTAAGAATAAGCCAGGGAACTACTGACTGGTGAACATTACACCAGAGGTGTGAAAATTACTGAAGGGGAATTTAAGAGACAGAATCTATCTGCATTTGGAAAGGTAACAACTATGTATTTCAGGATAGTCAGCATGGTAGAGGAGGTTAAAATTACAATGTTTAAAAGAGATTTGGAAAGGTGCATGGACAGGTAAGGTCAAGAGGGATGTGTGACAAACACAAAAAAATGGCACTAGTTCAGGTATGCACCTTAGTTAGCATGGACAGGTCAAGTTGCACCAAATGGCCTGATTCCGTGCTCTAATAATCTATGATTCTATAACTCAATTACTTAATTTATATTTATTGTAAGTATATAGGACTGACGCACATCCTTCATATCTCTATCATCATCTTATCAATTGGCTAAATTTCAAACAAGTACTTGACAAAGTGGGACCTGTGAGGTTCCTGTCACACAGGAGGCTTGGTCCCCCAACACAATATTCCACCACTCATCCATAGCTCCCCAACTGCACAGGCGCAGCTCATTTCCCCTCATCCCCAGCACCCTCTCCTCCTCCTCTTCACCCTCCCTCTTCTTTCCATTCTCCTCCTCCACTCCCCAATCCCTTCCTCTCCTTTCCCTTACCCTCCACTCCCTCCCTCCCTCCATAACTCCTCACCCCTCCCTACCCCCCTCCTATCCCTCTATCCGCCACCTCCCCCATTCCTCACATCCCCACTAACCCTGCTCAACTCCCCCACTCCCCCCTCCCCTCACTCCTCTCCTTCTATTGCCCCTCCACCCCCACACTCCCTCCTCACCTCCTCCCTCTTCTTTTCCCTATCGCCTCTCAATCGCGCCCTCACCTCTCCTTTCCCCTATCCTTAGTCATTCCCTCCCTCCATAACTCTCCCCTCCATACTCCCCTCCTCGCCCACTATCCCTTCTCCTCCACCATTCTCCCTCCCCAGGATCTTGAGGTTGCCGCTCCTCTCCCTCCCAGCCTCATAGCATCCCCTGATGGCGGTGCGTTTGGGACTCACAATTGGACGCTCTTCTCGACTGGGATCAGATTCTCCAAAATAGATACGATGGCGCAGAAAGGGGCGGACCGTCCCGGGGAGTGACAGGAGAATAGACCAATCCGCACTGAGCTGACAGGCAGGAGAGGAGATCGATCTGCTCAAGTGCAGTTTTTAAGATATTTAAACCTCATTAACGTTTACAACATACCACCTATCGGAATGAAACTTGTTGGACTCTCAGCAAAGGAGAACGGTGAGTGAGCTGGCAAAACATCGTGCTGCTATCACGTACCTTCTTTGCACAAATAGGAAAACCCCGCAAACCGGAAGAGCACAAGATCAGAGTTTTAGTTATGTACTAGACTAAGTGGGAGCTGTTGGGTCCCAGCATCATACGGGAGGGCTGGTCCCCCAATACAATATTCCACCTCTCCACCAATTCCAATATTGGTGCACAGTGGGGATGGGAGGCTTTCTGGAGCTCTAGTATGGGTGTCTGGAGCACTAGTATGTATGGGTGTTGTGGGCTGAAGGGACTGCTTTCCAGAGGGCTAGTATGGACATTATGGGCCGAATGGATTATTGGGGTGGCAGCTCAGTCACTCAAGCCTGTTGGGCTGGTAGCTCAGTCACTCACAGCTGGTGGGCTGGCAGTTGACTCACAGCTATTCCTTGAAATACCATTTCAAGCAGGGTGCAAGGCCGTGAGACGATGTCATGACCTCTCCCTCCTCCATCTTGCATAGACTGAGCCACGCCCACATTTCTGGGTTTTATAGTCCCTCCCCCCCTCCCACCAGAAGGGGTGTGGCCTTCATGGCGTGATTGACAAGAGCGAGATTCTCAACATTTTTTAAACACTAATAACTCTTTTTTTTTCAAAGGTGGGAAAATTCCTCGCACCGGATGAGCGGGGGGTGACTCTGAGTAAGATGGCCAAAAATCACAGCCATACGTGGTAGCGTTTTTGTAAATATAAAGTGCAAACAGGAAGTGGTCAAGATTAGACTTTAATTATATAGAAGCAAAGCAACATTAATTAGGGAAGGCAACTTTAATTAGGCAAGGCAACTGTAATTAGGCAAGGCAACTTTAAATAAGCAACACAGCTTTAGCTTTTCCAAACCAAAGGCAACACAGCTTTAGCATTTCCAACCAAAGGCAACACAGCTTTAGCATTTCCAAACCAAAGGCAACACAGCTTTAGCATTTCCGAACCAAAGGCAACACAGCTTTAGCATTTCCAAACTATATTTTTAAACCACATTAAGGGCACTGACAGGTCAGTAAAACCACTCACAGTTTAGTAGACATGTTTTCAGTGTTATTCACAGCTCAGACTGAGAGACATGACCCTCCCACTCCCCCATCTTGCAGAGACTGACTGAGGCACTCAACACCTCTGGGTTTTATAGTCCCTCTGGAAGTGGCATGGCTTTCAGGAGAGAGAATCTCAACATTTTCTAAACACTACTAACTCTTTTATTTTTAATCGATGGAAAAAATCATCTTTTCCTGCGCAGCGGAGAGGGACTCTGAGTAAGATGGTCAAAAATCACAGCCGTAAGTGGCAGCGTTTTTTCTAAAATCAACATACAGAACAACAGGAAATGGTCAAGATCAGACTTTAAGTAATATAGATACAGTGGCTTGCAAAAGTTTTCATACCCCTTGAACTTTTCCACATTTTGCCATGTTACAACCACAAACGTAAATGTATTATATTGGGATTTTATGTGATAGACCAACACAAAGTGGTGCATAATTGTGAAGTGGAGGGAAAATGATACATGGTTTGCAATTTTTTTTACAAATAAAAAACTGAAAAGTGTGGCGTGCAAAAGTATTCAGCCCCCCTGAGTCAATACTTTGTAGAACCACCTTTCGATGCAATTACAGCTGCAAGTCTTTTGGGGTATGTCTCTATCAGCTTTGCACATATAGAGACTGAAATGTTTGCCCATTCTTCTTTGCAAAATAACTCAAGCTCAGTCAGATTGGATGGAGAGTGTCTGTGAACAGCAATTTTCAAGTCTTGCCAGAGATTCTCAATTGGATTTAGGTCTGGACTTTGACTGGACCATTCTAACACATGAATATGCTTTGATCTAAACCATTCCATTGTAGCTCTGGCTGTATGTTTAGAGTCATTGTCCTGCTGGAAGGTGAATCTCTGCCCCAGTCTCAAGTCTTTTGCAGACTCTAACAGATTTTCTTCCAAGATTGCCCTGTATTTGGCTCCATCCATCTTCCCATCAACTCTGACCAGCTTCCCTGTCCCTGCTGAAGAAAAGCATCCCCACAGCATGATGCTGCCACCACCATGTTTCACAGTGGGGATAGTGTGTTCAGGGTGATGTTCAGTGTTAGTTTTCCACCACACATAGCGTTTTGCATTTAGGCCAAAAACTTCAATTTTGGTCTCATCTGACCAGAGCACCTTCCTCCACATGTTTGCTGTGTCCCCCACATGGCTTGTGGCAAACTGAAAATGGGACTTCTTATGGCTTTTTTTCAACAATGGCTTTCTTCTTGCCACTCTTCCATAAAGGCCCGATTTGTGGAGTGCACGACTAATAGTTGTCCTGTGGATAGATTCTCCCACCTGAACTGTGGATCTCTGCAGCTCCTCCAGAGTTACAATGGCTGCTTCTCTGATCAATGATCTCCTTGCCCGGCCTGTCAGTTTAGGTGGAAAGCCATGTCTTGACAAGTTTACAGTTGTGCCATACTCTTTCCATTTTCAGATGATGGATTGAACAGTGCTCCGTGAGATGTTCAAAGCTTGGGATATTTTTTAATAACCTAACCCTGCTTTAAACTTCTCCACAACTTTATCCCTGACCTGTCTGGTGTGTTCCTTGGGCTTCATGATGCTGTTTGTTCACTAATGTTCTCTAACAAACCTCTGCGGCCTTCACAGAACAGCTGTATTCATACTGAGATTAGATTACACACAAGTGGACTCTATTTACTAATTAGGTGACTTCTGAAGGCAATTGGTTGCACTGGATTTTATTTAGGGGTATCAGAGTAAAGGGGGCTGAATACTTTTGCACGCCACACTTCCCAGTTTTTTATTTGTAAAAAAATTTGAAAACCATGTATCATATTCCTTCCACTTCACAATTATGCGCCACTTTGCGTTGGTCTATCACATAAAATCCCAATAAAATACATTTACATTTGTGGTTGTAACGTGACAAAATGTGGAAAACTTCAAGGGGTATGAATACTTTTGCAAGCCACTGTAGATGCTGCTTTCAATCAGACAGTGTCAAATCCCAGTGGGTAAATGTGTCAGTGGTATTTGGGTGCGGTTTTGAAGCTTTAGAAGACAAGAGAGAGACTTGCAAAAGCCTCTCTGTGTTACAGCTATCCTTGGTGAACAAAAACAAACATATTTATATTCACTGCGACCAATGGAATTTGAAAGCCAGGAGCTATAATTTATTTAAGGTACACAAAAATGCTGGAGAAACTCAGCGGGTGCAGCAGCATCTATTGAGCAAAGAAAATAGGCAACGACTTTTCGGGCCGAAACCCTTCTTCAGACTGATGGGGGGGGGGGGGGGGGGGGGGGGGGGAGGGGGGGAAAGGAACAAGGAGGAGGAGGAGCCTGAGGGCTGAGGGAGAGATAGGAAGGGGAGGAGATATCTAGGGCTAACAAAATTGGGAGAATTCAATGTTCATGCCACCAGGATCCCCAAGCGTGCTATGAGGTGCTTTTCTTCTAATTTCTGGTGGTGCTCGCTCTGGCCATGGAGGAGACCCAGGAAAGAGAGGTCGGATACGGAATGGGAGCTGGAGTTGAAGTGCTGAGCCACCGGGAGATCAGGTTGGACCAAGCCATAATTAATGCGGACCGAGCCATAATTTATTACCATCTCTCGAAAGTAAAATAAGTTATACGGTAAAACCAAACCCTGATCTAGAGGCCAGTCTGAAGAAGGGTTTCGGCCCGAAACTTTGCCTATTTTCTTCGCTCCATAGATGCTGCTGCACCCGCTGAGTTTCTCCAGCTTTTTTGTGTAACCTGATCTCGAGTCACGTGTTCAAGCCGACAGTTTATCATGCAGGTCATGTCCTCTGTCTACCTTTTTTGTGCGTAATCATTCTCATTGTATTAGAAAGTAATTCATTTTTTCCCCTTCTGCATTTACCTAAACTGCTGTCAATAGCAGACAATTAACCCAGGGGGACAAGGGACAAGGAAAGGTATAAATCAAGCAAAAACGGTGTATTTTGCAGCTGAGAAATTATCGATTGATATTGTGAGAAACTAATTAGTAGGTACTCTCTACATCAATTTTCTTGGAAACCTTTTGGAATAACATCTTGTGTGTTATTTTTCCAGTATCTTATTTCTCCTTCCTTTATGGAATAACCATATAACCATTTAACAATTACAGCACGGAAACAGGCCGTCTCGGCCCTACAAGTCCATGCCGAACACATTTTTTTTTCCCCCTTAGTCCCACCTGCCTGCACTCATACCATAACCCTCCATTCCCTTCTCATCCATATGCCTATCCAATTTATTTTTAAATGATACCAATGAACCTGCCTCCACCACTTCCACTGGGAGCTCATTCCACACCGCCACCACTCTCTGCGTAAAGAAGTTCCCCCTCATATTACCTCTAAACTTCTGTCCCTTAATTTTGAAGTCATGTCCTCTTGTTTGAATCTTCCCTATTCTCAAAGGGAAAAGCTTGTCCACATCAACTCTGTCTATCCCTCTCATCATTTTAAAGACCTCTATCAGGTCCCCCCTTAACCTTCTGCGCTCCAGAGAATAAAGACCTAACGGAATGGAATGACCCTATCTAATGGAATGACATGGAATTCTTTATTGTCACAGTGACATTCTTTGCCCTCATACCCAGTCTATACAAATAGCAGCCACCTACGGTGCTGACAAAGTTGCAAAGCACGCCGGCTCCCCCTTTTGTCCCCCCCCCCCCACTCCACAGGGGTTCCCCCACGCTGAATCCCCATTGTCCTTGAGGAGCCACGCCCCCCTCAAGGCGTTAACCTACGCTGGGTCCTGCGTTGTTCTTTCCCTCCCCCTCACGATGATCCTCCACGCTCTCATCGACTGTTGACCGCAGATCGACCCACAAGGCATCGCCACCGCCGAGGCCCCATCGTCGTGAGGCTTGACCTGCTCATCCCTGCTGAGTTGCAACTTATACAAAAGCAAGTGTTTAAGAATGACGTACTTTCTAAAGAATGTTCAAACTGTTGGACTAAGAGAAGGGATTTGCATAATCAAAGTCATTTGCTGTAATGCGTTTCCACTGCAGGCAATGTATGATCAATGTGATTCTGCAAGCCTGCATCCTACATCATCTTATCCCACCTATCATTACCATTCCATGGATTTATTTTTAGATATATATAGCTGCAATATTAATATCACGTTTCTTTTAGAATAATTTACAAAGCATATTTGAAGCAACACACAACAGCACGAATCTTAAAACACCATTATATTTTATTGACTAATAAATCTCAATTGCCACTGCTCCTTTGCAGAAACTTACAGTAGTTCCCTCTTTTGTGCCACATATTTCCTGCGCCCCAACAGCACAACAATAACTGTACAAAGTCCGTCCAAAACTGGATTCTACAGTCATTTGAGAGAAGCTCCGCTACTTCACTGTCCTTTTTAACTGAGTGAGGGAAGAATGTGGAAAGTCCCCAGCCCTCAAATTAACTCTAATATATTGATTTGGTACTGCAGAAGTTTTAGGCCCTCTGAAAAATGGTTTCTTATTTTTCAAATGCTCCAAGTGCATTATTTTCTAGACCTGTCAGCTCCAAATAGTTATACATAATCAGTTCAGCTTATTTTGAGCCCGACCAGCCATCCACGCATAACACCACTATTTTACATACTAGGGACAATTTACAATTTTTACTGAAACCGATTAACATACAAACCTGTACATCTTTGGAATGTGGGACGAATGTGGGAGCTCCCTGGAGAAAACCCATGCAGTCATGGGGAGAATTTACAAACTCCGTACAGACAGCACCCGGAGTCAGGGTTGAACCCAGGTTTCTGGCGATGTAAGGCAGCAACTTTATTACCATGCCACTGTGCTGTCCCTATATTTCCAACAGTAAGCCATTTTTTGTGGGAGTCTGAATTCAACATATTTCCTTTATCCAACTGCCTTTGAATGTTGTCTCCAGTCAAATGTACTTTGACAATTGCAGTAGATTCAATCAAGTTCAATCAAATATTTGATTGGTATTTACATTTTCTTTTGCACATTTCCGTTGCATCGTCATGGGCCCATCTATTTTCACTTGATGATGAAGATAAAGGATCTTTGAAAATGTTATTTTACTGGTTTATTTAACTGGAGATCAGAACCACACCCTTATCTTATGAGAGTTCTATTTAGCCATTTACTAGTCTGATGACAATGGGGAAGTAGCTATTCCTGAATTTAGTGTTATGAGTTGGAAGGAACTGCAGATGCTGGTTTACACCGAAGATAAGCACAAAATGCTGGAGTAACTCAGCGGGACAGGCAGCAACTCAGTGTGAAGAAGGGTCTCGACCCAATGGTTCAATCTGAAGAAGGGTCTCAACCCGAAGTGTCACCTACTCCTTCTATCCAGAGAAGCTGCCTGTCGTTTGAGAGAAGCTCACGGATTAAGTTACTGCAGGATTTTGTGTCTATCCTGAATCTGGTGTTATTTTAGCTGCTTTCCTGTGGCAGCTTGAAGTGCAATTGAGCCGATGGAGGGGAGGTGCTGATTTTTGTGATGGGGTGGGCTACAGGGGCAGAAAGTGGTGGTCTAGAGAACAGATGACAAACGGCATTAATTGCACAAGATGTGATGTAATGAAGTCCCTTTTTCCATTGTCCAATTGTTTGCCTGTCAGGGAGGACTCAGCCGGCCCTTGAGTGTATTTTGGGGAGCCAGAAATAGCAAGGACTGATCTTGTAACACTTGGGTATAAAGGAATATGGAATGGCTTCACTTATTCCACTAAGTACATGCAGGTGGTACAATATTTTGTAATTGGAGCAATAGGCAACATTATTTCCTGCTACAGCAGACTTCAGAGACTTGCAAGTTTAGGAGTTGGAAAAACAATCTCTGAAGTTATGCAGAAAGTAGGATGTTAACAACCCACTTTGATATTATTTTGGTGCAAATAATACAATAAAATATAATTACTGATCCCCTGTGATCTGCATAAGCCTAGTAACACTTTATTGAACTATGAAGGACCAATTTTATAAAATGAATAAAACGTTAATGTAATGAAACCATCTGTCCCATTAATACTTGACAGCACAGGACAACCCACTTTCATCAGGACTACAGTAATAGACTCATAGATGTTCAGCAGTTCCAAATATTTTCACCTTGTTAAGCAAAGTATTTTTCACAATTTCATTAAGTTTTATTGCTTGGTGTTCAGCACCTGCTGCCTTGACATCTGGGTGGATAAAAACTACCTTGCAGTACTCAGAAATAATGTTGCAAAAAGATAAATAATTTACCTATTTGTACATAAAGTTTGTCAAAAGTCACTATCTTTTACTATCACCATTTTAAGATTTTTATTACAACTAAATCTTTATCACAAACTCATAACTGGATTTTATAACTTTCCTTGGAAAATGTCTTTTAAATACAACTGTTATTTTAAAATTTTATATTTCCTTGAGATAAACATATGCTGTTATTTTTAACAATAAAGTTAGCATTAAAGTATCAAAGCTACCTCTTTACCTTTTTCAACCTTCAGACGGGGGATAGCACAGTGGTGAAAGATGGATGTAAAGTGGCGCAGCAGTAGAATATGCACCCTGAAACTGCACATTGCTGCCTCACAACACCAGACACCCAGGTTTCATCTTGACCTCAGGAGCTGTCTGTGTGGAGTTTGCATGCTCTCCCTGTGATCACGTGGGTTTTCCCCCAGTAGCTCTGGATGTGCGGGTTTATAGGTTAATTGGCTTGTGAAATTGCCCCTATTGTCTAGACTTTAGAATTTAGACTTTAGAGATATAGCGCAGAAACAGGCCAATTGGCCCACCGAGTCTGAGCCGCCCAGCGATCACTCCGTATACCAGCACTATCCTACAATCTAAGGATAATTTACAACTTTACTGAAGCCAATTAACCTACAAACCTGTACGTCTTTAGAGTGTGGGACAAAACTAAAGCACCCGGAGAAAACCTAAGCGGTCACAGGGAGAACAGACAGCATCCCCAGTCATGATCAAACCCGGATTTCTGGCACCGTAAGGCAACGACTCCTCCGCTGATCCACTGCATCACAAAAAGAGGGATTGGATGGGAGTGGACATGAAAGTAAGATAACATCGACTGCTCGATTATAACTAGAGTTTATGCATTAAAAACGACCTCATTCTGCCTCCCTTCAGTGCTGCTCCATCTTATAGTGACTAGAATTTAATGTTTATCTGTTATCTTGTATTGTGTCTGATTTGATAATGCTGTTTATTAGTCAGTGAGGAGATTACGGAGAGTTCACAGGAAATCTGAAGGCACTTTTTAACCCATATTCTGATTAAAAGCAGACAAATGACGAAAGGGCAATGGATATGATTCTAACTATTATCATACAAGGTTTTAAATTACAACATTCTATACAGGGTCATTTCTTCATACCATAGCGTTGCCAGAGGCATTTATGTGCTCTCGACACTATTGATTAGAATGTCAACGAATAAAGTCTGTGGCTATACATATGCAATGTGCAGTTTACTAAGTGATTTTTAATCCTCTCCTTTCTGAAGAAGTAATAGTTAAATTTTAAGCCTCTAATTGCACAGATAAATTGATCATTTATTTAATAGGCCATGTCCGCCTTTTAACAGATTTAAACTTTAATTCTACTTTTATTGATTTATATTAAAGTGTTTGAAGATTGATGGAAGGGACATTTTATGTATGGATTTGCTTTGCATCTGTTTCATTTAGTAAGATCTGTAATGAATACGTGAACATGATCCGGATTTGGGAATATAGTCTATTGGATTACATTTGGATGGTTTTTTGTTGATAATTTGGTGCTTGAAAGATGTGTCGTTATAACAGATATTCCAGCTGTTAAAGTAAGAAGATATGTTTGAATTTATGTCTGATAAAATGTTGGCTGGATGATTAAATCATAGGACTGCTTAATTTAGACACAAATAAGGCCATGCAATCAATGTCTGTAGCTGGGCAAATTCAATTAGTATGCAGTCAGAGGAAACTGCATTTCAATAAATTGATTCCCTTTCCAGCAAAAAAAAGACACAATTTAAAAAATGAGCAAGTAAAGCAAAATACTGCATGCATTGGAAATCTAAGAAAAACAGAAAATATCCAAAAAATGCTCAGCAGACCGTGTAGAGAGAGAAAGAGTTAACATTTCAAGTCAATGATGTTAGGTCCAATGTGTAGTAAGGAACTGCAGATGTTGGTTTAAATCGAAGATAGACATAAAATGCTGGAGTATAACTCAGTGGGACAGGCAGCATCTCTGGAGAGAAAGAATGGGTGACGTTTCGGGTCGAGACGTCACCCATTTCTTCTCTCCAGAGATACTGCCTGTCCTGCTGAGTTACTCCAGCATTTTGTGTCTATGCTAGATCCAATGCTGCCTTATTGATCAGTATTTTCAGCATTTTCTATTTCTGTTATAAAATGGGAAAATTGTTGTATATTCAATAAACAATAATTTGACATTAAACAGTAAACTATTCAAAACATTCACAATATGTTACTCTATTAATGTATTTATCGTACTCAGTGGATCAGGCAGGACTGGTGTATTCTTTCAGTCCACGTTTCATATACTGGAACCCAAAACAATGACTATCCATCTCCCTCCACAGATGCTGCCTGACAGCTGATTTGCTCCAGCAGCTCCTTTTACGCTCACAACGGTAATTTTTTTCCACCTTTGTTTTTCTTGAACCAAACAAAACCCACTGCTGTTTAGTTGCTTCTTTTTTTTGTCTGCAGTGGATGATGCTAATTTTCTGGCCACGGCCTTAGGTTAAGAACAACAAAAATGAATTAATTTATATGTTGCAGTGGAGGAACTTACCTGCAATAACTGTTTTCTATTCTCTTCCATTATAGGAGCATTTTGCAGGTATGTGTATGTAAGAGCTAGCGTGATCCCCGCCATCCTATTTAGCTATTTTAGTCATGTTAGCTGCAACCTCCATTTTGTGAATAGAATGCTGGTTAAATTTAAAGATTGACTATTCTGTAAGTCTGCAGAAGCTTGTGAACATGACCTTCACTAACTAAAGGGAACAGAGATAACGGCCGTTCCCTAGCATCTCGTTTCTTTGTCATATCAGTGTCCTGTCTGGAGGTTGCACTGAATACAATAGCGCTCTCTTGCCTATGCAGCTGGGCCATGTATCTCTATACTCCCATATCTCTTGAATGTTAGTTTGAAGGATTTCATTGTATATAACTGAGCCCTTTGTTCACTTATGCCTACTAACCATGTGACTAATGTTGTTTTATCAGTATAAAGATACTTGTAATTTCTCTGTATAATCGGTAGAGTTGTAACAGCTTGCGAGTGTGCATCTAAGTGCACACTCCTCTGACTTTGTCCTATTTCACCTGGGTGACTTAGTAAAAGTTTGTTCAACGAAGCCTTTGAATTATTATTCTACTCATCAAGTCTCACCAACTTTAACATGTATTCATTAAGAAAAGAGATATCTCCAAATGACTGGTTGACAGCTAACATGACATGGTTAAAACAAAACCATAAAAACACAGGTAGTTTCGCTTAATAAGGGGACTTGCTTACTCAATTAAATATTAGACACACATCTAAAATTAAGAGTGTGAGATAATCAGGGAAGGGTCATACTTAAAATATCTTACTGGATGCTTGGATAAAATAGCAGAAAGGGTATCAAAGGGTAACCCCTCAGATTTTGTCATTTGAGATGAGCATCGACAAGGGCATCCACAAAGTAATACCATCATATGCGTCGTGGGGAAACATGACAAGAAAGTCAGAAGCATTTAAATTTTTTTTATATTTTCCAAAATATGGTCTCCTTTCATTGAATTTCTTCAACAACATAATGGTGAACACAAGTTCTAAACTGACGCTAGGGTCGTGTGAGCGGGCAAACAGAAGGGTAATGAGATATATCTCTGATTTTTTTCACTTCTTCGTTAGTTCAGGGGGTTTTCGTTTTTCTCTTTCGTGTCTTTTTCGAAATTCTTTCTATTCTTTTTGTTTTCTTCTTCCTTTCCCATTTTTCGTTTTTCCCATATTTCCGATTTAGTTATCAGTTTATAAAAATGTTAAAATTGAAGCTGTATGAAAATTGTATAATTGTTATGTCGATTACTTTCTCCTTGTACAATTGCTTCTAATAAAATAAATATTAAAAAAAAAAAAAATCAAATCTTTTAAGATGTTTTCTGAAAAGCAATAACAAATTAAAATTAAAAAAAGATAAAGATAAAAATAAATATCTAATATGAACTTGGACTAAATATCTCATTAAACTTTCTTGTGCATTTGCTGAGGAATTGCCAGAAATGTATGTTCCGTTGTTGTGCACGAGTTGAATGCAAAGATTAGCCAGCAGCTGCTCACAACCTCAGTGTTTCTGGATGTATGTGAAGGTCCAAAAGTTTCAGTTGGTTCGTCATAGAAATGTTGGCAGTTCTGTGGTGAGTTGCCAACATATCCATGCATAAGCAAGCAATGATGTTCAGCTTTCCCAAACAAAGACTGTGCTGAGATTAGAACGTGAGATCAGGGGACCAAGGAAGAATGGACAGCGGAACTGACAACTGACTACAGAAAAAAGGACGGCAACAATTGTAGTTAAAGAAATATAAACACATTTTGGTCGTTTATTAATTTATTTTTGTATTTTGTCAAAATCAATGAATAACTACCAAAATGGGGGTAAAAGGAAACTATATTGCATGGAAAAATAGTGTTAATGGTAAATAAAGGAACATAGAAGTACAGGCAAAATATACACGTATCATTAATGAGAGGAACATGAACTAATAAAACAATAAGTATAATAAATAATATACTTTTATTGTAGATTATCATGTTTTATTTCGGTTTGCAAAATGATAGCTTATATGTTCTCTCTGTGACTGCCTGGGATTTCCTCTGGGTGCTCCAGTTTCCTCCTGCATCCCAAAACCCTGCAGGTTTGTGGGTTAATTGGCCTCTCTAAATTGTTCCGAGGGAATGGATGAGAAAGTGGGATAACAGAACAGTTGATATTGTCAGCATGGACATTTGACAAGATTAATCCAGAAAATTAAGATGCACATTGTGGATTGGTAGTTTGGATTCACAACTGGTTTACTCATAACAAACAGAGGGCAGTGGTGGCTGTCGGTCTGCAAGAAGTGGTGTTATGCAGAGATCATTGCTGGAAACTAATTGTTTGTCATTGTTTGACTGTTGTTAGATGGGCATGTGAATATGCAGGGATGGAGGGATGTGGATCATGTGCAGACAGTAGAGATTAATTTAATTTGGCGTCATGTTCAGAATAGTCATGGCGGCCTGACAGGCCTGTTCTTGTGCTGTACTGTTCCCAGCTCTATGTTCTATGTCAATCAATCTTTGGTATGAGATAGCTCTTCCAGTATTTCGGGGCTAATGTGTATTCTTGATATTGAAGTTGTGCTTTTGAAAAAGAAAGATTGTGAAATCCTAGTCTTAAAAATATTTAGTTATTCAGTGTCCTTGTTGCACTATAGTGCATTGATCTTACAAACAACTTGCACTCTGTAAGGTAATAATGTGGGGCTTTAAAAGCGTGTTGCTTTTGTGGAATTGTACATATGTTTGCCACCTAGGATATTGATATCTCAGTCAGCACATAGCAGACTATCAGTAAATATCAATATTGTTGAAACACTTCTGGCTGCTGTGCTATCAAGAATGGCATAAATATTCAATGTCCCTCATACTAGATGCAGAGAGATAGTAATCTCCCGGAGATGCAACTATTCAACATCTATGACTGCATGGCTTGGCTTAAAAAATAGTGCTGCCATCAGTCTGCTCCTAACTGCCATTGATTTTTTTTTAAATGTACTTAGTCTGGCCCTAATTTTTACATTCGACCAAGAATAATTCATCAGTGTCACCTTGAACATGTAGAAAAGGACAACGCTGAATACAAGAAATATACATTATTAACAAGAAACCAGCCACAGCTGTAATGAGACTGCTATTAAGTAGATTTAAATGCTTTAAATGTTTCAAGCCTGTGAAAGCAATTTTATGTAATGTAAGAACACAACATTTTGGAAGGGGTTTTCTTGTAAAACAACTGATTGAGTTGATTTATTTTTTTGTTTTTTACCACAGGTTCCCTATTGATTTTTGGTATGTACATATATTGAGGATAATACAAAACAGGTTGCACACAGCACATCGTAAAGTGAAATATGTTCTCATTTACATCATCTAATAAATGTTTTGTTTAAATCAATACGTTTATTTTTCTTTGCATTCATTACAGGCTTACTGATGGCTGGACCCTGCCACACCAAATTAATCACTTTAGTATTCAAATGTATTTTAAGGGCAGAAGAAGGCAACTGACTCCAGTGCAAAACAAAACATAGATTTTTAAAAATACTTTGATTACTATGCATTGCTGATCTTACATGGTTTAACTATGCACAGCTGGAGACTTGTTTCACATTAGGGAAACAGCAGTTTGTCTGCTATCTTTCTCCATTATGAGACATAACATAGAAGGTATCTAGCTTATCTCCAATCCATAGACAGAGTCTCGGTGGTCAGGACTTCAGTGGTGATTATTCCTTTGTTCTACAGGAAATCTTTTACTTGCATTGCTTTGCACAAAATAGTGTGTGGAATTAGCATTTCAGCTGATACCAGCTACTATATTTCTCCCTCCTGTCCCACCTCCTTTCCACCAATCACCAGAGGACTGGGAAAGCAGGGGTGCAATGAAGGGTAGATTATATATAATAGCTACTTTTTACTTTTGGAGGATATTTTTTTCATTGATTTCGAAGTCGGAGTTCAGAGATGCAGAAATAAGTCTTAATGTAACACATCTAACAGTTGTTACAGGAGAGGCATGGTGGAAGCGTCTCCCTAAACTCAAAGTACATTGTTTATATACCTTTTCTATGCAAAGATAATAACAGGTCATTAGATATGTTTTTTAAAAGTTACCGTATGTAGTTTAACTTAACATTCTGAGTACAAACAAAAGATTTGACAAAATTATACATTTACAAAACAGAGGATATTATGTGTTCAAGAAGGAACTGCAGATGCTGGAAGATCGAAGGTACATATAATTGCTGGAGAAACTCAGCGGGTGCAGCAGCATCTATGGAGCGAAGGAAATAGGCGACGTTTCGGGCCAAAACCCTTCTTCAGACTGATGGGGGGTGGGGGGGGGGGGGGAGAAGGAAGGAAAAAGGGAGGTGGAGGAGCCTGAGGGCGGAGGGATGGGAGGAGACAGCTCGAGGGTTAAGGAGGTTTAGCTTTGAAAATTCTAACATTGTTAGGTGGTTCATGACATAGACAATAAGCAATAGCTGCAGGAATAGGCTATTCGGCCCTTCGAGCCAGCACCGCCATTCAATGTGATCATGGCAGATCAACCACAATCAGTACACTGTTCCTGCCTTCTCCCCATATCCCCTGACTTTGCTATCTTTAAGAGCCCTATCTAGCTCTCTCTTAAAATTATCCAGAGAACCGGCCTCCACCACCCTCTGAGGCAGAGAATTCCACAGACTCACAACTCTCTGTGTGAAAAAGTGTTTCCACATCTCCGTTCTAAATGGCTTACCCCTTATTCTTAACCTGGTTCTGGATTCCCCCAACATCGGGAACATTTTTTAAATAACTACTGAAGACAAAATCCTGACCCCCCCCCCCCCCACCACCCCCCCCCCCCCCCCCCCCCCCCCCCCCCCCAAATGTCCTCCTTTTACCACAATATTGTGAGGGCATGTCAGGAGAAATATGACAATGATCATGTTTCATGTGACAAAATTGTAGTGGCAAAGTAGCACAATGAGAGAGTTGCTGCCTTACAGCGCCAGACACCCATGTTCGATCCTGACTATGGGTGCTATCTGTATGGACTTTGTATGTTCCCCTTATGACCGCATGTGTTTTGTCTGATGCACCAGTTTCCTCCCACAGTCCAAAGATGTACCAATTGTGGGTTAATTGGTTCACAGTGATGTGATGGACTCGGGGGTCTGGACCAATCGCTGACAAGTCCCACCCCCCGGCAACATCATGTCCGTTATTGGACTTTTCTGTTGAGCGTCAGTCAGTCCGTAGTCTTGTCGGCGACGCCGCCTTTCGGGTAGGTGGCATTTTGACAGAGCGGCCATTCGGTGAGTTTGCTTTCAGGTGACACAGCTTTTCGATTTGTTGGATTTTAGGCGTCCCGCCCTTTCAGTTAGTTTGCATTTAGGCGTCCCATCCTTTCGGTTAGTTGGCGTTTCGTCTTCGTACTCTTTCGGTTTATTGGCGTTTCGGCCTTGTTTCCATTCGGTTCTTTGGCCTCGACTTCTTTGCTTCGGCTTCTTGTCCGTCGGTGCCACGTCCGGGTACCTATCCAGCCTCTCCTAATGACTCAAACCCTCCAGCCCAAGTAACATTCACGTAAGACTTATTTTGCACCTTGTGCAACTTTATGGCATCTTTCTACAGAGCAGGGTGACCAGAACAAAACACCGTTTTCCAAATATGGGTCTTACCAGATGTCCAAAGGGATGTGTTCTCATCCCACTACTGTACTCCTTATATACTCATGACTGTGGAGCCAAATACTACTCTAACAGGAACATGGTGGGCCTGAATTCTCATTATAGAACATAGAACAGTACATCATAGAAATGGGCCCCCTCAGCCCACAATGTTTGTGCCAAACATGATGCCAAGTTAAACTAATGTTTGTGCCAAACATGATGCCAAGTTAAACTAATCTTATCTGCCTGTACATGATTTATAATCTTTATTGTTTGCACTTCCATGTGCCTATCTAAAATCCCCTTAGATGTTATCGTACCTGCCTCCATCATCACTCCTGGCAATGTCTTCCACCGCTCTGTATAAAAAACCTGCCCTGCGCATCTCCATTAAACTTTACTCCCCTCACCTTATAGCTATTCCCTCCAGGACATTTCCATCCTGAAATTAACTATCTATCTATATATTACTAAAACTCACATCTTAACTATTTCCTGTCTGGTCGTAATTAAATTTACGCAAAAACGATCCCCGATGGCGCTACGATTTTTTTGCCACCTTACCCACTATTCTTCTCTGCTGCGTCAAGTAAGTTTTGCTCGGATCAGTGAAATATTACAAAGGTTATGAAGGTTTTGAAGGTTCCTCCTCCCCCAACACCCTCCCCCACCCCCCACAGCCCCCCCTCCCGCACACCACCCCTTCCCCACACCACCCACCTCTCCCCACACGCACAACTCCCCACACACCCCCCCCCCCCACACCCCCTTTCCCCTGACCCCCTCCCACAACCATCCCCCTCACACCCCCCCTCCCCCACATACCCCTCCCCTCACCCCCTCCCCAACACCCCCCTCCCCCCGCCCCCCCCCTCACCCACACCAGCCCCCCCCCAAACACCCCTCCCCCACCCCCACCCCCCTCCCCCCCACACCCCCCCCCCACACCCCGTTGCTGCGCTGAATTTTTTAACCCTGTCAGTTTTCCGGAGCCCCGCGCGATGTCAGGACCAGCTCCGCACAACTCCATACGGCTCCGGCGATCGAAGTGGGACCGGCCCGCGAGGCCGTACGGCTCAAGCAACCACGTTAGGTCACGCTTGCCGCATGGAGTCGCATGCTGGTGGGACTGGCCCTTTAGGTCACGCTTGCTGCATGGAGTCGCATGCTCGTGGTCCAGGCCCTTAAGGGAGTTAAAAACCATGTGGGATGCTTTAATTTGGAGCTCGGTGGAATGCTAGATAGATTACGATTTTGGATTATGAACAGTTTTGTGTCAGGGAAATGTGTTGAGATGACCTGATAGAATGATGCCAGGACTGTAACATTTCAGCTGGCATTGATAGCATTTTTTAATTTATATCAGAGAGGTTTGAAAGGAAACTTAACATTGGTGTATAAAATTATGAATAGTTTAGATAGACTAATTAGGAAAGCATCTAAACTAGGAGTTATAGATTTAAAGTAATTGTTGGATTATTATAGAGGAGACAAGCAAGAGTGTATTAGAAGTCTTGAACTCTGCCTGAAAGGGTGGGTAGGGCAGAAATCCATGTCACTGTACCTGGATGTGCACTTGAATAGCCATGGCCTGTGGAACAATGGATATGGATCTGCTACTGGAAGTTGCAATTTGGCTGAGTAGTCTTTCTCGTTTGTTTTAAATGTTCTATTATTTCTATGATCCTTGCTTGCTTTTATTATTTATTCATTCATGCATCTGGACGCTGCTATTTCTGCTGACATTAATTGTGCATCTCCACTTTCCATGTTGGCTATCTCTATTTTCCGTGGACTGTTGAGGAAGTTAAGAGATAAAAATTAAATATGTTTCGAAGAAGGGTAGGAATAAACGGGTCCCTGTCAGAATGGCAGGCAGTGGTGAGTGGAGTGCCGAAAGCTCGGTGCTGGCACCGCAACTATTACCAATATATATTAATGAGTTAAATGATGATATTTAAAGCAACACTAGCAAATTTGCAGATGACACAAAGCTAGGTGGCAGTGAACTGCAAAGACAATGTAAGGAGGTTGCAGGGTGACTTGGACAGGTTGAGGGAGTGGGCAGATGCTTGGCAGATGCAGTATAATGTAAATAAATGTGAGGTTATCCACTTTGGTGGCAAGAACAAGGAAGCAGATTATTATCTAAATTGTGTCAGATTAGGAAACAGGGAAGTGCAACGAGACCTGTGTGTCCTTGTACACCAGTCACTGAAAATTAACATGCAGGTACAGCAGGCAGTGAAGAAAGCGAATGGCATGTTGGCCTTCATAACAAGAGCAGTTGAGTATAGGAGCAAAGTGGTCCTTCTGCAGTTGTACAGGGCCCTAGTGAGACCACACCTGGAGTATTGTGCAGTTTTGGTCCCCTAATTTGAGGAAGGACATTCTTGCTGTGAGAGATTAATTCTCTGCCACAGAGGGCAGTGGAGGCCAATTCACTGGATGAATTTAAACGAGAGTTAGATAGAGCTCTAGGGGCTAGTGGAATCAAGGGGTATGGGGAAAATGTAGGCACAGGTTGCTGATTGTGGATGATCAGCCATGATCACAGTGAATGGTGGTGCAGGCTCAAAGAGCCAAATGGCCTCCTTCTCCACCTATTTTCTATGGTTCTGTTTCAATTACCCGAAAACATCACCCATTCCTTCTCTCCAGAGTTGTTGCAGCTTTTTGTGTCTATCTTCGGTTTAAACCAGCATCTGCAGTTCCTTCATACACATTAAATACATGTTGTCCAATGAGGGCAAGTTGGGCCAAAGGACCTGTTTCCATGCTGTAGGACTCTATGACATAGCACATGTTCAAAGTACTGCAAGTGCATGTCCCATTCAATGTAAGTATGGATTGCTTCATTATCTGAGAAATTTCAAAAGATTGTTTAAATACAAGCCATATTTGGTGATGGGTATGACACCAGCCAATGAAATATTTTCTTGTATATACATAAACTTCAATCTTGCTAAGCTTTATAAATGCCATAATTGGTTGAATATTGTATTCATATCACTGAGTTGAATTGATGTCATGCATTGGTATTCTTGCCTTACCTTTGAAATTGGCCTCTTTGCCCATATTTGAATGTTATACCTAGAACTGAATAATCCCGACTGGGTCATCAGTATGCAGATTACTAGTGAACAAATGTCACTTAAAAATACTACAGATGACACATCTCAACACTTGCAGTTCATTATAAGTAGACTGAGAGGATATTAATTAGATGCATTGGAGTTTTGTGAACTGGACATACTCGAGTAATTTTCTACTATGTTGGGCAGATGGCAGCCTGACAGCTCTACTGGAACAAGTTGACAAGAGACATGGCTCGTCCTTGACCACAGAGCTAGCTTTCAGTATTGGTGAAGAAGGCTTATGGAATTCTGGCCTTCATCACCAAGGACATTGGGTATAGAAATTGTGATGCTATGTTGTAGTGGTACAAAACGCTGGTGAGGTCGCACATGGAGCATTGTGTGACGTTTTGGTCATTCTGTTATAGGAAATATGTCATTAAGCTTGAAAGAGTTGAGAGAAGATTTACAAAGGTGTTGCCAGGACTTGAGGGCTTAGATTTTATGAAATGTTTGGGCAGTAAAAGTGCAGGACACTGAGAGGTGATCTTATAGGAGAGTATAAATCATGAGGTGCAGAGGCAGGATGAAAGCAGACAGGCTTTTTCACAGGGTTGGAAGATTAAGAAGTAATGGGCATAGGTTTAAGGTGATAGCAGATAGGTTTCATAGGGAAGTGATGGGCACCTTTTGCAGAAGAGCCAGATGAAGTGGTTGTGGCTGGTACAATAATAGCATTTGAAATACATTTAGATAGTGCGGAGATTGCAACCTTCGTGTGGTCTGCCTCGCTTCGACGAATGCAATCAACGTAGCCAGCACAATCAAATAAGATCAAATAGAACAAGTTGTCCTACAACTTTAGGCTGTGCACGCCACACGCAAGAAGAAGAAGATAGTACATAATTAGGAATTACATAATTAAAAGCATATGGGGCCAACACAGGCAAATGGGACTAGCTTAGATGGGCATCTTAGTCGGCATGGATGTGTTGGGCCAAAGTGCCTGTTTCTGTGCTGTATGATCCTATGACTATCACACAGCAGCTGGAACATACTCAGGATCTGTACCTTCTACTATAATCAGAGCCCTCGTCTGTTTATTGATGCCGTGTGTAACGCTTCAAGTTGACTGAGATTCTCTCTCTGGAGTAGACAGCTTTGAATCACCACGTTAGTTCAGGCATTTGTAAAGTAGTTGAAGGACAGAAATTGTCTTCGCAACATTCATGGTTGTTCTTTGGATGCGCTTCCTAGAGCTCTGATCACCAAGGCTCTAGTGAGAAAATCGTCCCCAAAGTATCTTATGTTGGTCTCACATGGTAGCTTCAATGCTTGAACATTACCTGAGAATAAATTAATTGGATGAGTTCTTGGATCCATGATAGTTATCAGCATTATCGTCTCCCATCATTATAGTTTATTATATGGAATGAAAGCTCCCTCAGCCCTGAATAGATCTGTATGGAGCTGTTAGTCCCACATGCACCCGTTTTATTTCTCCTCGCATGACAGGGAAACCTAAAATCACTGCAAATTTATTTAAGAACATAAGAACACACTATGAACAGGAATAGGTCATCTGGCCGTTCAACACTACTCCACCATTTACTGAGATATTGTCTGATCTTCTACTCCAGTACTATTTTCTTGCAATATTCCCATATCCCTTGAATAAAAATGGAAAAAATATAGGAACACTCAGAAGGGCAGGAAGCATCCATGGAAAGAATAAAACATAGTTGTTGTTTTTGATTGAAGGTGCTTCATTAGAATTGGGATATTGGGAAAATAAATTAGTTTTAAGAAAAGATACATAGGACAAAGCGAATAGTGCTCTCAGGATGAGGCCATGATTACCAATGTGATTAGCGTTCACAGAGCTATCTGATTAAAAGATATACAAGGGCAGTTAGCGAGGGAGCAACCAAACAAAGGGACATGTGAATGTCGAAAATTGCTGATCAGAGCTATATTAGGACAGGGTCAAAAGGAGAATGCAGGAAATGCCCATACCCTTGATTCTTTCATCATACTGTCATCTACAATGTTTTTTTCTCCTGTGACAGAGCTTCCACAACTATTTAGATTAGAGAAACATCATCCTCTGAATGCTAACATTTCTCTTCATCTCCCTCCTAAATGGCCAAATTCTTAGTTAAGACATCGATCTCTAGTTCTGGATTCCGAAGCCAGTGAAACATTTTTCATACCTCCAGCCTCTTAAGCTTTTTAAACATTTCAAAGAGTTTCAATGCGATCTTCTCTCATTTTGTCAAACTCCAGAGAATACAGTCCCCACTGTCAAGGATGAAAGAACCAATCGAAGGCTGAGCTGGTACAGGGAAATCTGGTGAAAGAATCCCCTAAAACCCAAAATGTACAGAACTTTTATAACCCATTACATTAAATAGATGATCAAATAGAATTTTAAAAGCTTCAAAGTTTTGGGTGTGAACAAGTATTGGGGTGCGCTACCTGGGGTAATGGTGCAGGCGGATATGATAGTGACATTTAGAAGGCTTTTGGATAGGCATATGGATATGCAGAGAATGGAGGGATATTGATTATGTGCAGAGGGTTAAGACTTGATCATGGCATTATGTTCGGCACAGACATTGTGGGCCGATGGACCTGTCCCCGAGCTGCACCATTCAATGTTCTATGTTGAAAATTCATTGCTCGTAAAGAAAAGCTACAGCATCTTGTTATATTTTATTCATTCTATTTGGGATTTTACTAGGAGGCCTTCAACCTTTCATTTCTCTCTTAAATAATTCTCATGTCTATTTATTCGCTTTTTACCAGGGAAATAAAGTTAAATGTTCCTGCTGTCCATTTGCTATGTCACAGATTGTCTGACACTGAATATTCATCAATGCTATTTATACTCTAGGGTATAAGTTGAACATCAAGAGTTGAATGTAAGCAGAAACTGACATCGGTAACCAGGACACAAATTTAAAGTAATTGCCGAAGAACCAGAGGTGAGGTGAGAAAAAAAAATCTAGTATTTTATCATCTGAAATGGCAGCCTGAAAGACCAGTGGAAGCAGATTTGATAATAAGAGTTCAAAAAGGGGTTTTATAAACAGTTGAAGGGAGATTATTGCAAAGCTACTGTGGGAGAATGGAGCATTAATTAGGTAGATCTCGTATGAAGACAGTAAAGCCAAATGACCTTTAACCGGTTCTATCAATAATTTACATTAATTTAGTTAATTAAAGAAAAATGTTTAATGCTTCTTGATGGCAGGTGGAAAGGAAATGGTTGTTAATGTATGGTGAGGTATTTAGAAGTGATGGTCAAAAGGCTCATTAAAACAAACTGTCTTTAGGACAAGGATTTTGAAAATGGAGAGATAAAATGGCTTTGGAAAAATAATCTTCAAATTTAAATTGAAATGACTAGCAGCGAAGACTGAGCAAAGGAAAGTTATACAGAATAATCCAGTCAGATGGAATAGGTATTACAGAGGTCGAGAGGTGGGGAGTAAAAGAGGGAATTACACCATAAAGGAATTTTACGAAAAAGAGGTGGTATTAAATTCACTATGAGACGAGGAAGATTCAGTGCACTTTGAGCTGGGCCAGTGCAGACTGTGATGAACAAGGTGCAGGACATTGTGTGACACAGGATGTTGTCCTACTGAGGATGGATGTGGAGATGGGAGGAGAGATGGACAAAGATAGAAACATAGAAACGTCGAAAAATAGGTGCTGGTGTAGGCCATTCGGCCCTTCAAGCCAGCACCGCCATTCAATATGATCATGATCTGAAATCAGTACCCCGTTCCCGCTTTTTCCCCATATCCCTTAATTCCTTTAGCCCTAAGAGCTAAATCTAACTCTCTCGTGAAAACATCCAATGAATTGGCCTCCACCGTCTTCTGTGGTAGAGAATTCCACAGATTCACAACTCTCTGCGTGAAAATAGAATTCCTCATCTCAGTCCTAAATGGCTGACCCCTTATTCTTAAACTGTGACCCTTCATTCTGGACTCCCCCAACATCGGGAACATTTTTCCTGCATCTTGCTTGTCCAATCCCTTAAGAATTCTCTCATCCTTCTAAATTCCAGTGAATACAAGCCAAGTCGGCCCATTCTTTCATCATATGTCAGTCCCGCCATCTCGGGAATTAACCTGGTGAACCTACGCTGCACTCCCTCAATAGAGATAATGTCCTTCCTCAAATTAGGAGGCCAAAAGTGCACACAAAACTCCAGGTGGGGTCTCACCTGTACAACTGCAGTAGGACTTCCTTGCTTCTAAACAAATCCTCTCGCAATGAAGCACCCAGGTCTCGTTGAATCTCCCCTTTTCCTAATCTGACACCAGATAATAATCTGCCTTCCTGTTCTTGCCACCAAAGTGGATAACCTCGCATTTATCTACATTATTCTGCATCTGTCATGCATCTGCCCACTCACCCAACCTATCTAAGTCACCCTGCAGCCTTATAGCATCCTCATCGCAGCCCACACTGCCACCTAGCTTTGTGTCACCTACAAACTTGGAGATGTCACAATTAATTCCCTCGTCTAAATCGTTAATATATATTGTAAATAACTGGGGTCCCAGCACCAAGCCTTACGGCACCCCACTCTTCTAGGCCTGCCATTCTGAAAAGGACCAGTTAATTCCTACTCTTTGCTTCCTGTCTGCCAACCAGTTCTCTATCCATGTCAAGATAGGACAAGACCACGAGTTTTTAGAGATCATGTTGAAGGAATCAAAAGCATGAATATGATTTTAGTAAAATAGCTTTAAAATAACTATTTGTACTCCTACTGTTCTCAATGCCACTACAATAATGTTTCGTGAAGTAATCACTTTACCGGTGTTTGGTGAGAAAGCTGGTAATCTGTACAACAGCTCGGTATGTCATGTTTTCACTTTATTACTTCATCCCACTAGCATAACGAAATGAAGTTGCCAGCTGATCCGAAAAAAAATCCCTATTATCAAATGATTCAGTGACGTCTCCCACCCACCTCCATGTTTCTCTACCTTGTTGTCTCTTGATCTTTCACTCCCTTACTCAGATACTGGTTCACTCTTTATTTCCCAATTGTTTCACTCCCACGGTCACTACTCATTTCCCCGCCCATGACAGTTTAGTCTAAAATATTGTGGGACCACTTCCTGCTCAAGTTTTTTGGACTTTTGTCTCCTGTTTTCTCACGCCCTTGTTGTACATCTGTACATTATTATTAGACATGAGCTCTGAATGTGGAATTCTTCATGTGTTCAGCTAAATGGATTGATTCTGTGTAATTATATCATTTAACTGTTGAAAGAAAGTAACCTGTATGTATATTTATCCTGACATCTCATTATTGCTTGCGAACTTAACCTGCAAGAAAGGAGGATGCTAGTGGTGGACTAGTAACCTGTTTAAAGTGCGTAATGGAAAAATCATGTCTGGTGGTAGAATATGGATGGTGATTTGTGTTCTTCAAGAATTACAGATGGAGTAGAGGAATGGCACCGCTTTAAGCATCCCAAATCGGCTGCGAAAGGTGCCCTGGGGTACAGAGGATGAGCCGTGGCTGTGTGAGGCAAGAGGCGGTATGTTCATGGGTCAATGTGTTCAGATCGAGGTGTCGATGTACTGGGCTGCTGGAGGCCTTGCAGCAGCCTGGGAGTCAATTGGATCAGGCTGCACACCAAGAGACCAAGCGCACAGATCAGATGCGGCCTGCACTCCCATGGAGTGCAGAGCAAGGGTGGAGAACATCAACAACATCATCTGTCCAGGCCAATC
This sequence comes from Leucoraja erinaceus, assembly GCF_028641065.1. NCBI lineage: Eukaryota > Metazoa > Chordata > Chondrichthyes > Rajiformes > Rajidae > Leucoraja > Leucoraja erinaceus. The sequence goes on from NC_073377.1 coordinate 39,282,829, forward strand.
TCTGCAACTCCAAACTAGTCAAGGCGCCAGGACACCAATGGCCAAGATAAGACCCTATGAACAATTAACAATTCTGAACTTCAATGATACAAGATGGCACTGAATCGTGGCAATTCTTGTGCATAGCCTCAGTGTAATCTAGTATTCTTTAATTATTGTACTTAAGCATGATTATGCCTATGTATAGTAAGATTTTTATTGAACTGTATGGAAATAAAAAGTAATTTCACTGTACCTATGTCGATGTGACAATAAGGTACCATTGAACCATTGTGACTGATGGCAGTGTCTGAGGAGGTGAAAGAAGTAATAATGAGTAGAATAGAGGATGTAAAGTTTGGCCCTGAGAACTAAAGTGATATCATGCGCTCTGCAGTGAATGGAGGAGATGCATGCCTTAGGGCCATGCAGGTTATCAAGCATTTTCTGTCACTGTAATCAGATCCCTAAGTCACATCGACGACTGCTTTGGTGCCACCTCCTCCACCCACACACAACTGACTGACTTCATCCACTTCACCACCAACTTCCATCCGGCATTCAAATACACCTGGACTATTTCCGACACTTCCCTATAATTCCTTGACCTCACTATCTCCATCGCAAGTGATAGACTTCTGACCGACATCCACTATAAACCCACTGACTCCCATGGCTATCTGGACTACACTTCTTCCCACCCTGCTTCCTGTAAGGACTCCATCCCCTACTACCAATTCCTCCGTCTACGCTGCATCTGCTCCCAGGATGAGGCGTTCCACACCAGGGCATCTGAAATGTCCTAATTCTTCAGGGAACGGGGGTTCCCCTCCTCCACCATAGATGAGGCTCACACCAGGGTCCCTTCCATACCCCACAACACTGCTCTCTCTCCTCATCCCCGCACTCACAACAAGGGCAGTCCCCCTAGTCCTCACCTTTCACCCCACCAGCCGTCACATACAACAATTAATCCTCCATCAGTTTTGCCACCTCCAAAGTGACCCCACCACTCGCCACATCTTCCCATCTCCTCCCATGTCTGCCTTCCGCAAAGACAGCTCCCTCTGCAACTCCCTTGTCAATTCTTCCCTTCCCTCCCGTACCACCCCCTCCCCGGGCACTTTCCGTTGCAACCGCAAGAGATGCAACACCTGTCCCTTTACCTCCCCCCTCGACTCCATTCAAGGACCCAAGCAGTTGTTCCAGGTGTGACAGAGGTTCACCTGTATCTCCTCCAACCTCATCTATTGCATCCGCTGCTCTAGATATCAGCTGATCTACATCGGTGAGATTAAGCGGAGGCTGGGCGATCGTTTCGCCGAACACCTCCGCTCAGTCCGCAAGAACCTACCTGAACTCCCGGTGGCTCAGCACTTCAACTCCCCCTCCCATTCCCCGTCCGACCTCTCTGTCCTGAGTCTCCTCCAAGGCCAGAGTGAGCAACACCGGAAATTGGAGGAACAGCACCTCATATTCCGCTTGGGGAGACTGCATCCTGCGGGCATGAACATTGAAATCTCCCAATTTTGTTAGCCCTTGCTGTCTCCTCCCATCCCTCAGCCCTCGGGCTCCTCCTCCTCCTTTTTCCTTCCTTCTCCCCGCCACCCCCTATCAGTCTGAAGAAGGGTTTCGGCCCGAAACGTTGCCTATTTCCTTCGCTCCATAGGTGCTGCTGCACCCGCTGAGTTTCTCCAGCATTTTTGTGTACTTTCGATTTTCCAGCATCTGCAGTTCCTTCTTAAACCCTAAGTGATCTTCTTGGTGCTGCCTGTCACTGCCCTCTCCTGCTGAACGTCGTATCTGCAGTCTCTGCTGCTGCCCGTGGGAAGATCTCCCTTCTGCTTATATCTTCCATCAAACATTCAAACCAATGTCTCATAACCAGTGGGCCGCAGCCTCAGACTAAAGGGATGTACCTTTAGAATGGACATAAGGAATAGGAGTGGAATTAGGTCATTCAGCTCATCGTCTACTCCGCCATTCAATTATGATTGATCTATCTCTCCCTCCTAACTCCATTCTCCTGCCTTCTCCCCATAACCCCTGACACCCATACTAATCAAGAATCTATCTATCTTGGCTGCCTCACCCGCTGAGTTTCTCCAGCAGTTTTGTCTACCTTGCCCTCCACAGCCTTCTGTGGCAAATAATTCCATAGATTCACCACCCTCTGACTAAATACATTTCTCCTCATCTGCGTCCTAAAAGTATGTGCATTAATTCTGAGGCTAATGGAGATGAGGTGGAATTTTTTTTTAGCCAGAAAGAAGTGAGTCTGTGGATTTCAGTGCCTGCAGGAATTCAGTGCAGGCCAAGTCATTGGGTATTTTTAAAGCAGAGATTCATTGGTTGCAATAACAAGGAAATGTAGATGCTGGTTTATATAAAAAGTTGACCCAAAATGGTGGAGTATCTCAGCAGCTTAGGCAGCATCTCTGGAGAAAATGGATAGGTGATGTTTCTGGACCCTTCTTCAGACTTGATTTTCTTTGATTGGTTCTTGATTAGCAAGGGCTTCAAAGGTTACAGGGAGAAGCAGAGAATGGGGTTAAATGGAAAAAATAGACCAGTCATGATCGAATAATGGAGCAGACTCAATGGGCCGAATGGCCTAACTATTCTCTTATGTCTTATGGTCGTATGATCTTATAACCAGTATATACTTTTCTTTTTAATATGACAAACATTAGTAGCAGTTGCAACCACTCTTTAATAGGTGAAGAATGTATTTAAATAGAAACACAGTTGCTTGTGATTCAACCCTATGATGCAAGCTGTTAATTAACATCACTAGTGATGAAGCAGTCAACTACTTAATGATAAAGAAATAACCTAACCAATGTTGTTCCTTAATTACGGTCAAAAGATATAGTATGCCAGTTATGGCCCCAAGTATGTGCCCAGCCAAATCTCTTCCTCACATGTCACAAACGTTTGCGAGATTAGAGAATTAAATCTCCACACGTTAAAGAATACCTGAACAATAGATGCTAAAACCGTGTGATGCAAAATGATGCAAAATAATCTGAAGCAATTCAAAATGTATGGCTGCCATTTACAAATGAAGATACACAGTTACTATGGTTACCACTACCTTAGTTGAAGTTGCTTTCAGATTTGGTTACAGCACACTGACTTCCAACTATCTCCATGAGAATAATTTAGAAGTTGTCATATTATCATCTCAACAACACCGGCAGACAGCGACAAGACAAAACACATTCCTGTGCACAGTAGGCATATGAAATAATGCTGCTGAAATTAATATTGTTATTGTTCACTGCCCTCATTTTCAAATTAAATCAGCTACATTACTAACCAGTTAATATCTTTTAGCATCTCTGGTATTAGTATTCAGTGCTGAGACATAGACCCACTGACATTCCCTTCGTCACAGACCATGTTCCTAATTTCAACCAATTCAATGTAAACAAATACTGACTAAGTACCAATGGTTTTCTCAGAAATAGTTTAGTTTAGTTTAAAAATACAATGCAGAAACAGGCCCTTTGGCCCACCGAGTCCGCACTGACCAGCGATCCCTGGACATTAACACTATCCTACACAAACTAGGGACAATTTACATTTATACCAAGCCAATTAACCTACAAACCTGAACGTCTTTGGAGTGTGTGAGGAAACCCAAGATCTTGGAGAAAACCCACACAGTCACGTGGAGAACATGCAAATCCCGTACAGACAGCACCCGTATTTGGGATCGAACCCGCGTCTCTGGCACTGAAAGTACTGAAAGGCAGCAACTCTACCGTTGCACCACCATGCAGCCCTGAGTAAAAGAAGGAGAAAGAACATTAGCATCTTTAATGACCACACAATGGCCCAAGATCCGTTACAGAAAATAAAATAGTTTTGTTGTGTAATGGAAGTAATATGTGTACAACAAGATACCACCATTGACATATTTTCAATGGAGTTATCTCAGGGATAATAATTAGCCAGGAATCAGAGGCTTCTTTGGTAGTCTTTCAAAGGGTGCCATAGGATCTCTTATGACAATTTACTCTACCTGAACGGGTCTCAGTTTAAGTTCTGAACAGGACGACCACTATCCAACATTGCAGCTCTCTTCAGTATCACTTGGTATTTTGTGCTTAAGCCTCTTAAGTAGAGCTTGAACCTGTAATCCTGTGGTTCAGAAGATAGAGGGAACAAAATAATTAACCAGATAGTTTAAAAATCTGTACTGGCGAGGTGTAGAAATGAGATAACTGCCTCAACATCTTTACAATTGTGGGTACATGGGAGGGAAAGATTTGAAAAAAAATGACAATAAAATGGGTCATCTCCCTTTCCATTAAAAACTGTTCCTATATCTAAATCTCATATTATTTTGTAAAATATTGTCATTATTTACAGAAAATAAAAAGTTGCATTTATTGCACGCCTTTCATAACATCTGGAACAAGATTCAATCACATTCTCAACTGCTATTAAGAAATTTGAATTGATTCATCCACTTGAACACCATTATTTGTGAGGTGAACATATCCACACAATTCTATCATGCAACATATGTGTCACCAGCCAAAACAATGATCATAAAAACTGACCAATCAATCAATCAATCAATCAATCAATCAACCTTTATTGTCATCTTGCAAGCAACAAGTACAGTGCAAAATGAAAAGACGTTTCCCAGTGAATAGCGGAGCCTCGCACATGAAATTTAAAACACTTCTCACATAATAACACTAAAAAAAAAAACAATCCAGTCCCTGATGGAACAGAATAAATAGTTAAAATCAGGTAAAAAACACAATGTTAAAATACAGTAAACCAATCATAAAAAAATGTCCGGGACCGCTGATTTGACTGGCCAGTGCCAGTTATTAAAGTGTCCGTGCCAGCCGCACCAGACCATCAGCTCTGCTCAGTTTTCCAAACCCTCCTGCTCCTAATGGGAAGATCCCAAAAGCAAGATCTATCAAAGTTTTGAGTTTAGAGAGATACTGCACGGAAAAAGGCTCTTTAGCCCACCGAGTCCATACCGACCAATGATCACCTGTACACTAGTTCTATGTTATCCCAGTTTTGTAACTTACACACTAGGCGCATGTTACTAACCTACAAACCTGTATGGCTTTGGTATATGGGAGGAAACCAGAACTCCCAATGAAAATGAAAATCACTGAGAAAAAGTACGAACTCCATACAGATAGCATCTGTTGTCAGGATCAAACTCGAGTCCCTGGCGCTATAGGGCAACATCTTTACCGCAATGACACTGTGCCATCCCAACTCAGTGGCAAGTTGGGAGAAAATCTACTGGAAGACACATGTTACTTGACTATTTCGGCTAGATGGAGCAGCAATTTATTGTATTATATTAGTTTAGTTTAATTTAGAGATACAGCGTGGAAACAGGCCCATTGGCCCACCGAGTCTGCACCAACCAGCAATTCCCATACACCACAAACTAGGAACAATTTACAATCCTTTGCCAAAGCCAATTAACCTGAAAAATCTGTATGCCTTTGGAATGTGTGAGGAAACCAGAGCACCCGGGGAAAACCAATGCGATCACATGGAGAACCTACAAATTCTGTACAGATGGCACCTGTAGTCAGGATTGAACCCCGTTCTCTGGTGCTGTAAGGCAGCAACTCAACTGCTTGTTTCTATACATTCAGCTATCTCTCATTGGATCCCATTCAATCTCACTTTCCAGAGCAGCCTACCAATGTTGTAATAGTGTTCGGTGTTCTGATAATATTTGACAATGTTGTGAATAAGACAGCAAAATGAAAGTACGTGGGATTGGGGGAAGGTAAGGAAATAAATCTGCATGAATTATTGGCTCAGGAAGGTAGGACTAGTGTAGCTAGGACATTTTGGCTGATGTGGGCAAGTTGGGCTGGACCTGTTTTCACATCACTTTATGACTCTGAGAACTGGTTAATGATAGTTCTTCAGGTGGGCTGTTTTAGATGTTGGGATATGTTCATGGTGGGAATATGGGATGGCATAGTATTATGGATTAGACCAGAGAAAGAGAGAGACAAACTTTGAAATAGTGTGGAAGGAGACTGGGTCAGGGCACGAAAGAAGGTTTGGGAGCTGTGTAAGTGGGGAAAATGGAAGTTAGGAAATGGGAACTAATAGTTGGGGAAACTAATAACAGGAGAAAGGCAGTCAGAGAGAACGGGAGTTCCCTCCCCTCATTCAGAAAGGACCATTCCATGACTCCCTGGTTCACCCTTTTATCTCCACCTTATCCACTCACCTCCTCACAGAATCTTCCCTCACAACCACAGGAGATGCAACACCTAGCATTTTACCTCTTCCCTTCCCAATATCCAGGGACCCAAACACTCAGAATAGCGACTCACTTGGATTTCTTAAATTTAATATATTGGATTTGTTGATCAAGACACCATAAATCTACATTAAAAAGAAACAAAAGTGGGATTGGTGACCATTTTGCATCTTTGAACAGTTTGCACTTTACTATCCCTTTGGCCCCTCAGTCGTTGGTCTCTTATAATATTCCAATGAAACTTAGCATCTCAAGATATGTCTTATCTTCTCTTAAAGCATGTTTCAGGTTTTGGGTAGAAAACTGAAATCAACAATTTGGGGTAACTTCTTTCCCAACTTGGGTTAGAATTGGCTGAACAAGGAGTCCTGGGAATCTTGGTGAGTCAGTTGGCACTTTCTGAGATGGTTGGGTGGGCAGCATTAGTGCTTGGAGTCAATGACCTTTCATGGTCATCCACCTGGCATGTTTCCTACTCAATGGATGCTACCTGGACTCCAGAGTAAATCCAGCTTTTCAGATCCTTTTCATATCTCCAGTATCCACTTTTTTTCCATCTCTACTCGGATTGGTCAAGGTGGCGCAGTGGTAGTGTTGCTGCCTTACAGCAAATGCAGAGCCGTTAACCCGGGTTCGATCCCAACTACGGGTGCTGTCTGTACGGAGTTTGTTTGTTCTCCCCGTGACCTGCGTGAGCTTTCTCTGAGATCTCCGTGTCCTCCCACACTCCAAAGACGTACAGGTGTGTAGGTTAATTGGCTTGGTAAATGTAAAAATTGTCCATAGTGGGTGTAGGATAGTGTTCATGTGTGGGGATCGCTGGTCGGTGTGGACCCGGTGGGCCGAAGGGCCTGTTTCCGTTCTGTATCTCTAAACTAAACTAAATCAGTTGTAAGATTATCAATGTGTAATATTAACTTAGCCTTCTTTTCTCTATAAATGTTTGCAGACCTGTTGGGTTCTCCAAACATTCTCCTTATTTTCAGATTTTCTGAAAAGGTCATGCTCTGTCTCTCACAGCTACATATATTTTGTCGTTCCTCTTTCTATTCTCCCACTATTTATACCTCCTCTTGATAGATTAGTAGGTTTTAACAAAACTTCTTCAGGCACTTTCAATCAACACCATCCATTTTCTCTTGCTCTGACAAATCATATTTCTTCCCTCCATTTTCCCCTTTCTCAGCTACCTAAAATAAGAGTGTTTTCTAAAATTCACCAGTTGCAATGGAAGATCATTGTCCTGAAATGTTAAGTATTTCCCTATCCACAGATGCTGCCAGACTAGTTAAGTATTTCCAGCATTTTCTCTTTTTAAAGCATAAAGGAACAAGTGCCCTTTTACCAGTCAAAACCCCTTTACCCATATCTATCTATCAATTGCAGGCTTTATACTGTTCCCATCTCTCTTTTGCAGGTTTCTCTGCCCTACTACAATCAGTTTGAAGAAGGGTCCTGACACAAAACATCATCTGTTCATTCCCTTCACAGATGCTGCCTGACCTGCTTAGTTCCTCCAGCAGCTTTGTGGGGCCATGTGGCCCTTTGATCCCCCTCTGATGTTTATCAAGCCACTGGCAGATCTTCCACCTCAGCTCCCTGTTCCAGAATTATCACCAAATCCCCTGATTTTCGGAATGCCCAGAAAGTTATTGATCTTGGAATTCAGTGGCTAAGCCTCCGCTGCCTTCCAGGGTAGTGTACACTAAATTTATTCTCATTACAATCCATTAGTTTAAATAAAAAATGCTGGAAATGCTCAGCAATTAGGCCATGTCTATGGGGAGAGAAATGAGGTCAACATTTCAGATTGAAGACCGCAAAGATTCCGACAAAGGGTCTTCAACTTGAAACATTATCTTGGTATTTGTACACATAACTCTATTTGAGCAAAGAAACTTCAATCTATCACCATACAAAACAATGGTCAGCTTTGCTGATTTTAACATGAAAATGAACAACCTCACGCCTTGTTCTATCTAACACATTATCACCTGCTCACATACATTATCCATGACATCTTGAAACCACTTTACAATTCCACCAGTGAAAATATGAAAATATGAAACAATGGCATTTGGTTCTTTCAGCCAAATTGTTCATATAAATTATAATGGGCTTGTCTCACTTTGGCGACTTTTTAGGCGAATGCAGGAGATTCTGCGCTCGCCACATGGTCACCACATGTTCGCTGGCGGTCTCTGGTGAGTCTCCTTTATGATCGCGAGGAGTTCCCGCATTCTGGGAACAAGTCGCGGCCTCAGTATGGTCGCCGCAAATTTTTCAACATGTTGAAAAGTTTTCTGCGACCAAAAATTGGTCACCATGGATATAATCGATAATCCTGTAGTCGTAGGTGCAGTTGTAGTGGGGTCACCATGTAGTTGTAGGTAGTCGAGGTAGTCGTAGGTAGTTTTAGTTAATCACCTTTGCTGACCGGTCATTTTCATTGGCTGAATGAGGAAAAAAAACGTAAGCAGTAGTTTTCAGAACCAAGGATAACCGATTGGTAATGTTAAATGTCCGCCGAACTTCACAGCTGTGTATCTCTGACTGTATTTGAACAAATACAAAACAATTTTAACATGAAAATGAACAACCTCACGCCTTCGGTCGGTGGGCGGTGCGACTTTCGTCAGCAGCGGCCTCTGCAGTCTGTCTGTATTTTTATTATTTTTGTCTCGTTTCTATGTAGTTTTTATTTATTTTTTTTGTCGGGGTATGTGTGTGGGGGGTGTGGGTGGGGGGGGGGTAACTTTAAAATCTTTCCCCTGCACGGGAGACCCGACCTTTTCTTGTCGGGTCTCCGTTGTCGTTGGGGCTGCAACATGGAGCGGCCTCCAACAGGAACGACCTGGGGCTCCAGTTGCGGAGCTGCGGTCCTACTCACCGTTGCGGAGCTGGCCGAGTCCGGAGCGGGTGAAGCTGTGGTGGAGCGCTGCTGCGACCCGACCCCCGGAGATTCGGAGGCTCCAACCGCGGGTCTGGCGGACGGCAACACCGGAAGCCCGCGGGTCCCTGGTGGGAGACCGCTTTTCGGGGCTTCCGCAGCGGCGACTTCTCCCGCCCGAGTTGCGGGGTTGAAGAGCACCTGGAGCGGGGCCTTACATCACCGCCCCGCGCGGCTTGGAATGGCCGCGGGACTTTGCGAGCGCCCGCCGGGGCTCTAACACCAAGACCCGGTGCGCGACCTTGCATCACCCGGCATGGCTTTAATGGCCGTGGGACAATCACCATCGCCCGCCGGGGGCTTTGACTTTGACTCTGACTCGGGGGGGGGTTGGGGGAGGGGGGGGGGGGGGGAGTGCAGTGGAGAGATAAGTATGTTTGCCTTCCATCACAGCAATGTGATGGATGTTTATGTAAATTATGTTGTGTCTTGGGTCTATTTGTTTTGTAATGTATGGCTGCAGAAACGACATTTCGTTTGGACCTCAACGGGGTCCAAATGACAAATAAATTGTATTGTATTGTATTATATTGTATTGTTAAAAGTTGTCTGGGTTCTTAAAAACTGTCTCCACTCCTTCTCCCCCATTCTCCCTCCTTCTCCCCCCCCCCCCATCTTTCGAAGGACTTACCGTACACCGTGCTGTCCATCTTAATTACAGTGCCAACCTTGCTGTTCATCACGGTGTGTGTCTGTATCTACTTGACATTGCACCGTGTGAATTTCAGACAGCACTCCCCCCGCTTGCCCTGGACCTCACCTTTGCGATGCGTATGTGTGTGTTCCTCTCTGACAGTCGCTGTTCCAGTTCCTGGTTTTTCAGGTGACTGCCGGCAACTTGACAGTCGCCGGCAGTCGCCTGAAAAATCGCCTTAGTGGGACAAGCCCATAACCAACACTTCCAAAGAACCAATCCCTACAATACGTTTGGTACAAATTGGCCTCAACATAATTTTTTGGTCACAGGAAGTAGCAATGTTACAAAATGTTGAGATTTAAAAAATCAAGTCAGCAATTTATCCCATCAGATAAAGCACAAAAATAAGTTTAATTTGACACCTGATTCACTTTCATATCTTCAGTATTAAAAAAGTTATGGCCATTTGCATACTCGGAAATTAGCATCTTGTTCCCTCTTGATTTTCCATGGACTTAACACAAAAGCTGTGATCGAGGTCAGTGAAATGGCCATAACTTTCTTAAAAATTAAGATAACTGAAAGATATTTTCAGTTATTATAGCTTGAAGCATTCTGAAACAAATATGAAACAATCTTACTTGGATGACCTGAAATTAGAGCATATAATTAGTTAGTTACCCAATTGTAGGTAATTACCAAACTTCAATTACTAGATCTAAACATCTATCCATTTCTTAAGAAAAGATTAACATTTTTAAATAGCCTAAATGTCCAAATAACATTCAAAAAGAATTCACAATAAAACATGATTTTAAAATCTCATTTACATTAATTTATAGGCCAAATGGAAGGAATTTAGTGTTCAATTACTGTAAATTAATGACCATTTAAATCAGCTTTCGAGTGGGATCCTGTGGAACTCTGTGGAACGCATTGGTTTAGAACGTTCCCATTGCGGTGAATTTGTACCCCAAATGCCCAGAGAAATACTGCGGGATTTAATGTGGCTACTTGCAACATAAAACTTTGTACAAAGGGATCTTAAGAAGCCCTTTTTAATGTAAAAATAAATAACCTACCTACCGTTGTCCCCTACATGAGATCCACCCCATTGTCGGCGGTCGCGGGTTTAGAGGATAATTTTTAACCTACTATAACAATTAAATTAACCTTTTAAATTTAAAAATAGCTCCAGCGAAAGAATCTCCCAGCGATTTTCCGTCAGCAACTAAGTAGGCTGAACAACCTCGATTTGAATAGCCTAGGGAAAATCGCGTTTTAAACCCGGCCCCCTCTCAACGGCGCCAAAATCGCACACACGGGCTTGGACAAATCTGCAGCGACACTTAAGGTAGGTTTTGCAACATACCTACAGGAAGGTAACAAAACCTGACCTGTGAAGTAAATCTATGGTTTATATTCTCTGCTCTGCAACTCTCTTGTTTCTATCAAGTCCTCAAATCTGGGTAATTAAATGATATCCCTTTGAGTAGAGGCATGCGTTCATGCAATTTGTTTCTAAATAAGTTAAGGTTCCAACATGCACAGGGCTCTCTGTTCACATATGGTTGACAGAAGAGGATACCACACAGTCTCCCCAACCACATGATAAATGGCTGGCCTAATGTGACCAGCACTGTAAAGTAGAGTGGAGTCATGCTGTTCACCTTCAAGGTCAAGCTGGAGAGGAAAAAGCCATTCAATCACTGGACATTGCAATCAATCCCCTTTCACTTAACTTGCCAGTTTGCCATATCAAGGGATAAATAATACATTCTAGTCTTGCTGACAATGTCCACACAACTAAATGGATTAAATAAAAGTTATGATTGTTTGGCGAGTTAGAAGAACTGGGGTGCAACGGGCAAGATCACAATGGGCTGCACGGTGGTGCAGCAGTAGAGTTGCTGCCTTGCAGCCCCAGAGACCCAGGTTCGATCCTGACTATGGGTGCTGTCTTTATAGAGTTTGTATGTTCTCCCTGTAATCTGCGTGGCTTTTCTCCAGGTGCCCCGATTTCCTCCCACATTTTAATGAAGTACTGGATTGTAGGCTAATTAGGTTGGTAAATTTGTAAATTATCCTTAGTGTGTGTAGGATAGTGTTAGGGTGCTGGGATCACTGGTCGACGTAGACACGGTGGGCAGAAGAGTGTTTTTGAACTGTATCTCTAAATGAAACTAAACTAAACTAAATAAACTAACTAAACTAAACAATCGATTGTCCTTCCAGGTGTAAACTTATTTGGTTGGTTATGGGTCAGTCTTTCTTACCTATAGAGAAATGGCCTTGCAGAGTCAATGCATGAGATACTGAAGATGAGGAGGGTCAAGGATAACATGTGCACACTCCCACCAACTACCTCTGCACTTCTAATGGCAAAGGAATCGTTTCTTAGCTGTCCGTATACCTCCGGCAGAAGAGCAGGATCAGAGGACCTTAGTTGCCTATATTGCAAGCAGTTGTGGGAGCAATTTATTTGAGTTCAACTGTCTAAAGGTTCTCTGAGTGGGCTGGGTTGAATCATTTTTTACTCTACATTTAACCGAAGATGCCACATTGGAAAAAAAGAGCCAAAGACTGTGCAAGGAACAATCTCCTGGAGGATGGTTGTGGGGTTGATTATCACTTAAAAGGATTAATAATATCGCATTAATGAGGCTTGACAATATTCTGGGGAATGGAACAAAACACAAAGTGTTTGGGTAACTCAGCGGTTAGGCAGCATCTATGGAGGGAAAAGACAAATTATGTTTTGGGTCAAGATCCTTTCCCTCCATAGATGCTGCCTGACCCACAGAGTTCCTCCTGCACTTTGTGTTTAGCTCAGGATTCCAGCATCTGCAGTTCCTTCTATCTCTATTTTGGGGATTGGAGCTTGTCTTGTTTTCTTCTGGAACATGTGTGAGCACTTTTTCCATCCATGGGCTATCCTCCAAACCAATGCTGGTAGACCGTTTCAATGGAGCTGCATTAATCATTCCCTTTAGCTTGCTTCTGATCAATGTCTGAAGTGCAAAATATACGTATTAGGTGAAATACCTCCAGCATTTTAAGTTATAACTAGACCAAGGGCAGACCCGTTGGGTCTGCTCCCCCAACACAGCCATCCACTACCCATAACCCCCATGGGAGGCGTGGGGGGCAGAAAGGGAGCTGGGCAGAGAAGCGGGGGGGGGGGGGGGGGGGGGGGGGGGGGCAGAGAGGGCGAGGTGTAGAGTTTGAGGGGTGGAGGGGGCACATCGTCACTGGGGAGGGCCGGTTTCCCAACGCAATACTCCGTCGGTCGCGGATCCTGACTGGCGGCTTCTAGCTCCCGGCTATAGGCTCCCCCCTACGCACCCGTCCCCTACCCATTGCCCCCACGGGAGGCCGGCTCCAGACTCCAGGCTACAGGTAGGGCCCGAGTATGGGGGGGAGTGGTCTGGGGGGAGGGGAATGATGTCACTCACAGCGCGAGCAAGAAACCAGCGGATTTTTTTTCCAAGTCTTTTCAGATTCTTTAACATTTTCATTAATAACTGGAGAAATAAAGCCTTAATTTTAAATAAATGCCTTAAATGCCTTATTTTTCAGATAAGGCAATTTTGGACTCCAGGGGGGAAATCTCTAGTGGAATATGTAAAAACTTTACCGTTAACGCGTCGTTTTTTTCGAGAAAATGTGATCATTTGGACCCACACCCAGGGGGGAAATCACACACACACACACACACACACACACACACACACACAAACACACACACACACACATGTAACACACACACACACACACACACACACACACGACACACACACACATGTGAGACATAGAAAATAGGTGCAGGGGAGGCCATTCGGCCCTTTGAGCCAGTACCACCATTCATTGTGATCATTGTGATCGCCCCCCAATCAATAACATGTGCCTGCCTTCTCCCCAATATCCCTTGATTCCACTAGCCCCTAGAGCTCTATCTAACTGTCTCTTAAATCCATCCAGTGACGTGGCCTCCACTGCCCTCTGTGGCAGGGAATTCCACAAATTCACAACTCTCTGGGTGAAAAAGTTTTTTCTCACCTCAGTCTTAAATGGCCTCCCCTTTATTCTAAGACTGTGACCCCTGGTTCTGGACTCGCCCAACATTTGGAACATTTTTCCTGCATCTGGCCTATCCAGTCCTTTTATAATTTTATATGTTTCTATAAGATAACCCCTCATCCTTCTAAACTCTAGTGAATACAAGCCTAGTCTTTTCAATCTCTCCTCATATGACAGTCCCGCCATCCCAGGGATCAATCTCGTGAACCTATGCTGCACTAGCACAAGGATGTCCTTCCTCAAATTAGGAGACCAAAACTGTAAACAATACTACATATGTTGTCTCACCAGAGCCCTATACAACTGTAGAAGAACCTCTCTAATCCTATACTGAAATCCTCTTGTTATGAAGGCCAACATTCCATTAGCTTTCTTCACTGCCTGCTGTACCTGCACACCAACTTTCAGTGACCGGTGTACAAGGACACCCAGGTCTCGCTGTACCTCCCCCTTACCTAACCTAACCCCATTGAGATAATAATCTGCCCCCTTGTTTTTGCCACCAAAGTGGATAACCTCACATTTATCTATATTATACTGCATCTGCCACGCATCTGCCCACTCACTCAACCTGTCCAGGTCACCCTGCAACCTACTAACATCCTCTTCACAGTTCACACTGCTACCCAGTTTTGTGTCATCCGCAAACTTGCTAGTGTTGCTCCTAATTCCCTCTTCCAAATCATTAATATATATGGCAAACAGTTGCGGCCCCAACACTGAGCCTTGCGGCACTCCACTCGCCACTGCCTGCCATTCTGAAAAGGACCCGTTCATTCCTACTCTTTGCTTCCGGTCTGCCAACCAATTTTCTATCCATGTCAACACACTACCCCCAATACCATGTACTCTAATTTTAGTCACCAGTCTCCCGTGCGGGACCTTATCAAAGGCTTTCTGAAAGTCTAGATACACACCATCCACTGCACCCCTTCATCCATTTTACTTGTCACATCCTCAAAAAATTCATGAAGATTAGTCAAGCATGATTTCCCTTTCATAAATCCATGTTGACTTGGACTAATCCTTTTACTGCTATCCAAATGCCCCATTATTACCTCTTTAATAATTGACTCCAGCATCTTTCCCACCACCGACGTCAGGTTAACTGGTCTGTAATTCCCTGTTTTCTCTCTCGCTCCATCCTTGAAAAGTGCGATAACATTAGCTATCCTCCAATCCACAGGAACTGATCCTGAATCTATTGAACATTGGAAAATGATCACAAAAGCGTCCACTATTTCTAGAGCCACCTCCCTGAGGACCCTGGGATGCAGACTATTAGGCCCAGGGGATTTATCATCCTTCTGTCCTATTAGCCTACCCAATACTATTTCTCCCCTAATGAAAATTTATTTCAGTTCCTCTGCCCCATTCCATCCTCTGTCCTCCAGTACTTCTGGGAGATTATTTGTGTCTTCCTTAGTGAAGACAGATCCGAAGTACCTATTCAACTTTTCTGTCATTTCCTTGGTCCCCATAATAATTTCACCCTTGTCTGCCTTCAAGGAACCCACATTTGACTTTGCTATTCTCTTTCCCTTAACATATCTAAATAAGCTTTTACTGTCCTTCTTTACATTCCTGGCCAGCTTCACCTCGTACTTCATCTTTTCAACCCGTATTGCCCGTTTTTATTCCTTCTGTTGTCCTATGAACGTTTCTCAATCCTCTGACTTCCGGCTACTCTTTGCTGTGTTATTCATCGAACTCTCTTATCAAATCTGGTTCATCGGACAACACTAAATCCTCGATTCCCCTACTCTGGGCAAGAGACCCGGTCTATTCTTCTCATGATTTTCGTGGACAGAGAGCAAGTGTTGGATGAAATAGTCACCTAGTCTTTGCTAGGTCTCAGCAGTGTACAAGAGGCTACATCGGGAGCACCAAATGCAGTACATGAGGTTTGAAAATGTGTATGTGAACATCTGTCTCACCTGAAAGGTCAGCTGGTGTCCATGGACGGAAGTGAAGGAACTTGTTAGTTTATTGGCTCTGAGTTTTAATATTTATATGATAATCACAATTAGCACCAAAATTGTATGTTAAATTCAAACTTTGAAACAAGCATGGCTTATTATTGTGCAAAGTGCTGGAGTAACTCAGTGGGTCAGGCAGCATCTCTGGAGAAAATGAATAGGCAATTTCAGTCGGGATAGTTCCTCAGACTCATTGTGGTTAGGGGGGGTGGGTGGGGGGGGGGGGGGGGGGGGGGAGAAAAACTTGACGAAATGAGCAGCATTACACTACCTGGAGGGTGATAGGTGGATACTGGTGAAGGGGTTTGGGGGGTTAATAGGTTCGACAACGGCCAGAATTGAAAAGATTAAAAATGTGAGTTAAGGATAGAAGGAGTGTAAATTGAGGAAGAAATATAGGCAGAAAGGGAGGGGAGAAACAGGTGCATAACCAAATTGGGCACAGGGATGAGGGGGAAGGGTGGTAGGGGGAGAGAAGATGTGTTTGGGGGCGGGGGAGGGGAATTCGATGTTCATACCATTCGGTTGTAAGCTACACAAGTGGAATATGAGGTGCTGTTCCTCTTGTTTGTGTGTGGTTTCACTCTGACAATAGATGAGGCATAGATCAGAAAAGTCACTGTGGGACTGGGAAGGGTAGTTGAAGTCAAGTCAACAGTCAAGAGAATTTTATTGTCTTGTGTCCGAGATAGGACAATGAAATTCTTGCTTACTGCAGCACAACAGAATATGTAGACATTAGACAGAACAGGAGATAAAAGTTCAGTATGTCTATATACCAAAGACCATATATATACACAATAAATAAACAGCTGTTATTGTTCAGAGTTTGTTTGATGGCGAGTTTAATAGCCTGATGGCTGTGGGGAAGGAGCTGTTCCTGATCTTGGATGTTCCAGATTTCAAGTTCCTCTACCTTCTTCCCAATGGCAACGGAGAGATGAGTGTGTGGCCAGGATTGCATGGGTCTTTGATAATGTTGGCAGCCTTTTTGAGGCAGAAACTGCGATAGATCCCTTCAATGGTGGGGAGGTCAGAGCCGATGATGGACTGGGCAGTGGTCACAACTTTCTACAATCCTTTCCACTCCTGGAAGTTCAAATTACCGAAACAAGCCACAATGCAACCAGTCAGTGTGCTCTCTACTGTGCACCTGTACAAGTTCGAGGGAGTCCTCCTTGACATACTCTCCGTAATCTTCTCAGGAAGTAGAGGCACTGATGTGCCTTCGTTATGATTGCATCAGTGTGCTGGGACTAGGAAAGACCTTTGGAAATATGCACACCCAGGAATTTGAATTTATTTAACCCCTGCCACCATCGTCCCATTTATAAAAATGGGATTGTGGGTCCCTATCCTACACCTTCCAAAGTCCACAATCAGTTCCTTGGTTTTGCTGGTGTTGAGAGCCAGGTTGTTGTCCTGGCACCATTTGGTCAATCGGTCAATCTTACTTCTATACTCTGACTCATCACCATCAGTGATTCGTCCCACAACAGTGGTGTCGTCGGTGAACTTGATGATGGAGTTAGCACTATGTCCGGCTACGCAGTCATGAGTATAGAGTGAGCACAGCAAGGGGCTGAGCACTCAGCCTTGAGGAGGTCCCGTGCTGATTGTTAATGAGGATGACACATTTCCACCAATATAGACAGATTGTGGTCTGTGGATGAGGAAGTCAAGGATCCAATTGCAGAGAGATGTGCAGAGGCCCAGATCTGGTAGCTTGGTAACCAGCTTGGAGGGGATGATGTTATTAAACGCCGAGCTGTAGTCAATGAATAACAGCCTACCATATGAGTTTTTGTTGTACCATTAGTCCAGAGCGGAGTGGAGAGCCAATGAGATTGCATCCTCCTTTGACCTGGTGTGGCGGTAAGCGAACTGCAATGGGAACTGCAGTTAGCCACTAGGAAATCTAGTTAGTATTTAGCAAATCGGTCACCGAGTCTAGGCTTTGTCTCATCAATATAAAGGAGGCCACATCGGGAACAGCGGGTGCAGTAGATGAGGTCAGAGAATTGGTCACATCTGGAATCTGGTGATCCCAATGTGCCCTCCTTTACAACGGTGAGACTAAGTGTAGATCAGGCGACCATTTCGCTGTGCACTTGTGCCCAGTTCTTCCATCAATAACCCCCTCACCTGTATCCACCTATCATTCCTCAGCCTTGTCCTGCCTGATTCACTTCCAGCTTTCTTCTCCTGGTCCCACCACAATCAGTCTGAAGAAAGGTCTCGAGCCAAAACATCATCTATCCAAGTTCTCCAGAGATGTTGCCTGAGCTGCTGACTTGCTCCAGCACTTTGAGTCTTTTTTGGTAAACACACATTTTCAGCTCCTTGTTCCTCCATGGCTTATTAGTACCCCTCACCCCTTCACCCTTTGGTCAAAATAGCTCCTTTAAACTCCTTTAAGCTCCTTTAAGCTGACAAATGGCAACCAGTCAGTTTGTGCACACCTGCCACTCTGATAATACATACAAGGATCGCTGAATCAGATTAGAGAGTTCAAGCATCAATACTCAGGTCAAGGCCAATCCCTTCCAATAACTTCTTGGAACTAAGTGTTCCCAAGGCACGAAAGCTTTGCTGTCTTTAACACCACAGCAAAAAGAATAGATACTTACCTAGCAAAAATATTTGAATTAGCTATGCAAATTTAAAGAAACAGTGGCGAGTTTACAAAAAAGAAATCTCCTGACACAGGAGAATATCATAATTATTCAAGAGAGTGCACCTCATGCTAATAAATATAATCGTCTTAATGGATGGAAAATTGAGGACAGTGTAAGTCTGAATTCTCAATGTGACCCAAAGTGTAAGAGCAATTTTGTATAGTTTCTCTGATGAGTAATCAAAATCCTGATGTGAACTGTTTTAAACTTTGTCCGGGTTTATGTCACAAGAGGGCATGATTGAGGTATGTTGCTACTCTCCGGCTCTCTCTATGGATATCAAAATGAATGGTGCTTTACTGAAAGCAACATTTTAATTTTAAAAAATGAAAAAAAGCAATAACATCACTGAAACAGTGCCAAAGATTAATTATGAGCTGGCAGCTATTTCGATGAACTCCAGCATTAACAGGAAACAAAAAAGGCTTAAACAAAATTGTACTATTATTATTCGATGACAGTTTCACTTAAGTGTTGGATTTTTTAAACAGAGCATTAAATAGAACGAAAACTATCAGGAGGTTCAATAATTTCCAATTAATTAACAAGTTCCTTCACTTCCATCCATGGGCACCAGCTGGCCTTTCAGGTGAGACAGATGTTCACATACACATTTTCAAACCTCATGTACTGCATTTGGTGCTCCCGATGTGGCCTCTTGTACACAGCTGAGATCTAGCAAAGACTAGGTGACTATTTCATCCAACACTTGCTCTCTGTCCACAAAGATTAAAATGATACTCACCAATTGAGTATAGAAGTTGAGAGGTTATGTTACAGTTGAATAAGATGTTGGCAAGACCACATTTAGAATATTGTGTTCAGTTCTGGGCAACTTGTTACAGGAAAGATATTGTCGAGCTTGAAAAGGTTCAGAAAAGATTTACGAGGATGTTGCTAGGACTAGTGGGTGTGAGCTATAGGGGGAGGTTGAGTAGGTTGGGTCTCTATTCCTTGGAGCACAGGAGGATGAGGGGTGATCTTATAAAGGTGTACAAAATCATGAGATAAATAGATTGAGTAGAGTCTCTTGCCCACAGTAGGGGAATCGAGGACCAGAGTATCTTGTGCTGAGTAGGTGAATCGATGGCCAGATGAAGGGGAAAAGAGTTAGTAGGAATTTGAAGGGTAACTCTTTCACACAGAGGGTGGTGAGTGGGACTAGTGTAGCTGGGACATGTTGGCTGGTGTGGGCAAGTTGGGCCAAAGGGCCTGTTTCCAAACTGTATCACTCTATGACTCTAAGATGTCATGAGTATGTTGCTTGGACTTTACGAGATTATTGCCAGGACTGGAGGGTCTGAGCTATAGGGAGAAGTTGAGTAGGATGAAACTCCATTCCTTCGAGCACAGGAGGACGAGGGGTGATATTATAGACATGCATAAAATCATGAGGAATATATCACCTTGCCCAGAGTAGGTGAATCGAGGACCAGAGGACATAGGTTTAAGGTGAAGGGGAAAATATTTAACAAGGGGGGGGTAACTTTTGGGACTATCCCAACATTTAAGAAACAGTTAGACAGGTACATGGATTGGACAGATTTGTAGGGATATATGCCAAACACAAGCAGATGGGCTCGTGCAGTTGGGACATGTTGGCCAGTGTGGGCAAGTTGGGCCAAAGAGCATGCTCCCCCACTGTATCACTTTATGATCCTATGACTAACATCTGCTGGATCTCCAGGTTGCTGGTTATTTTAACTCCTCTTCCCATTCCTATACCAACCTTTCTATCGTGGGCCTCCTACATTGTTTGAGTGAAGCCACACACAAACTGGATGAACATCACCTTATTTTCTGCTTTGTTACTTTAGAACCTTACGCTATGAAATTTGAACTTTCCAATTTTAAGTAACATTCTCACTACACCCTCTCTCTTTCCTGTGAAATCCACTCCAGGGTATACCCATTTCTTCACTATCCCAGCCCAAAAAAAACACTCCTTTCCTTTTTTGTGAAGTTTAGAAAACCTTCAATGTTTCTTATCTGTTGTTCTCTCAGTCATACAGCACAGAAACTTGTTCAACCCATTCAAGCCAAACTGATCAATCAAGTAGAGTAGTTCTACACTACTTGCATTTTATTCTTTGGGCATTTCCATCAAATTATCACACTCATCAAACCACCAGGAATAATTTACAGTGGCTAATGAACCTACCAGCTGATAGGTCACCTCCAGAATGTGAATGATGACAGATGTAATAATTTAATTGATATAGAAAGGCTACTCTTTCAATTTGCCAATTAAGGATGATTATAGAAAAAATGAGGCCATGTACCAGACGATTGTAAGGTAACTAGGAGGATGACTCCGTTATGAATGTTGTTGTGGGTTGTTATGGTATTGGTGATTAAGGTCACTACCATCCAATTTTTGGCTACCATGGCAGGTTGAAACTTTATATCTTATTTTCCCATAAGGTTCAAAGGTTCAAAGGTTCAAAGGTTATTTTATTGGTCACATACACCTAGGTGTAGTGAAATAATTCTTGCCAATGCAGCACATAAAGAAAGAATACAGACATAACAATAATAAAGAAATGTAAACATAAAAACATCCCCCCACAATGGTTCCCATTATGAGGGAAGGCACAATATCCAGTCCCCATCCCCAGTTCACCCATAGTCGGGCCTATTGAGGCCTCCACAGTTGCCTCCACGGAGGCCCGATGTTTCAGGCAGCTCCGCGATGTTTTTATCGGCGGTCTCAGCTCACTGAAGTTCCAGCGCGGCAACCCGGGTAGGGCATCGCCCGCTCCATGTTAGCACTCCAGCGCTGTGCCGCTGCCGAAGCCGAGGTTCTGGGCGGTCCCCGACAGGAAACGCCGCTCCAGGCCCGCTGGTACGCCGCGAGGACGGGTCGACGGTGCAGCCTGGAGAAAAGCTGCTTCTCTCTGACCTGACCAGGTAGGGACCCTAGAAAAGCAGTTTCCCCCCCCCCCCCCCCCCCCCCCCCCCCCCCCCCCCCCCCCCCCCCCCCCCACCCAAAAAAAGGCTAGAACACCAGAACAAAAAACTCAACTAACTAAATAAAAACAAAAAAGAGAGAAAAAACAGACAGCTGCAGGCTGGGCAGCCATGCCATACAGGACGGTGTCCCCATAAGGGAGATTCCCAGGGCTTTTGTCCCTTCTCTACTGCCATCCAAGCCTGCAAATGTTTCACTGGGTCTCTTTTGTAAGAAGGTAATCAAATCAAGATGCCTGAAGTAAAATCTCTTTCTTCCCGGTGACACTGATTATCTGGCCTCAACTCACTAAAGGGATCTGGATCTGTCCATGTACTCTGCAACATGAGCTGCACACGGCTGGGTGTAATGCCATCCACAAAAACAGCTAGAATTGCTAACAACGTAACGTTCACTCAAAGCTTCATGTTTAAAAATGTGTGATTAAAAATGTGAGATTTGCTTCTGATTTGGACTGTAGTTGGTTGAACTATTTTACAGACTGGTGTGAACCTAATTATTCATTTTTAATGTAAATAAGTGGACGGCCTTTCCATTCATTTTTCTTCATTAGCTTATTACATCTGTCATCATTCACATTCTGAAGGTGATCTATCAGCTGGTAGGTTCATTAGCCACTGTAAACTATCCCTGGCGGTTTGATGAGTGCGATAAGTTGATGTAAATGCCCGAAGAATAAAATACATTAGAGGAGGATTGAATCAGCAAAGAAAACTTATGAGTCTGATGGAAGGTCCCAACACAAAATGTCACCTGTCAATGTTCTCCAGAGATACTGCCAGACCTTCTGAGTTACTCCAACACTTTGTGGTGTTTTTTTCTACAAAGTAATCCAGGAGAATTAATACTTTGTTGCAATTTGTATTCAGCAGATATTAAAATGATCTTCCCTGCAGAATGGGTGCTGTTCTGACCAAAATAGATTGAATATATAAACTATTCATGAATATGCAACTAGTCTCTGCTGACAGAAATATAACAGATTGGAACTAAAGGCTTGAAATTACACATGATCTGGTTTGTAATAGAAAAAAACATAAGAGTGATTCAAGGGTGTAATTTTATCCCAACTTTTAACTGTGGCATAATGATCTTTTAGTCAAGATTTCCACTTCCATGATCAATTTCTCAATACTCTAATGAGTTCTGTCTACATGAACAGGGAATTATAGTGCTGCTGTAAAATGTAGGGAAGGCAGCAGACAGCCTGACATGTGTTAAAGTAATCGAAACCAGGGTTTATTAACCTTTGGTCACAGCGCTCGCTGAAGGCTCCATAGATTGGACTAATATGGATAAAATAGAGCCTTCCCGATCAAAGGGATGAAAAATGGAGATGAGAATTAAACAAGATGATTTTCAATGGAATGTTTAAATGTCAAAGATCCTTTCAGGCTGGCACGACCAGGTAAGTGAATAACTTGGCTTCAAATAAGGGAGAATGAGGTTCGACACCACTGTATAAAAGCAACTTATAAAGTAAGTTTTTCATTCTTGACTGGTAAACATGCTCATAATTAATTTATTGCTGAAGCAAGCAGATGAGCTGACCATGGATTAGCAAGTGAAAGGGAGTATCAAAATATCTGTGTGAAGAGCACTTGAGCCGGTTTGGTTGAATGCTTCCTTGCTGTGAAATGCTACTGGGAAAGACACATGGTGTCTGAGCAAGGTTGAGGTGTTGCGCTTTGGGAGGTTGAATGCAAGGAGAAAATATATAATTAATGGCATGAACCATAACATCATTGATGTACAGAAGGATCTTAAAGTCCAAGTCCATTACTGCCTGAACACCAGTAGATAAAATGGTAAAGAAGGCATATGATTTGCTTGCCTTTATTAGTTGGGGTTTGGTGCATCAATGTCGGGATGCCATGATGCAGCTTTATAGGAGCTTGCTGAGGCCACGTTTGGAACATTCCATGCAAATCTGGTTGCCCCATTCAAGGAAGGATGTGGATGGAGGCTTCAGAAAGAGTGCAGAAGATGGTTGCCAGAATGATGCCTAGATGAACGAATAATGGGTACAGGGAGAGATTGGACAGAGATTGGACAGATTTGGATTGTTTCCTTTGGAATGCCAGAGGTTCTCTGGAGGTTGTGGGAGACATGATTGAAGTATATAAAATAATGAGAGGCATAGATAGGGAAGACAATTTGTATTTTTATCCCCAGGATAGGAAAATACTAGAGGGCAAAGATTAAAGTAGATGTGCAGGGCAACTTTTTTAATACAGAAGGTAATTCAAGCCGGGAACGAGCAGCTAGGGTTAGTGGTTGAGGCAGATATGATAGTGGCATCTAAGAGACTTTTGGACAGGCATATGGATATGCAGGGAATGGAAGGATACAGATTATGTGCAGGTAAATAAGAGATGATCTTGTCATTATGTTCACCACAGACATTGTTGGCTGAAGGGCCAGTTTCTGTGTTGTACTGTTCTATGTTGTAATATATATTGTATCTATCAAATTATGAATGAATTGGCCAAGTATTCACATACAAGGAATTTGCCTTGGTGCTCCGCCTGCAAGTGACAACGGCATACAGTGACAGTTAGGAATGACACATAAAACATTAAACATTAATAATAAAATATTATTGATTAAACATGTGAATTAAATAAAATACCAGACCAAAAGGATGCTACACATTTTTGGTCATTGAGCAAAGCTACTGCTCGTGGAAAAAAACTGTTTTTATGTCTGGCTGTGGCAGCTTTGACAGTCCGGTGTCGCCTTCCAGAGGGAAGTGATTCAAAGAGTTTGTGGCCAGGGTGAAAGGGGTCAGAGATGATCTTACCCGCTCGCTTCCTGGCCCTTGCACTGTCCAGTTCATCAATGGAGGGACGTTTGCAGCCAATAACCTCCTCAGCTGATAGGACAATTCGCAGCAGTCTACGGATGTCATGCTTGGTGGCTGAACCAAACCAGACCATGATGGAGAAGGTGAGGACAGACTCTATGATGGCCATATACAATGTCAATATTTCTGTCATAATTTGGTGATCTGTGCAGTGTTGACAACATTTCTAAACTGAAGGGAACCATAATGGTATGCCTCTCTACCTTATCAGTGCACAATTACACAAAGGCAGTGAAATATTGATTATGATCTGTGCTGGGAATGGTGTGGTCTAATCTCCTTTCATAACCAGTGGATATATTATATCTCAACTTTGTGCAGTTAAATAAAGGAAATGTAAACATATTTTAATGGAGCAAGATGGTAGAGCAGTCATGGGTAATATGTCAACAGATAGTGTTGTTGCATACAGGAAAGTTGCAGGATTCGGCCTTGAAGCCTCATTTCAAATTCTAAAAAATGGCAACTATCCATTCTTATGAGGAAGTGGCTGAAAATTAAGACTTAATCTAATTGACAATCTAATTAAGAATAAGTAGGCTCTACATTGATGCCATGTTAGAAATGCAAACTTAAACAACATTTCCCTTGTGGCAGATGCACAAAGTGATATTTTTCAATGGGATCTGATTTTGGGTGACTGTCATTCAGCGATGTGTTGGAGATAGAAACATAAATCTATGATAGAGATGCAAGGAACTGTAGATGCCGTTTTACAAAAAAAACGAAGTGCTGGAGTAACTCCGCAAATAAGGCAGCATCTCTAGAAAACAAGAGATGAGAAGGCACTATGTCTTCAGCCCTTTGGGAACTTAGAAAGGGTTTCATTTGCTCAGTTCAAAGTGTACTGTATGTCAGTTGACATTATTTACAGTCGGACACATGGTGGACAAAGCAGAATTTCTCTGCATACTACACAGACACGTCAAGCTGATCCCTCACAAAGAAAAACAAAGATAATTTGAAGACAATGGAGTATCAGTATAGATTCCATGGCTTGCTTCTGAACTAGACTCTGGACAGTTACTCTGTTAGGGAAGAACTCTTTAACTTAGTCAGAAACATATTCCTCTATCTTACACTGTATTCAAGTTCCAAGTGGATTATTCTGTATGAATGAGCATTTGCTATGCATGCACAAGACTAGAGATGACAGCACGACCGGCATTAGCGTTAAGTCCCCCACTTAAGCCCCCCTATTGGTCTTGCACGTTTCTCTGTGATTTGTGATGAAAGATAGAAAATGTTGTGCAGGTGGAATAGGGATGGGTCACTTTGTGAAGGGCTCTGAGATGGAAATGCTGCTGCTGAGGCTGAAGTGTGGGCAATGGTGCGGAGGGTGAGTAGTGGCCAGGCTAGTTATATTATTTTGGTAGAGGGGACGAATGATGAAGTAGATGGAAGTTAGGGCAGTTGTATGCTTCTCCTGCACAATATGGAAGGTCAAAAATACATTGCTGGAAACTCCACCTGTTTTTTCCCCTACAGCTCCTGTCGTTCTGTGTGGTGCAGGCAGAGTAGTGGTTCGACTTGATATAAAGGAGTCCTCCTACACTAAGCAGGACACAAACAATCTTCCTGATATAGTAGTGGCCAGAGGATCTGGGGTGACAGAGGAACTGAAGGAAAGCCACATTATGCAGGAAATGGTGTTGGATAGACTGATGGGACTGAAGGCTAATAAATCCCCAGGGCCTGATGGCCTGCATCCCAGGGTACATAGGAAGTGGCTCTAGAAATTGTGGATGCATTGGTGATAAATTTCCAATGTTCTATAGACTCAGGATCAGTTCCTGTGGATTGGAGGGTAGCTAATGTTATCCCACTTTTTAAGAAAGGCGGGAGAGAGAAAATAGGGAATTATAGATCAGTTAGCCTGACATCGGTGGTCGGGAAGATGCTGGAGTCAATTATAAAAGATGAGATAGCCGCACATTTGGATAGCAGTTACAGGATCGGTCCGGGTCAGCATGGATTTACAAAGGGGAAATCATGCTTGACTAATCTTCTGGAATTTTTTAAAGATGTAACTTGGAAAATGGACAAGGGAGAGTCAGTGGATGTAGTGTACCTGGACTTTTAGAAAGCATTTGTTAAGGTCCCACATAGTGAGCAAAATTAGGGCACATGGTATTGGGGGTAGAGTGCTGACATGGATAGAGAAGTGGTTGGCAAAGACGGGAAACAAAGAGTGGGGATTAACGGGTCCCTTTCAGAATGGTAGGCAGTGACTAGTGGGTTACCGCAAGGCTCGGTGCTGGGACCGTAGCTATTTACAATATACATCAATGATTTTGATGAAGGGATTCAAAGTAACATTAGCAAATTTGCAGATGACACCAAGCTGGGTGGCAGTGTGAAAATGTGAGGAGGATGCTATGAGAATGCAGGGTGACTTGGACAAGTTTGGGGAGTGGGCAGATGCATGGCAGTTGAAGTTTAATGCAGATAAATGTGAGGTTATCCACTTTGATAGCAAAAACAGGAAGGCAGATTACTATCTAAATGACGTCAAGTTGGGAAAAGGAGAAGTACAACGGGATCTGGGGGTCCTTGTACATCAGTCTATGAAAGTAAGCATGCAGGTACAGCAGGCAGTGAAGAAAGTGAATGGCATGTTGGCCTTTATAACAAGAGGAATCAAATATAGGAGCAAAGAGGTCCTTTGGCAGTTGTAAAGAGCCCTAGTGAGACCACACCTGGAGTATTGTGTGCAGTTTTGGTCCCCTAATTTGAGGAAGGACATTCTTGCATTTGAGGGAGTGCAGCGTAGGTTTACAAGGTTAATTCCCGGGATGGCGGGACTGTCATATGCTGAGAGAATGGAGCAGCTGGGCTTGTACACTCTGGAGTTTAGAAGGATGAGAGGCTATCTCATCAAAACATATAAGATTGTTAAGGGCTTGGACAAACTAGAAGCAGGAAACATGTTCTCGATGCAGGGGCCACAGTTTAAGGATAAGGAGTAAGCCATTTAGAACGGAGACGAAGAAACACTTTTTCACACAGAGAGTGGTGAGTCTGTGGAATTCTCTGCCTCAGAGGGTGGTGGAGGCAGGTTCTCTGGTTGCTTTCTAGAGAGAGCTAGATTGGGCTCTTAAAATAGCGGAGTCAGGGGATATGGGGAGAAGGCAGGATGGGGTACTGATTGTAGATAATCAGCCATGATCACATTGAATGGCGGTGCTGGCTCGAAGGGCCGAATGGCCTACTCCTGCACTTATTGTCTATTGTCTAAAGCATCTGATATGCTGATAAAATCGTGGTGAGTTTAACAAGATCTTGTGTTCCCCAAGGCCACTCTTTTTTCTCCGAACATTCCCACCCTTCCCCAGTTACCTTGCTTTTTTTCCCCTCTTGCGTACATTTGTCTCCGATCCCCGTGTCCCCCATTCCCATTTCTACCCCTATCCCCTTCCCAATAACCTCTTCCATCACATCCGTACCTCTTGCATTACATTTCATTCCTCCTCTCCTTATCTGACACCATGTTGTCTCCTTTTCACCTCTAGCCTTTGCCACTCACTCTGTCCATCTGTCCCGATTCAAAATGTCGTGTCTCCATATTCCCTCCTATGATGCTGCCTGACCAGCTGAGATCCTCCAGCACTTTGCGTCTTGTTCATGATCCCACCATGTGCAATCTCTTGTGTCTCCACTCACTCATATCAGTTGCCTGAAATGCGTGCACGTGTGTTTAATCTCTGCTTTCAGGGTCACTGTGAAAAATGGCAGGACAGGAGCAATGTACAAGTTAGCCCAACACTGTTCACTCTATAGCAGTCCATCACAGACTCGTCACTTCCTTGCATCACGTCCATCCTCACTGTGGGTAGCTTTAAGAAGACTGGAAGTATTATCAAGGGTGCCGACAACACTGACCATTATCTTTTCTCCATTGCACCTTTTGCAAGAGGATGCAAGTGCTTGAAGACTTTAAAAAAATCTCAAAATAGACTTTATTCAGGTAATAAATATAAACAATAAATGAACCGTGCAAAAAATTCATCCGACATTTTCGGAGTCTATACAAACACTCAATACAGTTTTCACACATTGCTCAAATTTCAGAAATTCATCCCCCGCCCATGCCACTCATGTGGCCCACTGGCGTGGAATCCCTTCCATTATTTTGAGGTGCGTCTCCACCACACGCTGCCCTCCGTGTCCAGCAGTGTTCCTCCCCCACCGAGCCTTGGCGTTAGCTGCACCGAGCCTCAGTGTGTCCCTCAGCACGTACTCCTGCAGTCTGCAGCGGGCCAATTGGCAACGTTCACCGACGGACATCTTGCTCTGCTGGGTGGTCAACAATGCTGGGCAGACCAAAGTGCGTCTTTCACCGAGTTGATGACCTTCCAGCAGCACTCGATGTCTTTTTGTTTTTCCAAAATAGACATTCGAGAAATAAATATATACAATACATGGTCCTTACAAAACTCTATCTGACATTCTCGGAGGCCCTACATACATACAATACAGTTTCCCCAAATCACAACTTTACCCCACACCCTTGCCACTCATGCAGCCCACTGGCGTGGAATCCCTTCCCTTATTTTGAGGGCATCTCCCACCACACCCATCCAGCAGCACTCAAAATCATTAATCAATTAATTAATTAATTAATTAATTCGATGTCAGTCTCTGAATGCGTCCAGACTAATGCCCCTGTCCCACTTAGGAAACCTGAACGGAAACCTCTGGAGACTTTGCGCCCCACCCAAGGTTTCCGTGTGGCTCCCGGAGGTTGCAGGTGGTTGCAGGTAGTGGAAGCAGGTAGGGAGACTGACAAAATCCTCCGGGAACCGCACGGAAACCTTGGGTGGGGCGCAAAGTCTCAAGAGGTTTCCGTTCAGGTTTCCTAAGTGGGACAGGGGCATTATGAACAGCTCTTCCCAACTGTTATCAGATTCCTGAAGCAATCACATATTTCCTACACTCTTCTCAGAAGTGCTGACACACATTCCTAATTTTAACTCTGCCTTATTCCATTATTATACATTAATTTTTTTTGCACTACAATGTTGCACCATTTTGCTGTTCTGCACTCATTGCTGTATTAATTGTTATATTTATCATTAGTATATATCCAGTTAATCCAGTGAGATCTTTATGTGAACAAGGCATTTCATTATACCCTTGTGTATATGATGGTAAATAAATCTGAATCTGACAGAATATAATTAGATGATTGAAAGTCATTCAGGCAAAAGTAATCAAATATATATAATATTTTATTTCCATGGTGTCTAGAAGATCAAAACTGGTTCAGGATCAGCTCGATTTAATCCCTCTCCAATGTTCTGCCTTCCTACATTGTAAAATGAAACTGAAAAGTGGCCTCAAGAGCAACATTGTTGCCCTAATACTTGTTTGTATGCTTCCTCTAATTGTTCTTTTCATTTAATCATCATTGGATTTAAAATCAAGGTGAAAAAAATCAATTTCCATTTCTAATTTAAATTACCACACATAAATTAAAAGCCAAGTCAAGGAATTAATGGCATTTGGGAATTACAATTACTCTTTTTATTGTTAGTCAATCATTGATTTCACTAAACTACAAAAAGTTACGGCTCAGAGGGAAGACATTCTGTCCATTGTTCTTTTGTCAAAATAACATTTATTCTCAAGCTCCTTACAAACGTATTGAAATGTGAGAATAACTAGACTGCATTATGTGGCAGTGAATGGGGATTCACCAGACATAAAGACAGAAAAGAACAATGAAACACAAAATGATACACAATTACCCAGATATTGAATGGTGCCAGTAAAATGTGTTGAAAGGACAATGCACACTGGCCAACTGTTGCAAAATGTAAAAGTGTTTGAGATTTAAAACATCTTGCATGCGCTATTATTTGCATGCTTCTTCAATCCAAATGTTTGAGGATGGGCAGCATTGATAGTCAAAGATTTGTAGGCAAATCAGTAATGATGGTGGGGTCTGGTGAATGTTGTGCAAGGTCTAGATGCTCTTGAGATGAGGAGGTCAGAGAGAGAGTTGTAACAATGAGTAAGTAAATACTTACTTTAGTTCATTAGAACTTAGTACTTAGTGTTGGTGCTTAGGAGTTCACGATAAAATTGGCCAAAGTCAGCATGGCTTTGTGAAGGTGAGGTCTTGCTTGACAAATTTGCTGGAATTCTTTGAAGCAGTAAATAGCAGGATAGACAAAGGAGAGTCAGTAGATGTTGTTTACTTAGATTTTCAGAAAGCCTTCGACAAGGTGCCACAAGTTATGCTGCTTAGGAAGATGAGAGCCCATGGTATCAAAGGGCAGATACTAGAATGGATAGCAGATTTGCTGGATAGCAGAAGACAAAGATTGGCAATAAAGGGGGCTTTTTCTGGTTGGCTGCCAGGTCGAATTCCGCAAGGGTCGGTGCTGGGATCACTGCTCTTCATGTTGTATATTAATGTTTTGGACGAGTCGATTGAAGCCTTTGTGGCAAAGTTTGCAGATGATAAGAAAATAGGTGGAGGAGCAGGTAGTGTAGAGAAAGCAGGGACTCTGCAGAAGGTTGGGAGAGTGGGCAGAGAAGCAGCAGATGGAATATAGTGTAGCAAAGTGTGGAGTCATGCATTTTCGTAGTAGGAATAAAAGCGTAGACTATTTTCTAAATGGGGTGAGAATCCAGAAATTGGAGGTGCAAAGGGAGTTGGGAATCCTGGTGCAGGATTCCCAAAAAGTTAATCTGCAAGTCGAATCGGTAGTACCGAAAGCAAATTCAATGCGAGCATTTATTTCAAGAGGGCTTGTATACAAAAACAGGGATATAATGTTGAGGCTCTATAAGGCACTGGTAAGGCCACATTTGGAATATTGTGGGACATTTTGAGCACCATATCTGAGGAAGGATGTGATGGCTCTGGAGCAGGTCTGGAGGAGGTTTACAAGAATGATCCCAGGAATGAGTAGGTTAACCTATGATGACTGCACCGGGCCTGTACTTGCTGGAGTTTAGAAGAATGAGGGGGGACCAATTTAAAACATACAGAATAGTGAAAGGCTTGGATAGAGTGGATGTGGAGAAGATGTTTCCATTAGTGGGAGAGTCTAGAACTAGAGGTCATAGCCTCAGATTTGGAAGGAGATTAGGTGAATTGGAAGGAGATGAGGTGAAATTTATTTAGTCAGAAAGAATCTGTGGAATTCTTCTCCCCGACTGCGCATGGTTTGACTGCCCTGACAGCAGGAGAACAAAGATGAAGAAGGTGGAACTTTATTGCCTTTCATCACACCGAGGAATGTGGAATCCACTGTGATGGATGTTTATGTTAACTTTTGTGTGGTTGTGTGTCTTGTTGCTTTTCACTCAGTATGGCTGTTTTGTAACTCAAATTTCATTGTACCTTAATTGGTACATGCGACAATAAACTGACCTTGAGAAGAAGAAAGAAGAAACTGTTATTTGTCTCAAGTTCTTAAATTTCTACAATTTCTACTTTCTGGAGTGTGGTGGTCACTTAAAATGCAAGAAAAACTGTTAACTAGTTAGTGCATAGCAGGTCCTCAGAATGGCAATGAGGTGACCAGAATGGAATAGATTGGGTAGACTTTTAACGTTTCTTGCCCAGAGCAGGGCCCAAATTCACATTCTGTACGTTCAACTGGTAGAGCAAAGAGAAAAATACCGGAGTGCAGAAAGAGATAAAGTAATAATAATAATAATAATAATAATAATAATAATAATAATAATAATAATAATAATAATAATAATATTATTATTATTATTATTACTTTATTGATCCCCTCAGGGAAATTCAGGTGTCCAGAAGCCCCCAATCAACAAACCCACACATTCAAAATGAACGCAGACAGAAAATACATAAAATATCATGTGGACACCACCTGAGAGCAATAAATACTTAAAAACACCAATAATTACCAATTAAAAATTAAAAAATGCAAAAATGCATCACCCTACAGCCTAGTGGTCCGAATTATAAAATCTAATGGATGCAGGGGTGAAGGATCTCTTGAACCGCTCCGTTTTACAGGGCAGGGAGTGGAGCCGGTTGTTGTTCTGAGGTGTTACAGTGTTAAGGTTTTATAGTATAGTATAGGATGTCCCGGAGAGCCGCACGGGCCAGATCCACCCACCAAACTACCACGGCGCCGACGACCGATGACTGGAACGTGCCCCGGTAGGCGTGACTCGCCCCACAGGCCTCCTAGGGAACTGCGGGGAAGCCGGACGGCGAGGCTTATCTGGGCTGAAGGAGCCTCAGTGGTGGCAGTGATGGGAGCTGCAGCAACAGCTTGAACCTCGACAGCAAAGGGATTCTCGGCATTGGTGGGACCTCGGCAGCAACGGGGGCCTCAATGGCAACAGGGGAATCGGCTGCGGGAAACTCGTTGGTGGAGTGGGAGGGTGGGGGGAGGGGGGGGGGGGGGGGGGGGGGGGGGGGGGGGGGGGGGGGAGGAACCGGCATGGGGGGGGGGGGGGGGGGTAACAATTGGGAACCGGCATGGTGGGAGAACAAAGGAGGACTCGGAGGGGTGGGGACACTTTAGTTTTAAAATCCTCTACCCAGGTGATATCTTTGTTTGTTTGTTTATTTGTTCGGGTGAAGGCCCGAATTCAAGATGGCGGCCGTGAGGCGCGCGCCGGTACAGTCCCTGCTTCTATGTTACGCACTTTTGTTTTTCTATGTTAAAAACTCCTTCCATACTCAATTACGATCAAATTGAGTTGCTAACTATAAGGGCAAGATCGAATGGAGTTTTGGGATCTCCGTTCCTTGCACAAACCCTTCCTGTGGAATTACTCGCCAGGTACACCTCACCTGGTCCACACCCTGGGACCTCTCCTAGGCCCGGTCGACGGCAAGCAGGAGTCCGGGCTCGGTTCAGGAAGCGGCCCTACCGGCCTCCACTACCGGCACTACTACTCTCCAATGTCCGATCACTTCGGAACAAGATGGACAAATTCTAGTTTCTGATCCACACAAGGAGAGAGTACAAAGAATCATCTGCCATCTGCGTCATGGAAACCTGGCTGGATCAATCTGTTCCTGACTCAGCAGTAACCCCACCCGGCTTTACCATCTGTAGAGCCGACAGGTCGGCAGCGCTGTCACATAAGTCCAAGGGTGGGGGTATCTGCTTCCTTGTCAATCAACGCTGGTGCAATAATCCAATCCAATCCAACTTTATTTGTTAAGCACTTTAAAACAGCCAATGTTGACCAAAGTGCTGTACAGAAGAATAAACAAGACATCATAAACAGACACCATAACAGCTCACATGAGGCGCAAAAATTACATATGAAATACAACAATAAATTAAAAGACATAAAACATGAGTAAAAATAATAGCCACGGAATAAAAGCAATCAAAAAATAAGAAATTAAATCAAGTAAATAAATAAAGTCGACATCTTACTGGGTATCAAAGGCCACGGAGAAGAGATGGGTTTTAAGAAGTGATTTAAAAACAGACAGAGAAGAGGCCTGTTTAATGTGGAGAGGCAGATCGTTCCATAATTTGGGTGCCGACACAGCAAAGGCACGGTCCCCTCTGAGCTTCAGCTTAGTTTTAGGCCCACTAACATCACTGTACAAGCACAACACTGCTCCCCTGATATCGAATTCCTCTGTTTGAATATCAGACCATTCTATCTACCCAGGGAATTCTCATCTGTTGTGTTAGTTGGCGTCTATGTCCCACCCGACGCTAACGCTAACACGGCTATGGATAAGTTAGCACAGCACATTTCCTCTATGGAAACTCACGTCCTGATTTCATCATTATAGCCTTGGGCGACTTCAACCACAGCTGTCTAACTAAAGAACTCCCTAACTACACTCAGCAAGTTACGTGCCCGAGCAGAGAAAACAATATATTGGATCATTGTTACACTAACATCACTGGCGCTTATCGTGCCTTTCCTCGTGCTCCACTGGGCAGATCCGATTATGTAATGCTGCTGCTCATCCCCGCATACAAACAAAAACTGAAATCCATCAAGCCCAAAACAATAACCGTTAAGTCCTGGTCAGAGGATGTCATCGAAACGTTAAGGGGATGTTTTGAATGCACTGACTGGGACCTCTTCCTCGACGCATCCGGCAACAACATCGACGTGTACACTGACGTGGTGACATCATACGTCCGCTACTGTGAAGAACTGTGCGTCCCCTACAAAACTGTCACAATACCCAGTAACCCTGGTTCAACAAGGATATACAACTTCTTCGAAAAAAGAAGAATGCAGCCTACACAAAATGAAACAGTGATCAGTACAAAACAGCAAAATATGAACTCAGGTCTGCAATACGGAAGGCAAAGTCAGCTTATTCAAAGAAATTGGAACAACAATTCAAAACTCATAATTCAAGAGAAGTCTGGAAAAATTTACAGAAGATGACGGACTACAAAAACATCCTGTTCCCATCCCAGATGAGGATCCGGATTTACCGGAAAAACTGAACACTTTTTATGCACGCTTTGATAATGCCACCCCGCCATCCATGCCTCCCCCTCCACCTAACTCAGCAGCATTCACCATCTCTGAGGAGGAAGTTAGAGCGGCCTTCAAAAATCTTAATAAAAGAAAAGCGGCAGGGCCAGACGACCCCAGCCCCGCTGCTCTCAACTACTGTGCAGCTCAGCTGGCTCTTGTGTTCACCTCCATCTTTAACACCTCCCTCAGCCAATGTAGAGTTCCCGCAGTGTTTCAAATCATCCATTATCATCCCTGTGCCCAAGTCCTCCAAGGTGAGCTGTCTGAACGATTTTAGACCTGTTGCACTAACATCCGTTGCCATGAAGGCCTTTGAGCACATAGTCCTCACCCATCTGAAAACACACACTGCCCCCATCATGGACCCTTTCTAATTTGCATACAGCGCCAACCGGTCTGTTGAGGATGCTATTAACTTAGCTCTTCACTACTCCCTACATCATCTGGAATCACCGAACACTTATGCACGCATCCTGTTTATAGCCTTTAGCTTGGCCTTTAACACAATACACCCAATTAAACTTTATTATAAACTGTTGGACATGAGCGTTCACCCAGCCATGTGCCATTGGATCCTGCACTTTTTGACAAACAGACAGCAAAGAGTCAAGGTGGGTGAAAAACTCTCCAGCCCTCTGACTCTCAACACAGGAGCCCCCCAAGGGTGCGTTCTGTCACCTCAGCTCTTCTCACTTTACACCAACAACCTCATATCCCAATACAGCTCAGTCAAAATTTTGAAATATGCAATGACACAACATTAATTGGCCTCATCTCAGACAACAACGAAGCACAATACCATCAAACAGTCGACAGTGCAGTCAAATGGTGTACAGACAACAACCTCCAGCTTAATACATCAAAAACCTTGGAAATCACCATAGACTTCAGACGCAAACAAAACCCCAAACCCCCGGTCCATGTCAACTCCCATCCCATAACCTCCACAAACTCATTCAAGTTTCTGGGCACCTATATCTGCAATAATCTAAAATGGCACATCAACGCAGACCACATCATTAAGAAAGGACAACAACGCCTATACTTTCTCAGACAGCTCAAAAGGTTCAGAGTCCACAAACGCCTTCTGGTCCGTTTCTATCAATCCATTATCGAAAGCATCATCACCTCCTCAATCACAGTCTGGTACGGAAACACTGACAGTCACTCACTACACAGAATACAGTGCATTGTCTCCAAGGCCTCCAGGACCATCAACTCCCCCCTCCCCTCAATCCATTCCATTTACCTCCAACGTACCTCAAAACGGGCAATAAAGATCATCTCAGACCCCTCCCATCCAGCAAACTACCTTTTCCAGTCTCTCCCTTCAGGGAGGCGCCTCAGGTCACTTGCCACAAAATCCACCTGTTTTAAAAACAGCTTCTTCCCCTCAGCAATAAGAACACTCAATTCCCTCCAATAACAGACAACACTAAGGACTCTTGATGTATATAGTGTCTTGTCTATGGTCTTTGTCTGTTCTTTTGCACTATGTTCTGTTGGTGAGATTTGTGATTTGTGATGTGGTATGGATGCACTTTATTACTATGATCTGTGTTGTTATTAGTGTTAATGTGACTAAAGCAGTGTACCATCATGTACCGAACCCAAATACTACCAACCCTGGTTGCGTGGCAAATAAAGATTCTATTCTATTCTATTCTATTCTAAGGCGCTGTGCACACAGCAGCCAGACAACAATCGCTTGTCCTTTTCTTTTTTTTTTAAATTTTAAGTTCAAGTTTTCGTGTGTTGTGACTGTTGGCAGACCATTTTCCTCTGAGGATGAATAAAGTTTATTGTATCATAGTAATAGAAAAAGTGCAAATTAATTAAAAAAAGGTATTTATTTCCCATCTCACCACTGGTGAGATAGTGGTTTACCACATAAAATTCCAAATCTAGTCTGTAATTTCCACAGTCTGAAGTTCTAGATCATCTTTAATCAGTACCCATATTTTAATGGTACAGCTGGTCGTTAGTTGTTAGTTCATCATGACCGCTTCCAAGGTTGACCAGTGTAGGAAGTGGGTGTTAGTATGAATCAAACAGTAAGGTGGGGTTAGTGATGCTACTCTACTATGATTAGTTCACATGCATTAACCAATCTACAAGTTGGCTTACTGCATTCAGGCACAGATTACTTCACCACTTTTTTCCTCTGAATTGTAGTTCACATTTAAGCCTCAGTGATATTAGGTTTTTCTTGACTAGATTGCCATCTTCTTCCTTCTCCCACTCCTCCTACACCTGGCCGTCCTTCTCCATTCATACAGACCTGTTACCTCATGCAAGCAGATTTTTATCTATGTACCCACAGTTGGACTGCTCTTTCTGTGGAGTAGATCACTGTCACCCTGAACCTCTCTCCAGATGTTGCCCTCATTATGACCAGTTTGTGGAGGACGCAGTGGACAATGAAAACAAAATCTTGAGGCCCTCTGATGATGTACTAGAGTGAGCTTCCCGAGCTGTCCCAAGGGCATCTTTAGGATCTCAGTGATTCTGCACTAAGCTTATTTGTACACTGCAGATGGATCGATTGTGAGACCACACCTGGAGTATTGCGTACAGTTTTGGTCTCCTAATCTGAGGAAAAACATTCTTGCCATAGAGGGAGTACAGAGAAGGTTCACCAGACTGATTCCTGGGATGTCAGGATTTTCATATGAAGAATGACTGGATAGACTCGTCTTGTACTCGCTAGCATTTAGAAGATTGAGGGGGGATCTTATAGAAACTTACAAAATTCTTAAGGGGTTGGACAGGCTAGATGCAAGAAGATTGTTCCCGATGTTGGGGAAGTCCAGAACAAGGGGTCACAGTTTAAGGATAAGGGGGAAATCTTTTAGGACCGAGATGAGAAAAACAATCTTCACACAGAGAGTGGTGAATCTGTGGAATTCTCTGTCACAGAAAGTAGTTGAGGCCAGTTCATTGGCTATATTTAAGAGGGAGTTAGATGTGGCCCTTGTGGCGAGAATGGGGAGAAGGCAGGTACAGGATACTGAGTTGGATGATCAGCCATGATCATATCGAATGGCAGTGCAGGCTCGAAGGGCAGAATGGCCTATTCCTGCACCTATTTTCTATGTTTCTATGGTTTATATGTAATCATGTATTGCCTTTCTGCTGACTGGCTATCACGCAACAAAATCTTTTCACTGTACCTCGGTACATGTGACAATAAACTAATCTCAACTTAACTAATTTTTTAATGTTTATCTATAATGACTGAGCAAGGAGCCAAAGACAGGGGGCATAGTTTGTGCTCAAGACCTATGCAACCTTCAACCTGGTCCTGCAGCTGAAATATGAGAAGTGGTCCAAGATGCTTTGTATTTGGTTCTTAGATGCATAGCATAAAGGGGAAGAATGCTTTGCTGAACATCTGATCCACATGTCTATGGTTGATGAGGAACGGCACGGTTGCAGTCCATCTCCACCACTCCTCAGGTCTCTGTGAAGCCCACATTCTAAGAA
This sequence comes from Leucoraja erinaceus, assembly GCF_028641065.1. Classification (NCBI taxonomy): domain Eukaryota; kingdom Metazoa; phylum Chordata; class Chondrichthyes; order Rajiformes; family Rajidae; genus Leucoraja; species Leucoraja erinaceus. Next base: position 39,321,208 of record NC_073377.1, read on the forward strand.
AATCTGTAGGCCCTCAACATTATTGTTCAAGGAAAAAAAAAGTGCATTCATCTTTTCTTAAGCTTAAAGTATGCATTACATCCTGCCTGCAGCAAATCAGGAAATGGGGTAAAAGCAGGAATGGGATATTATTTTAGATGATCGGCCATGATCATATTGAATGGTGGTGCTGGCTCGAAGGGCCGAATTGCCTACTCCTGCACCTCTTTTTCTATGTTTCTAATAAGGTTAGTAAAATGTTCATTATATCATAACCATGCATGAAAAGAACTCTGGCAAATTTAATAGAATTAGATAAAACCAAGAGGAAATTTGTGAAAGTGAAGTTGTAATGATATGACATACTGTATATAATGGAGTTGAAAAGGTGATTACTGAATAATTGCATCCTCATGGGTCAAAGTCACTACTGAGTAAACGGCTTTGGATTATCCTAACCGATCAACATATGGAAATATTTGTGCCACTGATTCTAAGCAAGAAAATCAAGGAGAGTTATTGAGGTTCAATAACTATTAATATAACATTGAAACTACTGATATTCTATTCTATTCTATTCTATTCTATATTCTATTCTATTCTATATTAAGAGACAAATGCCTCATATAGTTGTATGCTGTTTAACAATTATATTAATGTATTTGAAATAAAGGCGTTTAGAAAATGCAGGCAGATTTCTTAAATTGATTCATCAAAGTGATGTGTCTTATTTGATAAGGTTGCAGTAATGCCCCAGTCCAATTTTATCATCTATATAACCATATAACCATATAACAATTACAGCACGGAAACAGGCCATCTCGGCCCTACAAGTCCGTGCCGAACAATTATTTTCTCCTAGTCCCATCTACCTGCACTCAGACTGTATTTGTATTTTAAGTCTCAACAAGAAACAAGAACAAAATCAAACAAAGGTACAAGATCATTACAAGTATTTAACACGGATGTTAGATAATTGAAAGATCAGGGATTTGAGGGTTATGGGGGAAACTAGCCCAGAAACTGCCACATACCTTCAAGTTCGGGAGCAGCCGGAATGAGTTTGGTGATTGGCTGAGAGGTAAGCTCTTTGGATTTTCTTTGTGTTTCTTTTAGTAGCGGTTAGTTTAAAACCGGGCGCGACCAGCTAGGAGGATCACATACCATCAAATTCTGGAGCAGCAGGAGTGAGTTCGGCTATTGGACAATGAACAATAGGTGCAGGAGTAGGCCAAGTATATCCAAGGGATTGGACACGCGAGAGGCTGGAAGCGTGTTCCCAGTGTCGGGTGAGTCCAGAACTAGGGCCACAATTTCAGAATAAGGGGTAGGATATTTGGAACGGAGATGAGGGAAAACTTTTTCACCCAGAGAGTTGTGAATCTGTGGAATTCTCTGCCTCAGAAGGCAGTGGAGGCCGATTCTCTGTATGCTTTAAAGAGAGACTTAGATAGAGCTCTTAAAGATAGTAGAGTCAGGGGATATGGGGAGAAGGCAGGAACGGGGTAGTGATTATGGATGATCAGCCATGATCACAGTGGATGGCAGTGCTGGCTCGAAGGGCCAAATGGCCTACTCCTGCACCTATTGTCTATTGTCTATCTAAGAGGAATTGAGGCCAGTGTTGATCAGCCATCATCATGATAGAACATGCTTGAGGGGTCAAGTCATAGTATTCTAACGTCAATTCAGCACAGAAACATGCTCGTTGGCCATCTTGTCCACGTCAAACAAAATGCCCCATCAAAACTGGTCCAATTTGCTGGGCATAGCCCCTCAAAACTTTCAATCCATGTACCTGTCCAAATGTTTTTTAAATGTTGTTTTCACAGCAACCTCAATTATTTCTTCTGGCAGTCATTTCGGATACCCATCACCTTCTGGTTGCTCCTCAGGTTCCTAAGAAATCTTTATTTTCTTCCTTTAATCCCATGCTCTCTAGTTCTTTACTAACATACTCCTCCTCCTATTTTCCAGTGTTCTAGTTTTCCCCTTCAAGAATCCATGATGCAACGTTCCTATCCTTATCCCTACAGCCTGAAAATTGTCTTATTTCTTGGCTAATAAAAGTTGAAAGAGCTGCAAATAATTAGCAAGTCAAGCAACTACTGCGGAAAGAGAAACAATTAACATTTCTGGTTGACAATCTTTCACCAGAGGTTATCTGACTTGCTGACTATTTAAATCTTCAACTCCCCCTCCCATTCCGAATCCGACCTTTCTGTCCTGGGCCTCCTCCATGGCCAGAGTGAGCCCCACCACAAATTGGAGGAGCAGCACATATTTTGCTTGGGTAGTTTACACCCCAGCGGTATGAAAATTGACTTCTCCAATTTCAGGTTGTCCTTGCTTTCTCCCTCCTTCCCCTCCTCTTCCCAGCCCTCCCACAGCATACTGTCTCTGGCTCATCCTTTCTTCTTCCCGCCCCGACCCCCACATCAGTCTGAAGAAGGGTCTCGATCCAAAACGCCACCTATTCCTTCGCTCTATAGATGCTGCCTCACCCACTGAGTTTCTCCAGCATTTTTACTACCTTGGATTTTTCCAGCATCTGCAGTTCCTTCTTAAACATTTCTATCTATTCTGGTTTTTATTGCAGATTTCCAGCATTTGCAATTTATTATTGATTTATTCTTGGTTCCTCGCCAACACCTTTGCACAATTGCATACCCATTACTCACAAAGCTTTGACGCATTAGTTTAGTCAGAGTAAAGAAGTGAGATTGACCAAATGGTGCCAGCACAACAACCTGGCTCTCAATATCAATGAAACCAATTAACTGATTGTGGACTTTGCAAGAGGAAGGATGAGGACCAACAATCCTGCTTATATTGATGGTGGAGTCAAAAACTTCAAATTCCTGGGCGTGCATATTTACTTCCTGAGGAAGATTAAGGAGAGTCAAAGAGGATTCTGTTGAACTTCCACAGGTGTACAGTAGAGAACATGTTGACTGGTTGCATCATGACTTGAACGTCCAGGAGCGGTAAAGACTGCAAATAGCTGTGAACACTGCCCAGTCCATCACCGGCTCTGACCTCCCCACCATCAAAGGGATTTTTCGGAGTCGCTGTCTTAAAAGGCAGCCAGCATCATCAGAGACCCACACCATCCTGGCCACACACACATTTCTCCACTGGCATCGGGAAGAAAGTACAGGAGCCTGAAAACTGTAACGTCCGGGTTCAGGAACAGCTTCTTCCCTACAGCCATCAGGCTATTAAACACTACAATCTCAAATAAGCTCTGAACTACTATAGAGTATTATTATTATTATTATTGCACTATTATTGTTTGTTTTTTGAGTATTTGTGTATGTGTATATATATATATATACACACTGAACTTTTTTCTCCTCTCGTTTATCATATTGTTTACAGTGTACTATGTTTACAAGCTCCCTGACAAGCTCAATGCCCCAGCAATCCCTGCACACTAGTTCTACTTTACACATTAGGGATCACTTTTACAGAATCCAATTAACCTACAAATCTGCATGTCCTTGGAATGTGGAAGGAAATCGAAGAACCTGGAGAAAACTCACTTGGTCATAGAGTCATAGAGTGATACAGTGTGGAAACAGGCCCTTCGGCCCAACTTTCCCAACTGGGCCAACAATGTCCCAGCTACACTAATCCCATTTGCCTGTGCTTGATCCATATCCCTCCAAACCAGTCCTATCCATGTACCTGTCCAACTGTTTCTTAAATGATGGGATAGTCCCAGCCTCAATTACCTCCTCTGGCAGCTTGTTCCATAGACCCACCACCCTTTGTGTGAATAAGTTACCCCTCTGATTCCTATTAAATCTTTTCCTCTTCATTTTGAACCTATGTCCTCAGGTCCTCGATTCCCTTACTCCGGGCAAGAGACTCTGTACATCTAGTGAGAACGTACAAACTCCCTACATAGAGCACCTGCGGTCAGGATTGCACCTGGGTCTCTGGTGCTGTAAGGCAGCAGCTCTACCACTGCGCCACTGTGCCACCCTTGTATAATGAGTGTTCCCATTATGAATACCTGCAATCTATCTGCCCATATTTTAATGAATATAACATATGGGCACGTCAGTCCTAACTGGAAATATGTTACTAACTTTGAATTATTGAAGTGATTCTGAATCCTGCTCAATTTCTCACTTGCAGCTTTTTTCTGCTCCTAGGGAAAATCTTAGGTGAATAAAATGAATCAAAGATTATGTTTCTGCTGATAAAGCTATGACGATAAACCAATATGCCATGAACTTACAACTGCACATAATTGTCGAAATCAATAAGGGGGAAATGATAATAGATCTCGGATGGATCAAGGCCTGATGTGATATTTTGGAAAACATAATCTTGTATGCTTGCTATCTTCAGTCCACTTTGGCTAAGGCTTCAGTTCAATGTCAGTTTGGTTTATTGTCACGTGTACCGAGGTTCATTAAAAAGCTTTGGTTTTGTTCTAACCAGTCAGCAGAAATACATGATTACAATCAATCCATTTACAGTGTAGAGATATGGGAATAACGTTTAGTGCAAGGTAAAGCTGGTAAAGTCCGATCAATAATAGTCCAAGAGTCATCAAAGAGGTAGATTACTGAGGGAGAACTACACATTTGGAGATAAAAATAAACAAAGTAACAGAGTCAGACAACATCTATGGAGGGACATGGATAGACACACTTTGGATCGGGATCCTTCTTCAGACTGATTTCCCTCTGATTTCACCTGACCCTTTACTTTCCTCTAGCACTTTCTCTTTGGTCTAGGTTATAGAATCTGCTGTTGCCTGTGTCTGCACTATTGAAGGTATTCTCTTTTAAGTGAGTATGTCTTTTCTTCTCTAATGTTCATAAAAGAGCTCATGCACTGTTTTGAAGAAAAATATCTCATGCACCTAGGCCAATGCAATTTTTATTGCTAAATTATTCCTTTAAACAAGACTATTTGGTCATTATCGCGTTGTAGTTTGTGAAAGTTTGCTTTGCTGTATTTGTAAATATGCTCTTCTAAAGCTTACCCCCCTAGTCTAGTTCAGTAAAATAACACTGACTCAAGCACTGGACCAAATAAACTTTGTTTTTAGAATGAATAACAAATTCCCCTATACGATACCTAAACCACCGTGGGTTTGATCCTTGTCTCTGCCTGGCCAAGCCTTTCAGCCTCATGCAAGCAGACACTGCCCAAAAGCTCACGCAGTCCCAAACGCCTTTCCAGAAGATCGACACTGATCTAAAATGGGGCTACCTTTTATGGGTCCACAAACCTTGAGGGGCCGAACTACATAGGGCTGATCCGCTTACAATCCAATCAAACATATCAATTACATCAATACATTATTGACAATTCCCCAATCCAATTACAGAAAGTCTACAACAATGTTTCTTACAGAAGCTCCTGGAAGGAAGCTAGTTCACTAGATAATGCAACATTTACCCTGGAACTCAAAACATTTCTGCCAGGGCTTAACACTTTGGCCAATCAACAAACAGCAGGGTGACTGTCTTGCAACATTATTTACATTATTTACAATCCCTGTGCAGTAATCCAATCAAAATCATGCATTTACAACACCTTAGAGGTCCTCTGCAAGATTTTCATACATACTTACAATGGCAGAGATACTTGTACATTTCTTATCAGAAACACTGATCTGGGACCTAGACTTCCTAGCACCAGCCAGCAGCCCGTGGCTTCTTATACAGAAACGCAGAATTTGCCAAAAAGGTCATGTAATGCATGAATCCTCTGACTCTTGACTCTTGACTATGTTGGCTCTATTCTGGCTGTATTTTGGCCAGGATTTACCATATTCACTCATGTGTTTCTGGCAATATGGCTGTAATTATGCATCAGGATGTAGAGATTGACAATAACATGGACATGGTTCTTTGTATAGGCTGAAAACAAGTGACAAATATTTAGCATTTTTGGACATGATTTGGTGACAGATGGCCACATTCCACATCCCACATTTTGAGCTCTGGAAACTCACCTGAAATCATTGAAGGCATAGCAGAAAAGAACTAGCAGTAAAGATTAAAAGAGATAATGAAAATGCGAAACAGAGGCCCTAGCTCCAATATTTACCCACTCAAAATCTCTTACAGACATAATTATGGAAGTAGATATCAACTTACTTCTGAGCTTATCACTGTGAAAAGCTTAATTCCTGGATATTAACCTCTCAGACAACCTGTCTTGGGCCTAGCATATTGATGCAATTACAAATAATGTGTGCTGGTGTCTAAACTTAGAAGGTTAAAGAGAATTGGCATGTCATTGAATAGTGATACACAAAGGTACTGTAGAAGGTATCCTGGCTGGTTGCATCATGGATTGCTTTAGTAATTCTAATGCACAGAAAAGCAACAGTGATGGACTTGGTCCATCAAGGGCAAAGTCCTCCCCACCATCAAAACCATCTACATAAGGCCTTGGTTGAAGAAGGTGGCATCTATCATCAAGGATCCCCACTATGCTATCTTCCTGCCACAACCATTGGGCAAGAGGTACAGAAGCCAGAGGCCCTACACCATCAGGGTTCATGAAGAGTTACTATCCCACAACTATCAGGTTCTTGAAACAATCTAATCTTACCTCAGCAACTGAACACTATGGACCACCGTTTGAAGTACCATGGAGTTGGCTTCGAATTGTGTTTTGCACTAATATCTCGTTTCACCTTTTTGAACCTCTGCAGGACTTCCAGTGATGATATTTCCACAACATTGGTGCACGGGGTGTGAACCCAGTGCTGGTAAATAATCCAATGTAGATTTCCAAGGCATGATGCTAAATGGGATAATGCTTATTCATATAACTTTTGCCTTGTCCATCCAAGTGAAAAAAGATCTTAGATTTAACAGTGGTTTCAGAAATGTCTTTGGCATATTGCCATAGTGCTTTTCATAGGTAGTAAATACAGTTGCAGCTGTGACAAGTGGCAATATTTAACAGCAGCAATAACGTCACATTTCTGACAAATACAGATGCTTTGCAGAGCACTGTGAAAATATGTTGACCAAATTACATAAGACAATGTTGGAGCAGGTGCAATGTTTGGTTTCATGCAGCATCTTAAAGGGATGAAATAGAAACACAGCTTTGAGAAGTAATTTCCAAAATTTAATGCTTTGCCAGCTGAAAGCAAAGTAGCCATCGGGGAAGCAACTAAATCCAAAAATGATCAAAAGTCAGGTGCTTGAAGACTGCTGATATGTTGCATGGTCATGGGGCTGGAGGACTGTTTAGAGACAAGGAAGGTTGAGGTTATGAATGGATTTGAAAACAAAGGTAAGAAATTTGAAACTGAGGAACTATATAATAATAACCATATAACCATATAACCATATAACAATTACAGCACGGACACAGGCCATCTCGACCCTTCTAGTCCGTGCCGAACACACATAATCTACCCTAGTCCCATATACCTGCGCTCAGACCATAACCCTCCATATAACTCCCATCCATATAACTATCCAATTTATTTTTAAATGATAAACACGAGCCTGCCTCCACCACCTTCACTGGAAGCTCATTCCACACAGCCACCACTCTCTGAGTACCGAAGTTCCCCCTCATGTTACCCCTAAACTTCAGTCCCTTAATTCTCATGTCATGTCCCCTTGTTTGAATCTTCCCTACTCTCAGTGGGAAAAGTTTTTCCACGTCAACTCTGTCTATCCCTCTCATCATTTTAAAAACCTCTATCAAGTCCCCCCTTAACCTTCTGCGCTCCAAAGAATAAAGCCCTAACTTGTTCAACCTTTCTCTGTAACTTAGTTGCTGAAACCCAGGCAACATTCTAGTAAATCTCCTCTGTACTCTCTCTATTTTGTTGACATCCTTCCTATAATTAGGCAACCAAAATTGTACACCATACTCCAGAATTGGCCTCACCAATGCCTTGTACAATTTTAACATTACATCCCAACTTCTATACTCAATGCTCTGATTTATAAAGGCCAGCACACCAAAAGCTTTCTTTACCACCCTATCTACATGATATTCCACTTTCAGGGAACTGTGCACAGTTATTCCCAGATCCCTCTGTTCACCTACATTCTTCAATTCCCTACCATTTACCATGTACGTCCTATTTTGATTTGTCCTGCCAAGATGTAGCACCTCACACTTATCAGCATTAAACTCCATCTGCCATCTTTCAGCCCACTCTTCCAACTGGCATAAATCTCTCTGTAGACTTTGAAACTCTACTTCATTACCCGCAACCCCACCTATCTTAGTATCATCTGCATACTTACTAATCCATTTATTTATGGCTATGTATGGCTGATGATTCAGATGGTCTCATTAGTATGTCAACATTTCACAATTTCTGGAGGAGAGGGAGACATGATCAGGGGATGATTCACCAGATATTTTCTCAGAGAGTAGTGATATTAGAACTCTTTCACTATAATTTCTGCTAAGCACATGGTTTATTTGCACAGGACTGGACATGATCAGGGAATGAAACTAAAGTATGGTTTAAAGTTAGTGCAGAGAGATTCACTTCAAATGCTACAGCTGGAGGCATATTAAGAACGTCCAACACATAACATCTCTTCATTCCCACCACAGATGCTGCCTGTCCCCTTGATTTTTTTCCAGCACTTTGATTTTTGCTCTGGAACTCCTGTCCTTACATCATTAGTCCAATTCTTTGAATTACTTGTCATAGAATCACAGAGTTATATAGCTTGAAAACAGGCCCTTCAACCTAACTCATGCATGCCAAAACAAATTGGCTAACCAACCTAGTCCCACATGCCTGTGTCTGGCCTGTATCCCTCCAAACGTTTCCTATCCATGGACTGAACAACTGTCTTGTATATGTCATAATTGTACCTACTACTACCACTTCTGCTGGCAGCTCGTTCTGTCTATGCATCGCCCACTGTGTGAAGAACTTGACCCTCTTTTAAAACTTTCTCCTCCCACCTGGTTTGGAAATGCAACACACCATATTCACTCCCTCACCTTTACTGGGTTTAAATCCTGGAACTTCCTGCCCAACAGGACTGTGGTACTTTCACCAGAGTGATAGCAGCAGTTCAAGAAGCTGGCTGAACGCATTCTCAAGAGTAGTTAGTGATGTCAATAAATGTTACTGGCCCACATCTCAAAAACAAACATAAAAAACATTGTCACCACAATGAGCAGCACATCGACACAACTGGTAGAGCTGCTGCCTCAGTGCCAAAGACCAGGATTCAATCCTCAGGTGCTGTCTGTGCAGAGTTTTGATCCTGTGATCCTCCCAAAGAACTCCGGGTTTGTAGGTCATTGATCTCCGTAAAATTGCTTTGAGTGTGCAGGCAGTCATAAGAGAGATCACAGAGACTTGAATAGGCTATCAGTGGTCGCTTGGACTTGGTAGGCAAAGGGTGTTCTAAAAGAACTCATGCTTGACCTCAACTACTTGTCCCTCTCCTCATGTGATTCCCATATTGTTGCCCTAGTCAAAAGCCATGTGCCCCTGTCTGACTGCCATTGCTTGTCACCTCTCCTCTCATGTGATGTAGTTGCCCCAGGTCTATTGTTCCCTCCAATGTCAAAGATGATAGTTCACAACATGATTTGGTTACGCATTATGGAATTTTGCTGCATCTGTTCCTCATGTATAAGGTGCATTGGCTCACCATACACAACACCTTTAACTTGCCTTTTCCAAAGCCAGAATTTGTAGCCTACGTGGGCCTTTACTACAAAAACAGATGGCACACATTCTGCTTCTGGTTACTCCCTTTATGACAATCCCTTATAATGATTCTCTGCATCAGCAGATTACTGTTATTGAGCTTCTTAATAAGCCTTCCATCTGATACTGTGTTGAATGCTTTTTGAATGTCATATATTCAATATCTACTTAGCTATCTTGATCAACAACTGAATAATTACTTGATTGATTTGATCATGGTAATTTTGTTTTGTAACTAGCAGTTTAAAAAAAAAATCTACAGATCTCTAATTCATCCATGGCCCTTTCCATTACTGCCTCATTTGCAACACACAGGGCAAATCATTTCCTCTGTTCATATTTCATCAACATTATTTTATATTATTTAATATTTTGCCTTTGAGTTACCACCACCCACCCCCCAACCCCTTCTCCACCTTCGCATTGAATTAATATTAATTGGATTTCTTGAAAGTATTTTTGAAGTGTAGAAGGATGGGTGATGGTAGATTTGAAGACCTTGAGGAGAATCCTTCTTCCATGGTATTGTCACATAAATCACAGAGTTTTTACAGCACAAATGGAAACAATTCTGTCCACTGACTGCTTGAATTTTGTAGAATGATGTAGCCAGTCCCATTCCCTGTTCTTTCCTCATATCAATGCAAATTAATTTCTCTCGTGTTCATTCAATTCCCTTCCTGTCAGTTGGAAGAAGAGTGCTGACCCAAAACAACACCTATCCATGTACTCCAGAGATGCTACCTGTCCACTGCATTACTCGAACACATTGTGCCCTTCTGAAAGTGCTGTTTGATTTTATTTCCACTGCTCTTTCAGGAACATAATATTCCATAAATTGTGCAGAAACTGGAAAAGATGGCATTAACAAAGTGGCATTTTCTTACTGTAATTATTTGCAAATTGATATTATAAATAAGACATCAGTGGGGGAATTTAAGTTTATGATTTAATTCTCTACCCAAATTACCTATAGCCTCTGCATTTAAATATATATTTATATTCGTTGAAAGCTCTGAAATATTTATAACAAACTAGACAACCCGTGGACCCATTGGGTCTCCATCATGATGCCAGAGTATTAGTTCAAAATGGTGATATGAAAATGGTGCCAGGCCGGGCAACGCTCCCCCAACTGCGCACGCGCGGATACTGGAACCGGCAACCCTCCGCCAACTGTGCAGGCACGGATAACGGGCTCGGCAAGTGGGAGCGCACTGCGCAGGCATGACTGCCACGTTGAAACTTGTCCCATTCACAGTATAATGTTCATTAAGGTTTATAATGTGATTTACTTTTAAAAAAATATAATGAAACTTGGTGCTGCACACTGCAGGCGAATGATATTGATCCCTAGCACCAACATGGCTACACCTTATTACATGGATTAAATCAACTGAAAGATACTATGTATATGTGGCAACATTTGTTTTTAATTTTTGTGAATGTTGCTGCTGCTGTGATCTTTCTAAAACTTCTCTGGTGCCTATACGTAAATCAGCTAAAATCTTTAACTAACTAAATATTGGCAAATGGAAGTTTAGTTTCGTTAATTGCCATGTGTACCGAGGTACAGTGAAAAGCTTTTGTTGCATGCTAATTAGTCAGCGGAAAAACAATACATGATTACAATCAAAACAATCACAGTGTACATACATGATGAAACAATAACGTTTAGTGCAAGGTAAAGACAGTAAAGTCCGATCAAACATACAGATCTGAGAGGAGTTTAAGAAGATCACAGTTAAAGTGAGAAATGTTGCTGTAGGAGTAGCGATTTAAAAGTGTGGAGCAATTGTAATATGTGACTAGCCTAAGTGGGACCCGTTGGGTCCCAGCTTTACACGGGAGGCCTGTTCCCCGAATGCAATATTCCACCTCTCCACCAATTCCAATACACACACACACACACACACCACACACACACACACACACACACACACACACACACACACACACACACACACACACACACACACACACACACACACACACACACACACACACACACACACACACAGTCAAACACACACATACACACACACACACACACACACACACACACACACACACACACACACACACACACACACACACACACACACACACACACACACACACACACACACACACACACTGTCAAACAAACACATATACACACACACACACACACTCTCAAACACACACACACTCTCAAACACACGCACACAAACATACTCACACACACACACACACACACACACACACACACACACACACACACACACACACACACACACACACACACACACACACACACACACACACACACACACACACACACACACACACACACACACACATCTATAATACTAAAACTAAGATCTTGACCGCTTTTGACTTATTGTGATGTGATTTCCGAGAGAACGCCACCACTTACGGCCGTCATTTTTGGCCACCTCGCTCAGAGCCCCATCTTTTGGTTCTAAAATGGTTGCAAAAAGTGTCTATTGGTCCTAAAATGCTTGCAAAAAGTGTCTCTATTGGTACTAAAATGCTTGCAAAAAGTGTCTCTATTGGTTGAGGGCTGTTCCCCGAATGCAATATTCCACCTCTCCACCAATTCCAATATACACACACACACACACACACCCCCCCCCCCCCCCCCCCCCCCCCCCCCCACCGCGCTGACCGGCCAGCAGTATTGGAATTGGTGGAGAGGTGGAATATTGCATTGGGGGATCAGCCCTCTTGTGTGAAGCTAGGATGCAACGGGTTCCACTTAGTCTAGTATGCTCACAAACACACACTCACACTCACTCACACACCATATATATGACAGTAATCTTTCTTGAATCTACTCACACGGCTGAGCGCGGCCTCTCCTTTGTGGGGCTGCCGCAGTCAGCGGCACTTCCGCAATCAGTGTGACCTCTGCATTTACCGGAAATTGCGCAATCAGCGTGACCTGTCCACTAAGTGGAAGTCATGAAATGAGCTGGACATTTGGACTAACCACAGTCGGACCTAATAAAGCAGCTTAGAATGACAGTCATGGCCTCTCCCTCGCGATATTGCAAAGTGACTGACTCACATTCAGGCATCCGGGGTTTTATAGTCCTCACCCCCCGGAAGGGACATTACCTTCATCGCGGTGATTGACAGGCGAGAGGACCAATCAGCTGATCTCAAGGTTTTTAAAACACTCATAACTTTTTTATTTTTCTTCGATGGGGGAAATCCTTGGGGCTGGCTCAGCAGAGGAGGGTTATGTGTAAGATGGCCAAAAATGACAGCGATACAGGGTAGCTTTGTTTCTAAAATCAATATACAGCACAGACAGGAAGTGGTCAAAATGAGACTTTTAATTATACAGATTCTGTGGCTAGCACACAAATAGTTGCCTGGGTTGGAATGTTGGAAGGACCCATCCATCTTGGAAGGACTTGCTACAAGTGTATGTAAGCTTACAAAATAACTACTTGCACAGAATATCAAAATAGTTGATCTTTTCAAAAACACTAGTTATGACACAATTAGGGTATTGTCACGAATTCTGATTACAACAGTCTCGCAAGGATCTGACACTATTACTCGAGGCAGAGAAGTGATTAAGTAGAATAAATCTGGCAATGACAGATTTCACTCTGCAGAAGCTGGAGTTGGCCTCTTGGAAAAAAGAAAGTTGAGAGCAGATTTGATGGAAACCTTTATTAGTTTGATGAAGGGTCCCGACCTGAAATGCCACCTATCCATGTTCTCAAGAGATGCCACCAGTCCCGCAGAGTTACTCCAGCACTTTGTGAAGATCATCATTGTAGGCTTAGACAGGGTAACTAGAAATAATCTGCTCTCAAAACTAAATAGTTTTAGGGGACACAGATTTAAAGTAATGAGATAAAGACATGGGGGAGGTAAGGAAAATACTTATGTTAATAGGACGGTGGCTATGATCTGAAAGTCTTTGCCACTCAGATAAATATTATATACCATGTGCATCATAACAATTGGAATTGTTAATTCCCTTTAACCTATGCCTTCCATATGGAATAGTAAGAAATGGAGAGAAATAAGCATAAGAGAAGTGTCTAAAGAAGGGTCTCGACCCAAAACGTCGCCAATTCTTTCTCTACAGAGAAGCTACCTGTGCTGCTGAGTTACTCCAGCATTTTGTGTCTATCCGGTTTAAACCAGATTTGCAGTTTCGTCCTACATGTAAGGGAATAATCATTTTTATACAAATGTTATGGAGGAAGAATGTTCTCGAGATTGTCAATAAAATTAAGGCTCTTTTATGTCAGCCCCCACAAAAGAATGTTTCCATCTATCTTGTCAGAACTAAATGACTAAGTGTCTAACACAAGGCATTTGCAAATATAACTGAATTATTGGAAACATTCCTTTCATTCATTCCTGTTTCCGATGAAGAGACAAAGGTGTATTATGGGCTAAAGAAATCTACTGAAATCTTACTAATTAAAAGTGTTCCAGCTTGATAATACGCTTGTAGGTTACAGCACCAGTATTCAGGTTTTCATGTAAAATATTTGGAAACAATGAAAATGACATAGTTTATCCAGTATTTATGAGATTTAGATATATTAATGTATAGATTTGCCAATTTGAGTGGCTGTTCACTTATCCTAAGCTATGCATTATGAATGAAAGGAAGCAATAATTAAAAGTTTAAATATTTAATTGTTTTTCTTTTCTGAAATTCAATTTATTATTTCCAAGTTTTGAATCATATTTATTTTCCTATACCCTCATGTTCTGTACAAATCCAGACCAACAGGACAATGAGTTCATAGGTTATCAAGCTTCTGTCTTGGTCTGTGTATTGGTCGTTATTGGAAGATTTATGAAAAGTAATTCACTTCTTGTTCTCTCTTTCGCTCTTTCCGTCTCTCTGTCTGTCTTTGATCCCCCACCTGCTCTCCATCTCTAAGGGGAAGTCAGTCCTAATTTGATAACAATTCATTTTCTATTTGGAACACATCTGTCTAATTCATGGTTAGTCGCTGGATTATACTTATGAAGCTGCATCATTGTAAGCTTTGTTGGGTGTTCAACCATGAAACTCATGGGTCTTCAACACTCCTACTGCAAACAATTATACCGGTTGAGATGGAAGCCCACCTCCAGGAGGCAGTGTGACACAACTTGTGTGTGTATGTGTTTCTCATTACATGAGGAGATTTCAAATTTAATATATCTCTTTTACATTAGCAGATAATTGAAGCTCTTTTTCAGCAGGTGATGCCTTGACTTTGTTTGATCATAATATCAGTAGTTATTTAAAATCACTTCCAATGTTTACTTCCAGTTCAGATTCAAGATTTATTTCTATCACCATCTCCATCTCTGCTGCCATTAAAATATTACTCTTGAGTGAAACAAGTTGCCATGCTTCAGTGTTCTTGAGAAATGAACAATATAAATCAGTTCTGCAGATTCTGTGTGGTTATTGGTTGCTGTCATATCAACACCACAACCAGTTATTCTAAGTCACAGGTTCCAATTTTGGTCGCCACAGGGTAACATTTCTTCTGTATCAAGGTGTAGAACATGCCCCATCCAACATTTGCACAGGGCAAGTAGAGTTCACCAAGTCAAAGCTAAGGAAGATGAGATCTTGTTATTGAAGAAAACTTGTATAAAATATTAAATGTGCAAGATCTGCTGTGGAGGCATTCTTATATATATTAATATCACATCTTTGCCGAGGAAATTGTTCCTTTTCATTATCCATCGACTTCTTAAAACATGCATCTGAATGGTGACATTCAATATTCAGTAAAATACCACATTATTGAAGGCATCCACATATTAAATGAAATGATAATTCCTTTTTAAAATCTACTCAAAAATTATGTATACTGTACTTCAAGTACATTATATATACAATGCAATAAACCTTGAGGGTTTAACTCTTTAATGTGTTAAAGAATTAAACATTAACTTTTAAATGCTAACTAAGTTACTCCAGAACAATTACAGCACTGGCATCCACCTGGCTGTGGAGAAATGCAAGACACAAATTGCTGGAGTAACTCAACCGGTCAGGCAGCATCTCTGGAGAATACGGATAGGTGATGTTATGAGGCAGGACAATTCTTCGGCTCGAACCAAAACGTCATCTATCCATGTTCTCCAGAGATGCTGCCTGACCTGCTCAGTTAAATCAGCAATTTGTGTCATTTTAGACCTAGATAGTGTTCTGTCACGGACTGATAAGTGAGTAAGAAATGACACGCAATGATCATTTAAACCCTATCATCAACAACTCAAAATGTTAGCATGCAGCAAAAGCTTTTCACTGTACCTTGGTATTAGTGACAATAAACTAAACTGAACCCATTGCCTAAAAACTCAATGGGACCAACTGCATGAATGCTATGGCTTCAAGAACAGGTCAGAGAGAGTTGATGTTTTGCAAACGAGGTAACTCACCTCCTGATGATAAAAAGCATTTCAAACACCTACAAGATACAAATCGGGAGTGTAATGAAATTCTCTCTGCTTGCCTGAATGAATGCCGTTATAATAACAGTCACGAAACCTGAGGCCATTTGAGACAAAGCAGCGCATATGATTGACAAATTAATTCCTATGATTTTGTTGTATCTCTTGATCCTTGCATTCTTGACACTTGAGCACTGCCCAGAGATATGTGTTTAGAGTTTAGAGATAGAGTGGAAACAAGCCCTTCGGTCCACGGAGTCCACACCGACCATTGATCAGCTGCGCACTAGTTCTATGTTATCCCACTTTTGCACCATACACACTAGGGGCAATTCATAGAAGCCAATTAACCTACAAACCTGCACATCTTTGGAAGGTGGGAGCAAATGGAAGCACCAGAGAATACCCATACGGTCATATGGAGAATGTACAAACTGTGCACAGACAGCACCCATAGTCAGGATCGAATATGGTTTTCCGGCTCCCAAGATAGTATCTCTATCACTGCACCACATTCCCGCCACTGTGTTTAGGTTTGGTGTGCCCTTCCATAGCTGGTAGTTCATCTGGCCACATACTGATTACACCTTAGGAAAAGTCCGGGTAGGTGGATCACTCGGATAAGCACCACATTTTCCTTTGCTGAGAAATGCTGCCGCCACAGACGGCTCTCTTGTTCCGTTCCAGCCATTTTTGATGTCTCCATAGCTAAGACAGTTCCAATAGGAACCTTATGGAGGTATAGCTCACTTGTGGATTAGAACCTTGAAGATCCTTACAGCTATATGTAGCTATTCTGTAACTGAATGTCAGCAACTTGCAACTCAAGCATATTCTCAGCCAGAGTCATCGTTCTCCTTTAAATTTTATGTAAAAATAAATACATTTTGAAAATTGTAAAGATCTTTTATAACATGCATATATTTTGTTTCTATAAGTACAGTGAGTATTGATCAAAATTAACTACAATTGCTTTCATTATTTACATACCATACAATACAATATGATACGATACGATACAATAAAACTTTATTCATCCCCGGAGGGAAATTAGTCTGCCAAGAGTCACAACACACAACCAGGTACATGAAAACTTGTAGTTAAAAGTGAAAACAAAAAGAAAAAGCACACAACTGTTTGCTGGCTGTCTTGTGCACAGCACCTCAACTGGAACGAGCGAACGAGCAAACGAACAAAAGAACAAACAAACAAACAAACAAACAAACAAACAAACACAGACATCCCCTGGGCAGAGGATTCTAAAACTAGAGTTGAATTTAGTAATATGTAAAAATAATAAACTCTTTGACCATGAAAGATTGTCTCTGATAAACTAAGTTGTGCCTTTGGTTAAAATAAATCAGTTTTGTTAAAACTTACATCAAAATTTAAAGGCCTTTTAACAACCGGGGTATATTTTAACCTCCAGCAAACTTTGAGCAAAAAGCAAGTGGCATGAGTGTTAAATTTGCTTGTATGCACAAGATTGAGATCTGACCTGTTAAGTGGTAAATTTAATTTACACCACATAAATAGCATCCATCTATCATCTTCAACAAGAACGGACCAACCACTTCCCCTGACATTCAACAATGTTAATACACCTAAATCTCTTATTACCTTTTAACATATGTTTAGTTTAGTTTAGTGCCACGAGTGTCAAGGTACAGTTAAAAGTTTTTCTGTTGTGTGCTTTCCAGTCAGCGGAAAGACTATATATGATTACAATCGAGACATCCACATTGTACAGTTACTGAATAAAGGGAATACTGTATAGTGCAAGATAAAGTCTGATGGTCTGAGGATCTCCAATAAGATGATAGCTCTTTAGTTGCCTGATAACAGCTGGGAAGAAACTGTCCCTGAATCTGGAAGTATGCATTTTCACACTTCTATGCCTCTTATCTGTTTGTAGAGGGGAGAAGAGGAAGTGACAGGGATGAGACTCGTCCTTGATTATAGACATTGTCCATAGAGGCTTCAGCAAGGCATTTGGTAAGATTCCATATGGCATTCTGTTCCTCAGCTAGCTCCTCGCAGCTCATTCCCTACACCCATCACCCTCAGATTCCTATTAAATATTTCCCTCTCATCTTAAACCTAGGTCCTATGGTTCTCACCGATGTGACCTCACCGATGTCCTGCATTACTGTAACACGACTTCCCAACTTCTGTATTCAGTACTCTGATTGTTGAAAGCTAATGTGCCATTAATTTTCTTGACCACGTCTCTACCGGTGATGCCCATTTCTAGGAACTATGTACCTGCACTCCCATATTCCTCTGCTCCACAAAGCTCCCCAGAGCCCTGCCATTCAATGTGTAGATCCTGTCCTGGTTACACTTCCTAAGATACAACACCTCGCCCTTATCTGTATTCAACTCCATTAACCATTCCTCAGCCCACTTGCCAAAACAATGAAGATGCTGCTGCAATTTTTGATAACCATCTTCGCTATCTACAGTGTCACAAACCCTTTAGTGTCAACTGTAAACTTAACTATCATGCTTTCTCCGTTTTCAACCAAATCATTGACATAGACGCCAAACAGCAATGGGCTCAGTACCGAACCCTGAGGCCCTGAGTCTTGGGCCTCCATTCCAAAAAACAACCTTCCACAACCTTCCACCCTCTGCTTCCTTCATGAAAACAATTTTTCTATACAGGCAGCTCACTCTTCTTGAATGTGCTCGAAACTTCCAGAGCAGCTACCATGCGGAAACCTGTCAAATGCCTGGCTGAAATCAACATAGGCAACATCTACAGCTCTGCCCTCATCATGCTTTTTGATTACATCTTCAAAAAACTGAATCAGATTTGTGAGTCAAAACTGTGCTGACTATCCCTAATCAACACTTGTCTCTCTAAATGCATGTATTTAGATGGCTGTCAGCTCTGCAAATGAAATATGAGGTGCTGTCCCTTCAGATTGTGTGTGGCCTTACTCTGGCAATGGAGGAGGCCCAAGCAAGAAAGGTCAGTATGTAATTGGGGAAGGGAGTTAAAACAGCGAGCAACCGGACCGAACGCAAGTGTTTGGCAAAGCAGTTACCGAGTCTACACTTAGTCTTGCCGCTGGAGGCCACATCAGGAACACCAGATACATTAGATAAGATTAGAGGAAGTGCATGTCAACCTTTGTCTCACCTGTAAGGACTGTTGGCATCCCTGGCTGGATGTGAGTGAGGAGGTGTAGGGACAGATGTTACAATGCCTGCAGTTGCAGGGGAAAGTACCTGGGGCAGGTGTGGTTTTGGTGAAAAGGGATGAGTTAACCAAGAAGTTGTGGAGAGCAGAAAGGGGTGAGGATGGGAAGATGTGGGATCACATTGGAAGTGGTGTTATCAAGTTGGAAGTGACAGAAACATTGGGCGATTGTGTGTTGGATGCGGAGGCTGCTGGGGTGAAAGGTAAGGATTAGGGGACCTCTATACTTGTTCCATCTGGAGGGATGGGGGAACAAGACAGTATGGGATGAAGGAGAGGCACGGGTGAGGGATCCATCTATGAGCGCCGGAGTGGAAACCACATTGTTTAAAGAATGAGGACATCTCGGATGTTCTCGAATGAAAAGCCTCATCTTGGAAGCAGATGAGGCAGAGATGGAGAAATTGACAATTCAGGATAGCATAATTGAAGGGACAGGGTGTGAGGAAGTGTAGTCCAAATAGGCATGCATAGCTGGCGGCTATGTGAGCTTAGATAGGGTAACTAGGCAAGCATTTACAAGTTGGGCCAAATAACCTGATTCCGTGATATATGACTATGACTCTCAATGACACCAACATTGAAGCCAACCCCTAGACTTAATGTTGTCATATGTACAACGTATAAAATTGTGATGGCTTTTACAACACCATGCACACATGTGACCTCAGCAACCTGGATGGAAAGGCCTGTGGGGATATAGAAACACCGTCATCTGCAGTTTCCAATCCTACTCATATGGGATCCTAATTGGAATATGAAATTTCTCCATTATCATTATTGCATCCAAATTCTGAAACCCCATATTTAACAACACCATTGGAGCATTTTTGTTAAACAAAGTAACTGCAGAGATTTAAGACAGAAACAAAGTGCTGGAGCAACGGCACAGATCAGGCAGCATCTGTGAAGAAAAAGGGTTGGTAACGTTTTGGGTAGGGATCCTTCTTCAACTTGCACAAGTTATGTGAATAGAATATCTGCCTCCAAATCCCATTTTCCTGCCTTCTCCCCATAACCCTAGACACCCGTTCTAATCAAGAATTTGTCTATCTCTGCCTTAAAAATATCCACTGACGGCCTCCATAGCCCTCTGCGGCAATTAGTTCCACAGATTAACTACCCTCTGATTCCTCACCTCCTTTCTAAAAGAGCGACCTTTAACTCTGAGCATATGACCTCTTGTCCTTGACTCTCCCACCAGTGGAAACATCCTTTCCATATCCACTCTATCTATGCCTTTCATTATTCTGTAAGTTTCAATGTCCCCCATCAATCTTCTAAACTTCTTCAAACCTTCAGAGGTTTAAGCTAGCTTGCTGTTGTATCTCAGTAATTATTGAGAAGTGTGAATGAATGCCGGCCTTGCTCGAAACAACCTAAATAGAAAGAAGGCTGAATGCTATGGCACCCTGAGGAAGGGTTCCCTCATTACTGCCCACTTCGATCGTGTCCATACTACTTGGGGTTCCCTCAGGCCTGGTTTTAAAGTAGCTAACAACCGACTGTCTGGCCAATTTACTGGATCTATCCAAAGCTACCTCACAGATGAGGGATCTTAAGTCCTCGACAGTGTCTGTTGGTTTTGCTGAGGGAAGCCAAGACATTCTTCAGACTTCTATTGGAATGCACCCCAGCTGTCAGATGTCAAATGTACAATCAATAAACTAAAGCTGCACAGATCCAGTGAGCAAATGATTATATTCTATAGCACGTTGCAAGATGCTTTGCATCTTATTAAAAATGACACATTTCATACATCTTTAACCTTTTTTTGTGAAAAGGTGAAATGAACAAGAGAAAATACTGAACAAAAACAAAGCTGCTCCAGGAATGAGCAGTAAATATTTTCTTTTCATCAAGGTCATTCTGCCTCTCATACTACAAATAAAACACAACTTTCAGAGAATTAATTTTGAACTTATTTAGCAAGGAATGTTTTCACGAAGATTAAAAGGCCACAAAGCCCAAAATATGTTTCCTCTGAATTACTTTACCCAAAAACTAAAAATATTAAATAATTAATTTGATGTGGTCAAAAAGCTTTCCATAGTGTTTATGCCATAAAACCCCTTCAGTCTCTGACTTCTGTCTAAACATGGAATTAATTAGATATAACTTGAGATATATATTACATTACTCAGTCAATTAGTAAGAACATTTATGTTAATGTAACTCTGTTTGTCTCTAAGATTTAAGTGTAGAAATATGAAGGAATTAGAAAATCATAGAAAGTTTATAGTCATAGAGTCATTCAGCATGGAAACAGGACCTTCGGCCCAACTTTCCCACACCAGCCAACTTATTCACTAATGCAAGGTATAAGTACGCTGTTCGCTTCATCTGTAAAAATGAGCAAGCTATGAGGGCTGATTCCATGGCTAAGAAGCTGCTAAGTAACAATGCTACAGATTTTTGGAAGGAAGTGAGAGCTCTTAACAGTTGCAAAACACCTCTACCATGCACTGTAGATGGAATCTCTGGAACAGCTAATATCGCGGAGTTATGGCGACAACATTATAGTACTTTATTCAACTGTGTCCAAGGTGACTTGTATAGGGTGGACAATATTGAGAGTAATGACTCAATGGCGATTATGTCACATGAGGGGTATCATGCCATGAACAAGCTGTTCAACAACAAAGCAAGTGGCTTGGATCATATTTCTGCTAAACATCTTAAGTATGCGAGTATGAGGATAGCTCATCTCCTTGCTACTTGTTTTACTGGCTTTATGATTCATGGCTTGTTACTAGACTCGATGTTGTCTGTCCTGTTAGTGCCGGTCATTAAGGACAAAGCTGGTAAAGTAGGCAGCCTAAATAATGACAGGTCCATAGCTTTAGCTAGCATATTGTCAAAAGTTTTAGAAAGAGTTCTGCTGGATAGAATAAATGAGTTTGTTAACTCCACAGATAACCAGTTTGGCTTTAAAGCTAAACATGACACTGACTTATGCATACATACCCTAAAGGAGATTGTAAACAAATATAGAGGCAAAAACTCTTCGATCCTTATGTGCTTTATTGATGTTTCCAAAGCCTTTGACCGTGTTAATCACAGAAAGCTGTTTGGTAAAATGAGTCAAAGAAGGGTGCCTGAATACAACGTTAGAATTCTGGCCTACTGGTATGCCCACCAGACTATGCAAATAAAATGGGGCAATAGGGTCTCAGCCCCATTTGGGGTTAGCAATGGTGTTAGACAAGGAGGAATTTTGTCCTCAGTCCTTTTTAATCTATATATTGATGATCTGTCTAAATTATTGAAAGCCTGTAACACTGGATGCGTGATTTGTTATATTTTTATGAACCATATTATGTATGCAGATGATCTTGTGGTCTTTAGTCCATCTAGCGCTGGTCTCCAGCAGCTCCTTACTATATGTTCTGTGTATGGTGTGGAACATGACATTAAACTGTTTTAGTCTCTTCCTTTGGGGGGATACCACCTTTTCTTGTTGTATCCCCCGTCTCCACTGAGGCCTAATGGCGGAGCTGGCGGCCTCCAACTGGGACCGACCTCGAGGCTCCGGAGGCAGAGCCAGCTAGGACTTACCAGCACAGGGCTGGTTGACTTCGGGGCTGTGGTGGCGTTGCGGCGGCGGCGACCCAACTTCGGAACTTCGGAGGCTCAGCCGCGGGCCCAGTGGACGATAACATCGGGAGCTTGCAGGTCACAGGTTGGTGACCTGTTCTCCGGAGCTCCCGGAAGAACAGCTGCGTCCGCTGGACTGGAGGGTGGTAGCTTCGGCAGCTTCGACCGCCCCGGGCCGCGGAGTTTGAACCAGCCTGTTTGCGGAGCTCGGATTCAGCCGTCGGACTTACCATCACCCGGCAGGGTCACAACATCGGAAGCTTGGATCGCCTCAACGCAGAGGGAGAACAAGGAGGGAAGAGACAAGGACTTTAAGAATTTTGCCTTCCATCAAAGTGAGGAGGACCTGGTGGACTCACTGTGGTGGATGTTAAATCTGTGTTTATTGTGTGTTTTGTTATTTTATTCTATGTTATGATTTCAAGGCACAAAATTTTGTTCAGTCTGAAAAGTCTGAATGAAAATAAAGGATACTTGACTTGACTTGCTTCCTTCCATGAAGCCAATGTACTATCCATTGAGCTATCTCCTTAGACTAACCTTCCAGACCAGCCTACCATGTGGAAACTTGTTGAATGCTTTGCTGGTCCATTTATCCAACATCTACAGCTCTGCCCTCATCAACCTTTTTGGTCTTGTCCTCAAACAACCCAATCAGATTTATGAGCTACACCCTCCCACGTAGAAATCCATGCTGATGATTCCTAATTAGCCCTTGTCTGTCTAAATGCCTGCATATCCTTTCCCTCAGATGTTAAGCTCACTGCCAGTAGTTCCCAGCATTTTCCCTGCTGCCCTTCTTGAATAGAGGCACAACATTTGCCACCCTCCAGTCTTCCGGCACCTCTCCTGCATTTAAAGACAACTCGTTAATTTCAACCAGGGCTCCCGCAATTTCCTCTCTAGTTTCTCGCAATGTCCTCGGATATATCTGATCAGGTCTGAAGAAGGGTCTCGACATGAAACATCACCTATTCCTTCGCTCCACAGATGCTGCCTCACCCGCTGAGTTTCTCCAGCATTTTTGTCTACCTCTGATCAGGCCCTGGTGATTTGTCTACTTTCATAGGCTTTGGAGATTTATCTAGCTTCATAACACAGACCCAGACAGAGGGCATTTGGTCAAAAGATGTCTCAATCGAATCCCATTTTTAAGCATTTCGCCCTGCATTTAGCTGTTCTTCAAGTTATATTAAAATATATTGAGGTTTTTCTGCATTCACCCCACTTTCAGCCTCTGAGTTCCAGACACCTAGCATCCTTTCCATGAAAATAATTTTTCTCATTTCCGCTTTGTTTATACCCTTTGAGATGAGGTCCCTTATCCCATTTAGCCACTCAAAATGATATTCAGCTAAATAAAGCCTCCGCTCATCCATGCATTCTCCAAAGAATACGATTGCAGCCTATCCAATCTTTCCTCACAACTAAATCCTTTCTGGCCTGGCAAAATGTATAAAAAATCTCCCTCTCTAGTCACTTTCACATAACATCTCTGCTTTCAGAGTCAAAGAGTACAGTATAGTCATAAAGCAATGAAATAGTTCCTTCATTTCATCATGTCCTTACTGACCACAAAGAATATACCTGTACAAATACCATTCCACAGCCTCCAGCCTATAGCCCTCTATACCACAACAAGTGCTCATCTAAATACCTACCTCTACCACCCGCACAGCATGGTACTTCAGTTTTCAACCACAGTGGTGAAAGCACATTTTTTTTAAATCCCATCAAAATCTCTTATCCTCTACGTTAAACCTACACCTTCTGGTGAGATATCTCTACTAAGGCCACAAGTTTCATATCAATTGCCGTGCCTATGCCATTTATAATTTTTAGGATTTTTTTAATACCTCAACCAGGTCTCCCACAGAACATGGAAAACAAACACAGAATATCTATTCCTTCTCAAGGAGAAAAGTCGCATCCTAGACAACAAGTGTAGGGAAGAACTGCAGATGCTGGTTTAAATTGATGCTAGACACAAAATGTTGGAGCAACTCAGCGGGACAGGCAGCATCTCTTGAGAGAAGGAATGGGTGACGTTTCGGGTCGAGACCCTTCTTCAGACTGAAATCAGAGGAGTGGGCGGGACAGAGATAGAATGTAGTCGGAGACAGTAAGACCAGTAGGAGAACGAAAGGGGGCGGGGATGGAGAGAGAGGGAAAGCAAGAGCTACTTTAGAGAAGTTAGAGCTAAGTTAGAGAAGCTGGACAACATCTTGGATACGCTGCAGTGAACTCATATCCTTCCTTTAGTATGAATTCCCAAACTGAACAATTCTCCAGCTACGGCCTAGCTATGTTTTTATACGGTTATAACATAATCTCTCTGCTCTTATCTTACATACCTTGAAGACAAATATTTTGTATGCCTTTTTAACCGATTCATCTATTTCTGCTGCTGCCTTCAGGGATTCATGAACATGCATCAAGGCTCTTCAATTACTCGGTATTTGCCACATTCCTACTAGTTATTACATCTTGCCGTATTAGTCCTCCCAAATTGCATCACTTCACACTTACCAGCATCAGAATCCCAACTGCCACTACTCTGCCCATTTTACCAATACCTCAGTATTGTTCTGCAGTCAAAGATTACACCACTCACTAATCAACAACACCCCCTATTTAGTTTAGTTTAGTTTATTGTCACATGTATGGAGATTTTTGTTGCATGCTAACCAGTTAGCAGTGGGACTATACATGATTACAATCAAGCCGTTCACAGTGTACAGATACAGGATTACAGGGATAGTGTTTAGTGCAAGATAAAGTCCAGTAAATTCCAATTAAAGATAGTCCAAAGGGTCACCAATGATGTAGATGCTAGTGCTGGACCACACTCTAGTTGGTGATGGGATGTTGATTCAGATGCCTGGTAACAACTGGGAAGAAACTGTCCCTGAATCTGGAGGTCTGCATTTTCACAGTGTCATCTGGAATCTTATGATTCAGATCTCTCACATATTAGAGGGGATTCCTGCTGTACGTCACTGGTCACATGTTTCCAATCATAAAAACAATCTAGATCCCATGAGCTCTCAGCAGTGCCCTGTCTCCCATTGAACGGCCATAGCTAGGTCAAGATTCAATTCAAGATTCAATTTATTTGTCATTTGGATCCCTTGAGGTCCAAACGAAATGACGTTTCTGCAGCCATACATTACAAACAAATAGACCCAAGACACAACATAATTTACATAAACATCCATCACATCGCTGTGATGGAAGGCCAAAAAAACTTATCTCTCCACTGCACTCTCCCCCCCCCCCATGTCAGAGTCAAAGTCAAAGCCCCCGGCTGGCGATGGCGATTGTCCCACGGCCATTAAAGCCACGCCGGGTGGTGCAAGGTCGCACACCAGGTCTTGGTGTTGGAGCCCCCGGCGTGCGCTCGCAGAGTCCCGCAGCCATTCCAAGCTGCGCGGGGCGGTGCTGTGAGGCCCCGCTCCAGGAGCTCTTTGACCCTGCAACTCGGGCGGGAGAAGTCGCCGTTGCAGGAGCCCTGAAAAGCGGTCTCCCTCCAGAGACCCGCGGGCTCCCGGTGCCGCCGTCCGCCAGACCCGCAGTTGCAGCCTCAAAATCTCCGGAGGTCGGGCCGGAGAAAAAGGGAAAAGAGCAGAAATACATTGTCTGAAATACAGTAGCATTTTATATTTTTATTTATTAGAAGCAAATGTACAAGAGTAAGGAATCAGTGAAGGGCATCCATGTCTTGGAAAAATGATCTGTTTTTTCTGCCAAGACAAGTCTAATATTTTCAAGATGTAGTGTCTCGGACATGTTTGTAATCCACATCTTAAGAGTAGGGACTGATGTATGTTTCCAAAATGTAAGTATTCATTTTATTGCCGTTATCAGGCCATAATTAAAGAAACATCTTTGAAATAGTGATAGCACAGAACAGGCTTCTGAAGTACCTAGAGTGATCAGTTCCGTGTCGGGCTCCAATTTTATTTTTAGTGAAATTCAAAAATTCCTCTCCAGAAATTATGTAACTTTATACAAGAGGCAAAGGAATGGGTTATAGTTGCTTCCTGAAGAAGACATTTATCACAAATAGGAGAAACATTTGGGAAGATCTTATTCACTTTAGACTTTGAATAATAGAAACTGTGCAGTTTTTTAAATTGTATTAGCGAATGCCTAACATTAAGAGAACAGCTGTGTATGTATAGAAGGCTTTCCTACCATCTGTCTTTTAAAATTGTTAGGCCAAGCTCATCTTCCCAAGCTCTTCTAATTACTTCTGACGATGGGGTTTGTATATTTAAAAGGCTATTATACAAGTATGATATTAACGTGTTTGAATCCGAGTTTCTACTCATACATTCGTCTAGTATGTCTGGAAACATATATTGATAGTCTTGGATATATGATTTCAGATAGTCTCGTATTTGAAGGTATCTAAAGTATTATCTACCTTTCAGATGATATTTCGACTGTAATTTTTTAAATGAGAGAAGAGTTCCCATCTCATAAAGATCTCCCAGTTTTTTCATTCCTAATCTTTCCCAGTGTGTGAATGTCTTACCGTACCGTAGCATTTTAGACAGCCTGTCTTAGCTTGGCCTTGGAAGGAGTGCAGATTCGATTTCCCAGAATGAAACCATTCTGAAAAATTCCAGAATTTTAGTTGACACAGTGCTGTGCTAGTAGTGTTACTGCCTTACAGATCGGACCCAAGTTTGATCCTGACCACAGGCGCTGTCTCTGTTGATTTTTCATCTTCTTCCTATGACCACATGGGTTTTCTCTGGGTGTTCTGGTTTCCTCCCACATTCCAAAGACATGCGGGTTTAGAGGTTAATTGTTTTGTGTATATTGTCCCAAGAGTGTAGAGGAGAACTAGTCTGTGGCTGATTGCTGGCAGGTATGCAGGTACACAGAGGGCTGTAATGAAATATATGCAGGATTCAAGGATTTGGATCAATGAATGGTGAAAGCACATGCTGAAGAGCACATATAACTATTTATTCAAGCAAGTACAAGTAAAACACAGAAAAAAACTATCAACTATCAATAAATCTCTCTCTCTCTCTCTCTCTCTCTCCCTCTCTCTCTCTCTCTCTCTCACCCCCCCTCTCTCTCACCCCTCTCTCTCTCTCTCTCTCATCTCTCCCAAAGACCATCTCTCTCTCTGGTTTCTCTCTCTCTCTCTCTCTCTCTCTCTCTCTCTCTCTCTCTCTCTCTCTCTCTCTCTCTCTCTCTCTCTCTCTCTCTCTCTCTCTCTCTCTCTCTCTCTCTCTCTCTCTCTCTCTCTCTCTCTCTCTCTCTCTCTCCCTGAAGATGAAGCCCACGAGCTCATGCCCTCATGGTAGATGCATGTAGTTATATAATATTTTTTTATCTCCAAGAACAACAGGTGATTGATTAAGTGTCAAACTAACTGTCCTCCTTGGTACCATAATGGCATGAGTTATGTGTCCTATCAGACACCAAGCTAGTTTCGGATGTTTCTGGGAAAGCACAGCTTATTTTAGTGACCTCGCAGGTGTCCTCATGATCTTCTGGTCCCTTTGAATTAGCCCAAGCATTCTTCAAAAACATCTACTTGTTGTTGTTGTCCTAAGCAGGGTTCAAAATGTAGTGCTGCTAATTTAGATGACAACTCGATTTTTGCTCACATTGTCTGTTTAACCCTTACTTTACATGGGCTGAATGGCCTGTTTCCACGCTGTATCTCTAAACTGAAACCTGGAATTAAAGGCTTAAATTATGTGTTTTTTTAGTATTCTCTCTTTATTGGAAAGGGTAATTGTAATTAAGGTAGACTGATAATGTAGATAGAATGACATTATTCTTGTTGGCTGGGAAATTTTCTGTTCAGTACATTACTTAAAAATTAGAGCAAGGTCCTTTAGGATTGGAATTAGGAAATGAAGTATTGCATGTGAAATACACATAATGTATTAGCAGATTGAAATACTCTTCTACAGATTGATTCTGGTTCCACTGTTATTTTTTTTTCTGTGAAGTCAAAAGGACTACTATGATTTTATTAAATGACCAAAATTGCTCAATCAGCAATACAGGCAACACTTCTTTGTGGTTTACATTATAAATGGAGACAGAGGAATTTATAATGAGAAAGTTAGCAGAGTGTGTCCAGAGTTGCAACATTTTTGATATATTATTTATATAAGATTTCAAATATTAATCTAAGATGGAAAGAGAGATATAACAAGAAAATATTCAGGGTATATATTAGAATTTCAACTTACTGCTTTGGCATAAGACTTGCATGGTAAATCACCTGTCCACTACTGATAGAGAATGCATCTACTCTTACTTTCTGTTTGGGGACATAAGAAACTGCAGATATTGAAATCTGGAGTTACAAAATATCTGCTGGAGGGACACAGGAAGTCAGTTTCAGTTTCCTTTATTGTCATGTGTACCGAGGTACAGTGAAAAGATTTTGTTGCGTGCTAACCAGTCAGCGGAAAGACAATGCATGATTACAGTCGAGCCACTTACAGTGTATAGATATACAGTGTATAAGGGAATAATATTTAATGCAAAATAAAGCCAGTAAAGTCCAATCAAAGATCATCTGAGGGTCACCAAAGTGATGCATAGTAGTTCAGAATTGCTCTCTAGTTGTGGTAGGATGATTCAGTTGCCTGATCACAGCAACAGCAATGGCGGCGCCTAACATGTGGCGTGGCAGTACCTAACGGCAGCGGTTCGACTGCAATCCGTTTTTTTATTTTTTATTTTTGTTTCGTTAGATGTATGTGTTGATTCTAGTTTTTTATTATTTTTTAGCTGTGTATATGTGTGTGGGGGGGGGGGGGGGAGTGGGGGAACTGTTTAATCTCTTCCCTGTATGGGGACCTGACTTTTTTCCCTGTCGGGTCTCCGATGTCGTTGGGCCTAACATCGTGGGGCAGGAGGTGGCCTCGGGCCGGAAGCAACCCGAAGACTCCAGTCGCGGAGCCTGAAGACTTGCCATCGCGGAACTGGCCGACTTCGGAACGGGAAGAGCTATGGTGGCGCGTGGCTGCGACCCAACTTCAGAGCTTCAGAGGCTCCGGCCGCAGGTCCGGTGGACAGGAACATCGGGAGCTCGCAGGTCCCTGGTGGGAGACCGCTTTTCGGAGCTCCCGCAACGGTAACTTCTCCCATTGGAATGGCGGGGTTTAAAGGACTAGGAGCGGGGCATAACATCGCCCGGCGCGGCTTAACGGCCGGGGACTTACCATCGCCTGCCGGGGACATTAACATCGGGAGCCCCAGTTGCCTGGACGCTGCAGTTGGACTGCTCGACAGCGGGACAAGAACAAAGGGAAGAGATAAGATTTTTGCCTTCCATCACAGTGAGGAGGTGTTGGAGATTCACTGTGATGGATGTTTGTGTAAATTGGGTTAAGTGTGGGACTTGTTTTTTTTTGTAATGTTAAGACTGTAGAAATGCAATTTAGTTCAAACCAAGCTGTTTGAATGACATTAAAAGGCATTCTATTCTAATCTATTTTATTCTAATTTCCGGTAACCTGTCCCCGTACAAGGGTGAAGATGTTATTTTGTGCAGGTGGCCATGATCATGGCACCTCAAGTCCACAAATACACTCAAGGCATCTTCAATTCAATTATATCTAATCCTTCAGTATTAATTGAAGCAAAAGTACAATTCAATTCTGTATCAGGCACTTGTATCTTGTATTTTTGTTCCACAATCGCTTTTACAGATAAGGCAAACATTAGATTGTGTTAGGATCAGATGCAGGAGGAAGTCATCTGCCTGTTTGACCACGCTCCATCATTCAACGAGACCATTGCTGACCTTTGATCTTTGCTCCATTCTCCTACAATACAATAACCACATATTCATCCATTTCCTTAATATTCAGAAATGTAGCAATCTCTGTTTTGAATTAACTCAGAGTTTCTGTCGCTCTTCAGGACAGTAAATTCCAAACATTCACCACCTCTTACTTTGAACCTGTGACCCCTGGTTCTAAACTTTTCATTCTGGAGAAACATCCTCTGCACTATGTAATCACTCCTTATTCATCAAATCCGTCTCTTCAGGAATGAGTCTGTTGAATCCATGGGAAGTATATACTTTTTGTACATAAGGAGAGCAAATTTCCACACAATAGGTTTAGTTACTGTGCTCTCTAATTTTAGAACTCTCTACCTTGGGTAATAGATTGTGATCATTTTACCCATGGGTTTTGTAATCTTGCACACCTAGTTATCCTTCCTCACTGTCTATTATCCCACCGATGTAGGTGTTATGTGCACATTTACTAACAATGTTAACTGCACTGTCATCCACATCATTAATGTATATAAGAAACAGCATTATTATTTTGTTGTTGGATTGTTTCCCCAGACTCGAAGAGACTGGGCACCAGTCTGAAGACTGGTTTGAAATTAAAGGTTAAACTGAGAATAACCAGGATGCTAAATGTACACCAGACATTGTCATAAAGTCATGTGATAGTAAAAATAGGCCATTCGGCCCAAAATCCGTCTTGCACCCCCTCCCCCAATCGTGTTTCCTCGGTATGCGGTATCCGTCTTCCTCCCCCTCCCCCTAGTTGCAACAGAGACAGTCCCCCTAGTCCTTACCTTCCACCCATCAGCCGTTGCATACAATACATAATCCTCCAAAATTTCCGCCACCTTCAATGTGATCCCACCACTTTTCGCCTTCCGCAGAGACTGTTCGCTCCGCAACTCCCTGGTTAACTCATCCCTTCCCACCCAAACCAACCCCTCCCCATGTACCTTCCCCTGCAACCGCAGAAGATGCAATACCTGTCGCTTTAGCTCCTCCCTCGACTCTGTCCAGGGACCCTGACAGTCTTTTCAGGTTATGCAGAAGTTCACTTGCACCTCCTCCAACGTCATCTACTGTATCTGTTGTTCAAGATGTGGGCTCTTATACATCAGCGAGACCAAACGCAGACTGGGCGATTGTTTCGCGGAACACCTTCGCTCAGCCCGCCTGAGCTTACCTGATCTCCCGGTTGCTAAACACTTTAACCATCCTTCACATTCCTACACAGACCTTTCTGTCCTCGGTCTCCTCTATTGTCAGAGTGAGGTTAAATGCAAATTGGAGGAACAGCATCGCATATTTTAGTTGGGCAGCTTACAGCCCAGTGGCATGAATATTGATTTATCTCACTTCAGGCAGCCCCGGCATTCCCTCTCTCTCTATCCCTCCCTCACTCAAGTCACACTAGCTTCTCATTTTCACCCTACAAACAGCTTACAATGGTCTGTTTCCTCTATCATTATTACATTTTTGCATATCTCTCATTCATTATTCTTTATTTCTCCACATCACCGTCTATATCTCTCGTTTCCCTTATCCCTAACCAGTCTGAAGAAGGATCTCGACCCGAAACGTCACCCATTCCTCCTCTCCAGAGATGCTGCCTGTCCTGCCGAGTTACTCCAGTTTTTTGTATCTATCTTAGATTCAATTATGGCTGATCTATCTCTCCCTCCTAACCCCTTTCTCCTGCCTTCGCCCCATAACCTCTGACACCTGTACTAAAATCAATTGTACTCCGAGTCTTCATTATTCATGAGGAATAGGGACATGGATTAGCATCTTGTGCTTGATAAACACAGATATTAGCAAGACTACAACTACTGATTGTGGATGATCAGGCATGATCACAATGAATGGCAGTGCTGGCTTCAAGGGCCAAATGGCCTACTCCTGCACCCATTGTCTACAGTCTATTGCCACTGGCAATGATTGCTTCATGGATATAACAAACTTGCATCTTGTGCCCCCCCCCCCCCCCCCCCCCTCCCCCCCCCTCAGCCCATATTCTGGACTCTGGATAAAGATCTACATAACTAGCCCATAGATGGAACTCTAATTCCTTCCCACACTCTGGACCCTGATTCTGTCCCACATTCTTGACTGACTTGTGAGTGCAAGTACACATTTGCATTCTTTTGAAATCTGACGTGGAACCTTGGGCGGACACTTGGATCAGAGGTTAGTCAGTCAGCAGATAATAAGAACACATTGTAATCCCAATACTCATGTCTAAAGTACCTGCAAGTGATTTTTTCTTCTTCCTGGCTATATAAGACTGTAGCACTTCCCATAAAACATTTAAAAAATAGATTTTTGGAGGAAGTCATGGTTTGGCAAAAATATGTTAAAATGAAATACTGTCATGCTTTAAAGTTGCCATGGAAATACCCAAAGCCTCAATGTCTCATATATTTGATATTAAACTAGATTACGCAATTACTGTCAAGCTACTCTTTAATTAAAACTTCTTATTTTAATTAAATTTTGACTTCTTATCAAATGGATAGATCCTTAGAGACTGAAGGCTTAAGAAGGATACATCTTTAAATATAATCAAAGGAATGCATAATATGACAATGTTAAAATAGATCAAATTTGTGGTGTTGTTCACTGTCCAAAGACATCACAAATTCTTCAGAATACAGAACATAGAATGTAAAAACATAAAACAGTACAGCACAGGACAATAGACAATAGACAATAGGTGCAGGAGCAGGCCATTCGGCCCTCCGAGCCAGCACCGCCATTCAATGTGATCATGGCTGATCATTTCCAATCAGTACGCCGTTCCTGCCTTCTCCCCATATCACCTGAATCCGCTATTTTTAAGAGCATTGTCTAGCTCTCTCTTGAAAGCATCCAGAGAACCTGCCTCCACCGCCCTCTGAGGCAGAGAATTCCACTGACTCACCACTCTCTGTGAGAAAAAGTGTTTCCTCGTCTCCGTTCTAAATGGCTTACTCCTTATTCTTAAACTGTGGCCCCTGGTTCTGAAGGAAAGGCCCTTCAGCCTATATTATCTATGTTGAACTATGTTAAACTAATTTATTTTGTCTGCATCCTCGCATTCTCTGCATATTCAAACGCCTGTATGAAAATTACCTCAAACACCATTATCATATTTGCTTCCACCATCAACATTGACAGCCTGTTCCAGCACCTACCACACTCTGTGTAAAACAAAATATCATGCCCCTCTCCTTTAGGCTTTCTCCCTTTCAACATAGCTACCACTACTGATATTTCATATTTTCACCTCGGGAAAAAGAGGGATATGACTATCAACCCTATTAACGTCTGTCATCGTCTTATAAACTACGATCAAATCTCTCCTCAACCTGCAATATTCAAGAGAAAACACATCAAATGTTTCCAGTCTCTCCTCGTAGCTAATACGATCTAATCCAAGCAGCATTCTGGTAAACCTCTTCTGCGCCTTCTCCGAATCCTCCGCATCCTTCCTGTAATGAGGCACAAGAACGTCATGAAATATTCCAGATGCAACCTTACCAAAGTTTTATATAACTACAACCTGATTTCCTGATTCCTCTACTCAATGCCCTGACCAAGGAAGACAAGCATATTATATGCCTTCTGTACCACTCCATCTATTTGTTTTGCTTCTTTCAGGAATCTATGAACTTAAACCTCAAGATCCCTTTGTACATCCCTTACATTTGACTTCTCCAAGCGTAAAAACGCACACTTGCTGGGGTTAAATTCCATCCTCCATTTCTCAGCCCATATCGGTCCTTGATCGATATCCTGATTAATCATTTGACAGCATTCTTTGCTGCATGTAACTGCACTAATGTTGGTGTATTCTGCAAACATACTAACCAACCCATTCACATTTCCATCTTAGTACTTCACATATATCAGAAACAACAGAGGTCCCAGCAATGATCTCCGCGGAACACCTCTGGTCAAAGACCTCCAGCCTGAATGACACCCTTCAACCTCAACCTTCTATCTTCAATGGGTAAGCAAGTTCTGAACCGAAAACATCACCATTGGATCCTAAGTATCTTAATCTTATGGATCATCTTACCGAAACAGACGTTATCAATTGTCTTACTAGAATCTATGCAGACAATGTGCACTGCCCTACCCTCATTGATCACCTTCATCAACTCCTCCAAAAACTTAATCAAGTTACTAAGACATGACTTGCTGTCGACAAATCTTCTGCTACTTTCAGCTGCTCAACTGAAACTGGCCAACTGCTGCCTTCAGCTGAAGCACAGCGGTAGAGTTGTTGCCTTAAGGGCCTGTCCCATGAGCATGCGACTGCATGCGGCAAGCGTGACCAAACCGGAAGCAGGAGTCATGCGGGGGCCGCGCGGAGGTCGAGTGATCCCCGTACAGGGCCTGTCCCACCAGCATGCGGCTGCAAGCGGCGAGTGTGACCAAACCAGAAGCGGGGGCCGCGCGGAGGTCGAGTGATCCCGTATGAGTTGACGTGAAGTTCGAGCGAAGTCCGTGGGAAGTTCGCGCATGACATAGGGCGTCAAGACGCTGTGTCCGGTATTGAGATGCTGCGTACGCCCGTCGAGGTGGTGCGTATGGCCTCAGTGCGGCTGCAGGCCGGTAGGCCGTTGCCGCGCGGAATTTTTGGACGGTGTCAGTTTTTCGGTGTTACCCTGTTAGAGAGGGTAATAGACACAGGGGATTCCTGCAATGCCTGCCTCGGCCAGCAGTCACACATATCTACTCTTTGGTTGAACATGCGATGTGATCACTTCCCTGAAGATGTCTATGCCATCTACTACATCATGTATGTTCTTCAATGAGTCCAACTGCTGTTCTAACCCATCGGAGAGAGGCTGCAAGACACAAGGCACTGCAGGTGTGGGCATCTTGAGCAAAACTCAAAGACTAGTGACATTTTGTGTTGGGACACCCAAAGAATCCTGCCTCAAAATGTAGTTTGTCCATCCCCCTTCACAGTTGTCGCCTGACCCACTGAGTTCCTCCAACATTTCATTTTTTGCTGAGAGAGGCTGTATCTGGAGACTTTCTGCAAGCAGGTTTGCCAGGAATACTTGACCTTCTTGATCTTCCGCATTTCACAAGAGGAGCAAACCACTCCACTGACTGCCTTTACTACATCACAAGTTACTATTCACTATAACAGAAAAAGGGAAGACCTTACCAAGAGGTACTTTGTCACCGCTCAGTCTTCTCGCCTAATCTTCCTTTGTCAAAGCCTTTGCATTTCAACTAAAGCAACCTTTTTCAAATTAGTTCCTCCACTGGAGCCTGGCTCCCTTTTATATGCTGTTTCTTGACACTAGGCCTGTCTGTAGGAAAAATCACTTTGCCTTGTCTTACACTGCCTTTTTAGATTCCTTCTTTGACTCATTGCTAGGCCTATCATTTGGAAAAATGAGTTTCAAGTCAAAAAGTCAAGAGTGCTTTATGTAAGATTTGTAAACACAGCACTCAAGAGATAACATAATAAACAAAACAGAAATAAAGGTGATAAATAGATTGGGAAAATGCGCAGACTTTTGCCATAATGGGGGAATTGAGAACCAGGGGACCTGGATTTAAGGTGAGGGCAGAAAGATTTAATAGGAACCCGAGTGGTAGCATTTTCACAGTAAGGGTGATGGTGCATGGAACAAGCTGCAGGAGGAGATGGTTGAGGCAGGTAATATCTCAATGTTTAATAACCCTTTAAAACAGGTGCATGGATAGGATTTAGAGGAATATGGGCCAAATACAGGCAGGTGGGACTAATGTAGATGGGGCATGTTGGTTGGCATGGCCAAGTTGGGCTGAAAGGCCTGTTTCCACCTTGTATTCATCTAAATAAAAAAATCACCATAGCACAGAAACAAAACAAAGCCCGAAGTCCCCCGTGCAACCTAGGCAGTTCAGTTTAGTAGCAAGATTAAACGAGAACTTACCAGTTCGAAGTTTGATCGTTATTTTATGAGGAGTACGTTGAGGGAATACGTGAAGAACCCCGCCAGGACGCATGCATGTTATTCTTCAAAGCAGCGGTATGAAATCACAGATAACTGTAATGACTGAACATATTAAGATTAGAGAAGAGGATACCAGTTGAACTGTATGATCAAGGGTAGGAACGGAGGGCACGTATTCCCTCACCGTACTCCTCATAAAATAATGATCAAACTTCGAACTGGTAAGTTCTCGTTTAATCTTACTATTTTACTTCGGAGTCACGTGAGTGACTACGTGAAGATTTCAAAGCTCTGTGATTTCATGCCGTGGAAGCGAGTCATATACATCT
Source organism: Leucoraja erinaceus (assembly GCF_028641065.1). NCBI lineage: Eukaryota > Metazoa > Chordata > Chondrichthyes > Rajiformes > Rajidae > Leucoraja > Leucoraja erinaceus. The sequence goes on from NC_073377.1 coordinate 39,358,202, forward strand.
GCCTTAATTGACTAAGGGAGGAATTGTGTTAACATGTTTAAACATGAATCCGACATTGAAAGCCATGATAAAGTTATTAACCACAAATTATAGCCTCAATTTCATGGGGTGAATCATATTACAGAACTTAAAATTGATTCTGCAAAAGTTCCAGGTTTAACCACTGGTTTATGGTAGAATTGTTGGAACGTTTTTTCCCTTGACCATCCTGCTGTCTCCAGGATTTGGTCCATCGGTACGTCCAACTCCATAGCTGCCGATGTAGCTGCAGCCCTGGTGGAATGAGATTTGAATATGTTAGTATCCACTCCAGTTAAAACCTGTTTCAGCCATCTGGAAATAGTTTGAACCGACACTTTTTTGTGGGGTTGCTTGTGGCTGATTAGTAGTGCCATCTCATAGCCTCTGATGTTTTTGGTGTTCTCCATATATAACAATGAATGTCTTATTATACAGAGATGATCATCTATAGGGTAAGTCCTAAATTCTATTTTGAGGCCTGATGGTCCTGGTCTGTTCTGTTTGACTAATTCGTGAACATGAAAAGTTATATTTCTTGTTGAAGAAGTCATATTGTCCAGCCTTAACTTATGCAAAGACTGTACCCTTTGTGCTGTGACCAAAGCCATCAGCATGACTGTTTTATGCGTCAGTTTTTGCAGGGACAGAGCTGTTGCTGGAGATTAGTTCCTAAGCAACGTTAGGACAATACTCACATCCCATATTTGAGAGTACCTGGTTCTTGGGGATTGATATTAAAAAAATCCCCTCATAAGTTTGGTTATCAGGGGGTGAGTCCCGACAGAATGACGCTCTGATCCTCGCCATAGATATGCTGAAAGGGCACTTCTGGCGCAGTTAATGGCACTGTAACTGAGCCCCTCATCATAATGGAGGCCTGCCAGGAATTCCAGAACAGACGTTTTGTTCGTCGCACAGTAGTGATGTTGTTCCTTGAACAATATTTCCCACTTCCTGATGTGGACCCGATATAGTTTCTTCGTGGACTGCCTGTGAGCCGCTATATGTTCATTGTTCGGTTTGTTAGTCCCAGGTACGGAAATGGTTACTTAAGATTCTGCTGACGAACACATTTGTCCTATTAGTACATTGTCCTGTCTGTATGTTGAGCCACGTCAAAGAAGATGTTCAGTTACGACAGACAATAAAGTTTTCTGAATCTGAATCTGAATCTGAATCTGAATTATGGTAGGGATGATTTTCCCGCCCGTTACGGGATGAACCAACAATCTGGTTATTTCGGAACGGAGAGCCATGTTTAGTTGTATTTTGCATAATACCCGACTGATGAGGCAGAAAGGATTGAATGCATAGAAATAACAATCCCCCCCCCCCCCCCCCCCCCCCCCCCCCAATGCAGTGAGAAGGCATCCATCGCTGATGCCCCAGTCTGATTCCCAAGAAGCACAGATAGGCAACTGGTGATTAAGCCGAGATGTAATAGATCAATCTCTGATGTTTCATATTATACTACAATATCAGCAAACACTTTGCGGTCCAACATCCATTCGATGTTTGTCATGAATTTGCGTAACCTGGTGTCTGCCACTAAATTTGAGGTTACCTGGTAGGTAACTAGCTGATATTCAAATGTTTTTCTGAATACACCATTGCCAAATTGTGTTAGCCGGATTATCACATGATACCGATTTGATTCCACCCATGTAGTTAGTATATGTCACCATGGTGGTGTTATCAATCTGTAGTCTAACATGCAGGTAATGCATTTCTGAACAGTATGATTTTAGTCCATAGAACGCACCCAACATTTCCAAGTAGTTTATGACATGTATCTGAAGCAATGATGCTTCTTGTGCATCCCATCTATATCCACAACTAGAGATGGGGTTAGATAGACACGCCAACCATGAACACTGGCATCAGTTTGTAGCACCACTCAATGGTTGCTGACAATGATAGGGTTTGAACAATGCCCAATATTTCCCCTACCATAGTAATTCCTTGATTGCTTAGATTGGTAGCCTCATTGGTCTCTACACATGACCAGTATTGATTTTAAGTGCTTATACCTTTGTCCTTGTAATTATTGGTAATACAAAGGTCAAACAGTGTGGCTGGAAAGGCCACAGTATTGCCAATTACCCTTGCTACCAGTCGAAAAGGTGGTTTACTGATGTCAATGAGGTTGTTGGCCTCAGTTAAGTCTGCACCTTCCTTTGATAAGTTACCCACGTAGACTAAGTCAAAGGTGAACCCCAAGTAGTCCTTAGTGTTGGAAGGTGTTAGCTTAGAATTAATAACGTCTATAATCCTTCCGCATAGGCACCGTATAGTAAGCATCTTTTAATGGATGCAATTCATAAAGTAGCCTATGGAATCAATTGTTTGGCAGTAACAAAGGTTTCCAATTTCGAATGAATTTACTGCACAATGTATTCAGGTTTGTCAGACCTGAATGATCCACATCTTTTTGTTTTTCGTAAAGATATTGACACGAATTCCAAAGAGTCGTGTTGGGATTTCCCCATGATTCCGTAGCATCTAGCCTCTCCAGTTCAGCATGTGCTTCCAGTTTTACTTATCGTGAAGGCACGAACATTCAGTTTGATACATGCTGAACCGGGAAATCTTTTGCACAAATTCAATTGTATATCCATGAACGCTAGGTAGAAAATAAGTGTTAGTAGTTATTGCACTCCATGCCTCCCAAGAAAATGTAATCTACACACCAATTTGTGTTATTTACACCTCCTGTTTTTTGGAAGAGACCAGACTCCCCTACCTCCATGGTGACCAGTGGAAAGTTTGTTTTCTTCCTTGCAGTCGCCGTAGAGGTTGTGTCGTTGTTTTTTGGATTTGGGGTTGCACGTCTTCCAGGAAGGCCTCCTTATTGAGCTCTTTTACCTGTTTTGACAGGTTGCCCCCAAGTAGTAATATTGGTGGTTTAATCCCTCCAGGTCTGCACAGCTCTGCAAACTTAAGGTTTAAAGCTGGGCGGATGGCGTTCTCCTGAGACTATTAATCTCATACTCCGTATTGCAGAATAATGCCACAACGTCTTAGCTAAACATCCTGCCTTCTGACTCCTGTTCCAGTCTTCCTGCACCCCCTGCACACTTGTAGTTTTGTTCGTCAAACCCCTCTTCAGGGTCAGCCCAGAATTGACCCCCCAGTACTCCCCTCTGACGAGGGAGATGCACTGTGCAGCCCTACGTAAGGTGCTGCTGTGGGTGTTTTTTATATCCCCACTGTGACTAGACTCCATCTCCCGGAGTCTGTCATGTTGGAGCTTTTGCTCCATAAGCCGCTCCAACCGGCTCCAGCGCTCACAGTCGCCGGCCGCTCACGGCTGCTCAAAGTCGGACTCATCAGTTAACGACTCTTTTGGTTTTCTTCTTGCCTTCCTGCCCAGATGCAGTGTTTAATCTGTGTGGTGCGGGGGCGAAGTCGGGCACAGCTGTTCCCTTACGGGTGATTCCTGTGCCGCCGGCCGCAGCTGGCATCCGCAACTACGCGGTTTTCCAAAGACAGCTTTGTCACAGCTCTGGTCGACTTCTTTGCCTTGTGCATGTTTCCCCACCTGTAGAACAGTATGGGAACAATAAAGACCGCAGTATCACTTACCTGCAGGTCCAGGCTTAAAACTTGCCGTTATGGACGAACGTCCTTCCACCCCTCCTCCTACCGTTTTGACTAGTCAAAGCCAACGGCTCCATTCTGTATAGTCTCCTGCCCAGTCATGATGTTTAATCTGGCCGGTGCGGGAGCGAAGTCGGGCACAGCTGTTCCCTTACAGGTGATTCCTGTGCCGCCTGCCATTGTTTGCACAGCTCTCCATGTTTTTCCACCTGTGAAACAGTATGGGAAGAATAAAGACCGCAGTTTCACTTACCTGCAGGTCCAGGTTTAAACTGTCGCTACGGGGGAATGTCGTTCCACCCCGCCTCCTGCCGTTTCGACTTGACAATAGTCGACGGCCCCATTCGTGAATAGTCTCCCGCCAGGCCGTGGTGTTCTGGCCGGCGCAGGACCAAAAGTCGGCACAGCTGATCCCACTTACGGGGCTTGTGCCTTCAGCTGCTGCTGGCTCCTGCAACTTCGCGGTCCTCCCAGCCAGCTTAACTAGAGAATGTGGCCCAGCCGACAGCGCATTGAGCTCCCAAGGTTCAGCGTGAAGGGAGAGAGGAGAGCTGGATGAACTGATTGTGTAAAACAGGGATCGGTGAACAAAACCCTACAACAGAGTAAAAATCACTTACGGGACCCGTAGAAGCAGAAAGTTGAAGGTAGAAACGGGAACTGTCGCGGTTTCAAACTGGCGTTTGACCCATCGCGTTACAAAGAGAGAGGGATGGAATCGAGTTGGACAAGCAGTAGGTTAAGCAACAAAGCGCCCAACAGGTTGTCTGAAGCAGCAATTAAACGTTCGCCGGGTCGGCCGCCTGTCGTTTCACAAGCGTGAACGACTGGTTCCTGGGGAATGACAATCGACTCCATCAGCTATTTACTCTGGACAGCGCCATGAGAGTAGGGAAAAAACAGGAGTCCGACGAAGACGAGGATTATGGAAAAGATAGTAGACCAGCAGGTGGAATTTGAGTTGGGGTAGTTCAGGGGGGGTGGGATGATAGACAAACGAGTGGGAACTGTAGTGAAAATTTCTCTGAGATCCCCATGAGAATGAGTGGAATAAAGCGGGATAAATGATACAAAGCAGAGGAGGGATGAGGGAAGTGAGGGGCTTGAATAGAATATAAGGGGTATGCATCGCGGAATGGAAAGGTGGTGAAGGACTCACGTGAATGAAGTAAAAAAAATTAAATGAATGAATGAATAAAGGAATGAAAAGATTAAAGTATCGTGATTTGTTACAGTTCAGACGAGGGGGATGTGACATGGTGAAGAATCGGTCCCTGACAAAGATGGGTTGGGGGAAGTCAGTCCAGGTCCTATATGACGGGGGGATATTGAAGGCTGAAAGAGGGCAGATCACAGGTTTAATGGTCATTAGAAGACGGAATAAAGCAAGAATGGTCCTACATGGAGTAGCTTTTTGGCTGGACTGCTGCATGACTGGGAATAATCCGCATAGTTTGAAGGTCCCCATGTATCAGATAGCACTGGAAACTAACTTTCTTCTCTGGAGGAAGGGGGAAGAAGCATAATGAACTGCATGGGGGGTGCTGGTGTCAAAATTATCTCTGTCAACGGCCACTTTCCATTCCTTAGAAGTCCATACGAGTGAGGGACCATTTCTTCCGCGAGGAGGAATATTCAAAGTAAATTATAAATAGCAATTGGCATAAGACCTGTTAATGTTGACTTCAGTGAACTGGGAAATAAAAGGATTGAACCTAAGGACAATATCCTGGACCCCACCATCTCCCAGGACTATTAGGGACGTTAGTTTGAAACCTGGGCTATTTCATTTGCTGCAAATATTTAAAACATTAGACTGGCATTTAGTCACCCCCGAGATTTGGTGTATCTTGCATTATGAAGTTGTTCCATTGTTTGGGGTGTCTAAAAGTTCAATTCATGAATACCTTTGGTTTAGGGTCGGGCAGCTATGCAGAGAGATAATTAGGGTGTCAAAAGAACCCTAGAGACAATATCAGTATAAGCATCTAGATAAACAGGATCCGATTAGGAACAGTCAACATGGATTTGTGCCTGGAAGGTCATTTTGACTAGTCTTCTTGAATTTTTTGAAGAGGTTACTAGGTAAATTGACGAGGGTAAAGCAGGCATGTTGTCTATATGGACTTTAGTAAGGCCTTTGACAAGGTTCCTCATGGAAGGTTGGTTAAGAAGGTTCAACTGTTGGGTATAAATGAAGGAATAGCAAGATGGATTCAACAGTGGCTGAATGGGAGAAGCCAGAGGGTAATGGTGGATGGCTGTTTTATCGGGTTGGAGGCAGGTGACTAGTGGGGTGCCTCAGGGATCTGTGATGGGTCCTTTGTTGTTTGTCATGTACATCAATGATCTGGATGAAGGTGTGGTAAATTGGATTAGTAAGTATGCAGATGATACCAAGATAGGGGGTGTTGTGGATAATGAAGAGGATTTCCAAAGTCTACAGAGTGATTTAGGCCATTTGGAAAAAATGGGCTGAAAGATGGCAGATGGAGTTTAATGCTGATAAATGTGAGGTGCTACACCTTGGCAGGACAAATCAAAATAGGACGTACATGGTAAATGTTGGGAATTGAAGAATACAGTTGAACAGAGGGATCTGGGTATAACCGTGCATAGTTCCTTGAAGGTGGAATCTCATATAGATAGGGTGGTAGATAAAGCTGTTGGTATGCTAGCCTTTATAAATCAGAGCATTGAGTATAGAAGCTGGGATGTAATGTTAAAATTGTACAAGGCATTGGTGAGACCAAATCTGGAGTATGGTGTACAAATTTTGGTTTTGCCCAATTATAGGAAGGATGTCAACAAAATAGAGAGAGTACAGAGGAGATTTACTAGAATGTTGCCTGGGTTTCAACAACTAAGTTACAGAGATAGGTTGAATAAGTTAGGTCTTTATTCTCTGGAGCGCAGAAGGTTAAGGGGGGACCTGATAGAGGTCTTTAAAATGATGAGAGGGATAGACAGAGTTGATGTGGACAAGCTTTTCCCTTTGAGAATAGGGAAGATTCAAACAAGAGGACATGACTTCAGAATTAAGGGACAGAAGTTTAGGGGTAATATGAGGGGGAACTTCTTTACGCAGAGAGTGGTGGCGGTGTGGAATGAGCTCCCAGTGGAAGTGGTGGAGGCAGGTTCACTGGTATCATTTAAAAATAAATTGGATAGACATATGGATGAGAAGGGAATGGAGGGTTATGGTACGAGTGCAGGCAGGTGGGACAAAGGGGAAAAAAATTTGTTCGGCATGGACTTGTAGGGTCGAGATGGCCTGTTTCCGTGCTGTAATTGTTATATGAATGATTGAATTGAATGAATGGATGCATAAATGAATGTTGATAAACATTGATCAGAGGGTACCAGGTAGATCTCTGCTCATCTTGAAATAATATCATGGGATCGTACACATTTACTTGAGAAAGTAGATCGAGTGTCTATTTGATGTCTCATGCCAAACAAATTGCACCTTTGGGAATGTAGCAATAGGTCAGAGTTGCAGAATTTTTCTGGTCATGTTTTCTTTGCAGAAGTCTCTGAGGGAAGACTTGAATCTACATTTCTCTGACTAGGAAACAAGAGTGTTTCCACTTGAGACTTGGGTATTCGTAGGTATTGTATAATGACCACTTTATTTAAGGCCATTAAACTTTTTTCTGGCATTGAGATGGTAGGAAATGTTGCAGGCAGTCATTGATGCTCCAAGCATCTAATTTTGCTTCTCCATTAATGTACGGTGGAGAGAAGAATTTGATTTGTATGGGTGTCAGAGGTTATGAGGAGAAGGCAGGAGAATGGGGTTAGGAGGGAGAGATAGATCAGCCATGATTAAATGGTGGAGTAGACTTGATGGGCCAAATGGCCTAATTCTATTCCTATTACCGATGATCTTATGATCTTATGAGGATGCTTTTCCCAGTTCCTTAGCCAAGGTCAAATTGGAGGAACCATATGGGAAAGAATAAATAAATCAATTGCATTGCAGATTCTGTCAGTGGTTTTGAATTTTCTATATGTAACCAAATTAATAATTAATGATAGTGCACTGGCATAATAGGCTGTAACACGGGAGAGTGCAGTTGAGAACAACAAGACTGCAAAGGGAAGATTACATTTATTGTGATAGTGTCTCATATGTAAATTTGAAAAAATCCAGGTGATCTTTCAGACAACAAGATAGCTACCCTGATGTATCCAAATTAGTGATATGATGACCTTATAAAGGCTATTGCAGTTTTGTGAAGAATAAAGAAAGAAAACATACTAAGCCTGCAGAAAAGAAAGCAAGGAGACCATTATTAATGGCAAATCTGACCATCACTAACACCCCGTGATTCCTTGTCAAGCCTTTATTCTTCCATAATCAGAATAATCATAATCAAAATCATACTTTATTAGCCAAGTATGTTTTGTAACATATGAGGAATTTGATTTGCCATACGGTCATACCAATAAAAAGCAACAGAACACACTAAATACCTTTAAACATAAACGTCCACCACAGTGACTCTTCCACATTTCTCACTGTGATGGGAGGCGAAAAAAAATAATAATCTCTGCCTTCTTTGTCTTCCGTTGACGGGACGATCCTACTCTCGCAACCAGCGGCAGGCCCCTCATCGGGGCGATTATGCTCCTGCAGCAGGGGGAACTCTCAGCTCCCCTGCGCCAGGTGATCTATCCCGGGTCAGGGTTAGTTGAACGTTGTGCGGCTTTTGGAGCTTCCCGACTCGGTCTCTCCCGAGACTGGGAGCTCCTCGCTGTTAAAGTCCACAGGTTGGAGCGTCGATCCCAGGCAATGAATCGGCTCCGATGGTAAGTCCACGCCCCGTGGTGGGGCTCAAAGTCAGTCCTGATCAAGGCCTCCAGTTCCATGATGTTAGGCCGCAGAGCAACCGGAGATACGATTCAGAAAGCAATCGCATCTCCGGCAAGGTAAGAGATTGAAAAAAAGTTTCCCCCGCCCACACCCCACATAAAACAAACCAGAGAACATTAACACATACTTTTTAAACACACTAAAAATAACAAAATAAAGACGAAAAGGATAGACAGACTATCGGCGAGGCTGCCATCGAAGCACCACCTGGTGGAATATGAATGTGTTATTTACACATGGAGTCTTACAAGTTTAATCCTGCTGTCATTTGATATCCACTCAACAGTATGTTTAAACAAAGATCAGAAACATTGATTAGGGCTTCAGTGAATTCTGGTTGAGTTATTGGTTCCAAATTAAAGCATTGCTATTTTCATATTTTATATTCATTCAATGGAAGTGGCTTTACAGGCTGATCCAGCCCAGAACCACCCATCCCTAATTATCCTTGTGAAGGTGGCGGTAGATGTTTCTTGAACTGCTGTCGCCCTTGAGGTGTCAGTATTTTCACAATGGTATTAAGGAGGAGCTCAAAGATTTTTTACCCAGCATATGGGGAAAGAACGATGTTACAATTCCAGGTCAGAATGGTGTGTACTGAAGAGACACAAAATGCTGGAGAAAAATCAGCGGGTCGGGCAGCATCTCCAGAGAAGGGTTCCAACCCGAAATGGTTTCAGGTTGGAACCCTTCTTCAGACTGAAAGATAGTGAAGCCAGAACAAAACAGGGCTGGCAACAGATGACCTCAGGAAGAGTAAGTCCAATAATGGCCTATTGTTGGCTGGGAAGAAGTGCTAACGACAGGGATACAAACAGTGGATTGAACAGGATGGCTAGGGTGAGGGAGGGGGGTTGAGTGGGGTGGGGAAAGAAATGCAGGAGTTACTTGAAATTAGAGCAATCAACGTTCATGCCGGAATTCAGTGGTGGTAATGCCATTAAATGTCAGCAGCTGGTAACTGGATTTTCTCTTATTGGTCATTGCCATTGTCTAGCATTGTGCAGCACAAATGTTACATGCTACTGATCAACACAGGCCTGGATATTGTTCAGCATTTGCTGCATGGACTGTTTCATTATCTAGAGAGTCATGAATGGTGCTCAACATTTGGATGGCGGAATTGATGGCTTTGTGGCCAAGTTTGTGGTGGATGGGCAGGTAGTGTTGAGGAAGCAAGAGTCTGTAGAAAGACTTGGGGAGGTTGAGAAAAGAAGTGGAATACAATGTAGCAAAGTGTTCACTTTTGTAAAAGGAATAGACTAGTTTAGATTTTGGTCAGCATAGACTAGTTGGGCCAAGGGGCCTGTTTATGTGCTGCATGGCTCTAGTGACTCTACCAGGAAAACTAAAGGACATGATGTACTCCATCTCCACAGATAACCAGGCACACGATACAGGAAGAATGGTGGATGCATGTCATTACACAATGCCCTGCAAATTTTGCCCTGCAAATCCTATTCAATCTCAGAATAACTCGGGGCTTGATCCTGGAACCTGCTTTGATTTGCTTTCATGGAATATATTTTGTGGCCAAAGTACTTTGCTGTCAATTAAGTACGTGAGTTGTAGACCCAAAATTACTGAGATCAGAATCACTGGGTGGGTGGCGTATTTACTCATCAACCATTTAGGAAATGTTCTCATGTAAATCAAATGCTCATTCAACCTGCTAGCTGAGAGGATTAAAAAAAAGGAATTGAAAGTGGTGACAGCAGATTGATGGAACATGTTATTGAGAACAGGGCATTAAAATGGCAGTCACTTCAGAAAAATGAATGGGAATTGTCACCTCACTTATTGTAAATTGAGTCAACATGGCTGTTAAATAATATTAAATTAGATTATATGTACTTGGTAATTTATGAATGAATCAACATTTTGCTGATCAATTTATATTCACTTGAACAAAACAGAACTATATATTACGTAGAGTATGAGGAAAGAGTATGCTTTGAATTTCCTCCAGCATTAAAACCACAGTAGCTGAGTAGCAACATTGCTATATTACAGGAAGCTGCCTTCTACACATTTATGGAATTTTTATATTTATAAATTCAGGGTCATATAACTTCAGTGTTTGTGCTTATTTATTGCATACATATAAATCATAGCTTACGGCAGCAGGGATGAGCATTAAACATGCACCAATTTAGTTGTTTGATTTACAATTTTCTCTGCATTGAAATCATGGATATTAATATGAGCCATTTGGCATGCCATAAATAAGCTTGTTATCAACAAAATGTTATGGAGCAAAATTGAATGGGTCACATTGTGAGGCACCGTTCCCAGTAGAACAAATTATTTTTTCTTCACAGCTGAAACTAACATCATATCATATCCCCCCCCCCCCCCCCACCCCCCCCACCCACCCCCCAAGTATTTCAAAATAAACAGGCTTCTCCATTTACATGTCAGCTTCCAACACACTTCGAAACAAAGTTGCAAGAGAGGAACACTGAACTTTTCACTGCTGCAGCAGGCAGGGGAGGGCTGCAATCTTACATTTGGGAACGGGGTCAGTTCCAATGGAGGAGACGGGTGCATGGTGGAATATTGGGTTGGGGGATCACACCATTGGGGGAGCAGACCCAACGGGTCTGCACTTTGTCTAGTTATATATTAAAACTGTGTGGCTGCCGCCTGCCATCCGGCATCCGGCTGCCTTTCTGCCTTTTGATTCGTTGACGGATCACAGCTTCCAACACACTTCAAAACAAAGTTGCAAGACAGGAACACTCTGAACTTTTCACCTCAATGGGATATCACAGCAAGTGCTTCAACAGGAGGGGGAGGGCCAATTGGTATTGCAATTGGAACTGCTGCAGCAGGCAGGGTAGGTGCAATTGGAATTTTTTTTTAATCCACTGCTGAGGGAGGCAGGGGAGTGCTGGAATGTTACATTTGGGGTTCAGTTCCGTTGGAGGAGACGGGTGCATGGTGGAATATTGGGTTGGAGGATCACACCATTGGGGGGTCTGCACTTGGTCTAGTATATTTTAAAACTCTGTGTGTGTGTGTGTGTGTGTGGGGGTACGGCATTTTGCATTTGATTTGTTACTCCGCGCAAACCAGAGGCAAATTTTTTACCATTTCGCTAGCAATTTTACTTTTACATTCGCACATCCATGCCCAAATACTGACCAATCCAGGCCCACCTGCCTCCAGTATGCCTCCATGTACGCTCGCGCCATGCCTCCCGCTACTGGGACTACAGCCCGCCCGCTCACTCCACCCCCCCCCCCCCCCCCCCCCCCCCCCCCGCCACTTCACCTCTCTCCCCCTCATCCTCTCATTCCTCTCCCTCCCTTCCACTACACTTCACCCCAACTCGCCCTCTCCCCCCAGACAGAGCAGAACACCGGCTGTTGCCAGAACCGCTACAATAGGCACAATGGTCCTTCCTATAGTGAACCCTGCTGCTGCTCACAGTCTCTTCGTTCAGACCGAAAGGTCTGAATGACAATAAAGGAATCTAATCTAATCTACTCTCTGATGGGGCCGCTTTCACAGACTTAACCGTGAGCGGTCCCCGCGTTTAACCAGAGCTCTGGGAACTCGGCATCTGATGGGAACAAGGAGGCTTCAAGAGGGAAGGCAGGGACAACGTAGAATTCAGCAGCAGATTGGTTCCGTTAATGGATTCATTCCACAGTGAGTTCAGTTCGGTAACAACCCCCCATCTCCCCCCCCCCCCCTCTATCCCCCTCCTCCCCCCCTTTTTTCCACCCTTCTCCACCCCCCCCTTCTCCACCCCCCCCTTCTCTCTCCCCCTCTCTCCCCCCTCACACCCTTCGCTCCTCCTATCCTAAATACCCCCCTCTCACTCGTTCCCCCCTCCCCCCTCCCCTCTCTCACCCCCTCCCCCCCCCCTCACCCCCTCCCCCCCTCACCCCCTACCCCCTCCCCCCTCACTCTGCCCCCGTCCCCCTTCCCCCTCCCCGCTCTTCTCCCCACCTCTCAACTTCCCTTTCCCCACCACCCCCCCAACTCTCCTCCTCCCTTCCCTCACCCTCTAACCTTTTCCCCCCTCCCTTTCCCCCCTCCCTTTCCACCCTCCCTCTCCTCCACTGCACCCCTCTGTCTCTGTCTCTTTCCCCTCTCTCTGTCTCTGCCCCTCTCTCTCTGTCTCAGCCCCTTCACTTTCTGCCCTCACTCTCTACCACCCCCCCCCCCCCCCCCACACTCCCTCTCTAAAAACACCTGCAATTTGGGGCTATGAGTCAGTAGAGTCGTTATGGGGGTAAAAGGAGCAAATTAATAATATTAATATAATATCAAGGGGGGTAGAGTGAGTGCTGGGGGGTAGTTAGTGTGTGTGATGCCGCATGCCACCCCCGTCCCCCGCAACCACACTTCGGGGGAACAGACCCAACGGGTCTGCACTTGGTCTAGTATACTTTTAAAACTGTGTGGTGTGTGTGTGTGTGTGTGTGTGTGTGTGTGTGGTGTGTGTGTGTGTGGTGTGTGTGTGTGTGTGTGTGTGTGTGTGTGTGTGTGTGTGTGTGTGTGGGTGTGGGTGTATGTATGTCATTCTTTTTGGCTTTGATTCGTTACTCCGTGAAAACCAGACGCAAAAATACCAAGATTTTTATCATTCCGCTAGTGATTTTTACTTTTACATTCGCCCATCGACTAATTTTCTGTACACATTTTTAATAAAATCCTTCCCACCCCCACTCACTAATTTTTTTGCCTCACGCTGGCCACCTTCTCATCGCGTGCCCCGCGCGACCATAATGGCTGCTGCCGCCTGGCTCTCCACCACTTCTTTTCCCCGCCCCAGCACTCCAACTCTCTCCCCCCTCATCCCCTTCCTCTCCCCCTCTTCTCCCCCTCCACTCCCCCGCTTCACCCCCACTCGCCCTCTACCCCCAGACAGAGCAGAATGCCGGCAGTTGCCAGAACTGCAGCCACAGATTGCTCGCTGCAATATTTAGTTTTCAGCTTCTGGCAACTGTGCCCGACCGACCTGCTTCAGGGGAGAAGAGATAAGGCGACGGGCGGAGTGGGTAAAGGACGGGGAGGGAACGAGCAGCCACCCGCTACAATAGGCGCAATGAGCTTCGTATAGTGAACCCTGCTGCTGCTCACAGTCCCTGATGGGGCCGCTTTCACAGACTTAAACGTGAGCGGCCCCCGCGTTTAACAAGGGGTCTGGGAACTCGGCATCTAATGGGGACGAGGAGCCTTCCAGAGGGAAGGCAGGGACAACTTAGAATCCAGCAGCAGAGTGGCTCCGTTAATGGATTCATTCCACAGTGAGTTCAGTTCGGTAACAACCCCGCCTCTTTTGCATGTGAAATGTATTTTCTCGAAAACCCGGCGCAAAAACGCAGAGATTTTTACAATTTCGGTAGGGATTTAACTTATGGTTTCATAAATGCACTCCTCTCTAGATTTGGTCAATTATTTCCCCAGATGTTTTGAATAAAATTGTTCACAAAGCACCAAAAAAATCAAACTACTGCATGAGACAGTGCCACCTCACACCTGTCCAATCACAATGGATCTAATTTACATATATGACATCACAATGGGACAGGTGTGGGAGATTGGAACCTTCACGTGGTCCCACTAAAAGGTGGATAAAGTGGAAAGTGCAATAGGACCGAGGGGTGGGGAAGAAATCTCTCCCTCCTGAGAGACGGGGCCCTTCGAAAAGGGGAAACAATGCCTTTGCCACCTGGACCACTGACCCCCCCGCCAGCCCTTCCCCTCCAGCCGGCCTGGTGCCCCCCCCCCAGCCGCCCCCCCCCCCCAGCCTGCCACGTTGTAGATTGCATTGGTTTTCATTAAATTTAATTTAATTATTTGTCACTTAACATCACTACTTCCCCTGGAGTCCTCTTAACATTAATTTTTATTTCAAAACAGTTTAAAAAATACATAAAATGCTGTATTCATTGACAGCTTAGATCGGACCCTTGTGTGTGTGTGTGTTGTGTGAGGGGTAAGGTGGGGAAGGGGGGAAGGGGGGGAGGGGGGAAGGGGGGAAGGGGAAGGGGGATATGGGGGAGGGGCTGGAGAGGATGAGGAGGAGGGGAGGGTGGGGAGGGTGGAGGCAGTGAGCTAGAGGAGGAGGGGGAGGGGAGAGTGGAGGAGGTGGGGCGGGTAGGGGGGGGGGGGGTGGTAGCTAGTAAATGTATGACGCAGCAAAGTAAATCAAGGCTCCCCTGGAGAATTCCATAGAAGTTGCCGACAGCGGTTCGAACATGAGACTGCGCACGTAGTAAGTCATAACAGAACATTCTGACGCGGACGCACGTCGCGGAAAGTTGTAGTCGCTCTTTCTGGTCTCTCTCCAATCTCTCTCCCCTGATTATTCCCCCCTCTTCTCTAGCGATCCTCCACCCATCACTCCCCAACCCCCTGCCCTCCCCCAACCGCCCGCACCTACCCCCCTTCCCCTCCACCCCCATCCCCTCCCCAACATCCCCTCCCTTCCCCCATGAAAGTCTCACCCCCTTTCCCCCCTATCAGCTCCCCTCTCTTCCCTATCTCTCATCCTCCCCTCTCTCTGTCCCTCCCATCTCTCTGGAGCCTCCCATCCTTCTCCCACATCCCTCCCCCCCCTCACCTCCCACTCGCGATATCCTCCTCCTCCCCTTCACCCCCCTCCCTCTGTCCTCTTGCCCTTCTGTCTCTGCCCATTTCCTCTGTCTTTCCCCATTCTCTCACTGCCCTCACAGATCCCTCCCCCCCCCCCCCCCCCTGTGTCTAGTGAGGGGGGGGGGGGGATGTCGTTAATGTGGTATGCTGCATGCCACCCTTTCCCCTCCATTTCCAGCAGCGCCCCTCCCCCGCAAACCACACTTGGGGGAACAACCCCACGGTCTACACTTGGTATAGTATCTATTAAAACATAGATTTGAAATGGTTTTCAGCGACGGTGCCAACCCCCATCCTTCCTCCCCAACCACAACAGGACCATCCAAGACATACAGGTGTTGTAGGTTAATTGGATTCTATAAATCTTGCCCCTAGTTGTGTAGGATAGTGCTAGTGTATGACGCTTCTCAGTGCGGCCAAAGGCCTGGTCACACTGTGGGTGTCAAAGTCTAAAGGATTGCATCTGTCTGAACAGATATTGCTTGCTGCTTCTATACTATACGAGTAGGTTTATCCATTCCAATGGAGGATGTGTCATGAACAAATTCACTTTTAGTAATATGTCTCACGGGAACTGACGAGGTGATAAGACTGAAGCTTCAAGGCTTTATGTTTACACTGAAAATACCAATCAACCTGTAGAGTAATCTCACGTATCATATTTATGTGAGATATGGATTAACCAGGGCCTGCACGAATTCAGCAATATATGCAAGCAAGTTCAGAAACTGATTTTCAACGCCTATGCTTTATCATTTCCAGTGATCAAAGAATTAAACCTAAATAAACAAATGCAGAAATGAAACAGACAATTTTTTTCCAGAAGATAAACCTTAGAGCACACAGTGCAGATAGGAGACGAGTATTTCCAGCCACAATTGTCTGTGAGCCGAACATGATGCCAGTATAGAGAATTCCTGTCTCATCTGCCTGCACACAATGCACATGGCTCTATATTTTTTGGATATCATTAGCCATACCCCACAGCTTCTAAACACCACTGTCATTATTCTATCTCCAGGCCCACCCCGGCAGCACGTCAGGCACTACCATTCCTGTTTGGAAAACTGGATAAACTGTCACTTTCTCCACCATTCTGCAGTTTAATCAATATTTGATTGGATAATTTGACAGCCCTTCCTTACATTTCGCAACTTCAAAATTCTTACGGGGTTGCACAGCCTAGATGCGGAAGATTGCTCCCGATGTTCTCCAGGACAGGGGTCACACTTTAAGGATAAGGGGAAATCCTTTAAAACCGAGATGAGAGCGAACCTTTTTCACACAGAGAGTGGTTGAATCTCTGGCACTCTCTGTTTCGCAGAGGGTAGTCGAGGCCGTTCATTGGATATATTTAAGAGGGAGTTAGATGTGGCCCTTGTGGATAAGGGGATCAGAATGTATGGAAAGAAGGCAGGTACGGGATACTGAGTTGGATGATCAGCCATGATCATATTGAATGGCGGTGCAGGCTCGAAGGGCCGAATGGCCTACTCCTGCACCAGAAAATTTCTACGTGTTTCTATATTTTTAACCTTTTGCAGAATACGCTATAGATTCACCATCAGATTTCCTGTGGATTGCGAGGATAGCTATGCTATCCCACTTTTCATGAAAGGAGAGAGATTGGAATGATTACAGACCAGAGGATGAGCGACTTTTGGTTCGGATAGTGAAAGAGAAGGGGGTCGTCACTTCTATCAAAGATGTAATACATGGGACAATTTGGATAGCAGTAAAAGCATGAGTCCTTAATCATAGTCAACATGGATTTATGATTTACAATGCATAACAAGCCTCTCACCATTTTAATGAGATGAAATTCCTGGAATATGTAGGAAGTTTATTGTAAACCTAGTGCTATTTGCCTGAACAATGGATGGATATATCACTTAAAATGACAATTGTTTTCAACTGAAGAGCCCCTGTAATATTGTAATGTGTTTTTGCTCTAATATGATCAATGTTAGATTTATTTCATTGTAGTAAGACTTTAGTATCTTTTTGCTCGCAAGCCGGTATCGAACAAAGACAATTGTGTTGTGTCTAGGTGTCTCAGGCTATGGTTGGTAGAATGACAAAACAAGGCATATTCATGCCTAATAAAACTGCTTGGCAAAACGCACTGAGGGAGGAGATGGAATAATAGGGGACGACTAAACTGATTAACTGTTAAAAAGGGGGAGAGGGGCTGGGGGAAGCTGTGCGATAAACAGAGGGGGAGAGGGAGAAATCGAGATGGGATGGAATTGAAATATAAGATCGAAAGAGAGAGAGAGGGTCACAGCGATAGAAATTATTAAGCGTTGTTCATTGATTTTGGAGTAAAGAACATTCAGGGAATCGTCTAGAATCGAGAGAGACAGATATAGGAGGGAGAAGAAGTATAGGGGGATAGGCTTAAAGGGGGGCTGGGCCCAGGTGTAGCAAGAATGATGGGGGGGGTAACAGCAATCATTGGAGATGGGAGAGAGAGGGGATGCGGATCCAGGATTGACATCATTCAGAATGAGTAATGCCAGAGATCCCCAAGGGTTTGGAGGGAGAAGGGCCAAACGGGAAAGAGGAAGGTAATATTAAGGGGGGGCGTATCCACTTCTAAGGTGGCCAGGGACAAGGTGACATTGGAGAATGGGGGATGAACGTAAAATCCTTGTTTTTTGTTTCCTAATGATAACGACCCTCATGAAAAATTTTTTGCATAGTGACTGGGGAGATCAAAGTAACAAATAATTGCAAATATTGAGTATGACCAATAGTGTTTAAGAAAAGGATCATGGATGCTGGAGAAAGCGGGGTCTGATTGACCGGCCGCAATCGAAATGGTACGAATGGCCACCCCTTCACTTAGAGTGTCAGATACGATTTAAGTGCAGCTATAAAAAATCAAACGTAGATTTTTCAAACAACCTTGTCTTCGCTTGCAGGCTTTGTGTGCTCGTGAGCCTGGTATCCTCCAATGGCCTCTGTCTGGTCTGCTATCAACTCCCTATTTCTGGGAATGGAATATATAATGGGTGAACGAGAAATAGCCGCCATGTCGCGGACTCGAAAAAATCTCCCTGGTCACTGGCATTAATATGTCCGCGGCCATATTGTGCAGACTAATCCCTTACTAAACACAAACCCAAAACGTACAGAAGTGTTACAATTGTCTTGACAATTATTGTGGTGAGTGAGTAAAGAACTATTAAAAATAAGTCTAATAACTTTCTAATGTACCGACAAATCTAGTTTCCCAATGGCCGTTGATGGGAGAACAGAAAATACCATTTTCACGACAGACATATATGTGAACTGAAAATAAATAAAATAATATTTTAGATTTCTCACCTTTCTTTTTTATTGGGGATCCTAAAGAATGACAGGTCGTAATTCGTTTAGATTTACGATTAGAATACTTGATAGCCGAGCAGTGAGATGAAATTTTAGACCAGACGCCATGACAGTGTGGGGGGAAGCCCAATAAATGCCTCGAAAAATGGCGTCGATGATCACACACGTCATACTACGCGTGTGTCGAAGAGTGGTCTATCTTGCTCCTCTAGGATCTTTGGAGGAGGGGGAGGGTGTGAGGGGGGAGCAGAGGAGGAGGAGGGGGAAGGGGGGGTGGGGGAGGAGGAGGGGGGCGGTTTTTAGAGGGGGGGGGGGGAGAGGGTTAGTGTATGTGTGGGATGCGGCAGGCTGCTCCCCTGAATTCCATAGAGCTGCCGACAGCGATCGTGCATGAGACGACGCAAAAGGTGCTTCGTTACCAGAACATTCTGAACGCGTGACGCACGGTTGTATTTCGCTCTTTCTGTCTCTCTGCCCTCTCTCTCTCTCTCCCCCCTCCCCCCCCGCCTCCCTCCCCCCACTCCCCTCCCCCCACCCCCCTGCCCTCCCCCCCCCTCCCTCCCCACCCCCTCCTTCCCCCCCCCACCCCCCCCCCCCCTACCCCCTCCCCTCCCCCCATCTCTCCCTCCCCCCCCCTCCCCCCCTTCCCCCATCTCTCCCCCTCCCCCCTCCCCCCCTCTTAGCTCCCTCTCTCCTTCCCTCTCTCCTCCCTCTCCCTGTCTCTCCCTCCCATCTCCTCACCCCCTCCCCCCCCTCCCCCCCCCCCCCTCACCCACCCCCCCCCCTCTCCTCCTCCCCTTCCCCCCCTCTCCCTCTGTCTCTTGCCCTTCTGTCTCTGCCCATTTCACTCTGTCTTTCCCCATTCTCTCTCTCTCTGCCCTCACTGTCTACCCCCCCCCCCTCCCCAGCCGCCCCTCCCCCGCAACCACACTTTGGGGGAACAGACCCAACGGGTCTACACTTGGTCTAGTAATCTATTAAATCTATTAATCTTACTTAAAACTTACTTTGTAAGTTTTTCAGGGTGCTCCGGTTTCCTCCCACACTCCAAAGACATACAGGTTTGTAGGTTATTTGGATTCTATAAATTGCCCCTAGTGTGTAGGATAGTGCTAGTGTATGGCGCGAACTCAGTGGGCCAAAGGGCCTGTTTCCACACTGCATCGTCAAAGTCTAAAGGATTGCATCTGTCTGAACAGATTAGCTTGCTGCTCCTATACTATACGAGGAGTTTATCATTCCATGGAGGATGTTGTCATGAACCATATCACTTTTAGTAATATGCAGCACGTGACAGGTGATAATGTGGACTGAAGCTTCAAGGCTTTATGTTTACAATGAAAATACCAAAATCAACCTGTAGAGAATCTCACCGTTATCATATGTCTGAGATATGGATTGCAATGCACGAATCAGCAATATAGCAAGCAAGATAGTTCAACTGATTTTCAAGCCTATGCTTTTATCATTCAAAGTGATCAAAGAATTCAACCTAAATAACAAATGCAGAAATAACAGATCATTTTTTTCCAGAAGATAAAACTTAGAGCAACACAGCAGATGAAAAGGTATTTCAGCCCACAATGTCTGTGCCGAACATGATACCAGTATAAATTCATCTCATCTGCCTGCACACAATCCACATGGCTCTATTTTTTGCATATCCATGTGCCTACCCACAAGCTTCTTAAACACCACTGTCATATCTATCTCCACCCCCACCCCGGCAGCACGTTCCAGGCACTACCATTCTCTGTTTGGATTAAACTCCATCTGTCATTTCTCCACCCATTCTGCAGTTAATCAATATTTGATTGGATAATTTGACAGCCTTCCTTACATTTCGCAACTCCAGCAATTGTAGTTTCTGCAAACTTCACTATTGTATCTGCCTCTACCACCACCCCTGGCAAAGTGTTCCAGGCACCACATTCTCTGTGTAAAAAACTTTGTTCCTCTCGCCCAGGGAAAAAGGTTCTGACTGTGTATTTATATCTCTCAATTTTGTACCAGGTCTCTCCTCGTTTTCCAGCACTCCAGAGAAAAAAATCCTAACTAGATACGCTACTGATCACCACAGTACAAACAATGGATTTCAGCTATTGATAGGACCATGAAGGCAGCAACTGGAATGACTCAGGGGATAGAGGATTTGGGTTTCGAGGAACATAATAAAATAAAGGGTGTCTTCAGACTGAAAGGGATGCAAGGCATTTTGCCAGCTGTCTTTGGAGTCATGAAGGACCAGATTGTGTGGATCATGACAAGTTGGTTTGCCTTATTCTATAGAAGTAGAACCAGAGGAAATCCCCTGTACGTGGATGGATAAATTCAAACCTTGTGAGGAAATATTAATAGTAGGCCAAGGGAATAGATACCCTTTTGATGCTGAGAAAAAAAACTTTATTGCTTCAAATGAAAAATGTATGCACTTATTTCAGGAGATAATACATAAGCATCAGTTGCAGCAAGCCCGGTTCGAATTAGCAGGAGACCGTGGTGTCTCTCTTCTGCAGGCTCTGGTGTAGAATGCATTCACTGCCATCATCTGCTTTGCAAAAGCACTGAAAACCAGGTTTTCTTAATAATAATCACCAAACTGATTTAATGTTTTTCTTAAGGAAGCTCTCGATAACAATGAAGTACTCACAAATAGATGGGATAATTGAAATTGATGGGTGTTAATAAAATGTATTAAAGTTGTTCATTTGATTTTGTTTAAATCTCTATTTATTATGTAACTAGAGTGAAAATAGTGGATATTATCTTTAAATCATAGACAAGTGACTATAAACTGCTGAGCCCCAAAAGAGCAACAGCAAATGATGCTGTGGGTTGTGCTGGAAGATTGATGATGTATCCAGGATTGATCATTAGAATTAGTAATTTTAATATGTTTTGGCCAAACGGCATTGAAAGCTAATTATATTGTTCCAGGTGGCAAAGGTAAAGGTGACATTGGAAGAATGAGACCAAAAAAATCCTTTATTCTTCCTAATGAAAACCGAACAAAATAATTTTCTTCAGTGAAGGAGATAAATAGGAAATAATTGCAAATAAGTATTTGCATGTCTGGTAAAAAGGGAGATGGAGAGGGGCTGGGTCTGTGTTGTGCAGTTGAAATTAGGTTGCAGCACTAGAGTGTCAGATAAGATTTAAGAGCTATAAAATCAAACGAGCTTCAACAGCAGCCACAGAAAACCATTGGCCTCTGGGTGCCTTTAGCAACTTGCTATTCCTGCAGTTAGATGGAATAAGTCACTTGCATTAATAGCATACACAGAATAGCCTTTGCTAAAAATAATAGTATACTACTATACATGCTTAAAAAAGCAGACTGTGACAAAGTATATTCAATGATAGTGCAGTGATCAAACAGGCTTTCCTCATTCTACAACTTCTCATTAAGATAGAGGCATGCAGCATAGAAACAGGCCATTTAGCCCAACCATTCAATGCTGACCAAGATGCCCAATCTAAGCTAATCCCCAATGCCTGCCCATATACCAATAAACTATTCTGATCAAATATATTTTTAATATTGTTACTTTACCTGCATTATCCAATTCTAATGGCAGCTTGTTCCATATACCCAAAACTCTCAGTGTGGAAAAAAATTATCGCTCATGTTCCTATTAAACCATTCTCCTCTCACCTTAAACATATACCCTTTAGTTATTGATTCCCTTAGCAAGGGAGAACAATATGTGGCTCTTGTGGTTAAAAGGATCAGGGGGTATGGAGAGAAGGCAGGTACAGGATACTCAGTTGGATGATCAGCCATGATCATATTGAATGGTGGTGCAGGCTTGAAGGGCTGAATGGCCTACTCCTGCACCTATTTTCTATGTCTATGTCTATGTCTAAGACTGTGCATATTCACCCTATCCATTTCCCTCATGATTTTATACTACTATCAACCTCCTGAACTCCAAGGCATAAAGTCCAAGCCTGCCCAATCTTTCCTTACAGCCCTCTAGTCCTGGTAACATCCTCACAGTCTTTTTTGCTAGGCTCAGGGAATCAAACACATGCACTATTTTCTGTTTAATGGCATCAAAATTATTTTGAGTCTGAAATATTTGATAGCCGGTTGTTTTTTACACAAACAATTGGGTTTGTTTTCAAACGTCATTAATTACTTTTGTTAATCCTCCACAATTAGTTGTGATAAATATAGTTTTGAAAGAGCTTAAAAACTATCATAATGTGTTGTGATGTTCTTTATATGATGTTTCAACTTTTTTCTGGATCCAAGTAAAATTATTAGTAGGAATACTAATTTGACTTCTCTAACTTCAAATATCTCTTGCTTTCCCTCTCTCTCCATTCCCGCTCCTTCCCAGTTCTCCCACTAGTCTTACTGTCTCCAAGTACATTCTATCTCTGTCCCACCCACGCCTGACATCAGTGTGAAAAAGGATCTCAAACCAAAACATCACCCATTCCTTCTCTCCAGAGATGCTGCCTGTCCCGCTGAGTTACTCCAGCATTTTGTGTCTATCTTCAAGTAAAATATTAGTTTTAGTGACTCAGTGGAAAACTGTCATCCTGAGAGCGAGAATGAAAGTCAGCAGAAAATTGCAAAAGCAATACATTTGTAATACAATCGCAATCGACTAAGTTCTTAATGGTAGGCTGCTCTGAAAGGTTAGATCGCATGGGATCCAGGGAGAGAGCTGAATGGATAGAAAATTGGCTTCATGGAAGGAAGTACAGGTTGATGGTGGAAGGTAGCTTCTCAGACTGGAGGCTTCTGACTAGCGGTGCGCCTCAGTGTTCGGTGCTGGGCCCGTTACCATTTGTCATCTATATCAATGATTTGGATGAGAACATACACGGCAAGATTAACAAGTTTGCAGATTATACAAAAGTGTTTTGCAGATAGTGAAGATGGTAGTGAAACATTTCAGCAGGATCTTGTTCGATTGGCCAGGTAGGCTGAGGAATGTTTGATGGCATTTAATACAGAGAAATGTGAGGTGTTGCTTTTAGAGAAATCTGCAAAATCTCCTTGAGGTATGCCTACTTTGGAAAAAAGTTCTCCTCTCCCCTCTCTCCTTCTGCAACATCCTCTCTCGCTTCTCCCCCTCTGTGATTCCTCCTGCTCTCCAACTCCATTACCACGTTACATTTTCCTTGAGCCACATCTCTTTTGATGTCTCGTTCTCACACCTTGCACTTCCTTGTCTCTGTATGTCTCTCCTGACTCCCAGTTTGAAGAAGGGTCCACCTGAAACGTCAACCATTCCTTCTATCCAGGGATGCTGCCTGTCCCACTGAGTTACTCCAGCATTTTGTGTCTATCTTCAGAATAAACCAATTGTTTAACAGGATGATCTGATGATGAAATGAATATTGTAACCCACAGTTTTCTTTTGGCATTTTTGTAAATATCATTGACATGTTTCCCTGTGTTGTTACATGCTTTGAAATTAGCTCCAATTGGGTAACTAACTAATTATATGCTCCAATTTCCGTTGGAGCATATAATTTTCCGTTAATAATTAACTAGGCTGAACATCCTCGATTGGAATAGCCTAGAGAAAATCGCGTTTAAACCCGCCCCCTCTAAACGGCGCCAAAATCGCGCACACGGGCTGGGACAGATTTTCAGCGACGCTTCAGGTAGGCTTTGCAACATACCTACCTCAACGACTTCTTCACCGCACGTGGATTGGACTTCTTACTGGTCACAGAAACCTGGCTTAATCCTGGTGAGCTTGCTCCACTCGTGGAACTCTGACCTGATACCTGTAACATTTTCAGCTCGCCCAGGCTCTCTGGTCGTGGTGGGGGCCTGGCCACTGTGTTTAAGAAACATTTCAACTGCTGCCTCCTGAACGGTAATCATTTCTCCAGTTTTGGACGTCAACTAATTATAGTTAGTCTAATCTGTCCACTTTTAATTGTTCTTTTGTATCGCCACAAATAAATGCATGAGGACTTTATCACACAATTTGCTGATCTTATCGCTAGCTTGTTGCTCAAATTTGACCAGGTCCTGATTCTCGGTGATTTTAACATTCATGTCTGCTGTCCCACTAAGCCTCTTGTGAGTGAATTTATGAACCTGGTTGAGTCCTTCAATCTGACTCTACTCACCACTGGACCCACACACAAGCTTGGCCATACACTAGACCTAGTGCTTTCATCTGGTCTACCAATTTGTAATACAGATATTATTGATGCCTGTTTGTCAGATCATAGTGCAATTATATTATATGCATCTCTGCCTTTCTCTCAATCAAAATCCCATCTCCCTGCTCGTTACGTAAACTCTTCGACTGCCAGTAAGTTCTCTGAGGCTCTCATAGCCGCCCCTGACATCTGCACCATCGAGGCGTCTCCCCTCCATCTCAGCACTGATGACCTAATTTCTTTATTCAATACCACTTGCTCTTCCATCCTGGATTCTGTTGCTCCTTTTAAAATGAAAAAAGCCTAAGGCTAAAGGCTGGCCCTGGCTCAATGACACCACCAGAGCCCTAAGGAAAGAGTGCAGAAAATCAGAAGTATAAATCTGATGCTTCAAATTTCCTTTGAACTTCTGAGAAACAATCTTCTCAAATACCAGGAACCAGTAAAGTCTGCGAGAACACAATACTTTTCTGACCTTATTTCCAAAAATGCCCATAACTCCAAGGTCCTTTTCAGTACTATTACCTCTGTCTAGACTTCAAACTTATTTATACTCACAAGCGTTTTTGAGGTCCTCTGAGGGAGCGCTGTATGTATGTATTTATGTATGTATTGTTAGAGCTATGTACCACTGTTTGTAGCATGTGAGTACCTGCACTGATGTAAAGCACTTTGGTCAACGAGAGTTGTTTTTAAATGTGCTATAGAAATAAAATTGACTTGACTTGACTATATCTTTATCCTCTACGTTAAACCTACACCCTCTGGTAAGATATCTCTACTCGGGCCTCAAGTTTCATACCTTGGTTATTACCTTGTCTGTGCCATTTATATTTTTAACATTTTTTTTTATACCTCAACCAGATACCCCACAGACCATGGAAAACAAACACAGCCTACTGTATCTATCCCGTCTCAAGCAGAAAAGTTGCATCCTAGACAACATTTGTAGGAAAGAACTGCAGATGATGTTTAAATAGAAGGTAGACACAAAATGTCGGAGTAACTCAGCGGGCCAGGCAGCATCACTGGAGAGAATGAATGTTTGATTTTCGGGTCGAGATCCTGCTTCCTTCAGGTCTCCTACCTTCTCCTCCAGCTTTTTGTGACTATCTTCGGTTTAAACCAGCATCTTCAGTTTTTTCCTACACATATATCTGGAAACGAATTGTTTTCAGTCAGCTGTCCATGTTATATGCAACAAATGAATAACAGGTTTTGAAAATCTTCCCCATGGATTCTTTGGGTCGATTGTTTATTTCTTCTTTTTTTATTATTTCAGCATGTTTTTATCTATCGGTTTTCAAATGGAGATCTCTCAAAAGGGAAGAGCTGGGCACAGAAGTGTTTATTCTTCTGCACCACAGGTTATGGCAATTGCACTCTAATGGTCTTGAGCTAGGCACAGAGGTGTTTATTCTTCTGCACCACAGGTTATGGCAATTGCACTGAAATCCGGGCATTCCATGCTCACAAGGTGCTGTATGATTAAATGTGCATGAGGATTGTGATCGGCTATCAGAGTTCCACTAGTGGCATCTAGTGGAGGCTGCCAGTCATATTAGAACATAACACGGCAACAGGTCCTTCGGCCCACAATGTCCGTGTCTAACATGATGCCAAGTTAGATTTTCTCTGTCCACTGTGATTCATATCCCTTCATTCCCTACATAGCCATGTGCCTATTTAAAAGCCTCAGATGCCACCGTCTTATCTGCCTCCACCACTACCCCTAGCAGCGTGATCCAGGCACCCACCACTCTCTGTGTAAAGAAACCTGTCCTCCACATCTGCTTTAAATGGCCCCTCTCACCTTAAAATGATGTTCTCTAGTCCTTAATGTTTCAACACTGGGAAAATATTTCTGACTATCTACCCTATCTCCATCTCTCATCATTTTCAGTTGCTAACACCCCCAATGAAGATACCTCACTGGATCAACAGTGCACTGTAGTGCTATAAAGCTATCTGCTGTTAACATCCACTGCAATGAATTGCACAGGAAATAACAAAACGGCACAGCTGCATTTCAAAACCTGAATACTGCCTTATTTTGCCTTAATTTTTATCTGTATTTTCTTAATCCCACTGCCCTCTGTCACTGACAGAGGCATTCAATGGTTTGAAGTGCCTATTTTAAGCATTGCTTATTCAGTCTTTCAAAGGCTTTCAGATGTTATTTGTTCCCCATAATGACACCCAATCCTTTTAAATTTTGCTCCGATTCAAATTTTCTTAAAATCATTTGATTCGATTTCAACATTATTCTGAGCCATTTTTCCCATTATTTTTGTGAATCTAATTAACACATCAACATTTGTTTTCCTTTCGGGTCTGTCTCATCTCTCTGTGATTTCTTTTTTTAACAAACTATAATCTCACTTCAGGCATGTTAATTTCAAAATTTTGTCTTTTTTAGTTTGAACTCACAATACACCTCAAATAGCTTCATTTCAACTATGCTATCAGCATTTTCAAGATCTGGGCTGTGTCTTTGTACATCATTGCTATTTCACTGAGAAATACTGCTTTGAGTTTCTTTCACTTAATAAAATAAACACCACATCTAAAAAGTCTTGCAATGTAGCAAATTATCAAAGTTGGTTTCTTCCTAAAAGTATTTTGGTAAAGGTCTACTAATTTAAATCAGTGACCAAGACCAGTTTTGTTTTGTCTGAGGAGTGTTTTAGGCATTTTAAAACTTCACAGTATTCTTTCTTTAAGGAATGACATCAACATTCTTTAAGGAATGACATCGACATTCCAAACATTGCGTTAGGCATAACATTACATTCAGTCACTACAAGAGGAAAACTACACAAGGTGGACTCGGGCCTTGCACCAAGAAATCCGCTTGTGGATTATCCCAGCCCCAAAACTGTAAATGTACAGGAACATGTCCTCTATCGCTTCAAGCCAGCCCTGCTACTCAATATGATCGTGGCTGATTTGCCTTAGATCTATTTTCTTCTTCTGCTTTTGTTCTGTACAGCCCCTAATTTTCTGATTTTTAAATAATCGGTCCACTTTCCTTGTAAATACCTCCAGTGATCTAACCTCCATTACTGTCTGTGGTAGAGAATATCAGAGATTTCATTACTTTGGCCTGACACAAAGTGTTGGATTAACTTGGTAGGTCAGGCGGCACCTCTGGAGAAAATGGATAGGCAATGTTTCGGTGAAAGGTCGGGACTCTTCTTCAGACTCATTACAGGGGTCTGGGGAAAGAAATCTGGAAAGGAAGAAAAAGTGCTAGGAGTGCAAAAGAGATTTATTAATCTTTGTGAGAAGTTATTTCTACTTGCCTCAGGTTTTAATGATTGCCTCCTTATCTTTTAAAATGTACCTTTGTTTGAAGCTTGAAAATCAAAATGCACCACATCTGCAGGTTTCCTTCTGTAGGCTTTGTTTATTATATCCTTGAAGAGGTCTTAATAAATTTGCCAAATTTGATTTTCTTTTCATCAAATTATGTTTTATGGCAAGAATAGATTATAACCATATAACCATATAACAATTACAGCACAGAAACAGGCCATCTCGGCCCTACAAGTCCGTGCCGAACACTTATTTTCACCTAGTCCCATCTGCCTGCACTCAGACCATAACATAGAAACATAGAAACATAGAAAATAGGTGCAGGAATAGGCCATTCGGCCCTTCGAGCCTGCACCGCCATTCAATATGATCAAGGCTGATCATCCAACTCGGTATCCTGTTCCTTCCTTCTCTCCATACCCACTGATCCCTTTAGCCACAAGGGCCACATCTAACTCCCTCTTAAATATAGCCAATGAACTGGCCTCAACTACCTTCTGCGGCAGAGAATTCCAGAGATTCACCACTCTCTGTGTGAAAAAAGTTTTCCTCATCTCGGTCCTAAAATATTTCCCCCTTATCCTTTAACTATAACCCTCCATTCCTTTCCCATCCATATACCTATCCAATTTATTTTTAAATGATAAGAACGAACCTGCCTCCACGACTTCCACTGGAAGCTCCTTCCACACAGCTACCACTCTCTGAGTAAAGAAGTTCCCCCTCATGTTACCCCTAAACGTCTGTCCCTTAATTCTGAAGTCATGTCCTCTTGTTTGAATCTTCCCTACTCTCAATGGGAAAAGCTTGTCCACGTCAACTCTGTCTATCCCTCTCATCATTTTAAAGACCTCTATCAAGTCCCCCCTTAACCTTCTGCGCTCCAGAGAATAAAGACCTAACTTATTCAACCTTTCTCTGTAACTTAGTTGCTGAAACCCAGGCAACATTCTAGTAAATCTCTTCTGTACTCTCCCTATTTTGTTGACATCTTTCCTATAATTGGGCGACCAAAATTGTACACCATACTCCAGAATTGGTCACACCAATGCCTTGTACAATTTTAACATTACATCCCAGCTTCTATACTCAATGCTCTGATTTATAAAGGCTAGCATACCAAAAGCTTTCTTTACCACCCTATCTATATGAGATTCCACCTTCAGGGAACTATGCACGGTTATTCCCAGATCCCTCTGTTCAACTGTATTACATTCATTTAATTAATGAGCAACTCCTTCCTTGATTATAGTCTCCAGCATCTTCCCAATCATAGATATTTAGGTAATGGCCACCCAAAGTAACCGTGCGGTATCCGGAGGTTCCCGGAGGTTTTTGTCAGTCTTCCTACCTGCTTCCCCTACCTGCAACCTCCGGGACCACCTGCAACCTCCGGGAACCGCACGGACACCTTGGGTGGGGCGCAAAGTCTCCAGAGGTTTCCGTTCAGGTTTCCTAAGTGGGACAGGGGCATTACAGTGCCAGAAAACTCAGCTTTGATCCTGACTACGGATGCTGTTGGTCTGGAGTTTGTACGCTCTCCCTATGATCTGCGTGGGTTTTCTCTGGGTGGTCTAGTTTCCTCCCACACTCTAAAGATGTTCAGGTTTGTATGCTAATTGGCTTGGTAAAATTGTAAATTGTCCTTAGTATAAGATAGTGTTAACACTATCAAGTGTGGGAATCCCTGGTCAGCGCAGACATGGTGGGTTGAAAGGACTGTTTCCACGCAGTATCTCTAAACTAAACTAAACTAAACTCAAAGATAATTTTCAATGAGCACGTGTTAGGTGTATTAAGGACCACTGATTTAACTCTCTAGGAGAATTAGATTAGATAAACCGTTCTTCCACTTTCAATAATTTGCACCTTTTCTTACGCTGTTAGAATAGTTTCCTTTGATCACCATTGTCTCATCATTCTGTCTACTGAAGTATATTATCCACATTTCTTTTCATTGACTGGACCAACTTGCCAATGGTACTTCAATTACCTGTCTGAAATGCACCACCTGCACATCCCTTCCCACCCAAACCACCTCCTCCCCAGGTACCTTCCCCAGCAACCGCAGAAGATGCAACACCTGTCCTCATACCTCCTCCCTCGACTCTGTCCAGGGATCCCGACGGTCCTTTCAGGTTAGGCAGAGGTTCACTTGCACCTCCTCCAATCTAATCTACTGTATCCATTGGTCAAGATGTGAACACTTATACATCGGCGAGACCAAACGTAGACCGAGCGATCGTTCTGCTGAACACATTCGCTCAGCCCGCCTGAACCTATCTGATCTCCCGATTGCTGAACACTTTAATTCTCCTTCTTATTCCCACACAGACCTTTCTGTCCTAGGTCTCCTCCATTGCCAGAGTGAGGCTAAACACAAATTGGAGGAACAGCATCTTATATTTCGCTTGGGCAGCTTACAGCCCAGTGGTATGAATATTGATTTCTCTCACTTCAGGTAGCCTTGGCATTCCCCCACTTCCTATCTCTCCCCCACCCAAGTTGCACTTTTTTCTCATTTTCACCCAACAAACAGCTAACAATGTCCTGTTTCCTTTACCATCGTTACTTTTTTGCATATATTTTATTCCTTGTTCTTTATCTCTCTACATCATAATTTATATCCGTGTGCAGATGTGGCACCGATGGACGAGAAGCAGAAGCAAAGATGTGGAAACCAAATAACCAAATGGAAACAAAGCCGAAACACCAGATAACCAAATGGAAACAAAGCCGAAACACCAGATAACCGAATGGCCACTCTGCCGAAACACCACCTACCCAAAAGGCGGCGTCACATACAAGCCAAAGGACCGACTGATGCTCAACAGGAAAGTCAAATAACGGACGACGTTGCTGGGGGGCGGGACTTGTCAGCGATTGGTCCAGACACCCACGTCCATCACATCACTCGAAAGGGAAGAACATTGTCCCACAGCTCCGCTCCACCTGACCCGCAGCCCGCGGAGGGTGGCCGTGGGAGAGTGGGGGTAATTTTCCCACACAAGCCATAGGTGACTGGGCAATGTGAACCCAAGCACCAAGGTGAAAGCGGCCGAAGGCGTGCATCCCTCGGGACAGCCCCCACTCTTCCACGGCCACCCTCCGCAGGCTGTGGGTCGGGTGGAGTGGAGGTTTGGGACAATGTTCATGCCTTCACAGTGATGTGATGGACGTGGGTGTCTGGACCAATCGCTGACAAGTCCCGCCCCCTGCAACGTCGTCCGTTATTTGACTTTTCTGTTGAGCGGTAGTCAGTTCGTTGGTTTGTAGGCGACGCCGCCTTTCGGGTAGGTGGCATTTCGGCAGAGCGGCCATTCAGTGAGTTTGCTTTTAGGCGATGCAGCCGTTCGGTTAGTTGGCTTTCAGGCATCCCGCCCTTTCGGTTAGTTGGGCTTCTGCTTCGTTTCCATTCGGTTATTTGGCGTTTCGACTTTGTTTCCATTCGGTTATTTGGCTTCCACTTCTTTGCTTCGGCTTCTCGTCCGTCGGCGCCCCGTCCGGGTACCGTTTATATCTCTCTTTTCCCTTATCCCTAACCAGTCTGAAGAAGGGTCTCGACCCAAAACGTTACCCATTCCTTCTATCTAGAGATGCTGCCTGTCCCGCTGAGTTACCCCAGCTTTTTGTGTCTAGCTTCAGTTTAAATCAGCATCTACACTTTCTAACATGACAATATTCTTTCAGTGATGCTGAAAGCCCCAACCTAATGTTACTGTATGGGAAGGACACTAGTGATTCCTGTAGATAGCTCACCTTTTCAAGGGCAACTGGGAATCAGCAACAAATGTTGGGTGAATATATATTTAAAAAAACTATGCATTTGCATAAGTGGTTCAACTGGCAATAATTGACTAACTATATTGTAAACAGAACAAGTCGACCTTGGAATAAGATTAATATCCACAATCATAACACATATTCAGTACTTGTAATGGGCCAGATGTGCAGCTGTGCCATATCCTCTTTATGGAATGATCATTCTGGTGTATATAATTTCTAAAGCAGATTAGAAAAGACGTTGATTCAGCATAAAACGTTCCTCAATTATCTATTTTTCAATATCTCATTAATAAATACGCTGTCAAATTGCACTTGGAACCAACAGCTCATGGAAATTGCTTTTGCTAAGGGTTTCTTTTCTCCAGACTGATTTATTAAATGCATTTTTAAGTATCCTGTCATGAAATAGTTTCCTGTCTGACTAATTTACTTGGTTTTCCAATAATTGCATGAACATTTGCTTCATATATATCTTTTGTTTGCTAGCATTTTATCTTTGCATTGAAAACATAGATGGAATGAACATAAACAAAATAATGTTCATAGAACATAAACAAAATAAATACACTACAAAGGATTTGAATTGCTTTTAACTCATTGTGAATGAAGAATGTTGATCCAGCTGACACTTTAGGCTGTGCATGCCATACGCAAGGAGAAGAAGATCCAGCTGATGCGGCTGATGAGATGCCAAGCATAAATATCCAGGGTCTGTCTTATCTTGATCCAGCACCAAAGAAGTGTGGCCCATAGTTGGAAGAGAGAAGAACTTGGCCAGAGGGTCCTCAACCTCCAATTCTGCAGAGAAAACAATCCAAGTGTGTCCAAATTCTCCTCATAGGTGGGCAGCTCAGTGGTGCAGCTGATGGAGCTGCTACTTCACAGTGCCCGAGACCTGACCTTGGGTGCTGTCTGGGCGGAGTTAGCATGTTTTCCCCATGTCCGTGCGATTTCGTAAGATCATAATTGACAGGAGCAGAATTAGGCCATTCAGCCCATCAAATATACTCTGCCATTCAATCACGGCTGATCTATCTCTCCCTCCTAACCCCATTCTCCTGCCTTCTCCCCATAACCTCTGACACTTGTTCTAATCAAGATTCTATCTATCTCTGCCTTAAAAATATCCATGGACCTGGCCTCCACAGCCTTCTGTGGCAAATAATTCCACAGATTCACCACCCTCTGACTAAAGACATTCCTCCTCATCTCCTCCCCACATGAACGCCCTTTAATTCTGAGGTTATGACCATTAGTCCTGGACTCTCCCACTGCAGTGACCGATACTGGAAGAGCAGCGAGCCCGGACAACGCTTTTATATCTATGAAATGGATGTGAAGCCCTTGTCATCCTCACATTGCAATAACACAGGTCATTGAGGAAACACGCCAACCTATTGTGGGAAGTGGGAGTGCCTGCACTCCCAGTGAGCTGCAGGCCTGGGCACTCGAGGTCAGGTTGGACTGAGAATGGTTGGGCCAAAGCTTCGAGGTCAGGTCGGAGCCTCGAAAGGAGTCGGGCTGAGGACGGAGCCTTGAGGACGGGGTCGGGCCGAGGTGGACATGCTGCGATGCCGAGAACATCGGGGGATTTGGCGTGGTAGAGGCCGTCAAAATCTAAGGGGGACCCAGTGTTGGAGGGCCATCAAGAACTATGGGAGGCCCAGTGGGGAAACGAAGAAGGGATGAGTACTTATGTAACTTTGTTGGACCCTTTGTAGTGACTCTTTTGTGTACTTTGTATGCAAAAAAAAATAATTTGACTGCACCTAGCTTGGTAAAAGTGACAATAAAGTATCATCATCATCATCATCATCATCCATCATCATCATCATCATCATCATCATCATCATCATCATCATCATCATCATCATCATCATCATCATCATCATCCTCATCATCATCATCATACCATCAAGTCAAACTCAATTATGATAGATAGAGCAAATAGAATGATACAGAGTGCAGAATATAGTTCTCAGCATTGGAGAGCATCAGTTCCATAGACCACGTCCAATATCTGCAATGGGGTAAAGGTGAATCGGACAATACCCTAGCTGATCCCAGGAATAAGTGGGTTAACATATGATGAGAATTTGAAAGCACTGGGCATGTTCGCACTGCAGTTTAGGATAAGGGCGAACATCATTAAAACTTACCGAATAGTGAAAGGCTTGGATTGAATGGATGTGGAGAGGATGTTTCCACTAGCCTCAGAATAAAAGGATGTACCTTTAGAAAGGAGACAAGAAGGAATTTCTTTAATCAGAGGGTGGTGAATGTGTGGAATTAATTGCCACAGACAGCTGTGGAGGCCAAGGCAATGGATCTTTTTCAGATTGACAGATTCTTGACTAGTAAGGGTCAAGCGTTATGAGGCGAAGGCAGGAGAATGGGGTAGAGAGAGAAAGATAAATCAGCCATGATTGAATGGCGTAGTAGACTTGATGGGCCGAATGGCCATATTCTGCTCCTAGAACTTATGAACTACAGGAAGGACCATTCAGAAGCCCGATAACAGATGGGAGAAGCAGTCCCAGAGTCTGGAGGTGCACACATTCAACCTTCTATGGTGCCAACAGCATTGTTAATCCACTCTGAGAATTTAGGTGGTAAATAACTAGCCTCATTATGAACATATATTTTGTTTCCATTCTGAAACAATAATAAAACTGATACAAAGGAGGAAAGATCCAATAAAAGTGAGAACAATTGTGCATTGAATTAAAGTAGAAATATATTAGATTTCATACAGAAGAAAAATGTCTGCATTTCAGGAAATTATGTTTGTTAATCATTCTGTTCTGCAGCTTGAGGGTAGAGAAATTATGTTCCGTAAAATCTTCAGATCCAACAGCTGACCACAGATTGCACTGGCAGCAGGCTGCCACTGTTGGCTCACATCATTTGGATTCACTTACTGTGTCATTTCTCCAATTTTCAGGAGGATATATTAATTATTCAGCAAAACACCCATAATTCTTCGAGAAATTGGGAAAGATGCGAAGGCAGTTTAATGTCCCGTCACCATTCAGGCATAAACTATGTCCCCGGTGTTGAATAATTGATTATTCCAAGGCCACATTGAAGACAACTTTTACTATCTGCAGATGATCAAGTGTACCGATGTTTGAAGTCTGTGTCATTTTTGCAGCTTTAACTCGTGTACTCACAGTTGGAAAAAATTCCAATAAAATAATCCAAGTCAGTTGAGGTCATTGATAGTGTTGAGCTTTCTGGCTTATGAGGCAGACTGAATATGTCTAACCATGCCAACATGTTACCATGGTAATAGGTCCTTTGTACATTTACAATGTATTTTATTTCCTTGTCTCCAGCTACCTTTCAATATGAGAGAATGACAAGGTCAAAGGCAACGGGAAAGGGTGAGCAGCGAACAGATGGGAAGAGAGGAAACAATAACCATGTACACAGATTAATCTTCTGCGTCTGAGAAAAACATAATAAACTCTGCCCCTAGCTCTACTCTCACTCCACAGCGCAAGTGCTTTCTTTGCTACCATTTCCATGAGTAAGTTTGCAAATTACTAACCAACCAGTCTATGATTACGTCTAAGTATATATCAAATTCTTGTCGAGACGTATAGCCTTTTGCTTTACATTGAAGACCCTTGGAATCTCTGTAATCGGACTTTATTGGACTTCCCTTTATCCGATTTCTGTATCCGGTGGACAGCTCGATAGTCTTTCCTTTGACTGGATACCACTCAACTAAATAGCTTTTCACTGAACCTCGATATCTGTGGCAATAAACTAAACTAAACATTTCCACCAGTCCATCCTGTTGCCTCTGTGGCCGAGCTGCCACTGATATTGATATTGACTCCACAGTCACAAACAGATATATGAACTTCGAGATGGGGTGACACCTTACTCATCAAATCTTATCAGGCGGAAGATGCTGCTAGTTTGGTTTGAGCAGTTTGATAAAAGTTGAAGTTTTTGGATAGGGAAATATCTTCCTTAGAAGGGCCATTCAGTGCAAGGGGGCACAGTTTTACAATTCAGGATTGAAAGAAGGTATGAAAAAAATAAGGTGAAATCTGATGCTCTCCAAAACATTGGGTTAATGGGAATGTTTAGGACTAGGACAGTTGGACATTTGTCAGTTCAAGGTACAAAATCATGGAACAAAGATGGAGAAATGGAGCTGAAATACATTTAGCAATGATCAAACTGAATTGTGAAGCAGATCAAGACAATTAATGGCTTACTCCAATTATTGTGCATTAGCTTTCATTTATTTGGATGCAATATTTCAGAAATCTCTTTAAAGAGCTATTTCTAATCATTGAAAAATATTTTGATTTGTCATTCTCGCCTGAAGCTCTCAAACCTCATTTTACTTGAAACTGAAATGCTTTTGCGACTTTCATTTAGACTTGGAATTT
Organism: Leucoraja erinaceus; assembly: GCF_028641065.1. Classification (NCBI taxonomy): domain Eukaryota; kingdom Metazoa; phylum Chordata; class Chondrichthyes; order Rajiformes; family Rajidae; genus Leucoraja; species Leucoraja erinaceus. The sequence goes on from NC_073377.1 coordinate 39,394,310, forward strand.
GTGTTACCGTTGTTCTTATTCACATAGTTTACTGTGCACACGAACTTACTTTCATCTGCAAAATTGGGTACAAACAAAATAGTCTCTGTCTTTATTTAGAACATTTAAAATGTTAAAAGCACTTTATATTCAATCGAGTACATTTGAAGTGTAGTCACAGTTCTAATTTAAGAATCATAGAAGAACTGGTGTACTTACTCGCTGAAGTGTTTGGAAAGTCACACGGTTTTATAACAGAGAAAGTGATACTGTTAATGAAATTATATATAATAGTTACTGCAATAAGGCATGAAACCCAGATCAATATAGAAATAGCCAAAGCCTACAAGTACAATGCATTTTTAATGATAATAGTTGAGGAATAAGTGTTAATCAAGAGACCATTTTTCTGTTTATCGATATAATGTCATGAGACCTTTAGCAACTATCGAAGAGCTTTGACCTAGCACTTCTCACAGAGCACCACTTCTTCAGTATTGCTCTGCAAAATTGACCAACTCTTGCCACTTTAGTTTTTGAAGAGTGACATCACCAAACGGGTTGCCGCCCCATGGTTCCACCCGCAGCGGCAGTGTTGCTGCCTAACAGCACCAGAGACTCGGGTTTGATCCTGACTACGAGTGCTGTCTGCACAAATGTTGTACGTTCCACCCCTGACCGCGTGGGATTTCCCTGGATGCTCGGGTTTCCTCCCGCACTCCAAAGACGTACAGGTTTGTAGGCTAATTGGCGGTGAAAATTGTAAATAGTCCCTAGTGTATAAGACATCTAGTGTATGGGAACGCTGGTCGACGAGAACTTGGTAGGCAGTACAGCCTGTTCCCATGCTGTATCTCTAAACTAAACAAAACAATAAGGATTTTGATTCTGAAGTGAGTGCATTACCACTGAGCCACAGTTGGCTTCTTCTTGCAATTCCATCTTTCTCCATCCACGTCTGAGACCGCACCTGAAGTATTGTGCATAATTTTGGTCTCCTAATTTGAGGAAGAATATTCTTGCTATAGACGTGCAGGTTTGTAGGTTAATTCGCTTCTGTAAATTATCATTAGTGTGTAGGATCGAACTAATGCACGGGTGATCACTGGATGGCATGGACTCAGTGGGCCGAAGGGCTTGTTTCTTTGCTGTACCTCTAAACTAAACTAAAAAGATATTCCCTTTTGTATTAACAAACTTTCTCCCATCCTCCCTTCAGCTTGTTTTCCCTCCTTCCTGTCTGAACATGAAGGGTTTGAATCTGAAACATTTGCTCAACTTCTCTCTCCTCAGATGCTGCCTGACTTGCTGAGTATTTCCTGTATTTTCCATTTTTATTTTTATTTTTTAATTTCATTTTTAAGAATTTCAAGTGTATGATTTAGATAAAGCAGACTAAGGAACGCTGATAGTACAACTAGAGGACAGCAATTCAGGATTGTCGTGGTAGAGTTTTAATTTTTTTTTTTAATGTGCGGCAGAGTGGTGCATTGGTAGAGCTGCTGCCTTACAGTGCAAGAGACCCAGGTTCGATCCTGACTTCAGGTATTGTTTGTGTGGAGTTGCATGTATTTCCTATGACCATATGGAATTCTTCCGGGTGCTCTGTATTCCTCCCATAATTCAAAGATGTGCAGCCATGTAGTTTATTTGGCTACTGCAAGTTGCCCATAATGTGGAGGGAGTGGGATAACATAAAGATAGTATGACGGGGTGATCAATGGTCAACATTGACTCGGTGGGCTGAAGGGCCTGTTTCAATGCTGTATATTCCAATTAAAATAAAAAGAGATATGGGGAGAGAGGATGTTAAAGAAAAGTGAAAGGTATTGATCTACATCATCCTGCCTGAGGTAAGTGGGCATAATCAATGATTTCAAAAGAAAATTGGATACATTTGAGGAAAATAAACTTGCAAGGCAGTGGAACATGGGAATAGGGATGACTGGATTGCTTCCCGGAGTGTTTGTGTGGACTTGAAAGGCTGAATGGTTTGCTCAGCCATATTGACAATATGGTGTTTATCAAATAGTTCCCAAAATCCATATATAACTACCATTCAGATGCATTCCCCAATCTGTTGGTACTTAAAAAAATTTGGCTAGAATAATGAGACATTCCTCACTTTCACAAATCAATACTAGCTCTAACACTCTGTCAAACCCTCAGTTGCTTTATTTAAGGGTGAAAATCTCCAGTAACATATCCGGAACTGATACTACTTTCACAACTGATGCGAAGTCTGGATCTCATCCTTTCTTTATAAAAGTAATATTTGAAATGTTCCACCCTGATTGCAGTGTTACGCCAGTGTTAGGGCAGTTCAGGTAAAGGAAATTCACCCTTGCAGAATTCACAAATTAGTACCGAAAATTTTGAGATACATTCTGTATTCGCAAATTTTTATTTTGTAAGTGTAAAGACCCACAAAATGTATATACAGCACACTGAACTACTTTTCCAAGTATAATGACTACAGGGTGCCAGTTCACAATGGAAGGTAAAATACGAGGTTTCCTTTGGAAACTGACAAGGCAATTTTTTCTTTTCATACCTGTACTATAATACTTTACCAAGCAATATAACATCAATTTTTAGTTAATTAAAGTAACAATTCTTTTTCTTCTACCTATAATACCATCAGAATTCCCTTGCCTATACACCATGCAGAAATGGGGTTATTACTGCAGAGAGAAAACTATTTCCCTTGGAAACACATTTCCACATATCTTGGCATTCAATGGGGAGAAATGTACACACATAATTGAAAATCACAACGCAGACATTTTTTTGGAATTTAATCCCTCTGTATTGTGGGAGTACACTACCTCCATAGAATTTTGGACATAATTTAAATATCTGTAATTTCCTGCTCTATTTCTTTTATGACCAAGGTTTGGAAACCATCCAGTTTTACTGATTTGTCATTATTAAGTCTCATCATTTCATCTATTAGCAATTAAAAAATGTAGATTAATCCACTAATGCTCTCGCCTGATAGATTGTTAGGTTTTCTTTGACAGTGGATTCTGGTCTTCTTCCCCTCCTGTGAAAACTGATGCTGCATGTGTGCCATTTTATCATTGATCATTATAATTTTGTGATGATCTGGCTTAAATAGGCTCAAAGTTCCCACCATTACTCTGCCCGTCTTAATATAAATAAATAAATCATTTATTGTGGCCTTTGATATCCCTTATATTTTATATCCTTGTTCCCCAAAAAAGATTTATGAAAATTCTAGTGTACCCGTTAGATTCAGAGCCAATTTCAGAGCAATACTTAGACTTATACAATTTAATTAATATTAAACTCCCAAAGGCAGCAAAAGAGTCAGAGGAGAAAATACAAAGGCAGTAATTCTTGCAACATATAAAGTGATTCACTCGCTGTAAAACTGATTGCAGAGTTGTTGATTACAAACAGTAAATATTACACAGTGCAGTAGGATATCCAGATTGCTGAGAGTACAATTTTATTCTGAAAATAAGAGGGGTATTAAAATTGGTATTTTCAATAGTAACAAATAGCTCACTGCATTTGCAAAAAGCAATGCAGAGAAATATTCTAATCATCATTCCTGTAATTAAATTAGTTTGACCACACCAATGTTTGGACACTTGTTTTGGGACAATAAAACTAAAATATTTAATTAACTGTCTCTGACCTTGGATAGTCAAGGCATGCACACTTCTATTGATGTGATAACCATTTATGAAAGGAGAAATAGGTCTTTTATATGTTTTCAATGAATATGCAATTATGGTGATAGATGTGGTTTTACAGAAAGACTAGAAAAATTAGGATATCACTCAAAATATTCAACCAACTTGGAGTACTACATATAATGCATGACTGCCTCAGAAAGTAATTGAAATTAACAAAGGCAAAAGAGCTTTATTTTACTGATCAATACTGTGCTTACAAATGCAAAAATTATTTCCACGTCTGACGTTTTAAAAAAATCCTCCGGAGGGACAGTTGTACAATATACTTTAATGTTGCAAATTAATACATCATCTAAAAGCAGGAAATGATGACAGGTAAAATGTTACAGGAAATAATCAAATAATCCACATACTCAGTAGTCAAATTGATTCACATGACATCAGTTGCTGCAATATTCAGTGTTGATCCTTCACCTGCAGGATCTGAATGGAAATCCGGTAGGTTTCAATTCTGAAAATTAAATCCAGAATCGGATAATATATTGACATGGCCAGCCAGTAAAGATGTTACCTCACAGCGCCAGGGACCTAGGTTTATCCTGACCTCAGCTGCTTTCTGTGTGGAGTTTGCACATTTGCCCTGTGATTGCACGGTCTGGATTTCCAAAATGGGTGAGTTTGTGGGTTAATTGGCCTCTATGGATTGGCCCTGGCATGTAAGGAGTGAATGCGGAAGTGGGAGAACATAGAACTAATGTGAAGGCGCTTTATGGGTGACATGGTGATTTGAAGGCCCTGTTTCCATGCCATATCATTCAATCAATCAAAGCTAATTGATTACTAGTTTATGAAAATTGTAACGTATGAAATATAGATGTGAAAAATAACCAATGTATCGGGAAAAGCGACAAGCACAGGAGCATTGCTTGTGTTGACTGGAGAATATCTTAGATTCATGGATACATAGACAATAGGTGCAGCAGTAGGCCATTCGTCCCTTCGACCCAGCGCCACCATTCAATGTGATCAGGGCTGATCATCCACAATCAGTACCCCGTTCCTGCATTCTCCCCATACCCCTTGATTCCACTAGCCTTTAGAGCCCTATCCAGCTCTCTTTCGAATTCATATTGTGAATCAGCCTCCACTACCGTCTGAGGCAGAGAATTCCACAAATTCACTGTTCTAAATGGCCTACCCCTTATTCTTAAACTGTGGCCCCTGGTCCTGGACTCCCCCTACATCGGGAATATGTTTCCTGTATCTAGCATGCCCAATCCCTTAATAATTTGATAAGTTTCTATAAAATCCCCTCTCGTCATTCTAACTTACAGTGAATATAAGCTCAGTCTTCCATCATATGACAGTCCTGCATTACTGGGAATTAACCTTGTGAACCTATGCTGCATTCCCTCAATGGCAAGAATGTCCTTCCTCAAATTAGGAGAACAAAACTGCACACAATACCCCAGGTGTGGTCTCACCAGGGCCCAGTACAACTGCTGAAGGACCTCTTTGCTCCTATACTCCTCTTTTTATGAAGGCCAACATGCCATTAGCTTTCTTCACTGCCTGTTGTATCTGTATGCTTACTTTCAGTGACTGATGTACTAGGACACCTAGGTCTCGTTGTACTTCCCCTTTTCCTAACCTGGCACCATTCAGATAATAATCTGCCTTCCTGTTCTTGCCTCCAAAGTGGATAACCTCACATTTATGCACATTATACTGCATCTGCCATGAATCTGCCCACTGACCCAACCTGTCCAAGTCACTCTGCATTCTCATAGCATCATCTTCACAGTTCACACTGCCACGCAGCTTTGTGTCATCTGAAAATTTGCTAATGTTACTTTTAATTCCTTCATCTAAATCATTAATGTATATTGTAAATAGCTGCCGTCCCAGCACAGAGCCATGTGGCACCCTACTAGTCATTGGCAGCCATTCTGAAAGGGACCTGTTAATCCCTACTCTTTGGTTCCTGTCTGCCAACCAATTTTCTATCCATATCAGTGCCCTGCCCCCAATACCATGTGCTCTAATTTTGCCCGCTAATCTCCTGTGTGGGACCTTATCAAAGGCTTTCAGAAAGTCCAGGTACACTACATCCACTGGCACTACCTTGTCCATTTTACTTGTTACAGCCTCAAAAAATTCCAGAAGATTTGTCAAGCATGATTTACTGTTACTGCTATCCAAATGCGCCACTACATGACATCTTTGATAATCGACTCGAGCATCTTCCCAAACACCGATGTCAGGCTAACTGGTCTATAATTCCCTGCTTTCTCTCTCCCTCCTTTCTTGAAAAGTGGGATAAAATTAGCTACCCTCCAATCCACAGGAACTGATCCAGAATCTAGAGAACATTGGAAAATTATCTCCAATGCATCCACATTTTGTAGAGCCACCTCCCTGAGTACCCTGGGATGCAGACCATCAGGCCCTGGGGATTTATCAGCATTCAGTCCCATCAGTCTACCCAACACCAATTCCTGACTAATGTGAATTTCCTCCATCACCCTCTGTCCCCTTGTACATCTGCGAGATTGGTTCTGTCTTCACTAAGGAAGACACAAACAAAGTACCTGTTGAACTTGTTTGCCATTTCCTTGTTCCCTATCATAATTTCACCTGTTTCTGTCTTCAAGGGACCCACACCTCGAGTAATGTATGCATTTTTGGTCTTCTTATTGTTATTTTATTTTAAAACAAAATAAAGCAACAATTAATGTATATGGAAATTGTGACAGTTAAGATGTAATAAAATAAAGCTGACACCTTCTGAAATGTGCAGTATGTGCAAGGCTACAAAAAAGAGGATTTTCTGGATGCATTATAGTTATTTACACCTCATTTAGCAATACTCTCAACTGTTCTCAATTTTCTCTCAACTGATATATATTGAGAGTGTGATTTTGTTTCACTAAAAGTGAGTTATTTCCAGAAAGTAAATATAAAACTGAATATTAAAATTGTTTGCCAGGTTTTCGTACATCATTCAATTGTCATTAACATGAAAGTAATAGGAAGAACACAGAGGAAACTCAGAAGGATGTTAAGTATTGAGAAGAGAGCAGCTAAGCTGGGGTTCCTTTTCTATTGAACAGTGTGTGATGTTGTCAGATCTGTAGGTGGGGTGAAATAGAGTTCCCTCATCGGTCTGGATAAATGCTAAGGATTATTGATTTGCGATAGAAACAAGAAACTGCAGATGCTGGTTTACAAAAATGGTGCTGGTCTACATTTACAGATTTAAGGTAGTTGGTGGAAGGACGAGAGAGGAGTTATAGAAAACCATCTTCCAGCCAGTGAATAGTAGGGTCTAGAGTTTACTGTCAAAAACAATTCAGAAATGCAGCCCTTCATATGATCATGATTTAAAAAGTACCATGATGAATACATCAATATCTGTAATGTACAAGACAATGGATTGAGAGATGGGAATCAGTATTAATCTAAATATTAATTGGCATTAATCAAAATTAATGATTTAATTTTGGGAGAGTCCAGAACCAGGGGCCACAGTTTAAGAATAAGGAGTATGCCATTTAGAACGGAGACGAGGAAACACTTTTTCTCACAGAGAGTGGTGAATCTGTGGAATTCTTTGCCTCACAGGGCGGTGGAGGCAGGTTCTCTGGATGCTTTCAAGAGAGAACAAGATAGAGCTCTTAAAAATAGCAGAGTCAGGAGATATGGGGAAAAGGCAGAAACGGGGTACTGATTGAGTATTGAATGGCATTGAATGGCGGTGCTGGCTCGAAGGGCCAAATGGCCTACTTCTGCACCTATTGTCTATTGTCTAATTTCTATTATCTAAAATGGTATTCATCTTTTTTTGGTTTGTATGGACACAATGAACCAAAGAATTGCTTTGTGTGGCAAAGAAAAAAAAATTCTGGTTCCCTGACTAACCTATCAGGTTATACCAATGCAGAAGGTCTGGGTCCCATATCTATAATTCACAAACCACCAGATTATAACGAGTTTACTAAGCAGAATAATAGACTTGAACATCATGTATACATTGCAGAACAATATTGGTAACCTAATCACCTGTTCATGGTGATATACGTAAGAAAGAACATCTTGAAAGGAAACAACATTTATAAAACGGTGCTTTAGTTTCAAAGTCTATAATAGTCATTGGTATTTTGATAAGAATCACCACAAGATCAATATTTTAGCAGGAGTCCATTTAATTAAATAAAACCTCATTCGTCCGAGCATATCAAGGTAATAAAGATCCGTTACAAATCGTTGCAAACTAGTCCGAATAAAGCTTATTTCTGACGTATTTATGAGTAAAACACATAATACTGTCAGAAGCCTGGTGACATCCTAAGGTAACAAAACAACTGTCTTCTAAAAATGTCCTTTGCTGTGTTCCTAATACATCAACTTAGCATTACAACAGGTCTTGCCGATCACATTTATTAGAGAGTATAAATGTATATTATGTTATTTTTGACTTTTTCTTTTTGAATGAGCCTTTTTACTTCCTCCAAATGTTGCCCTTCCGCTTCTTCTCAGTAGATGGCAAAGATTCTTTCCTTTGGATTTCTCGTACCATGCCATGAAATACATCATCTATGAAGAGGCACAAAGCTGCTGAAGCCTAAAAAATGGGCAATTATATTCTCTTGCCAAGGCCACACCTTCCTCGTGGGAAACCTCAGGAAAAAATCATGGATAACATAAAATCAATTGATGATCAACAAAATCGTACTCTACTATATCTCAATCTGACTGAAAGTCCAAACAATAAGTTACATAGGAGTGATACATTGTTCAGATAATTGCATTTAGAATAATTCCCAGGCAACTTCTGTGATGATCAGTTAGATGGATATCAGCTCAGTCATGAATATCACAGATAACTCAGATACAATCGCTACCATGTAATCCCCTGCTACCTGCTCCATAGTCGGATAGTCGGCGACTAAACCGTCTCCCCCACCTATTTTGCCAGGTGAGGAGGGGGCTGTGGACCCCCAGCAGGACCAAAAACAAGGCCTGTCAAAGGGCAGATGGGCTTCTGGTGAGCCAATGACCATCCACATTTTTGTCCAAGTTGTGATCACTGTATTGTAAGGAATGATGATAAAGCACACACACCAAAATCTTACACTTCCAGTGGCAGAAGTCCACAGGAACTGGAAGACAGAGATGTGTGGTGCATCCGACACCATTCCCGTCAGAAACCAGCACTAATGTTTGCTAATATTTTCAACAATGATGAATGAATGAATTATTTAATATTTAAGGCTTAAGTAATAACTTTAGAGATGTGGAATCAAAGGCAGTATCTTATTCTGTGGCAAATTAACATTTTTATTTGATGTTCTTTTGTATTCCTTTCCAAAATCAGATTTTCACAAACAAGAACATCAGATTTATTTGGGTTATTAGCTTTCAATTTGCAAGTCAAAACCATTGTTCTTAATAAATTGAAAAATCTAGAAGGCGGTGGTAGCAAATGTTGTCAAATGTACCAGTCTGAACCAACATAACAGCTTTTGACGTCAAACCCTGTTATCCTTTCCCACCTGGATCTTCAATGGACAAATACCTACTGCAAAGGTATTTCTTTGAGTTTGCTGATGACACCACTGTTGTTGGATGAATTACTAAAGATGAGTCCTCGTGAGTATGATGATGAATATAGAAGGGAGATAGATCGACTGACCGAATAGTGCCAGAACAATAACCTTGCTCTCAATGCCAGTAATAATGTCGATAGAAGAACTGATTGGGGATTTTGGAAGAGGAAGGATGAGGATCCACAAACCTGCCCGTGGTGGAGAAAGTCAAAAGTTTTAAATTCCTGGGCGTGCATCTGAAGATCTGTCCTGGACCCAGCACATTGATGCAATCATAAAGAAAGCCCATCAGTGCCCCTACTGAGGAGATCTGGTATGTCAAGTAGTTGCCTTTTGAAATTCTGCAGATGTACAGTAGAGAGTACTGGTTGAATCACGCCCAGGAACAAAGAAGATTGAAAACAAGTGGTGAACACTACCCAGTCCATCACGGGTACAGACGTCCCCACCATTAAAGAGATCTAGAAGAGTCATTGCCTCAAAAAGACAGCCAGCATCATCAGAGACCCACACCACCCTGCTGCACTCTCATTTCACTCTTGCCATTGGGAAAAGGTATAGGGGGCTGAAAAAACAGGAACGTCCAGTTTCCGGAGCAGCTTCCTCCCGACAACCATCAGGCTATTAAACACTACACCCTCCAATAGGCTCTGAACTATATAGACAAAAGATTTTCATTTTGACTGCATGATTATTGTTTGTTTATTTGTCTGTTTGTTTTATATATATAATATAAAGCAAACATACAAATAATATATATATATATAGATATATATATATATATGGAACATATTTTGTTATTTACTATGGGTTTTACCTTTTATCTGTTGTGCTGCCACAAGTAAGAATTTCATTATTCTGTGTTGGACATATGGCAATAAACACTCTTGACTTATCTCTTGACGCTTGTGAAGTCAATGGTACAAAGTAATCATCAAATATACATTTGTCTTCTCCAGTATAAAGGTTTTGTACTGTGTACAACATAATAAATTGGCACAAGTACAAGCGAGATGCTGATTTACCTGGAGGGAGTATTTAGCATTTCTTAGGTTGAAGGAGCAGATGTAAAATATAGGTGTTGCATCTCATTTGGCTGCTTGGGAAGGAGAGAGGAATTGGTGGAGATGGGAAAGTGTACCAGGGGATTGAGATGGAGTTTCAGATGCAGCTTGTGTTTTTTTTTGTCATATACACCAGGGTGCAATAACATTCCTTGTTCATGTGAAGCACACAGATTAAAGAGTATACATCCAGTAATGATAAATGCAACAATAAAAATAATAATGTATGAAATAGTGGAACAATGGCAGATTGTACTGCAATTCAAAGCAGTGAAAAAAGTACAAGAACAGAATAACTGAATAAGGTAGATTTGAGAGTAAGAGAATGCGGCAGAAACTCCTAGAAGGAACTGTGAAAGAAGTAATTGCTTCAGGATTCTGACGGCCGGGGGGAACAAAACTGTTGTTCAGGATGTCTAAGCTTTCAAACTCTTGTATCTTCTCCCAGAAGGTGTAAGAGAGTAAAGGAATGACCATACTTGAGGATACGATCAGACTTCCTGATGCAATGCACCATGAAGATAGTCTGGATGGAAGGAATTGACAAGCCTGTGATGAACTGGGCTGTGTTCACCACTCTTTGAAGGTTCAGGCAATCAAGATCAGAGCAGCTGTCATACTAGGCTGAGATACATCCTATACTTTCTATAGGACATCTGTGAAAGTTAGAGAGTATTCTCATGGATATGCTGAAATTTCACAGATGCCCAAGAAAGTAAATCTGCTGGTGTGTTTTTTGATCATAGCATTTACTTTCTTGGGCATCTGTGAAATTTCAGCGTATCCAATTGAAGGAACCAGGTTAGATGGCTGGTGATATAGATGCCTGGACATTTTAAGCTGTTGGCCATATCTAGAACAGCTTGGTTGCTGAAGACAGGGTTATGTGCACTCCCTCACGTGATTAGGAAGAAACAGATCCTTGGAATACTGGGAGGGAAGGGATTGATGCTTGTATTGATGATGTGAAAATTACATAAGATAATCCATTGAATTACAGGATGAAAGGCAAGGACTCTTGCTCTGATTAGGAGGAGGTGAGAGGAAGTATCTGCTGCAGGAGTAAATGTGCAGGGGTTGAAGTGTTGAGACATGGTGTTGAAAACTTTGTCAACCAGGGCAGAGGGGAAGTTGCAGTTTAGGAAAATGGAAGAACTTTTCCCTCATCTCCATTCTAAATGGCCTACCCCTTATTCTTAAACTGTGGCCCCTGGTTCTGGACTCTCCCAACATCGTGAACATGTTTCCTGCCTCTAGCGTGCCCAATCCCTTAATAATCATATGTTTCAATAAGATACCCTCTCATCCTTCTAAATTCCAGACTATACAAGCCCAGCTGCTCCATTATATCAACATACGACAGTCCCGCCATCCCGGGAATTAACCTTGTGAACTTACGCTGCACACTCCCAATAGCAAGAATGTCCTTCTCCAAATTAGGAGACCAAAGCTGCACACAATACTCCACGTGTGGTCTCACTAGGGCCCTGTACAACTGCAGAAGGGTCTATTTGCTCCTATACTCAACTTCTCTTGTTATGAAGGCCAACGTGCCATTAGCTTTCTTCACTTCCTGCTGTACCTGCATGCTTACTTTCAGTGAGTGATGAACAAGGACCCCCAGATTTCTTGGTACTTCCCCTTTTCCCAACTTGGCACCATTCAGATAATAATCTGCCTTCCCGTTTTTGCCACCAAAGTGGATAACCTCACATTTATCCACATTTTACTGCATCTGTCATGCATCCGCCACTCTTTCCAACCTGTCCAAGTCACCCTGCATCCTCATATCATCCTCCTCACAGTTCACGCTGACACCCAGCTTTGTGTATCTGCAAATTTGCTAATGTTACTTTGAATCCCTTCATCTAAATCATTGATGCATATTGTAAATAGCAGCAGTCTCAGCACCATGCCTTGTGGTACCCCACTAGTCACTGCCTGCCATTCTGAAAGGGACCCGTTAATCCCAACTCTTTGTTTTCTGTCTGCCAACCAATTTTCTATCCATGTCAGTGCCCTACCCCCAATGCCATGTGCTCTAACTTTTCCAACTAATCTCCTCTGTGGGACCTTATCAAATGCTTTCTGAAAGTCCAGGTACACTACATCCACTGGGTCTCCCTTGTCCATTTTCCTAGTTACATCCTAAAAAAATTCCAGAAGATCAGTCAAGATGAGTTCCCCTTCGTAAATCCATGCTGACTCGGACCAATCCTGTTACTTCTATCCAAATGTGCTGCTATTTCATCTTTTATGATTGACTCCAGCATCTTCCCCACCACCGATGTCTGGCTAACTGGTGTCCATCCATTGTCCAGCCACCATTGGCCAGAGGTTCCCGGTAAGGCATGCGGCAGGAAGATGCCAGGAAGCCACGGCCATATGCGACTGCAGGCCTGGCTTGCTCACCGCGGACCGAGAACCTGGCCAGAAGACCCAGCTCGACTATCCCGGACCAGGAACACACCTGGAAGACCTGGTTCACCTGCCACAGACCAGAAATCTGCTTGCAAGATCCGGCTTACCTGCCATAGAGGGGGAACCCGCCTATGGGCCACGCGGCATGATACAAAAAGAAACGGCAAGCTGTAGCCTGTAGAGGGGAAGCCACGGACCCCGGTTCCTGCTCCTCCACCCATGGCCCAGAGTACCGAGTGAACGGGGGTCTTACCTCACACGTCCACAAGGTCAGCTGCGAGAGGCGCCTCCGCGGCAAAAAAGTGACCGGGCAAGAAGAGGAACGATCCAGGGGCTTGCCTGGATCAGGAGCCATCACATAAAACCTGACATGGGGATTGGACTTTGGAAAATGGCACCAAATATGGCTACTCAAAAGGAATTTCACAGTGTTTTGCACGTGTGATAATAAAGCACTATTGAACTATTAAACAATTACTTCACCTGGTTTATCAGTGAGATCCTTTTGGGCCGAGGTTTGTCAGTAATCTTTCCCTCAACCTGCCAACATCCGTGACCATGCCAGAGGTATAGCTCCAGATGCTTGTCCCACTTGAGCGACCTAATCCGTGAGTTCTGGCGAGTTTGCCCTCGACTCATACTCGCAGCATGGTTGACATGAGGTCGTAGGAGGTCTTCGTAACACTCCTTCATGCTCGAGAGTCGTCTCCGCATACTCGAGGCCTCAGCTAGGTCGCGGCGTTTTTTTCAATATGTTAAAAAATGCCCTCGAGTTAAGAAATGTCGCCATGGAAAAAAAATAAACTCATACTTTTTTTACTCGTAGGTTTAGTCGTAGTAGGTCACCATGTTAGTCATAGGTAATCGAGGGTAGTCAAAGGTAGTCGAAGGTAGTCTTCATCAGAGTCGAAGGGAGGTCGAAGGTCATCTTCACTCTCCACTCTACGGTGTCTAATTTTCCTGAAGTTAGTCGCAGCTTGTCGAACCTAGCCTTCAATAAAGTCGAAGGAGGTCATCTACATAGTCGAAGGAGGTCTTCAACGCCATTTTTTCAAACTGTTCTAAACTCGCCAATTAGGTCCCCCAAGTGGGACAGCCTCTTTATTTAGTTCTCAGGCACATGCGGGCCTCTCTACCATGACAAGGTGGGCTGCTCAGAAAAAGTCTGCACTCAATGTATAGTACTGAAGAACAGTCAGATTTAAGATGCATTACCTTTGTTTAAGCCTCAATGTAAGAAGTTAGTTCCAGAAGTACTATTGATATTTAACTGTTGAGCTGTAAAATGATCTATATTTCACTGACAGCATGTGCATTTATATTATAAAAACAAAATTGCTGAAATATCATCAAATATGTCATGTGAAACAACTCTGTTTATTCATAAGCTCCATACAGACTATCTGTGACCAACTGACATTTAAAAAGTGTGCTACAAGATGATCAACGTGCACATATCTTGCAAGGTAGTGTGACAGGTATCATTTTCTGTAACTCCCAATGCTGTACTTTGCATATTATAACGATAATCATCATTTACATCGGAAAATAAATTATCATGGTGAATTTATAGTTTATGAACTAAGTATTAATTGATCACCTTTTACTGCCAAGTTAGTCTGAGAGGCACAGCTGAGCAGGCAGCAGTTTAATGAAGGTAAAACACAAAGAGCTGAGGTAACACGACGGGTCAGGCAGAATCTCTGGAGGATATGGATAGGCAACATTTTGAAGAAGGGTCTTGAATTAAACATCATCTATCCATATCCTCCAGAGATGATGCCTCCAAAACTTAATGTGTTTTATTTTGTAAACCAGCATCTGCAGCTCCATGTATCAACAGTGCAATTTGCCAACTTTATTTCAATAGAAATTTGCACTAATTGTCCTTACTTGTTTTGAATGGTTGATTTAAAGGGGATAAAAAGAGGAAATTAGAAAGTTCTGAGTGTATTTTTCAGTGAATATCATCACATTATTCAATGAACAAATAATAAGCATCATCTATAATTCTAGGGATATCTCAGTGACAATTATACTGGTTGTGATAATGGTATACTGGTCAATAAATTGCTCTGTCATTTCTACAATAGAATACTTACCTTAACATTGCCATTAAAAAAATTGGAGCTGATTGCGAGTGGCAGGAAAATGAGTAAGCATGAGGATTGTTTCTCTTGCAAGCTTGGTAATATGAGGAAGCAGAAATTGCCTTTATTCCTTAAGTATGACCTAATAATCTTGTTTCTGAGAAGTATGCACAACAATTCTGGTATGCTCTAATGTGTATAGTTTGCAAACTACTCTTTAGTCTTGGGTGTGCTGCTATGGATACCTACAGTGCCCTCCATAATTTGCAAACAAATGCCTCAAGACTCATTGGCCGGCAGTTCATTCTACAGCAAGACAATGATCCCAAACATACTGTTAAAGCAACAAAGGAGTTTTTCAAAGCTAAAAATGGTCAATTCTTGAATGGCCAAGTCACTCACCCGATCTAAACCCAATTGAGCATGTATTTTATATGCTAAAGAGAAAACTGAAGGGGACTAGCGCCCGAAACAAGCATAAGCTTAATATGGCTGCAATACAGGCCTGGCAGAGCATCACCAGAGAAGACACCCAGCAACTGGTGATGTCCACGAATTGCAGACTTCAAGCAGTCATTGCATGCAAAGGATATGTAACAAAATACTAAACATGACTACTTTAAATTACATGACATTGCTGTGTCCCAAACATTAGGTGCCCTGAAATGGGGGGACTATGTATAAACACTGCTGTAATTTCTACGTGGTGAAACCAAAATGTATAAAAATGGCCTTTATTAAAATCTGACAATGTGCACTTTAACCACATGTGATTTTTTCTATTACAAATCGCAAATTGTGGACTACAAAGGCAAATAAAGAAATAATTGGTCTGTCTCAAACATAATGGAGGGCACGTCTCCGGTCTGAAGAAGGGTCTTGACCCGAAACGTTGCCAATTCCTTCTCTCCATAGATGCTGCTTCACCCGCTGAGTTTCTCCAGCATTTTGTGTCTACCTTTGATTTTACCAGCATCAGCAGTTCTTTCTTAATCGTCAGGAAGTACTTCAATCCAATTTGCAGAATGGGTCAAAAGAACCTGGAAATGGTTATTTGCGAATCGCAGGTACAATTTCATGCTGTGATTGTTTACCAGGATTTGTACAATTGAAACAGGTACTTCACATGTGGAGAATCGAAGGAAACATTATGTCCTGAAGAGTTGAATATATGTGCAGAGATAATGGTCATGCAAGGACACCATGACTTGTTCCAATTTCAGATATCTGGCAAGAAAGTATTTGATTTTTGTTGCACCTTAGATTTCTCTTTTGACAATATTCTCATTAAGAGTCTGTTGGGCTGAAAAAGGGTCTTGACTTGAAATGTCATCCATTCCTTCTCTCGAGAGATGCTGCCTGACCCGCTGAGTTACTCCAGCATTTTGCGTCTATCTTCGGGCTGAATGGAAAGCCGAGTTTCACTGATTAATAATGCAATTTCTATATCTATTTTTCCACCAACCTTCTCGCCCAACTGGTTCATTCCAGTTCTTCCACTCAGGTTGAGAGCAGCTTGGTATCTGGGATGGCACAGTGGTGTAGCAGTGGAGTTGCTGCCTTACAGTGCCAGAGATCAGGGTTCGATCCTGACTACTAGTGCTGCCTGTACATTCTCCCCATGACCGCATGCGGTTTCTTCAGGTGCTCCAGTTTCCACCCACACTTCAAAAACAGAGGTTTGTAGGTTATTGACTTTGGTAAAATTAGCCCATTGTCTCTAGTGTGTAGGGTAGTGTTAGTGTAAAGGGTGATCACTGGATGGCACGAACTCAGTGGGCTGAAAGGACTGTTTCAGCACAGTATCTCTAAAGTTTAAAATATCTATCAGTGACATCAACCTATTAGGTATGCCAGTCACTCTGGTATGCAGAGACTGCATTGGCACTGTTCAAAGGTGTGATTACTTTACTTGATCGCTGCAATTGATTTTCAATGGAGCTGGCCACTCCTTCCAGGGATAGCTTTCCACTCTGCAGTCTACATGGAAGACTAGCCTGTACCTCACAAATGTTCCGCTGTCGTAAGATAATGATCCATTTTACTGAAGGCACCCTCGTTGTAGGCATGCCTGGCTTGGTGGAAAAGGTTCTGATTTCTCTGGTAGAATCTGCACAGCTGCCTCCAACAACACTGTTTGTTCTTCCTCATTGCTGTCATGTGGGTGACCAAAGAAACTTCTGCTTAGCTGGTCAGAGCCAACTCAGGGCATGTATAGGTATGTGCAACTAGTTAAATCATACTATAACACATTTTAAATGAAATAAATCATTTTCAAATGAAACTAGGACATATTTAATCTATAACTATCACAAAGACTTTCTGAGATGTCATTTTGTTTATCTGTACCGTATCCACTTCCAAGCATTTGAGCTGTTTGCCATCTCAGCTACACTGAACCGTAAACCATGCCAAATGCACCACCTTTGCAGAATAGTTTTAAAAACTTCTTTAAATCTTACACCCAAGATTAATAACCATACTGGGACTAAATATTATTACATTTTGCAGGATCAAGTGATGCTTCACAATCTATTTCAACCTTTCCCGAACAAACGGATGCCATAAACAGAATTTATTTATCCTTCGTAAGTGTACGTGAAATTTAAGAAGGAAAATGTCGGGCTGGTTATCAACAGCTACTACCCAGGAAGCAATCAGATAGTCATCATTTTTTGTGATCACTAATTGGAAAAGAGAAACAAGATAAGTGTCCTTTGTGAAGATATAAAGAGAAAGTATCTTGAGAGAACCAGCCATTTTAATACACACGCTTGAAAGCAAAAGGATATGTATTGGCTGAAATCCTGAACATCTATTTGCAGGTCCACATACACCTATTCAATCTCCAAGGATAAATCCAATATGTGTAGAATTAAGCAGTGTGTACAAAAGGCCAAAAACCTCACACAATCGTGATATTATTCTTTGCAGTGGAAGCTTTGGCTAGAAATTCAAATATACCATGGAGTTATATCAGTGTTTTGTCAAACAAGGCAACATTATTACCCAAACACATTTTTCCTCAGTCATTCTCACTGTAATGCTGCACCTTATCTCCTATAGCTTCCCACGGGAAGGGAGCAAATCTTCAGAATTAATGGGAAAGATTTCCACCTAAAGCAATCACACTCCAGAAACAAGGTCACCCCACCTCAGCAGTTGAGCTGCAGTGTACACACAGTAATTCTGTTTGTGCATGCCTAGAGACTGAGCTTCAATACATCATCAATTTGTTCACTGAAGCAGATGAAAATGGACCTTACACTCAAATTCTGCAAGATAAAGGTGCTCTACTATTCAACTGTCCTTTTGTTGTTCAAGACTGCTTGGCAACAGTGACGGTTCATCTACCTGACATATGGGTCTCTTCCCATATGTCAGGAGCCATATGTTGAAAGTCGATATTGGTGACAAAAATCGGTACCTGGACGTGTCGCCGACAGACAAGAAGCTGAAGCAAAAAAGTCGAAGCCAAAGAACCGAATGGAAATGAGGCCGAAACACTAATAAATCGGAAGAGTCCGAAGACGAAACGCCAACTAACCGAAAAGATGGGAGGCCTAAATGCAAACTAACAGAAAGGGCGGGACGCCTAAAATCCAACGAACCAAAAAGTTGCGTTGCCTAAAAGCAAACTTACCGAATGGCCGCTGTGTTGCAATGCCACCTACCCGAAAGGCGGCGTCGCCTAAAGGTCAAAGGACCGACTGCCGCTCAACAGAAACGTCCAATAACGGACATGACGTTGCCGGGGGGTGGGACTTGTCAGCGATTGGTCCAGACCCCCCCGTCCATCACATCACTGTGAATGCATGAACATTGTCCCACCGGGTGGGTCACTGTGTGACAGCAGCCTCACCAGCTGGGTCACTGTGTGACAGCAGCCTCACCGGGCAGCATCTCTGGAGAGAAGGAATGGGTGGCGTTTCGAGTCGAGAGCTTTCAGACGCACTATGAAGAATGGTCTAGGCAAGAAACGTCACCCATTACTTCTCTCCAGAGATGCTGCCTGTTTTGTGCGTAGGAACTTGTATGCGTTCCGCAAGCACCGAGACTGTAATAAATAAACCGTCTGTCCTCGCGGCCGGGGTGAATCACCCGGTTGTGGGTGTCAAAGTCTAGGGGTCGGAGGGTAGAATCACCCTGGTGTGGAGGTTGGGATCCGATGGTGATGCATCGTGGTCAGTGACTGAGGGGCGCTCCCACGGGTGGGGGGGAGAAGAGAAGGGAGGGGGGAAGAGAAGGGAGGGGGGAAGAGAAGGGAGGGAGGGGGAGAGAGAAGGGAGGGGGGAGAGAAGGGAGGGGGGAGAGAAGGGAGAGAGGGAGGGGGGGGGGGGGGGGAGGGGGGGGAGGGGGGAGGGAGAGGGAGGGGGGGGGGGGGAGAGAGAAGGGGGGGGGGGGAGAGAAGGGGGGGGGGGAGAGAGAAGGGGGGGGGGAGAGAAGAAGGGAGGGGGGGGGGAGAGAAGGGAGGGGGGGAGAGAAGGGAGGGGGGGGGGGGGGGGAGAGAGGGGGGTGAGTAGGGAGAGGGTGAGAGGGGAGAGAGACAGAGGGGCAGAGAGGGGGGGAGAGAGAGAGGGGAGGAGGGGAGAGAGAGAAGGGGGAGAGTGAGAGAGGGGAGAGAGGGAAGGGAGAGGAGGGGGGGAGTGGGAGAGGGGCGAGAGAGAAGGGAGGGGAGGGGGGAGAGAAGGGAGGGGGGGGGAGAGAAGGGGGGGGGAGAGAGAGAAGGGAGGGGGGGAGAGAGAGGGGGGGGGGGGGGAGAGAGTGGAGAGGGGAGGAGAGAGAAAGAGAAGGGGGATAGAGGGAGGAGGAGAAAGAGGAGGAGGGGATAGAGAGAGGGAGGGGGGGGGAGAGAGAGAGGAGGGGGGGGGAGAGAGAGAGAGAGAGACGGGAGAGTGGGGGAAGAGAGCGATAAGAGAGAGAGAGAAGAAGGGAGAGACGGGAGCATGGGGTTCATTTTCCCACATAAGCCATAGGTGACTGGGCAATCTGAACCCAAGCACCAAGTTGAAAGCGGACGAAGGTGTGCATCCCCCACTGTCCCACAGCCATCCTCTGCGGGCTGCGGGTCAGGTGGAGCGGAGGTGAGGGACAATGTTCATGCCTTCATGGTGATGTGATGGACCGGGGGGTCTGGACCAATCGCTGTCAAGACCCGCCCGCCGGCAACGTCATGTATGTTATTGGACGTTTCTGTTGAGCGGCAGTCGGTTCGTTGGCCTGTAGGCGACGCCGCCTTTTGGGTATGTGGCATCTCGACAGAGCGGCCATTCGGTAAGTTTGCTTTTAGGCTGCGCAGCTTTTCAGTTCGTTAGCTTTTAGGCGTCCCGCCCTTTCAGTTAATTTGCATTTAGGCGTCCCATCCTTTCGGTTAGTAGACGTTTCGTCTTCATAATCTTTCGGTTTATTGGCGTTTCGGCTTCGTTTCCATTCAATTCTTTGGCTTTGACTTATTTGCTTCGGCCTCTCATCCGTCGGCTCCACATCCGCACATGACAAAAATCACCATCAGCTTCAGCACGCCAGTGTAGACTTTGGCCAATTACAATAACAATTATTTGAAGATCACAGCTTTAAACCTGGCTCAAAACTCATGGACTACACAGCAGCAGTAATCTCTGCTCCTCTGAGATTTGGATTACCCACAGCAGACAGCGCACTGCACAGGATAGATACCATCTACGTTGAATGAGTAAAACTCTCGCCATCCACCGAAAGCATTAGCAAACTAACGTCCGCGTCCTCTCCCAGGCCGATTTCTACAGCATTGAGGCCGTAAATATACTTAAGTAAAAGGAACTGCAAATGCCGGTTTACAAATAAAGACACACGTACTGCCAGAGTAACTCAGCAGATCAGGCAGCATCTCTGAAGAACGGGGAAAAGTGATGTTTCAGATCACTTATCATGTTCTCCAGAGATCTGCCTGACGTGCTGTTACTCAAGCATTTTGTATCCATAATTGCACTTGTCCAGCTCTGTTCGACAGATTAAAGTTTTTATCCATGCCCGACAGTAGTCTCCTGATGTGAAGAAGTGTAAAAACAAACTGCTAGTTTATACCAAAGATGTAACACAAAGTGCTAGAGCAACTCAGTTGGTGACCTGATGAGTTACTCCATCACTTTGCATCCATCCTTAAATGAAGACTCTCATATCAAGATTTCTCAGCGGAAGAAATTACAGGCCAGACAGTGGATAAAGATACAACAAAATCCACTGACTCTTCAAAATCCCTGACCCATTGACTCATAGTAGAAAAGGCACATTCAAGATGGTCACAGACATAGGGCATGGAAACCATCGCTTCTACCCACTATAATTTTTATGCCCCATTGACTTTGATCCTACGCTAATTCCAATTTATTTTCCGCATATTCTAATCACCTCCAGAAAAATTCTACCACTCACCGACTTTACATAAAGGCAATTCAGTGACCCCAACATCTTTGTGATGTGGATGACAGAGCAAAGGAGACTTACGTGTTTGCAGGGAGAATGTACAAACTACACACACACGCGCACACACACTCTCACATACACCCACACACTCTCACATACACCCACACACTCTCACATACACCCACTCACTCTCTCACACACACACACACATTCTCACATACACCCACACACTCTCACATACACCCACTCTCTCATATACCCACTCTCTCATACACCCACTCTCTCTCTCACACACACACACACATTCTCACATACACCCACTCTCTCATACACCCACTCACTCTCTCACACACACACACACACATTGCAAGGAGTTAGAATTGAACCTGCTTTGCTGAGGCTATGAGGCAGCGGTTCTTCTCGCTACAGCACTAGGCCATCGAACCTGGAGGCCACATATCAGAAAGTCCAATACCAACAGTGATAAAAGCGGAACTCACAAATGCTTACCTTTATCTTGCAGAACTTCAGGGTAAGGTCCATTCTCATCTGCTTCAGTGAACAATGTGACTATGTATTGAAGTTCATAGAAACATCGAAAATAAGTGCAGGAGGAGGCCATTCGGCCCTTCGAGCCTGCACCGCCATTCAATATGATCATGGCTGATCATTCAACTCAGTATACCGTACCGGCCTTCTCTCTATATCCCCTGATCCCTTTAGCCAGATGGACCACATCTAACTCCCTCTTAAATATAGCCAATGAACTGGCCTCAACTACCTTCTGTGGCAGAGAGTTCCAGTGACTCACCACTCTCCGTATAAAAAGTTTTTTCTCATCTCGGTCCTAAAAGACTCCCCTCTATCCTTAAACTGTGACCCCTTGTTCTGGACATCCCCAACATCGGGAACAATCTTCCTGTATCTAGCCTGTCCAACCCCCTAAGAATTTTGTTCAAGAGGGAACTGCAGATGCTGGAAAATCGAAGGTACACAAAATTGCTGGAGAAACTCAGCAGCATCTATGGAGCGAAGGAAATAGGCGACGTTTCGGGCCGAAACCCTTCTTCAGACTGATGGGGGGTGGGGGGGGGGAAAAGGAAGGAAAAGGGGAGGAGGAGGAGCCCGAGGGCGGGGGATAGGGGGGGGGAGGAGACAGCAAGAGGGTTTAGGAAGGGGAGGAGACGCAAGGGCTAGCAAAATTGGGAGAATTCAACATTCGATCCGGACGCAAGGTCCCAGGCGGATATGAGGAGCTGGTGGGAGGAGACAGCAATAGAGGGTTAAGGAAGGGGAGGAGACAGCAAGGGCTAGCAAATTGGGGAGAATTCAATGTTAATGCCAACCGGACGCAAGGTCCCCAGGCGGAATATGAGGTGCTGAGCAGCGGATGCAGTAGATGAGGTTGGAGGAGATGCAGGTGAACCTTCGTCGCACCTGGAATGATTGCTTGGGTCCTTGAATGGAGTCGAGGGGGGAGGTGAAGGGACAGGTGTTGCATTTCTTGCGGTTGCAACGGAAAGTACCCGGGGAGGGGGTGGTGTGGGAGGGAAGGGAAGAATTGACAAGGGAGTTGCGGAGGGAGCGGTCTTTGTGGAAGGCAGACATGGGGGAGATGAGAAGATGTGGCGAGTGGTGAGGTCGCGTTGGAGGTGGCGGAAATGGTGGAGGATTGTACGTTGTATTTGCCGGCTGGTGGGTTGAAAGGTGAGGACCAGAGGGACTCTGCCCTTGTTGTGAGTGCGGGGATGGGGAGAGAGAGCAGTGTTACGGGGTATGGATGAGACCCTGTTGTGAGCTTCATCTATGGTGGCGGAGGGGAATCCCCGTTCCCTGAAGAACGAGGACACTAAGAATTTTGTAAGTTTCTATAAGATCCCCCCTCAATCTTCTAAATTCTAGCGAGTATCCAGTCTTTCTTCATATGAAAGTCCTGACATCCCAGGAATCAGTCTGGTGAACCTTCTCTGTACTCCCTTTATGGCAAGAATATCTTTCCTCAGATTAGGAGACCAAAACTGTATGCAATACTCCGGGTGTGGTCTCACCAAGACCCTGTAAAACTGCAGTAGAACTTCCCTGCTCCTAAACTCAAATCCTTTTGCTATGAAGCTCAGTCTCTAAGCATGCACAAACAGGATCACCATCTGTTCACTGAAGCTCAACTATGGAAGTAACCATGGTTCGAGAGTGTAATTGCTCTTAGTGGAAAAGTTACCCATTAATTGTTTTCGGTCACCCCAGAACTCAGAAAATTGGTTTGAATGCAACTCACCTTCACTCCACCATCAGAGCCTAAAGGGCCTGTCCCACTTTCACGACCTAATTTACGACCTTTTTTTACTCGTGGACATTTTTCATCATGCTAGAAAAACACCCCGACCTACTTGATGCCACGAGTACCTACGACTAGCATCACTGCCTTCTACGACATACCTACGACCTCATGATGACCATGCTGCGAGTATGAGTCAAGGGCAAACTCGGCAGAGGTCGTAAATTAGGTCGTGAAAGTGGGACAGGCCCTTTAGACTCATTCCATTCAAATAATACAATGTGCTAACACCATTATAAAGCATATTTACAGTAGATCTACTGACTTGGTATGTATGGATTCTAGGCAGTGATGTGCCTGATTTAGCTATGGTTGTGAAAAATAATTAGGAAATCAATCAAGTTAACAATACAGAACAACCATGATGTAAAATCTGAACAATGCTTATTATTTATCAGACTTTTATTGCTTGTGTTTGCACGATAGTTTTGTATGCCTTCTTGCTTCAAATATTTTCTTAAAGGATGTTGCAGTCTGTGTGAACCAATCCCTGGCACATAGCAGTATATGCTTCAACCACCTACACCAATAACTTCTGACATCTCTCCCATAGCAACCATTTCACATCCATGACTTCTCATCACTGACCCTAATCAAATAGCCTTGTTCTGTTAATCCTATCCTATTTTTTGAGCCTCAGATAGCTCAAAAATCCTTCCATAGTCACTGCTGCGGACGGCCCGATGTACAATCCCTCTCGTCGGGATGATCGAAACTCCGACGTCGGGACGGCCACTGTCTTACCGGAGACCGCGACTTCACGATGTTACAGGCCACAGGCCGGTGGTCGGAGAACTTCGTATCCATGTACCTGTCTGACTGCTTCTTAAATGTTGGGATAGTCCCAGCCTCAACTATCTCCTCTGGCAGCTTGTTCCATACATCCACCACCCTTTGTATGAAAAATGCCCTCAACATCTTAAATCTGTTCTAACCTTCTCTGCCTGTAGCTGGGTTAAATTTATGCTGTACATCACTGACCTAATCTCATGCCTAAAGTGAATTAGGATACAGCTATTTCTGATTTCCATCTCCCACATGGAAGGATTTTATTTTAATTGGTAAGTCAACGCAGTTACAGTGGGGAAGAATTATGAAAATGAGTATATTCAGATATTTGATCTTTTTGAGTAGAATTCATGCAGATGAGTATGTAATACTGTTCACCTTTTATCTCACTGCTTCAAGAGCTCCATTGTGAGCACTGCTTTATGGCTCTTTAGCAATTAGGCTACTTTAAAATCATACCAATATGTAGCAGATAGTTGCGGTCAGGTAGCATCACTTGAGAAAAAGAAAAGGTGATGTTTCAGGTCGAGGCCCTTCTTCAGACTGAGCGTTAGGGGAGAGAGAAATAAGAAAAATGAAACGGTACAAAGACCAAACGAACAAAAGACATGCAAAAGGACAAATCAAAGCCAGCAACAAGGATGAAGGAAAGCTGGAGCCCACAATGGTCCATTGTTGGCTGTGGGGAAGGTGATAGTGGAGATACAAAGAGTGAAACTAGTTTGATTTCAAAGGACTGATCTTCATCCTTACACCAATAGCCACTAGTTAATAATAGGAAAATGATATAATATTTATGAGGTCTGGCTGATGCAAACTACAGCTGAGTCAACAGGAGGAGTCACTTTGCTGATGCCTAACCTCCAGCTCTGGCGCTAAATGATAATTTGTCAAAGAGACTGGATGGGGAGCCTCTCAGTCTGATTAGTAACATCTTTCCAAAAATACACTTCAAGACAGGACAAATGAGTTTCGGAAAGCAGAGTTAGTCAATGGTCCATTTAAGGAGGACATAATTTTCTTGTAATGACATTTCAAGGGTAGAGTATAAATTGATTCCAAGGAGAAATACACTGTACTCCCCAACAACTGTTGTCTCAGATTTTTATAAGCACAATCAGGATTTCACTGATGTCTCTTTCAAGATTTTAATTTAAAAAAGACAACCCATCAGTTGTATATAAATGCACATAAATATGCATTTATAGTCCCAGCAGCATTTATTAAGAATGCTGTTGCAGTTATGAGTAAATATCAGGAGCTGATGGGTGTTTTTTTTTCAACTAATGTCTTGGAAAAAACATTCTATAAAATACAGATGGTGTAACATAAATACTGAAAGCATAGGATTAATCCTGCACACTGCACAAGAAACGGACTCTTCAGACCCAATCATCCATGCTGACCAAGATGCCCCATCTAAGCTATTCCTATTTGCCTACATTTAGCCCATATTCCTCGAAACCTCTATCCATGTCCCTGGTGAATTGTTTTTTGGATGTTGTTATTATACTAGCCTCAACTACTTTCTTTCCGCTTGTTCTACATACCTACCACAATCTGTGAAAAATTTTCTTCCTCAGGCACCTATTGTTTTTTCCCTCTCCCCTGATGCTTATGCCCTCTCGTTCTTGATTCCCCTATTCTTTGAAAAAGCCTGTGTGCATTCACCCTGTCTATTCATCTCATCATTTTATGTACCTCTATAAGATCACCCCTCCATTTACCTGTCCAAAGACAATCCAACAAAAAAGTAATGACATTTGCCTGTCCAAATGTCGTTTAAATGTAGTTACACCAGCTTCTGCCACCACCTCTACCAGCTCATTCCACATAACCACCATCGTCCATCTGAAAAACCCATCTCTCTGGTCACCGTAAAATCATTCGTCTCTCACCTTAAACGTAGGCCGTCTAGTTTCATTCTCCCCTACTCTGAGGAAAGAGACTAACTATCTATCCTATCGGTGTTTCTCATAATTGTATCAACCTCGTAGGCTCGGATTCAAATTGAAAAGATACGCCTTCACCATTTCTCAGCTGTGAGTTATGGTCAAGCCCGAGGCCTCTGCGTCACTTCTGGCTGCATAAACATTAGGACTGGATGATGAATTGAATGCACGATAGTGC
The DNA here is from genome assembly GCF_028641065.1 of Leucoraja erinaceus. NCBI lineage: Eukaryota > Metazoa > Chordata > Chondrichthyes > Rajiformes > Rajidae > Leucoraja > Leucoraja erinaceus. Next base: position 39,420,797 of record NC_073377.1, read on the forward strand.
ACTGGTGCAGTCTGCCTGCCAATTTGGGTATCCACAAGGCCAGTGTATATCATGTGGTGGTCTGGGGTGTGACTTTGACAGGGCTTTCAATTTGACATGCTGTCTTCAAGCTAAGATTTTGAGATATGTTTATGCATTACATGCACCAACAAAAATCTGTACAATTGGTGAGGGTGCAATTTTGACAAGCAACAGATATGAAAGGTCAATAGGCAACAATTTGCAATCTCGTCCTGGGCCATTTATTGAATACATCACATTATAGTCACTGGCCTGATCGCAGTCCTTGATGTCATCGTACTCCTATTAATACTTTTTATGTGCATTGCGAGCAGTGAAAACTTAGTACATTACAGCGCAAGGTTAACAAGGGTAAATCCCAGGCATGTGCAACTGCTAGTGATTAATGGCCCCACAGATTTGAGGAAGCAATATTTGTGAAAAACAATTAATACATATCTTCAAGCAATTAGAGTGACAAAGCCATACAGCATGGAAACAGCCATTTGGCTTAACATGTCCAAGCTGACCAAGATGCTCAATCTAATCTAGTACCAGTTATCTGCGTTTGGCCCATAAACCTTTCTTATCCATGCACCAGTCAAAATATTTTTAAAATGTTGTTATTGTACCTTCTTTAATTACTCCCTCTGGCAGCTGGTCCCATATACCCACCACCCACCCTCTATGTGAAAACATTGCTCCTCTGGTTTCTATTAAATCGTGCCCAACCGCTCCCTCTGGCTCAGGCCCTCGAGTCCATGCACATACTTAAAAATCTTCTCTGTGCCCTTTCCAGCTTATTGAAATCTTTCATAGGGGTGGATGACCAAAACTGAGCACAGTACTCCTTTTGAGGCCTCAGCAGTATCTAGTTTAACTGTAACATAATGTCCCAACTTCTTTACCTGACTGATGAAGGCCAATGTGCCAAAAGCTTTCAACAATCTATCAACTTGCGATACCACTTTCAGGGAACTATGTGCTTATATTGCAAGATCCCTGTGCTCCACAGCACTCCCCATGGCTCCACCATTCTCTAAGAGGGTCTTGCCGCGGTTTGACTTCCAAAACTACCTCAGCTGCTGGCTGGGAAAGGTCAACAATTTCAAGCTAGTGTGTGCACATCTGTGAAGGATCTGTACTGACCCTATATTGATGCATGATAAAGAAAGCCCATTGGAACGTCTTTGAAAATTGAGGGATTCAGTATGGGCAGATACTCTTTTTTTGGCAGATATCAGTTTGTATAATGTATTTTATTGTGAGGTTATCGAGGTACAGTGAAAGCCTTATGTTGCATGCCAATCTGCCAGTGGAAAGACAAAACATGATTATATACGAGCCATTCACAGCGTACAGATACATGAGAGAATAACATTTAATGCAAGATAAAACCAGCAAAGTCCGATCTGGTAGTGAGCATACAGATTGGCTGCATCATGGCAATGCAAACACCCAGGATGAAAGAGATTCCACTGAGTAGTGTACACTGCCCGGTTCATAACAGGTACTGACCGCCACATCATTGAAAGGAACTCTAAGAGGCAATAATTTAAAAAACTGTCAATATTATCAAAAAGCCACATCAACCTGGTCACACTTTCATTTGATTGCTGCCAACAGGAAGAAGGAATAGAAATCTGAAAACTGTGACCTTCTTCCCAACAAACCACCAAGCTCTTGAACTTGAATTTCAATGGACTGTCTTTGGTTACACTGAGGACGATGGTTTGTTTTACACTAGTATACACTAGTAGCAAATAATTTTTAAAAATTGCTTATTTTTTAATGTGCATTTTAGCTTCAATGGGTCTGCTATGCTGCTTCAAGTAAGAATTTCATTGTTCCATTGTCAGCACAATACTACAGTTGGTGAGACCACACCTGGAGTATTGCGTACAGTTTTGGTCTCCAAATCTGAGGAAGGACATTATTGCCATAGAGGGAGTGCAGAGACGGTTCACCAGACTGATTCCTGGGATGTCAGGACTGTCTTATGAAGAAAGACTGGATAGACTTGTTTATACTCTCTAGAATTTAGGAGATTGAGAGGGGATCTTATAGAAACTTACAAAATTCTTAAGGGGTTGGACAGGCTAGATGCAGAAAGATTGTTCCCGATGTTGTGGAAGTCCAGGACAAGGGGTCACAGCTTAAGGATAAGGGGGAAACCCTTTAAAACCGAGACGAGGAGAACTTTTTTCACACAGAGAGTGATGAATCTCTGGAACTCTCTGCCACAGAGGGTAGTTGAGGCCAGGTCATTGGCTATATTTAAGAGGGAGTTAGATGTGGCCCTTGTGGCTAAGGGGATCAGGGGGTATGGAGAGAAGGCAGGTACGGGATACTGAGTTAGATGATCAGCCATGATCATATTGAATGGCGGTGCAGGCTCGAAGGGCCGAATGGCCTACTCCTGCACCTAATTTCTATGTTTCTATGTTTGATTCTTGACCATCTTCTTCACATTCCATCCTGAACTGGAAATAAATTGCAATACCTTCCCCAGTTCCGAATCCATATCATGAAGCACTCCCCAGCCTAAGCCCCGGAGGCATCGCAGTACTTAATTTGCTGGACATTAGGGACAGGTAATACACACCAGCTTTGCAAATGATCACAGAAGTTGGGAGGTCATGTTGCAGTTACATAAGATGTTGGTGATGCTGCATTTATAGTATTGTGTTCAGTTCAGGACACCATGTTATAGGAAAGGTGTACTCGTTGGCAAGGCACAGAGAAGATTTACGAGGATGTTGTCAGGACTCGAGGGCCTGAGCTATAGGGAGAGGTTCAGGCTGGGACTCTATTTCTTGGAGCGCAGGAGGATGAGGGGGTGATCTTATAGAGGCGTATAAAATCATGAGAGGAATAAATCGGGTAGACGCACGGTGTCTCTTGCCCAGAATAGGGGAATCAAAAGCCAGAGGACATCGCTATAAGGTGAAGGGGAAAACATTTAATAGGAATCTGAGGGGGTAACTTTTTCACATGGGTGGTGGGTGTATGGAACGAGCTGCCAGAGGTGGTAGTTGAGGCAGGGACTATTGCAACATTTAAGAAACAATTGGACAGGTATATGGATAGGACAGGTTTAGAGGGATAAGGGTCAAATGCAGGCAGGTGGGACTAATGTAGATGGCACATGTTGGTTAGTGTGGGCAAGTTAGGTCGAAAGACCCGTTTCCACGATGTATTACTCTGGCTCTATAAATCCTGAAAAATTGATTTAAAAAAGGCCTTAAAAACCTTTCCTTGCTATATATATTTTTTTATACAACAACCAAAATAAATTTTATTTAATAACACCTTCCAGGTGGTTGAGGCAACTGGGGGCTTATCTAATAAATGTCAATCTTAAACTTTGAACTTTTCATGGAAGAACTGCAAAGATGAAAATATTGACATTTATTAGATAAGCCTGCTGTTGCCAGAGCTACCTTGTAAGCTTTCAGTTACACTTGAGCACACCACAAATTAAGTCATGGACATTTCTGAAGCATCATTGCTTGGTTACTGGAATACTGTGAGAATAATTTATACAGTGAAGTTATCTGCACCACCAATTATTTAATTCTGCCTTTTTGTGGATTTAAAAATCACCTCTACTGAATGTCCTAATTGAATATATTAAGAATTTAAATAAACTTCCAGGTGCATTAACTATATGGAAGGAACAAGTGATCCATTGAATTTCAAATCAGGGTTTTGAGTGGATCCTAAAATTAAAACCTTGTAGTGTTTGGTCTCAAGATGGTGTTGTACTACTGTACTACTGTAACCAGTGCAAACTGCAATAATGTCCCAAGTTGACATCAAAATTCTTCCATTTATTTTTTATCCAGTATTCCAACATCTGAATTGATGTTCCGAATAAAATTGTAATTTTCTTTTTATTTATACATCTGCATCATTGATAACTGGACAGATATCACCTGTTTCTTTAATAAATAACTTCAGATGCTGATTTACAAAAAAGACACCAAGTGCTGGAGTAACTCAGTGGGTCAGGTTGCATGGAAGGGTGATGTTTCTAGTCGGGGGCCCTCGGGTTCCTGTTCCCTTTACTATTTTGGGGAAGTTACGTGTTCAACCTGAACTATTGTCAGTTCTCCATAATAACATTGCTAGGAATGCTAATCTGGCAGATAGGGAGACTGTGAGCATGAGTCTGGTTTATATTACTTATACAATGAAGCAAATTCTTGATCACAATGCTAATCTCCGATGCAATCTGCCTTACCACATTAATACATCGTAATTCATTTAAATAACCACAACAATGTTTAAGACTTTGTCAACACATTAAAGGAAATAATAGATCTCCTTTCAGACATAGGAAATAAAGTTATTACTGCCACGGTACTTTATGGATAAAGAAAACAATTTTGTGAATTATAGTTCATAAAACAGAAACGTTCTAATACTCCACAACTTTGCAGACCCCAGCAGTTTGTTTTTTAATATATTCCTTGCTGTTTTTCATACCATTGTTCTATCTGGACATTTGTTCAGTAGGTTGATAAGTCTTCACATGTAGTGTTTCCCTATGCCAGACTTATAAATCTGTCCTTTGTTGTATTGAACTTACTTTTGCTTCTGGTATTCCTACTAATACATAACGTTTTCTGCAGCTACAATTCTCAGATATCATGTTCAGGTTAATGCTGGATTCCTGTTATACCAAAGGTCAGGAAAGGTAAATTAAACCAACTCTTCAATTACTGTTGGGGGCCAAAGCAGAAAATACTGGAAATATTCAGCAAGTGTAGCAGCTTCTGTGGAAAGAGAATGAGTTAACATTTCAGATCTGATACCATTCATCAGAATTTATATTTATACTTAGCATCTCAATCTGTGTGATGCTGCCTTCCAGCTGTAAATTTATAACAAAGGTCCTATCTAACTTCTCAGATGGATGTAAAGTAATCCTGGACATTGAGCTGATGAATCCATGAACAGATTTGATATGCTCATAACAGGTTTAGGCAGAGGAAATAGAGAGAATCTGTTTGCGTGAGCAAATGAAGGACAGATTTGGCATGGATAGTAAAGGGGATGTGAGGAGAAATTAGTAACAATCCAAAACCTGTAATCTTTACTGTAAAATTACTGAAAGCAGAATCAATCAAAGCCACGAAAAGTGAGTTGCAATTACCCTTGAGCAAAAAATACCTTGCTGAGGTCTCAGGAAAGTTCAGTGGTGGAACTGAATCAATTGGCATTGGGGAGCCGCCAGCCTGGACTCAGAGGCAAATAACAATAGACAATAGGTGCAGGAGGAGGCCAATTCAGCCCTTCGAGCCAGCACCGCCTTTCACAATGATCATGGCTGATCATCCACAATCAGTACCCCGTTCCTGCCTTCTCCCCCGACTCCACTATCTTTACGAGCTCTATCTCTTTCCATCGAGTTGTGCTGCGTGTCGGCTGCCTCCTCAGCAGCGGGATGTTTCCTGCCTCTAGCATGTCCAAACCCTTAATAATACTATGTTTTAATGAGATCCACTCTCATCCTAAATTCCAGAGTATACAAGGCCAGCCGCACCATTCTATCAACATATGACAGGCCCACCATCCGGGGAATTAATCTTGTGAACCTACGCTGCACTCCCTCAATAGCAAGAATGTCCTTCCACAAATTTGGAGTCCAAAACTGCACACAATACTCCAGGTGTGGTCTCATTAGGGCCTTGTACAACTGCAGAATGACCTCTTTGCTCCTAAACTTAACTCATCTTATTATGAAGGAAAACATGCCATTTGTTTTGTTCACTGCCTGCAGTACCTGCATGCTTACTTTCAGTGACTGATGAACAAGGAACCTCAGATCTCGTTGTACTTCCCATTTTCCCAACTTGACACCATTCACATAATAATCAGCCTTCCTGCTTTTGCCACCAAAGTGAATAACTTCACATTTATCCACATTAAACTGCATCTGCCAACTAACCCAACCTGTTCAAGTCATCCTGCATCCCCACAGCATCCTCCTCACAGTTCACACTGCCACCCAGCTTTGTGTCATCAGCAAATTTGCTAATGTTACTTTTAATCCCTGCATCTAAATCATTAATGTATATTGTAAATAGCTGCGGTCCCACCACCGAACCTTGCAGTACCACACTGGCCACTGCCTGCCATTCTGAAAGGGACCCGTTAATCCCTACTCTTTGTTCAAGTTCAAGTTCAAGTGAGTTTATTGTCATGTGTCCCTGTATAGGACAATGAAATTCTTGCTTTGCTTAAGCACACAGAACACAGTAGGCATTTACTACAACACAGATAAGTGTGTCCATATACCATAATATAAATAGATACACACATGAATAAACTGATAAAGTGCAAATAACAGAAAATGGGTTCATAATAATCAGAGTTTTGTCCGAGCCAGGTTTAATAGCCTGATGGCTGTGGGGAAGTAGTTATTCCTGAACCTGGTCATTGCAGTCTTCAGGTTCCTGTACCTTGTGCCTGAAGGTAGCAGGGAGATGAGTGTGTGGCCAGGATGGTGTGGGTCTTTTATGATACTGCCAGCCTTTTTGAAGCAGCGACTGCGATAAATCCCCTCGATGGAAGGAAGGTCAGAGCCGATGATGGACTGAGCAGTGTTTACTACTTTTTGTAGTCTTTTCCTCTCCAGGGCGCTCAAATTGCCGAACCAAGCCATGATGCAACCAGTCAGCATGCTCTCTACTGTGCACTTGTAGAAGTTATATAGAGTCTTCCTTGACAAACCGACTGTCCGTAATCTTCTCAGGAAGTAGAGGCGCTGATGAGCTTTCTTGATAATTGCATTAGTGTTCTCGGACCAGGAAAGATCTTCAGAGATGTGCACACCCAGGAATTTGAAGCTCTTGACCCTTTCAACCATCGATCCGTTGATATAAATGGGGCTGTGGGTCCCCATCCTACTCCTTCCAAAGTCCACAATCAGTTCCTTGGTTTTGCTGGTTTTGAGGGCCAGGTTATTGCACTGGCACCATATGCACAGTTGCTCGATCTCTCTTCTATACTCTGACTCATCCCCATCAGTGATACGTCCCACAACAGTGGTGTCATCAGCGAACTTGATGATGGAGTTCGCACTGTGACTGGCTACGCAGTCATAAGTATAGAGTGAGTACAGCAGGGGGCTGAGCACGCAGCCTTGAGGTGCTCCCGTGCTGATTGTTATCAAGGCTGACACATTTCCACCAATACGAACAGACTGTGGTCTGTGAGTGAGGAAGTCGAGGATCCAATTGCAGAGGGATGCGCAGAGACCCAGTTCTGCGAGTTTGGTAACCAGCTTGGAGGGGATGATTGTATTAAATGCCAAACTGTAATCGATGAATAACAGCCTGACATATGAGTTTTTGTTGTCCAAGTGGTCCAGAGCGGAGTGGAGGGCCAGTGAGATCGCATCCACTGTTGATCTGTTGTGGCGGTAAGCGAACTGCAGTGGGTCCAGGTTTTTGTCGAGGTAGGAGTTGATATGCTCCATGATCAACCTCTCAAAGCACTTCATCATCACCGGCGTTAGTGCCACTGGTCGATAGTCATTGAGGCACGTCACCTTACTCTTCTTGGGCACTGGTATAATTGATGCCCTTTTAAAGCAGGTGGGGACCTCAGACCTCAGAAGTGAGAGGTTGAAAATGTACGTAAAAACTCCAGCCAGTTGGTCCGCACAGGTTTTTAGAACACTACCGGGTATACCATCAGGTCCAGGTGCTTTGTTTCCTGTCTGCCAACCAATTTTCTATCTGTCAGTACCCTACCTCAAATACCATGTACTCTAATTTTGCCCACTGATCTCCTATGTGGGACCTTATCAAATGCTTTTTGAAATTCTAGGTACATTACATCCACTTGTCCATTTTCCTAGTTACATCCTCAAAAAATTCCAGAAGATTAGTCAAGCATGATTTCCCCTTCGTAAATCAATGCCGACACAGACCAATTCTGTTACTGCTATCCAAATGTGCTGCTATTTCATCTTTTATAATTGACTCCAGCATCTTCTCCACCACCGATGTCAGGCTAACTGGTCTATAATTCCCTGTTTTCTCTCCCTCCGTCTTTCTTAAAAAGTGGGATCACATTAGCTACCCTTCAATCAACATGAACTGATCCTAAATCTTTAGAACATTGGAAAATATCACCAATGCATCCACGATTTCTAGAGCTACTTCCTTAAGTACCCTGGGATGCAGACTATCAGGCCCTGGGGATTTATCAGCCTTCATTCTCATCAGTCTACCCAACACCATTTCCTGCCTAATGTGAATCTCCTTCAGTTTCTCGATCACCCCAGATCCTCTGGCCACTAGTAAATCTGAGAGATTGTGTCTTCCTCAGTGAAGACGGATCCAAAGTACCTGTTCAACTTGTCTGCCATTTCCTTGTTCCCCATAATAAATTCACCTGTTTCAGTCTTCAAGGGTCCAACTTTGGTCTTAACTATTTTTTTTCCTCTTCACATACCTAAAGCAGCTTTTACTATCCTCCTTTATATTCTTGGCTAGCTCACCTTCGTACCTCATCTTTTCTCCCCGTATTGCCTTTTTAGTTATCTTCTGTTGCTCTTTAGAAGTTTCTCAATCCTCTGGCTACCCGCTCATCTTTGCTATGTTATATTTCTTTTTTTATTTTTACACTGTCCCTGACTTCCCTTGTCAGCCACGGTCACCCCTTACTCCACTTGGAATCTTTCTTCCTCTTTGGAATGAACTGATCCTGCACCTTCTGTATTATTCCCAGAAATATCTGCCATTGTTATTCCACTGTCATCCCTGCTAGGGTATCTTTCCAGTCAACTTTGGCCACCTCTCCCCCCCATGGCTCCATTGTCCCCTTTGTTTAATTGTAATACTGACACTTCCGATTTTCCCTTCTCCCTCTCAAATTGTAGATTAAAACTGATCATGGACATCAACAACTCTTGGACTGCATGCCCTCCTGATATTCTAACAATCTTGCAATGTCAACATGAAGAGATCATTTGGCAATTCAATGCTCAAGGCAGGATCTAGCGTTGAGAATTACTCTTATTAGGAAATTAATGCTTTGCTGTTTTCCAGGCAGAGCTAGAATGAGTCATTCTCAATTAAAGCAGAATATGAGGAAATGAACATTTCTATTCACTTCACTCCTAAAAGTGGCAAAGTTATTTTGGTAAATAAAAAATGAACATGCCACAAAATAGTGATATTGTTAAAAACAAAACAAAACAGGAGAATGCTCAGATACAAAGATGACAGTGTTGCACTGACCTAGTTGATGCTTACACTACTTTTCAGTTGCATGTTCTCTTGGGCTTTGCTGAATTATTGTGCATGTTTTTTTTAACGTCAGGTCACAGCAGAGAGTATAGCCTGCTGGCTGGTGTGATTGCTCTGGTTCTAGTTGCTTTGTTTCTTGTCTCTGAAGCTGCAAAGAAGAGCATGCACTCTCGTGGGCCTCTTTCTGTTGAGCTGCTATGTATGCAGCAGGCCCGAATATAATTAAACCAAGTCAACATAGTTTTATGAAATGTAAATCAAGTTTGACAAATTTGCACAAATTCTTTCAGGATATAACTTGGAGAGGAAACTGAGGAAGTATTTCAATTTCCATTTGACTAGGTGCAACAACAGAAGCTTGTACATAGACGTAATGCCAGTGGTACCAGAGGAAATGTCACACATTACAGAAACAGGCCCTTCAAATAGGATTAGCTTGGTCCTCCATGCTAACCAAGATGCCATCAACTATGCATTTGGCCACATTTGGGTAAAATCCCTCTAAACCTTTCATATCCATGTACCAATCCAAGTGTCGTTTAAATGTTGGTGTAGTATCTGCCTCAACTACCTATTCTGAGGATACGGAGTTGGATGATCAGCCATGATCATATTGAATGGCTGTGCAGGCTCGAAGGGCCGAATGGCCTACTCCTGCATCTATTTTCTATGTTTCTATGCTTCTGGCAGCTCATTCTACACACCTTCCACCCCGAGTAAAAAAGTTGTCCCTCAGGCTCCCATTAAATCTTTTTGCTCTCACCCATAGCCTATGTCCTCTTGTTCTTGGTTCACCTACTCAAAATAAAAAAGAAACTCAACCTATCTATTCCCATCATGATTTTATACACCTCTATAAGAGCATCCTTCAGCCTCTGTGCGTCAAGTCCGAGCCTACCTTTCCCTATAGCTCAGCCTTCAAGTCCCAGCAACATCCTCATAAATCCTCTCTGCACTTTTTCCAGTTTAATAGCAGGGTGACCAAAACGTTCCAAATGTGGCCTCATCGTTGTACCGCTGCTGGCAAATTCATTTCACTTGCATTTTATGAGCAATGTGACGAATAAAAACGTATTGTATTGTATTGTATCAATGTCTTATACAATTGTAATGCAAAACCCTATACTCACAACCCTGACTGACGACGGCCAATGTACTAAACATATGCTTTACCACCCTAGCTACCTGTGACATAAGTTTCAGGGATCCATGCAATTGTGCTTCTAAATCTCTTTTTTTTTTTTTTTTGAAAATATTTTTTATTGGAGATAGGTACATAATCTATTACATCATTACTGTCTTACATTTTTAAATTGATAATATTGTCAGTTATTATTACATTGTCTCCAATACTTTTTACCTTTTTCTTCATTTTTTTTTAAACTAGATAGAACTAAAGAGATAGATGAAGTAGAGGAAGAAAAGAAAGAAAAGAAAAAATAAAAAAAAAACACAAAAAAAAAAAAAAAAAAGGGGGGGGAAAGAGGTAGTTAAAGAAGAATGGAAAAATTTGTTAAAACTAAAAAAACATTGTTCGAGATATGTTCGTACATTTCAGAGTGTAGCATTTCATCCAATCTTTAGCCCGAGTGCTAGTCAGGTTCCTGTGCTGAACTATTCTGGCCCTTTAAGTAATCAATAAAAGGAGACCATGTTCCAACGAATAATTCCGGTTTGTCCAACAGGGAAAATCTAATTCTTTCCACGTTTAAGGTCGCCGTCATTTCTATAATCCACATTTTGATTGTGGGGGCCGTAGGGCCTTTCCAAAATTTTAGGATTAATTTTTTTTCCTGTTATTAAACTATAATCAATAAAGTTTCTTTGTGTTATTCTAAATGTTTGATTTAATTCTAATATTCCGAGTATTATTAATTTTGGATTTGGTTCCAATTGTGTGTTGGTTACTTTGGATATTATACTAAAAATATTTACCCAGGATTTTTTAATTTTTGTACAGTTTGCAAACATATGCGATAACGTAGCTTCTAAATGTTGACATTTATCACATATATGTGAGATATGTTGAAAAATTTTATGTAATTTTGTTTTTGAGTAATGTAACCTATGTATTACTTTAAATTGTATTAGAGAATGTCTGGCGTTTAGTGAACACTGATGTATGTGTTGGAAACTTTCTTCCCAAGTGTCTTTCGTTATTACTTGATTTAATTCTTTTTCCCATGATTGTCTGTGTAAGTCCGTTGAAGGAATGTCACTGTCTAATAAGATATTATATATATAAGATATTAATGTTTCTGTATTAGGATGTTTGTTCCAACATTCATCAAGAATTTCTGAGTTTCTAATTCGAAAATTTTGAGAATTCGATTTTACATAATCTCTAAGTTGAAGATATCTGAAATAATCATTTCCTCGAAGTCCATAAGTCTGTTGCAACTCCTGAAATGTCAGAAAGGTGCCTTCCTTGTAAAGTTGTCCCATATTTTTAATTCCATAATTCTTCCATTGTGTAAAACCCCCGTCTAAACATGAAGGCTTAAACAACGGATTATTCACAATTGGAAGAAAAAGTGATAAGTTATCTAATTTTAATGTCTTTTTTAATCGTTTCCAAATTCTTATAGCACTAAATATTATAGGGTTTTCCCTGTAAATTTTTTTGTTTAATTTAGACGTAGCAAATAATATCGAACCAATATCAAAAGGTATACAATCTTCCTTTTCCATTTTTAACCAGTCTGGTGCTTCTAAATCTCTCTGGGCTACAACACCTCCCTGGGCCCTACCATTCACTGCAGAGGTCTTGCTCTGGTTTGACTTTGCAAAATGCAGAACACATAACTGCATTAAACTCCATTAGCCATTTCTCTTTCCACTTGCCCAGCTGATTAATATCCTGCTGTAAATTTTTAAATATCTTTGCTGTCTGTAATAGTATAATCTGCAAATTTACTTATCATGCCCTGTACATTCTCACCCAAATCGTTAATAAAATTGTTCAAACAATAATGGCCCCATTGCCTGTGATCATATTAAATGGTGGGGCTAGTAGGGAGGACCTGATTGCCTACTCTTCACTAATATTCTTGTCTTCTTATGTGCTCCAGGTAGAAATCTAAGCCGTTACATGTACCATGCACCTCAGCACTATTAAACCATGCCCACATATTTTATTTTTTTTTCTTTATAGAAATGCATGCCCACATATAGTGCATTTCATACTGCATACATTGCATGTAATGTATTATACAGTATGGTTTCTTCTTCCTCTTTGGCCTCTGACGAGGTCAAGGATAACTTGCTTTGATTCTGCTTTGCATGTTCTGATCCTATGTGGGAAATGCAGATATCCAGTAAATACATGCCTAATCGACCCATTCTTTCACCATATGTCAGTCCCGCCACCCCAGGAATTAACCTGGTGAACCTGCGCTGCACTCCCTCAATAGCAATAATGTCCTTCCTCAAATTAGTTGACCAGAATTGCACACAATACTCCAGGTGCAATATCACCAGGGCCCCGTGCAACTGCAGTCGGACCTCCTTGCTTCAAAACTCAAATCCTCTCACAATGCAGGCAAAGATGCAATTAGTTTTCTTTGCTGCCTGCTGTACCTGAATGATTACTTTCAATGACTGGTGTACAAGCACACCCGGGTCTCGTTGCACCTCTTTTCCTAATCTGACACCATTCAGATAATAATCAGCCTTCCTGTTCTTGCCACCAAAGTGGATAACCTAACATTTATCCACATTATACTGCATCTGCCCACTCACCCAACCTATACAATTCACAATGCAGCCACATAGCATCTTCATCGCAGCCCACACTGCCACCCAGCTTTGTGTCACCCGCAAACTTGGAGATATCACATTTAATTCCCTCGTACAAATCAACTATATTACTAAAACTAAGATCATGACCGCTTTCGACTTGCTGTTTCATGATTTCCGAAAGCACCCCGCCACTTATGGCCATCATTTTTGACTACCTCACTAAGAGTCCCCCTCCGCCAGACTGGGCCAGAGGAATTATCCCATCGATGAAAAATGAGAGAGTTATTAATGGATTTTTAAAAATTGCCATTCTCTCTGCTGGCGGCAGGGGGAGGGACTATAAAACCCGGAAGTGTCGTGCCTCACTCAGTCTCAGCAAGATGGAGGACACGAGAGGGTCATGGCTCTCTGAGCTGCAAATAATACTGAACGCATGTCTACTCCACGGTGAGTCCTCTCAATGTTGTTGTAAAGTGGCTGCCAAATTGTTTGCCTTGCCTTTTAAAAACATTTGTTTTTAGAAATGGATTAGGCTGAAAAGTGGCTGCCAAAATGTTTGCCTTGACTTTTAAAAACCTTTGTGTTCAGAAAATGGATTTGGCTGTCAAGTGGCTGCCAAAATGTTTGTTTTCCCTTTTAAAAAGATTGCGTTCAGAAAATGGATTTGGCTGTCAAGTGGCTGCCAAATTGTTTGCCTTGGTTTTTTAAAATCATTGCAACAGTTTTTGGATGGATAAAGCGTGAATAAACATTTTATTTGATCAGGACTGTGTTTAATTGCAAAATTGACATTCATTCGCTTAGTGGCAAGATGGCGCCGATGATGCCATTTCCGGTTAGCGTCATGATGGCGCTGACTGCGTCATTTCCGGTTCATGCCAAGATGGCGCTGACTGCAGAAGGCATAGTGAAGACGTCGTTGACTAATTCAAGAGAGCCTGAGCCTGAGCCCGCTAGAATTTGGAAGATTGAGGTCTTAGAAGATCTTATAGAAACTTACAAAATTCTTAAGGGGTTGGACAGGCTAGATGCAAGAAGATTGTTCCCGATGTTGGGGAAGTCCAGAACAAGGGGTCACTGTTTAAGGATAAGGGGGAAGTCTTTTAGGACTGAGATGAGAAAAACATTTTTCACACAGAGAGTGATGAATCTGTGGAATTCTCTGCAACAGAAGGTAGTTGAGGCCAGTTCATTTACTACATTTAAGAGGGAATTTGATGTGGCCCTTGTGGCTAAAGGGATCAACGGGTATGGAGAGAAGGCAGTTACAGGATACCGAGTTGGATGATTAGCCATGATCATATTGAATGGCGGAAAGGTCAAAGGGCCGAATGGCCTATTCCTGCACCTATTTTCTATGTTTCTATGTGTGCCTGAGTGTGTGTGTGTGTGTGTGTGTGTGTGTGTGTGTGTGTGTGTGTGTGTGTGTGTGTGTGTGTGTGTGTGTGTGTGTGTGTGTGTGTGTGTGTGTGTGTGTGAGTGTGAGTGGAAGGGTCTGTGTGTTATCAACAAATAACAAATAGTACAAATAATATAGTCTTTCGTAGTTCAGGGCTTATTTGTTCCGTTTAATAGCCTGATGGCTGTCAGGAAGAAACTGTTCCTCAATGTGGATGTTACAGTTTTCAGTTTACAAAAGTCGGACGGGACTCCAGAAGTTGGGCATAAGTCAATCAGTCCACAAGCCGTGATTCAGTCTGTCAGTCCAGAGGCCATGAGTCAGTCAGTTAGTCAGTCCAGAGACCATGAGTTAGTCCCAAGGCAGTGAGTCCAGAGGCCATGTGTGGGTCCCCACCTCAAGACGCTGACCTCCGTCTGGCTATAGGATGCTCCCTCTCCTGAAGCCGCCCCCATCTCCCGCTACAGGATACCTCCTCCCTCATCAACCTATGAGAGTCCATACCTGAAGCCCTCCCTCGGCTGCAGGAAGTTTGCCACCCCCAAGCCTGACAGCCCCCACCTCAAATAAATGTTTTGCACAAATTCTTCAGTGATTTTCTCCAGAGGATTGTGAATTACAACAAATTACATCCGCTCAATCTCTCTATATTAAAATTGTCTCTTTTTTTATCAATAGCAAATAGCCATCAAGAGGCAGTGAGCAGCAGAACACAACAAGAGACACAACAAGAAATAACTTAATAATGGTCATCTTTTTAACATTTAAATTGTTCTTATATTTTAAGGGTAATTCACATTTTAAACTTTAATAAATCCTTTTTCCACTTTTCATGCCTGCATGTTCTTCATCACAATGGGAACCTAATAGGCAGTAATAGCTGTTCTATGGGAGAGCCACTAAGAGTACATGGGGAGAGACTGTGGGGAGATGGACTGAATGCATGGAGGGGGTGCTTTCTGGAGTGCTAGTATGAGTGTTGTGGGCTGAAGGGACTGGTTTCCAGAGGGCTAGTATGCAAATTGTGCGCCAAATGGATTCTTGGGCTGGCGTCTCAGTCAATCAAGCCTGTTGTGCTGGCAACTCACTCACTCACGGCTGGTGGGCTGGTAGTTGACTCACGGCTAATCCTTGAAATTCTATTTCAAGCAGGGTGCAAGGCCACCAAATTCAAGTGCAGTTTAATACCATTTGAAGTAGGGTGCAAAGCCACTAAAGACAGCGAGTCGTGACCTCTCCCTTCTCCATCTTGCAGAGACTGAGCCACTCCCACATTTCTGGGTTTTATAACCCCTCCCCCCACCGGAAAAGGTGTGGCTTTCATGGAGTGATTGACAGGAGAAAGATACTCAACATAAAAAAAAACTAATAACACTTTTATTTTTCCATAGCTCCATAGCTCCATAGATGCTGCTGCACCCGCTGAGTTTCTCCAGCTTTTCTGTGTAACCTTCGATTCTCCAGCATCTGCAGTTCCCTCTTTAACACTTTTATTTTTCATTGATGGGAAGAATTCTCTGCACCCGCTCAGCGGAGGGGGACGGAGTAAGATGGCCAAAAATCACAGCCGTACGTGGTAGCGTTTTATCTAAAATCAATATACAGTGCAAACAGGAAGTAAGTGCATTTCCTGTGGTGCCATTTAACTTCAAGCCAATGAACCCATGCCACCATTTGCAGTAAGTGGTGTCTTTCAACTTCAAGCCACACCCAATCCACACTCAAGCCATCATTTGCAGTAAGTAGTGTCTTTCAACTTCAAGCCACCATTTGCAGTAATAGCGCCTTTCAACTTCATGCCACCATTTGCAGAAAGTGGTGTCTTTCAACTTCATGCCACCATTTGCAGTAAGTAATGCCTTTCAACTTCAAGCCAAAACACCCAAGCCACCATTTGCAGTAAGTAGTGCCTTTCAACTTCAAGCCAAAACACCCAAGCCACCATTTGCAGTAAGTAGTGTCTTTCAACTTCATGCCACCATTTGCAGTAAGTAGTGCCTTTCAACTTCAAGCCACAATTTGCAGTAAGTAGTGCCTTTCAACTTCAGGCTAATGCACCCACGCCCCCCAGTTGCAGTAAGTGGTGTCTTTCAATTTCAAGCCACACCCAATCCACCATTTGCAATAAGTAGTGCCTTTCAACTTCAAGCCACACCCAAGCCACCATTTGCAGTAAGTAGTGCCTTTCAACTTCAAGCCAAAGCAGCCAAGCCACCATTTGCAGTAAGTAGTGCCTTTCAATTTCAAGACACACCCAAGCCAAGCCAAGCCAAGCGGGGGAGCGCTAGTATGAACCATTTTAGAACCAATAGACTTTTTTTTGCAAGCTTTAGAACCAATAGTCATTTTTTTTTGCAAGCTTTAGAACCAATAGACATATTTTGCAAGCTTTAGAACCAATAGACATTGTTTTGCAAGCTTTAGAACATTTTTTGCAAGCTTTAGAACCAATAGACATTTTTTTGCAAGCTTTAGAACCAATAGACATTTTTTGCAAGCTTTAGAACCAATAGAGACGCTTTTTGCAAGCTTTAGAACCAATAGACATTTTTTGCAAGCTTTAGAACCAATAGACATTTTTTTGCAAGCTTTAGTACCAATAGACATTTTTTTTTTTTGCAAGCTTTAGAACAAATAGAGACACTTTTTGCAAGCTTTAGAAACAATAGACATTTTTTGCAAACTTTAGAACCAATAGACATTTTTTTGCAAGCTTTAGAACCAATAGACACATTCTGCAAGCATTTTAGAACCACTAAGGGCACTTACATTCAAGTAGACATGTGTTCAGTGTTATTCACAGCTCAGAGAAACGTGACCCTCTGCCTTCCTCCATCTTGAAGAGCGAGTGAGGCACACCACTTCCTTTTTTTTATAGTCCCTCCGCCATGCCGCCAGTGGGGGCAGCAGAGAGAATGGGGAATTTTGTAAAAACATTAATATCTCTGTCATTTCTAATCAACGGGAAAAATCCTCGGCACACATGCGGCAGAGGGGGTCTCTGAGCAAGGTGGCCAAAAATGATGGCCGTAGGTGGCGGCGTTCTCTCGGAAATTGCAGCACAGATGGCCAAAACCGGTCAAGAATAGACTTTTGTAATATAGATAACTGGGGTCCCAGCACCGAGCCTTGCGACACCACACTAGTCACTGCCTGCCATTCTGAAAAGGGCTCGTTAATTCCTACTCTTTGCTTCCCGTCTGCCCACTAGTTCTCTATCCATGTCAATACCCTACCCCAATATCATTTGTGCTAATTTTGCACACTAATCTCTTGTGTGAGACCTTTTGGAAGTCCAGATAATGAATTAGATCTGCCTTTGATTTGTACAAGAGCACGAGAAGGATTTTAAATTTGTGAACATTTGCAGGAAATCCATAATTTGATAACTTCAGCAAATTGTTGGGGAAATCAAGTATCCCCATTTTTCCCCGCTTATACATACCACTGTCCTGTCTGGGGGACCATTATATTGAATGGTCCATCTGGTTTCATCTGAAGGGAGAGTTTTAAACAGAAAGAGTTAGCCACACCAACGTAAGAATGAGGGTTTGTGCACAACATTTATTGGTCAAGGATCAGAGTGGTATTTTAATAACAATTTGGTCATGTTATATTTGACTTATATTTTACTTTTTATTCCAAATTAATTTAATTTCACTTTCAGCACCCTATCACCATTGAATTGTTTTTTTTTCTCTGAATGATTCGTGCTCCTTGACTAGTCTAGTAACATGCACTGTGCTCTCAAAGTAATGCCATGGATAAGCATGTTTGTAAATTCTTCAAAGTGACTTGTCAAAGGATTCAGACACCTCAACCGGAATTTGAAACTTATGGGAATGCATTATACATGCTGATTTAGTCTCTAGGAATGATCAAATGAGTCAATGTATAGGATTTTTTTCCCAACATCCACCCTTTTAACCTCAAAACAACTTTTTTTTTTTAATTTCTGTGAAAGTTGGCATCATTATTCAAACACACCTTGAATCCCTGAATAAAATGTCAAATTATTGAATATGTCAAATATTTAAAAAAGGACCATTAACAGATACATGGTAGACAAAAATGCTGGAGGAACTCAGCGGGTGAGGCAGCATCTATGGAGCAAAGGAAATAGGCAATGTTTCGGGTCGAGACCCTTCTTCAGTCTAAAGTAGTCTTGACCCGAAACGTTGCCCATTTCCTTCGCTCCGTAGATGCTGCATCATCCGCTGAGTCTCTCCAGCATTTTTGTCTACCTTCAATTTTCCAGCATCTGCAGTTCCTTCTTAAACATTAGCAAATACAATCTTCATTTTCTTCACATTATGTAAACTGCAATTATTTTGTGATTACTTCAAATCAACACAATTGTATCTACATAGAACCAAATTAGATCACAATTTATATGTTATAATTCTTATTGAAATGAAGCAAATATAATTATGAGCAGAAAGTTTAGAAATCTGATCTGAATTTGCTGGTGTTTTATAATGCATGAATCTTACTTTACAATTAATTTCAAAGCCATCAGTAGAGACACTGTACTGCCTTGAGAGAAGGATCAAGTGGCCAATTGTAATGATCTGTCACAAGCATTTCTGAGAACAAAACACAGCGGTGAAACTTTTGTGTTTTACTTGAATCAGCAGCAATGCTGGAACAATACAACAAAACTTAGTTTAACGATGCTTTTAAAATGGTGTGCTAACCTCTTATTTTCTTCACTGCAAGTTGCATCTGTATTAAACTAATAATAAATTTCCAAAGTATGCTTTAATTTTACAGTGAAGAATTTTTTAATGTTTATTCCTCTTCCCGCCTCAGATTATGCTTAATATTTACATAGAAACATAGAAATTAGGTGCAGGAGTAGGCCATTCGGCCCTTCGAGCCTGCACCGCCATTCAATATGATCATGGATGATCATCCAACTCAGTATCCCGTACCTGCCTTCTCTCCATACCCCCTGATCCCCTTAGCCACAAGGGCCACATCTAACTCCCTCTTAAATATTACGATGAGATATGTTATTTTTTACACTCACTTCAAAAGGAAGAAAATTGATGGTCCCATAGCCCCCAGTGACACAGTAACCATAGTCACACATCAGATCCTGCACGAGAGAGAATCCTTGGAAATGATCAGGCACCTGACTACGTTTTTAAAATGTCAGGCCGTTATTCATCAACGACAGCTCGGCATTCAACACCACCATCCACTCTGCTCATCCTCGACTTCTTCATTGGCAGCAAACAATCTGTACGATTAGCAACAATGCTTCTTCCTTGATAACCATCAGCACTTGAGTATCCCCAGGATGTAGCTCCATCCCCTGCTATTATCTCTATATTTATAACTGTGGAGCAGGTCATAGCTCCGATAACATCTTTAAATTTGCCAAGAATACCACCATTGCCTGAAGCCCTGGTCATTGTAGCCAGAGACTTCAATCAAGCCAATCTCAGGGAAGTACCACCAAAGTACTACCAGCATGTCTCTTGTCCCACCTTGGGCCAGAACATCCTCGACCACCGCTACACATCAATAACAGATGTTACTGCTCTGTCCCTTGGCCACATTTCGGGAAATCTGATCACTTAGCTGTGCTTCCGCTCACTGCCCACTAACAAAAATTGAAGCAGGAGGATCCAGTACAGATTTGTTAAATGCTGGTCAACAAACACAAAAGACATCTTTCGCGACTGCTTTGACTCAGTGGATTGGTCCATATATATCCGCAGCTAACCTGAATGAGTATGCCACTGCTGTAACTGACTTCATCAGCAAAGTCAATCCGAGTGGTGCCCAACCATGGATGAACCATGAGGTATATTCACAGGTTAAGGCCGGGTCCGCAACACACAAGTCAAACAATCCTGAGTGGTAAAAGAAGGCCCAATGTGATCTCCACAAAGCCATTGTGGATACCAAGAGACAATACTAGGACACACT
Organism: Leucoraja erinaceus; assembly: GCF_028641065.1. Lineage (NCBI taxonomy): Eukaryota > Metazoa > Chordata > Chondrichthyes > Rajiformes > Rajidae > Leucoraja > Leucoraja erinaceus. The sequence goes on from NC_073377.1 coordinate 39,441,146, forward strand.
TGCGTCACACAGAAAACCCGACAAGGTCTGAATAAGATAACTGACTGCAGGGCAAGCCCGGGCAACAGCATTGGCGACCCTACCCGATAAACTGAATGCTTACTATAGATAGACAAAAATGCTGGAGAAACTCAGCGGGTGAGGCAGCATCCATGAAGAGAAGGAATAGGCGACATTTCGAGTCAAGACCCTTCTTCAGGTAGCATCTATGGCGAGAAGGAATAGGTGACACTTTGGGTCAAGACCCTTCGTCAATGCATTCTATGCTTGCTTCAAACAGAAGGCCAACAGGGCAGTGACACCTGGCCCTTCAGACTCCAGTTTGTCTCTCCCCAGGGTGACAGAGGTTAGATCGGCCTTCGTGAGAGTAAACCCACGAAAAGTAGCTGACCCTGACGGACTTCCTGGTCGTGTACTTAGTAGCTGCGTGGACCAGCTAGTGGGAATATTTGCAGACATCTTTAACATCTCCCTACTCCGTTCTGAGGTTCCCACCTGCTACAAGAAGACCACCATCATCCTGGTGCTGAAGAAAAGCAAGACCTCTTGCCTAAATGACTGCAGTCCAGTGGCCTTGACATCCACCATCATGAAATGGTGAGGCTAGTTATGGAATGCATTAAATCCAATCTACCCAGTGGCCTTGATGCACAGCAGTTCGCCTACCACCACAACAGGTCCACGGACGATGCCATCGCCCTAGCCCTACACTCATCCCTGGAACACCTAGGTAAGAGAGACACTCGTGTCAGACTACTATTCATAGACTACAGCTCTGCCTTTACAATCACAATCATACTTTATTAACCAAGTATGTTTTGCAACATACAAGGAATTTCATTTGCCAAGTCAGTCATACAAATAAAAAGTAATGGATCACACAAAACACATTTTAACAAAAACATCCACCACAGAGACTCTTCCACATTCCTCACTGTGATGGAAGGCGAAAAAAAGTTAAATCGCTTCTCTATGCTCTCCCACGGTTGGGGCCCTTGAGCTTCACTCCCGTAACCGGCGGCAGGCCCTCCGCATCGAGGCGATCAGCTCCTGCATCTGGGTGAGATGTTAGTACCCCGTGCCGAATGATAAAACCCCACATCGGGGCTGTTTGAACCTTCCACGACGTTGGAGCTCCCAACATCTACGGCCTCTCCTGAGACTGCGAGCTCACGATGTAAAGTCCGCAGGCTGCGGTTGAAGTGATCCCAGGCAAGGGATTGACTCCGATGTAAGTCCACGCCCCGTGGTGGGCCCAAGGTCAGTCCAGCTTCATCGATGGTAGGCCGCAGAGCAACCGGAGATTGCGATTCGAAAATTAATCACATCTCCGGCAAGATAAAAAAAACTGAAAAAAAAGTTTACCCCGACCCCTCCCCCACATAAAACAAACCGGAGAACATCTACTCAAACTTTTATCACACACTAAAAATTAAAAAAGATGAAAAAATAGACTGTTGGCAGGGCTGCCAATCGTGCAGTGCCCCAGGCGGTATTTCCATTTTAATACCATTATACCATCCAAGCTTATCACCAAACTTGTGGGAATTGGAGTCAGCAGTCATCTCTGCAACTGGATCCTCAACTTCCTGACCAACAGACTCCAATCAGTGAGGATAGGGGACAAATCATCCTCTACAATAATCCACAAAACACGGGGTCTCTGCAAGGATGCGTTCTCAGTCCCTTTCTTTACTCCTTATACACTCACGACTGTGCAGCCATGTACAAATCTAATTCAATCTTCAAATTTACGAACAACACCACCATGATGGGCCAGATATTAAAAAATGATCAGATGGAAGATAGACACAAAATACTGGAGTAACTCAGCATGACAGGCAGCATCTCTGGATAGAAGGAATGGGTGACGTTTCAGATCGAGACCTTCTTCTGTCATGCTGGGGTACTCCAGCATGTTGTGTCTATCTTCGGTAGAAACCAGCGTCTGCATTTCCTTCCTACACAATGATGTGATGGAGTACAGGAAGGAGATTGAGAACCTCTTGTCGTGATGTGGAAACAACAACGTTTCTCTCAATGTCAGCAAGCCAAAGGAGATAGTGATCGATTTCACAAAGCAAAATGATGCACATAATCCAGTCTGCATTGACTGTGCTGAAGTATAGATGGTTGAAAAGTTCAAATTCGTGGAGTCAATATCACCGATGGCTTCTCCTGGACCACACATATTGAAGCAACGACAAAGAAAGCACACCAACGCCTCGACTTCCTTCAAAGACTTAGGAAGTTTGGTAAGTCCCCAAAAACTCTGAGCAACTTCTGCAGATGTGCCATAGAAAGCATTTTATTCGGAGGCATTACAGCTTGGTTTAGGAACAGCCCCATCCAAGACCGCAAGAAATTGTAGTAAACTGTGAATGCAGCCCAGACTATCACAGAAACTAACCTTCCTTCCATTGACTCCATTTATACCTCATGCTGCCTCCGCAAAGCCAGCAGCATAATCAAGGAGGTCGCACCCTGGCCACTCCCACTGCTCCCCTCTCCTAAAAAGTATAAAATTATAAAAAGTATGAAAACACACACCTCCAGATTCAGGGACAGTGACTTCCCAACTGTTATTAGGCAACTGAATCATCTGACTACAACTAAAGAGTTCACTGGTGCTCTCATTGGAGACCCTTGTACTATCTTTGATCGGACTTTACTGGCTTTATCTTACACTAAACGTTATTCCTTTATCATGTATCTATACACTGTAAATGGTTCAATTGTAATGATGTATTTAAGAAGGAACTGCAGATGCTGGAAAATCGAAGGTAGACAAAAGTGCTGGAGAAACTCAGCGGCCACGGCAGCATCTATGGAGAGAAGGAAATAGGCAACGTTTCGGGCTGAAACCCTTCTTCAGACTGATGTAGGGGGGTGGGCGGGGGGTGGTGAAGAAAGGAAAAAGGAAAGAGGAGCACGAGGGCTGAGGGACAGCTGAGAAGGGGAGGAGACAGCAAGGGCTACTGGAAAGTGGAGAATTCAATGTTTATGCCGCTAGGGTGCAGACTGCCCAAGCGGAATATGAGGTGCTGCTGCTCCTCCGATTTCTGCTGGTACTCACTCTGGCCATGGAGGAGGCCCAGGACAGAGAGGTCAGATATGGAATGGGAGGGGGAGTTGAAGTGCTGAGCCACCAGGAGATCAGGTTGGTTAACGCGGACCGAGCGGACGTGTTTGGCGAAACTATCGCCAAGCCTCCGCTTGGTCTCACCGATGTAGATCAGCTGACATCTAGAGCAGCGGATGCAATAGATGAGGTTGGAAGAGATGCAGGTGAACATCTGTCGCACCTGGAATGACTGCTTGGGTCCTTGAATGGAGTCGAAGGGGGTGGTAAAGCGCAAGTGTAGCATCTCTTGCGGTTGCAAGGGAAAGTGTCCAGGGAGGGGGTGGTGCGGGAGGGAAGGGAAGAATTGACTAGGGAGTTACAAAGGGAGCGGTCTTTGCGGAATGTAATAATGTATTGTCTGGTAGCCTGCAACAGAAGCTTTTCACTGTACCTCGGTACGCGTGACAATAAATAAAACTGGACTGAACGGAACTGAATATTGTTTGACAAATAATGAGTAACGATGTGTCAGAGTACAGGAGGGAGAGTTAAAGGAAAATAAATATATAATAAATTATTATAAATTATGGATAAAAAGGGTTCGATTAGGAACAGTCAACATGGATTTGTGCCTGGAAGGTCATGTTTGACTAATCTTCTTGAATTATTTGAAGAGGTTACTAGGGAAATTGATGAGGGTAAAGCGGTGGATGTTGTCTATATGGATTTCAGTAAGGCCTTTGACAATGTTCTACATGGATGGTTGGTTAAGAAGGCTCAATTGTTGTGTTTTAATGGTGGAGTAGCAGGATGGATTCAACTGAATGGAAGATACCAGAGAGTAATGGTGGATAACTGTTTGTCAGATTGGAGGCCGGTGGCTAGTGGGGTGCCTCAGGGATCTGTGTTGGGTCCACTGTTGTTTGTCATATACATCAATGATCGGGATGATGGTGTGGTAAATTGGATTAGTAAGTATGCAGATGATACTAAGATAGGTGGTGTTGTGGATAATTAAATAGATTTTCAAAGTCAACAGGGAGATTTAGGCCATTTGGAAGAGTGGGCTGAAAGATGGCAGATGGAGTTTAATGCTGATAAGTGTGAGGTGCTGCATCTTGGCAGGCCAAATCAAAATAGGACGTACATGGTAAATGGTAGCGAATTGAGGAATGCAGTTGAACAGAGGGATCTAGGAATAACTGCATAGTTACCCGAAGGAATCTCATGTAGATAGGGTGGTAAAGAAAGCATTTGGTGTGCTGGCCTTTATAAATCAGAACATTGAGTATAGAAGTTGGGATGTAATGTTAAAATTGTACAAGGCATTGGTGAGGCCAATTCTGGAATATGGTGTACAATTCTGGTCACCAAATTATAGGAAAGATGTCAACAAAATAGAGAGAGTACAGAGGAGATTTACTAGAATGTTGTCTGGGATTCAGCACCTAAGGTACAGAGAAAGGTTGAACAAGATAGGTCTTTATTCTTTGGAGCACAGAAGGTTAAGGGGGGGACTTGATAGAGGTCTTTAAAATTATGAGAGGGATAGACAGAGTTGATGTGGATAAGCTTTTTCCATTGAGAGTAGGGAAGATTCAAACAAGAGGACATGATTTGAGAATTAAGGGACACAACTTTAGGGGTAACATGAGGGGGAACTTCTTTACACAGAGAGTGGTAGCTGTGTGCAATGGGCTTCCAGTGGAAGTGGTGGAGGCAGGTTCGGTTTTATCATTTAAAAATAAATTGGATTGGTATATGGACTGGAAAGGAATGGAGGGTTATGGTCTGAGTGCAGGTAGATGGGACTAGGTGAGAGTAAGTGTTCAGCACGGATGAGAAGGGCCAAGATGGCCTGTTTCCATGCTGTAATTATTATATGGTTATAAATTATCGGTTCAACTAGGTAACCGAGACCATAAGAGCGCAAGTGTTCAACAAAATGATACCCAGTCTACGTTGAATATATTTGGAGCCGTACAGCACGGAAACAGGTCCTTCTGCCCAACGCCCATGCAAACCAGGATTTCTCAGAGAAACAAATGGAATGAGCAATTATTGTAACTTTAATAAAGTATTTATTATTATTATTATTATTATTATTCATGGTTTCAGCTTTCTCAGGCCCATTCTGAACTTATTTTCCCAAAACCTTCTTCCATTTGCCTCTATCTCTCTCTCTCTCTCTCAACTCTTCAGAATCTACCTAGTGTATAGTCATCAGTTTGCTGTCAAACATAGAAACATAGAAAATAGGTGCACGAGTAGGCCATTCGGCCCTTCGTGCCTGCACCGCCATTCAAGGACCACATCTAACTCCCTTAAATATAGCCAATGAACTGGCCTCAACTACCTTCTGTGGCAGAGAATGCCACAGATTCACCACACTCTGTGTCAAAAATGTTTTTCTCATCTCGGTCCTAAAAGACTTCCCCCTTATCCTTAAACATTGATAATGCACACATTGGGTAATTTGTGATGCTTTACAATGTTACAGTTATTATGTATGCAAGTTATTATGTTCTTGTTAGGTGACTTGCTTCTATTCCCAACCATCTTTACTTCATTTGCATAACTTATTTCCTTTTCAAATACTTCCATGGGATATTTTGGATCCATGTGAATTGACACTTTGGGCTTGACAGAAGTCTACCCTTTTGTGTGATGTCTGCTTCCACTCACATGGACTTGTTCAACTCACTATAACTTCCACAACTTGATCTGCTCAAAATACTGTGCCGTCAGTGTGACTACCATTACCAAATTACACTTTCCACTTTCAATTCCTTTGAACATAACAGGTTATTCAATATCTTTCTCCTCATATTTAAAACTCAAACTCTGCCATATATTCATATAGATTTTCACGAAGACAATCTCATTGCACTCCTCCCTCGCCCTTTGCTCAAGTGATTTCACATCATTAATGATTTGAATCTCTTTCTCTCTCTCCAATTAACTAACAGATCCTTCTTGATTATGTCTCCCATATAACCTCTCCATCACACCTTCACAACAGTCTTTCAATCTGCCAGCACAAGTGATATTGCTACTTCCACTGTCTTGATGCCAAATCAAACCAGCTATTACCATTTCCTACGAAGAGTCTCAAACTATTCCCTGACTTTTACGTCCGAAGTTCACTCACAGCACATCAAAAAAAAAATTCTACTTACAGACTTACAACACCCCTTTCAAAATATCAATGGCCCATCATTGGGCTTATCAATCACAACACTTCCAGAGTTACCTATTGCTCAACTATTGCCTTGCTTCCATGTTTAAGCATCAGTGGAGGTGGCCCTGTTTTATTCTGCTCAGTTAGGAAGCAATTACAGATGGGATATAAATGCCAGCATTTCTACCTATTTTCATATCCCAAGTAAACAATTTAAAAATAATACTTGCGGTTTTTCCAGAGGTGTGCCACTTTAGGCCTCTTATTTCTATCTGCATGCCTCCCTTTCATGATAGTATCACAAATCTCATGTACAACAGTAGGTAGAATGAATTAACATGCTGCCTGAAATGCAATGACAATGTGCGGATAAGGAGAAGCAATTTAAAAAAAAAAACATAAATTTCCTGGCAAAAGTCTTTATGTTGCACCTGTAAGTGGTGAATGAAAGAATCCATTAACCGCAGCTTGGGTACAATTTAATTACCCGAGCAGACAGAACTTGTACATCCATTTTCACCACAATAAAGCTGTACTTGTATCTGTACGAAATTACACAGTTGGACTCAAATTAGCGACTAACATTTATTTTGTGCATCTTTCAATTTCCCCAACAAGACTTACCCTAAACACAGTTTAAGGCAATATTTGTAGGAGCTTGTTCTCACCTATGTTGTCTTGTTACTTGCATTGTAACCATGACTATATTTTAATAAACATGCACGTGCTTAAAGTTACATAGAAACAATATGAAACCAAATATGATGAATTAATCATGTTGAATTAATCAAAATGCTTTCCCATTATACAGTAGTTGAGTTTGAACAATATATTAAATCAATTTAAATCAAATAGTAATGGACAAAAACAGAGGGTCAACGCGTTAAAATTCTGAATTTGGGCAAGTGAAATTTTGATAGTATTGGACAGGTAAGTTAATTGGAATAGCTTTGCAGGGAAAAGGACATTTTGAAAGGGAAAAGGACAAGAGTTCAAGGCATGCATGTTTCTGTTCAAGTGAAGGGCAAAGCTGGTGGGAATAAGGAAGCCTGGATGATGAATGAAATTGAAGAAATTGAGAAATTGAGGATCTGGTCAGAAAAAGAGACGTCTGGAGGACTGTCCATATTACGGTCGAGGAGGCACTGGACAAGCCAAGGTGTATGAAGCTAGATAAATCTACTGGGACTGTTCAGATACAGTATACCCGAGGATTTTGTGAGACAAAATTACAGAAGCTCTGGATGAAGTTCTGGAAGATTTCAGGGTGGCTACAGTGTGTCTCTGTTCAAGAAACATAGACATAGAAACATAGAAAATAGGTGCACGAGTAGGTCATTCGGCCCTTTGAGCCTGCACCGCCATTCAATATGATCATGGCTGATCATCCAACTCCGTATCCTGTACCTGCCTTCTCTCCATACCCCCTGATATCTTTAGCCACAAGGGCCACATCTAACTCCCTCTTAAATATAGCCAATGAACTGACCTCAACTACCTTCTGTGGCAGAGAATTCCAGAGATTCACCACTCTCTGTGTGAAATTTTTTTTTCTCATCTCGGTCCTAAAAGACTTCCCCCTTATCCTTAAACTGTGACCCCTTGTTCTGGACTTTCCCAACACCAGGAACAATCTTCCTGCATCTAGCCTGTCCAAGCCCCTTAAGAATTTTGTAAGTTCTATAAAATCCCCCCTCAATCTTCTAAATTCTATTGAGTACAAGCCGAGTCTATCCAGTCTTTCTTCATATGAAAGTCCTGACATCCCAGGAATCAGTCTGGTGAACCTTCTCTGTACTCACTCTATGGCAAGAATGTCATAGTTGTAATGCAATTGTGAACAAGAGTTGTAATGAAAAGCTTGGGAGATGCACAGCATCGCTTGCCCAGAGTAGGGGAAATCGAGGACCAGAGGACAAAGGTTCAAGGTGAATGGGAAAATATTTAATAGGAATCTGAGGGGTAACTTGTTCATACAAAGGGTGGTGGGCGTTTGGAACAAGCTGCCAGAGGAACGAAGCTGGGACTACCCAATGTTTAGGAAACAGTTAGACAGGTACATGGATAGGACAAGTTTGCTGGGACATGTTGACCTGCGTGGGCAAATTGGGCCAAGGGGGCCTGTTTCAACACAGTATCACTTTATGACTATAGGCCAGTGAGCAGTACCTTCGATCTAAGATAGCCATGTTACTTGAGAGTATTCTGAAGGCTAAAATATATATGCATTTGGGTGAACAGGGGCTGATTTGAGATGGTCAGCATGGTTCAGTATGTGGATCATCGTTTTTTATGAATCTGATAGGGTTTTCTAAAGAAGTAAACAAAAATGTTGACGAGGGCAAAGCCTCGACTTTGTCTGCATGGATTCCAGCAAGGCCTTTGTTAAGGTTCTGCTTGGTAACTACTCTGGAAGGTTAGATTTCATGGGATTTAGGGAGGGTTAGCTGACTGGACATGGAATAGCCTTCATGGAAACATAGAAAAATAGGTGCAGGAATATTCGGTCCTTCGAGCCAACACCGCCATTCAATATGATCATGGCTAATCATCTAAAATCAGTACCCCATTTATGCTTTTTCCCCATATCCCTTGATTTCTTTAGCCCAAGAGTTAAATCCAACTCTCTCTTGAAAACATCCAGTGAATTGGCCTCCACTGTCTTCTGTGGCAGAGAATTGCACAGATTCTCAACAATCTGGGTGAAATCTTTTTTCCTCATCTCAGTCCTAAATGGCTGACCCCTTATTCTTAAACTGTCACCCCTGGTTCTGGACTCCCCCAACATGGGGAACATTTTTCCTGCATCTAGCCTGTCCATAAAAACATAGAAATTAGGTGCAGGAGTAGGCCGTTCGACCCTTCGAGCCTGCACCGCCATTCAATATGATCATGGCTGATCATCCAACTCAGTATCCCGTACCTGCCTTCTCTACATACCCTCTGATCCCCTTGGCCACAAGGGCCACATCTAACTCCCTCTTAAATATAGCCAATGAACTGCCCTCAACTACCCTCTGTGGCAGAGAGTTCCAGAGATTCACCACTCTCTGTGTGAAAAAAAGTTCTCCTCATCTCGGTTTTAAAGGATTTCCCCCATATCCTTTAAGAATTGTATTTGTTTCTGTAAGATTGCCTCTCATCCTAAATTCCAGTGAATACAAGCCCAGTCGACCCATTCTTTCATTATATGTCAGTCCCGCCATTCCCGGCGGTTCAGTATTGATGTGGATAGAGAACTGGCTGGCAGACAGGAAGCAAAGAGTAGGAGTTAACGGGTCCTTTTCACAATGGCAGGCAGTGACTAGTGGGGTACCGCAAGGATCAGTGCTGGGACCCCAGCTATTTACAATATATATTAATGATTTGGACGAGGGAATTGAATGCAACATCTCCAAGTTTGCGGATGACATGAAGTTGGGGGGCAGTGTTAGCTGTGAGGAGGATGCTAGGAGGCTGCAAGGTGACTTGGATAGGCTGGGTGAGTGGGAAAATGCATGGCAGATGCAGTATAATGTGGATAAATGTGAGGTTATCCACTTTGGTGGCAAAAATAGGAAAGTAGACTATTACCTGAATGGTGGCCGATTAGGAAAAGGGGAGATGCAACGAGAACTGGGTGTCATGGTACACCAGTCATTGAAAGTAGGCATGCAGGTGCAGCAGGCAGTGAAAAAAGGGAATGGTATGTTAGCTTTCATAGCAAAAGGATTTGACTATAGGAGCAGGGAGGTTCTACTGCAGTTGTACAGGGTCTTGATGAGACCACACCTGGAGTACTGTGTACAGTTTTGGTCTCCTAATCTGAGGAAGGGCATTCTTGCCATAGAGGGAGTACAGAGAAGATTCACCAGTCTGATTCATGAGATGTCAGGACTTTCATATGAAGAAAGACTGGATAGACTCGGCTTGTACTCGCTAGAATTTAGAAGATTGAGGGGGGGTCTTATAGAAACTTACAACATTCTTAAGGGGTTGGACAGGCTAGATGCAGGAAGATTGTTCCTGATGTTAGGGAAGTCCAGAACAAGGGGTCACAGTTTAAAGATAAAGGGGAAATATCTTAGGACGGAGATGAGAAAAACATTTTTTGTTCACACAGATAATGGTGAATCTCTGGAATTCTCTGCCACAGAATGTAGTTGAGGCCAGTTCATTGGCTATATTTAAGAGGGAGTTAGATGTGACCCTTGTGGTTAAAGAGATCAGGGGGTATGGAGAGAAAGCAGGTACAGGATACTGAGTTGGATGATCAGCCATGATCATATTGAATGGCGGTGCCGGGTCGAAGGGCCGAATGGCCTACTCCTGCACCTATTTTCCATGTTTCTATATACTCACATTGCAGAACATCCTTTCTCTTCTTTCCTACATCAGCAGTGGACAATGGTGGAAGGTTGTTTCTTCAAACTGGAGATCAGTGACTAGTGGTATGCCCCAGCTATCAGTGTGGGGCCCATTGTTTGCAGTTTATATCAACAATTTGAAAGAGATTGTACAAGGCATGATTAGTAAGTTTACAGATGACACCAAAGTGGATGGTATTGCAGATGGTCGTCTGTTGAAAAAATTACCGCAGGATCTCGATCAGTTGGGCAAGTGGGCTGAGGAATGGCTGAAGGAGTTTAATGTAGAGGTGTTGCATTTTACGAAGTCAAATCAGGGCAGGGACTTCATAGTGGATGAGTGAACAATAGGGGCCTTAGGCGTGTCATGGAGCCGAGGGATCTAGGAGTAAGGGCACATTGCCCCCTGAAAGTGGTGTCTCGGGTAGATAGGGTGGTCAAAAAGGCTTTAAGAACCTTAGCCTACATTAGTCAGGGTATTGAGCACTGAAGATGGAACCATCTCATCTCCCCATTTCCATTTTCACCCTACAAACAGCTTACAAGGGCCTGTTTCCTTTATCATCATTACTTTTTTGCATCTACAGTTCCTTCTTACACATAGAAGTTGGAATGTTATGTTACAGTTCTACACCACATTGGTGAGGCCACATTTGCAGTATCATGTTCAGTTTTGATCAACCTGCTATGGGAATTATGCCATTAAGCTAGAAAGAGTGCAAGGAAAAATTTACAAGCCTGTTGCCAAACTCGAGGCCTGAGCCATAGAGAGAGGTTAACAGGCTAGAAGGGCAAGGAGGAAGTGATGGGTATACAGAACAAGCAGCCAGAGGAGGCAGTAGAGAAGGTACTATAACATTTAAAAGATATTTGGACAGGTACATGGATAGGAAAAGGTTAGAGGGATTATGGGCCAAACATGAGCAGGTGGGATTAACATAGGTGGAGCATCTTGATCAGAAGGGACAAATTGGTGTGTGTGCTTAATGCTGTGCTGTTTGACTATGATTCTATGACTAATTAACAGTAATAACTTACTTGAAAAGGATATTGAAAAATTAAGTTATACAAAAGAGATTTTTAAAGAATTTCAGCATTGGACACCCAGTCATATCACATGTCCACATTGGACCTCTGAAGGTCCAGCTCCCCTGGAGTCAATTAAATGTAATGAGTTGAAGTAGGTACAACATCCATTTACTGGTCAGAAAGGATGTACATGATGAAGAACTTGAATCTCGTTGAAAGCTCAAAAAATAGTTAATACCAGTTTTCATTATAGAGGAAAAAGAAGCCAAGTAATAATAGACAAGTTTAAAATGACACAACTGCCTCCTTATCTTTTAGGAATTTTCAATATTTCAGACCATTCCTTTAAACCTATGAACCAAGGTGAACTTTTGCCCTTCTAGATAATGTATACAATAGCTCAGAGATGTTCTTTATCGCTCAATTTCTGTGATCAGTCACATAATTCTTGACTTTGGATTGGAATGGATACTCCATTAGTTAGTTTAAGCTATAAAATGCAAATTGATTTAATACTGTTAAAATAATATTTTTCACAATTAGAGCAGCTGCAGACTTGACTATTCAGATTCAGATTCAATTTAATTGTCATTGTCAGTGTACAGTACAGAGATGATTCCTCTGATGAAAGTGTGAAAGAATGTGAACTGTTGCACTAAAATCAAGTCTGAACTGCTTTGGTTAGAGGATCTTACATAACTGTTCACTGTTGACAGTCCATGGAGACTGCAGCCTATCTATTGCTCTTGAGAGCTTCAGTCAGATGGCTGAAAACATGACAGAATGAATTAAACTTTCAACAAGTATTTGAGATAAAGGACGTTTTAATTTGCAGTTCCCAAGCTTGATTCTTGATCAAATAGATTATTTGTAGGAATGAATTGAATCCAAGAATTTCCCTTTAGGCACTTCAAGACATCCTTTGCAAAATACATTCTTTGCAAAACACATCTATACCAATCAGAGGTAAGCGCTCAGCTTATTGATAATGACAGCAGTTGGCACATCCTGAACAGAAGGTAGCATCATTTTAAGAGTCTAACAGTGGTTCTCAAATTAATTATTAAAATCATCCTGTTTCGTATGGTTGGTTCGCAGGTGAATTTGAGATTAATTAACCAGTCCAAAGTGCTTGAGGAGATGGGGATTTATCATAGTGATGTTTCTACAAAAAATGTACATGACAGAATATTATTATTTTGCAAATAATTTGATCTGAATTACATCCCATGAAATTCTTTGCACATCATTAGTGCTCTGTGGCCTCAGAGACCAACTCCTACTCTGATCCAATTAAGAGCATTTTGTTTCCAGTGTCAGTCTAACCACGTCATATAACTAATGGGTCAGAAAGTAATCATTTATTTCATACTATGGTCACTTGTCACCTTCAGGCCACTGCCGTCTCATGCCCTGCAAGGGCTTAAATGTACACACAAAAAACTTTTAGGAGACCAAGTAGTATGTGAAAAAAATAATTGCTTTACCACTCTCCAGGTGGATGACAATTACTGTAAGATTATATAAAGTGTATTGATCATCCAGCCACAAATTCCTCATGAATCTTGTAGATTTTTCACTGGATCTCTTGCAGACGTATATGTCCGAGATACAGTCCAGATGCAATAATTAATCATCATATTCACATTGTAGGCCACTGTATTGCCAATGAATGAAGTGACAAGGCATCTGCATTAACATCGGGTTGTCCATCAGGCTGTGGGTGAAAAAGAAGCATCGGCATGCTAGCCACACAAATATGGAAGAAAGAAGCTAAGAATGTTGAGAATCAAGATTTTCAAGTCCAAATGCAGTATGGATCAAAGAATGTGTATTGTCCATTGCTATTAGGGAGTCCAGCGTAGGTTTACAAGAAATTCCCGGGATGGCAGGACTGTCTTATGCTGAGAGAATGGAGCAGCTGGGCTCTGGATGTGAAGGATGTCTCATTGAAACATATCAGATTGTTAAGGGTTTGGACAGGCCGAGACAGGCAAACATGTTAATAGCCATCCAGACCAGGGGTCACAGTTAAAATGTTGCCATTTAAAACGGAGACAAGGAAACACTTTTTCTCACAGAGGTGAGTACAGAATTGTCTGCACTCAGAGCATTGCAGGTTCCTGGATCTTTCAAGAGAGAGAGATAGGGCTCCAAACATAGCGGAGTCAGCTATGGGGAAAGGCTGGAACAGGGCAGTGATAGATGCCATGATGCTGTGGTGTGCTGGCATCAAGGCCAAAAAACCTATTGTCTATTGCATCAGGTGGGCCTGCCTTGGCAAATAGCAAGTGTTGAGATTTTCACAGGATGGATTGATCCTTCCAGGAGGAATGCAGCTCAAATGTATAGATGTTGCTGTATGGACTTCAGCAAGGCCATTAAAAAAGTTCTGCATGGTGGGCTGCTTGGCAACGTTTGATCACATGGGATCCAGGAAGAGCTAGCTGACTGGATAGAGTATTTGTTTCATGGAAGGAAGTAGAATGTGATGGTGGAAGGTTGTTTTACAGAGTGGAGGCCTGTGACTAGTGGTGTGCCTCAGGTATCAGTGCTGGGCCCAATGTTCTTTGTAGTTTATATCAATGATATTGTACAAGGCATGATTAGTAGGTTTGCAGATGACACTAAGGTTGTAGATAGTGAAGATAATTATCATTTTACAGCAGGATCTTGATCAGCTAGGCAAATGGGTTGAAAAATGGCTAACATGTAGTAGATATGCGATTTTAGGGAATCAAACCAGGGCACCCCTATCAAAGTGAATGCTTAGGCACTGGGGAGTCCAGGAGTGCAGGTTCCCTGAAGGCAGATTCACAGGTAGTTAGGGCTATCAAGTAGGTTTCATCAGTCAGGGTACTTAGTTCAGAATGGAGTATATCACTCAGATAAAACATGTAATCTAATTCTTGTGCGTTTGCCTTCTTCCCAGTTAGCCTTGGCGGATCTTAATTTGACCAGAAAAGTCGGACTCAGTGATGGATTCAAATCTACATGTTTAACGACTCACTTCACCATCAGTTTCCAAACACCTGAAAGAGTATTTTGAACAAATGATCTAATTATTATCTTTCCTGCTCACCTGCACAATGTAAAGCTGTTAGATCAGGGTTAAAACTGAGCTCATTAGATAAAGTAGATGGTGTAAACATGAAAGCAAAATAGAGAGAGGCAAGCTAAGAGCTCCAATGCCCAAGAGGCATTTCTGCCTTCCATTCCATATGGGTACTTAAGGAAAAAGAGCAAAGCTGGCAGAAATTGTGCCAGGTTTTTGCTGAAATATATTTATATCTAAACAGAGAGGCACACAAATAAAAAAAAGCACCCAAGCATGGACAAGAAATGAATTGGTGAAGAGACAGAATTACGATGCACCTTTCATGACCTTGGGCTGTCCCATTTGAAGTATCTTGTTATTGAAGTCACTGTTATTAAGTAGGAAGCCAGGCAACCTATACACACAAAATAACCTTTCACAAGCCGTAAATAAAGCTGTTGCTCATGGGGGAAAAAATGGGAAACTGCATGTTTAATTATTTACTTCACCGTCAGTGTCCAAACACCTGAAAGAGTGTTCAGAGTGCTTGATGTCACAATACCACAGTATCAGTCTTACAAAACCTTCCCTATGAAACAAAACTGAACATTAAATGAGTGGCTTGGGAGGATACAGAGAGACCAGAACAAAATATTTCAACATTACTGCCGGCCATCAAATAGATGGCAAACAACTAGCATTGAATCTGTCAGTGCTTCCTGAAGAAGGGTCTCGACCCAATACGTCACCCATTCCTTCTCTCCAGATATCCTGCCTGTCCCGCTGAGCTACTCCAGTGTTCTGTGTCCATCTTCAGTGCTTCTTGATTTTCAGCACTACTCCCAACAACCCACTATCCCACACAAAAACTTTATAAGCCACCTATCAGAAGTGTTTAGTTAATAGTCCCAATCTACTAATCTACTTCTCAACAGCTGGGATCAAGAGCATGTTAAGGCAAGTGCCTTGACTTCTGCTGGGCATTGCTAATGCAAATTGCTCAGAGCAATCCTCCTGTGACTGTTGAGGTCACAGAAGAATGTCAGTATGCTACAATTGTTTGACAATAACAAGGTTGTGGAATATATTTGATAACCCCACAAATAACTCAATTCTATTTTGATGATTTTTGAAAAAAATTCACCCTTGGCAATTCATAGCAAAGATGAAAATCAAGTTCTAACATCAAGCGTTATAATAGAATAATAATAGAATACCTATATCTACTCCCCTTTAGCTGGCACGATGGGGTAGCGAGAGGGAAGGGCCTTTGAACAATGTTGTGCGCTTGCATGAGAAAATTAAGTGGCACTGTCATTGTCAGCTGTAATCCATACATTCCTGGCAGCATGACAGAATTCTGACTTTTACAGGTCAAAAGGCCAAATTAAATAGCAGTGGACCTGATTCATTGGTGAAATGATGGGCAATGCAATCTTTCCCCTTAGACGTGAAATTAAGTTGGTATCGGACAGCATGGTGCACTGATAAGTGGCCGATGCATTCAGTAAAAATGATTAAATTAGTAATGTTAGCAATTTCAATGTACCTGTGAAAAAGTTGCTGCTTTCACCCGTACTCTCGAACAGCATTTTACTGTTTTGGCATCAAAAATTACTCCATCACTAAAAGAAAGAAGAAGTAAATGATATCTGAAGAAAACAAATGCAAAAGATCACAAGCCATGACTTTTTAATAAACAAAATTAATAAAACAATTTATTATGGCTGTCTAAGCATCATTGTTCCCAAGCTTTCTACGATAATCTTGTCACTTCCAGAATTTGTTATGAAAAGATAAGAGAACACCAAAGGAAATCCCAAGGCTTAAACTGACAGAGCCAAAACAGAGAGCCAAAGGCTAGGACATTAACATTTAAGCTAGAAAATAATGAAATAAATTACTGATTACATCTTCCCTTGCTGAGGGGAAACCGGATCACTTTAGTGCATTACAACCTAAAATGCAATCGAAAGGTTCAGATGAGGTTATAAGCTGCGAGGGTAAGGTTGTATTTAGTTATCAGCTGCATCATGCTTTAAGATACATTGTAAATTCACTCAAAGCAGCCCTTCCAGAGTTGCAGGGTTGATGTCATAGTGATGGTTGCAAGCTGATTCAATTTAGTTTAGTTCAAAGATACAGCTTGGAAACTGGCCCTTCAGCCCACCGAATCTACACCAACCAATGATCACTTGTACAGTAATTCTATCCTCCACACTAGGGACATTTTACAGAAGCCAATTAACCTACAAACCTGCAGGGAAACATAAAGAAAAACAATTAAAACAACAGTGATGGAAACCAAAGTCTGTAAAATTGATAACAATGAATAATTAAGAAATTCCTAAAAGTATAAAGAATTTGTCTGTGCATCATTCTATCATTATGACACTATGAGGGCAGCACAATGGCACAGATGTACTTGCTGCCCTACAGAGCTAGAATCCCGGGTTTGATCCTAATTACTGGTGCAGTCTGTATGGAGTTAGACAATAGACAATAGGTGCAGGAGTAGGCCATTCGGTCCTTCGAGCCAGCACCGTCATTCAATGTGATCATGGCCGATCATCCCCAATCAGTATCCCGTTCCTGCCTTCTCCCCATATCTCCTGACTCCACTATCTTTAAGAGCCCTATCTAGCTCTCTCTTGAAAGATGCAATCCAAGATGGCCTGCGGCAACTTTTGCTAAGCACATGAACAGAAAATAATTATCTACAATTCCCAGCAACTCATCGGAATCTGGAAAACGGCAGATATCGGTGCTGTTTCGGACAAACTGCTTGGGCACCTGAAGGTTCTTGCAATTTCACGATCTCCTGCAGCTGCGGGAGCCCCGGACCTTAAACTTTTCCACGCTCACTGGAAATCACCCGACCCGACGGAGGAACGCAGGTACTGTACCTGGAAACTCGGGGATGACCTCCGGAGCCAACGAGCTGGAGCTTCCAGGAACAACGGAGCTGGTGCTGCCAACTTTGAAGGTACAGGTACCTCCGTTCGTTACGGAGCTGGAGAAGGAATCCCCGTTTCAGCGCAGGTTCGCAGAAACAGCAGGTACAGTAAGTACAGTACCTGGAAACAAAGGGGAAGCCTTCATTGTGTCCGGAAACGTGGCCGACGGGCAGGACTTCAGGTCAGACTGAAGCGCAGGGGACTTCGGCCCCCCTCCCTACTATCCTACTGGTCAATGTACAGTCCCTTGAAAATAAAGTGGAGGACTTAAGGGCAAGGCTGCTTTATCAAAGGGAACTGAGGGAATGCTCTGAGTTCTGTTTCATAGAGACATGACTCAACTCCAGCTCCCCAGACTCAGCGGTCCAGCCTGAAGGGTTCTCCATCCACCATATGGACCGTACACTGGCATCTGGGAAATGGAGAGGAGGGGGCGTCTGCCTCATGGTCAACTCTGCGTGGTGCTCAGACATGGCAGTCCTGTCCAACTCCTGCTCTCCACAACTCGAACATCTGGCGGTGAAGTTCCGCCCCTTCTACTTCCCAAGGGAATTCACCTCCATCATCCTGACCGCAGTCTACATCCCACAACAGGCAGACGTCTGTCTGGCACTGGAGGAGCTGCACGCCGTGGTCAACAAACACCGGACATTTTACCCCGAAGCGTTCACCACCATAGCTGGGGACTTCAACAAAGCCAACCTGAAGAAATCGCTCCCAAACTTCCACCAACATGTCTCCTGCTGCACCAGAGGACCAAACACCCTCGACCACTTCTACAACACAATCAAGGATGCCTATCGCTCTATCCCTCACCCTTACTTCGGTAAATCAGACCATACTGCGGTGCTGCTTCTTCCTGCCTACAGGCAGCAATTGAAGAACGCACCCCCCGAGGTGAGGACAGTAAAGAACTGGTCGGGGTGGGGGGGCGGGGGCAGAGGAACAACTACAGGACTGTTTGGAGTCTGTAGACTGGGCAATGTTCATGGACTCGGCAATGGACCTGAACGAATAAGCCACAGTCGTTACAGACTTCATTAAGAAATGTGTGGAGGACTGCATCCCAACAAAACCTTTCCATGTGTTTACCAATCAGAAGCCTTGGATGAACTATTAGATCCGCACTCTGCTGAAGAGCAGACACCGGGCATTCATGTCTGATGATACAGTGGTCTACAAGAAGGCCCGATATATGACCTTGGTAAGGCCATTAAAAAGGCCAAAAGGGACTACTGCTCCAAACTGGAGGATGAGACAGATGTTCGGCAGCTGTGGCGGGGCTTGAATTTAATCACCTCCGACAAGGTGGTGGAAGATTGCAACCTTCACGTGGTCCGCCCTGTTTCGACTAATGCAATCAACTAGACGTGGACATACGGAAGATCAAATAGAACAAGTTGTCCAACAACTTTAGGCTGTGCACGCCACACGAAAGAAGAAGAAGAAGACCTCCGACAAGGCGAGATCAGGAGGCAGCTCGAATGTCGGCGAAACATCACTCCATGATGAGCTCAATGCGTTTTACGCACACTTTGATAGGGAGAACACTGATGTGCCTTCTCGAGCCCCCATTCTCTGTGATGGTATTTCAGTCACAGTCACAGAGGCCGACGTCAGAAAATCGAGGGGTGGACCCTCAAAAAGCGCCTGGACCTGATGGTATACCTGGTCGTGTTCTAAAAACCTGTGCGGACCAACTTGCTGGAGTTTTTACGGACATTAACAACCTCTCACTTCTGAGGTCTGAGGTCCCCACCTGCTTCAAAAGGGCATAAATTATACCGGTGCCCAAGAAGAGCAAGGTGACGTGTCTCAATGACTATCGACCAGTGGCACTAACGCCTGTGGTGATGAAGTGCTTTGAGAGGTTGATCATGGCGCAAATCAACTCCTACCTCGACAAAAACCTGGACCACTGCAGTTCGCTTACCGCCACAACAGATCAATGGTGGATGCGATCTCACTGGCCCTCCACTCTGCTCTGGACCACTTGGACTACAAAAACTCATATGTCAGGCTGTTATTCATTGATTGCAGCTCAGCATTTAATACAATCATCCCCTCCAAGCCGGTTACCAAACTCACAGAACTGGGTCTCTGCGCATCCCTCTGCAATTGGATCCTCGACTTCCTCATTCACTAACCACAGTCTGTTCATATTGATGGAAATGTGTCAGCCTCGAAAACAATCAGCACGGGAGCACCTCAAGGCTGCGTGCTCAGCCCCCTGCTGTACTCACTCTACACGCATGACTACTTAGCCGATCATAGTGCGAACTCCATCATCGTCGCTGACGACACCACTGTTGTGGAACGTATCACTGATGCGGAGGAGTCAGAGTATAGAAGATAGATCGAGCGACTGTCCATATGATGCCAGCACAATAACCTGGCCATCAACACCAGCAAAACCAAGGCACTGATTGTGGACTTTGGAAGGGGGAGGATGGGGACCCATAGTCCCGTTTATATCAACGGGTCGATGGTGGAAAGGGTCAAGAGCTTCAAATTCCTGGGCATGCATATCTCTGAATATCTTTCCTGGTCCGAGAACACTGATACAATCATAAAGATAGCACATCAGCGCCTCTACTTCCTGAGAAGATTACGGAGAGTCGGTATGTCAAGGAGGACTCTCTCTAACGTCTACAGGTGCACAGTAGAGAGCATGCTGACTGGTTGCATCGTGGCTTAGTTCTGAAACTTGAGCGCCCTGGAGCGTAAAAGACTACAAAAAGTGGTAAACACTGCCCAGTCCATCATCGGCTCTGACCTCCTGTCCATCGAGGGGATCTATCACAGTCGCTGCCACAAAAAGGCTGGCAGCATCATCAAGGACCCACACCATCCGGGCCATACACTCATCTCCCCACTACCTTCAGGTAGAAGGTACAGGAGCCTGAAGACTGCAACAACCAGGTTCAGGAACAGTTCTTCCCCACAGCCATCAGGCTATTAAACTTGGCTCGGACAAAACTCTGAACATTAATAGCCAATAATCTGTTTATTTGCACGTTATCAGATTAATTATTCATGTGTGTATATATTTATGCAATGGTATATGGACACACTGATCTGTTCAGTATTCGTGCCTACTATGTTCTGGTGTGCTAAAGCAAAGCAAGAATTTCATTGTCCTATCAGGGACACATGACTATAAAACTCTCTTGAACTTTTTTATTTATTTTTTTTATTTTATTTTTACTAGCAGTACAGTAAATCACATTAATACATCACATATATCTTATTACATTATGTTGTACCACTTCATTTTTTCATAAAAAAGATAGAAATAAAAGAAGTAAGGAAAGTAAGCAAGAATCGTGAAGGTGCAGGAAAGTGTTGGGAGAAGAGAACCCCTTAGGGAAGGAATTAGAGAAGGAAGCAAAGAAAAGAAATAAGACCCTAGAACGAAAAGAAAAAAACGAAGAAAGGAAAATCAATCGCTCTATTGTAACACAAAACTCCGCAAAAAAGGATATACCAACCGTGTTTTTATTAAACATTTATTTTATAGCCCCCATTACCAGGTCCTGGTAGCCTTTATGTTTTAACTTATTATTGCACCTTATGCTTGTAATAGTTCCACTCTCTTGAACTCTTGAAAGTATCCAGAGAACCTGCCTCCACCGCCCTCTGAGGCAGAAAATTCCACAGACTCACAACTCTCTGTGAGAAAAAGTATTTCCTCGTCTTCATTCTAAATGTCTTACCCCTTTTTCTTAAACTGTGGCACCTGGTTTGGACTCCTCCAACATCGGGAACATGTTTCCTGCCTCTAGCGTGTCCAAACCCTTAACAATCTTATATGTTTCAATAATATACCCTCTCATCCTTCTAAACTCCAGAGTGTACAAGCCCAGATGCTCCATTCTCTCAGCATATGACAGTCCCGCCATCCTAGGCATTAACCTTGTAAACCTACGCTGCACTCCCTCAATAGCAAGAATACCTTTCCTCAAAATAGGGAACCAAAACTGCACACCAGGTGTGGTCTCACTAGGGCCCTGCACAACTGCAGAAGGACCTCTTTGCTCCTATACTCAACTCCTCTTGTTATAAAGGCAAACATGCCATTTGCTTTCTTCACTACCTGCTGTACTGCATGCTTACTTTCATAGATTGATGAACAAGGACCCCCAGATCCCATTCTACTTCCCCTTTTCCAAACTTGACGCCATTTAGATAGTAATCTGCCTTCCTGTTTTTGATACCAAAATAGATAACCCCACATTTATCCACATTAAACTTCATCTGCCATGCATCTGCCCACTCCCACAACCTATCCAAGTCACCCTGCATTCTCATAGCATCCTCCTCACAGTTCACACTGCCACCCAGCTTTGTGTCATCTGCAAATTTGCTAATGTTACTCTGAATCCCTTCATCCAAATCATTGATATATATTGTAAATAGCTGCGGTCCCAGCACCGAGCCTTGCAGTACCCCACTAGTCACAGCCGCCATACTGAAAGGGACCCTTTAATCCCTACTCTTTGTAACCTGTCTGCCAACCAATTTTCTATCCATGTCAGCATTCTACCCCCAATACCATGTGCCCTAATTTTGTGCACTAATCTCCTATGTGGGACCTTATCAAATGCTTTCTGAAAGTCCAGGTACACTACATCCACTGGTTCTCCCTTGTCCATTTTCCTAGTTACATCTACAAAAAATTCCAGAAGATTAGTCAAGCAGGATTTCCCCTTCATAAATCCATGCTGACTCGGACCGATCCTGTTACTACTATCCAAATATGCGGCTATTTCATCTTTTATAATTGACTCCAGCATCTTCCCCACTACTGATGTCAGGCTAACTGGTCTATAATTCAGTTTTCTCTCTCCCGCCTTTCTTAAAAAGTGGGATAACGTTACCCATCCTCCGATCCACACAAACTGATCCTGAGTCTATAGAACTTAGGACATTGTATGTTCCTGTGATTGTGTGGGTTATCTCCAGGTTCTCCAGTTTATTCCCACATTCCAAAGACGTACAGGTTTATAGATTAATTGCCTTCAGTAAAATTGTACATTTTTCCTAATGAGTAGGATAGTGCTAGTACACAGGGTGATCACTAGTCGGCGCAAACTTGGTGGGCCGAGGGCCCTGTTTCCACACTGTATCTCAAAGTCTAAAGTAAAGATTCTATTGGGCTAAATGTATCTTGGTGAACATCTTGGTTAAATTGACTAAAACATTTGCTCATTCGTGGTGCCATCCATCATTTCATTTAATAACTCATATTGAGGTCTTGAAGAGCCAGCTGGTCTTTTTCCAGCATCAACTAAGTGCCTGTTGTCTTGGTGCTCAGTTTCACATTGATGCCCGGCCACCTCCAATAGAGTACTGTGTTACACCACTAAATTATCCAACTGTATGTTCCAGACAGGTAAGGCAAGTTAAAAATTACCCAGTGCAAATACGAGTGAGGCTACCTTTGGGGTTCAATCAAGTACCAGAGATATTATGCCAAATGAAGCCCTTCTTTTATCCATTTCCAGACAAAAAAAATGGAAACTTTTATTTATAATTTCTCTTCTATTATTTTCAGTTAAAATAAAAAAATCACCGAGATCATTCTCAGGTAATTATTTTCACAGAAAGTTTTAAAATAAATGCATCAACATTGGCAGCTGATGAAAGAATATAAAGCCCCAAAACTACTATATAAAAGAGGAAGATATCAGCAGTCCAAATGGTCAAGATCCCTGAAATCACAATGGTCTGCAGCTGAACTATGAGAAACTGGTCACAGTCACCAGGGAGCATCAATCACTTGGAAAGAGGATCGAAGCAGTCACTGTCATTGTTCAGAGTGAGCAGTGATAGCTGATGTAATATCACATTGTACAACGTCAGGTCCAGCAACATAAAGTCTCATTAGAACAAAGTTACACGTACAATAACAAAGTACCCAGGGAATAATTACAAGCAAAATCCTGTCCAAAGTAAACCACATCACATTAGTGAAAGCTTAAACAGCACATTATCATGGAAAGTATTGACTGGCTGCATTGTGTTTGCAAAGCGTCTTTCCCTGCTCTAATAATTTTTACTGTGTGGAACAGTAAAATTGTTTCCAAAAGGAGACAATAAATATTGTGCACGAAGCACTGATAACCTACGGCACTGGTTTCAGTGGCTGATCCAGAAATGTTTTATGTTAATCGACTGCATATGGGTTAAAAGTTACATATGTACTGTGTTAATTAATTCATTCAGTAATTAGTGCCACTTCAGACTGTCCATCAAAAATGATACCATTTTGAATGAATAGCATGAACAACCAGAGGTCATGGAACATGTAAGTAATAACGACATAGGTAGGAGAAGGGATGGGTTCTCAGCAACATGAGTTTAGAAAACTAGGTAGTTATTTGAAGTGCAGAAATTCAAAGATTGTGATCTCTGGATTTTTTCTGGTGCCATAAACAAGAGAGTATAGGAGTAGAAGGATAGACCAGATGAATGTGTGTAATAGAGCATAGAACACACACCAGTTACAGCACAAGAACAGGCCTTTATGTGTCATTCTTAACTGTCACTCTATGTCATGTTGTCACTTGTGGGTGGAGCACCAAGGCAAATTCCTTGTATGTTAATACTTGGCCAATAAACTTATTCATTCATTCATTGATACCCATCTACACTAGTCCCAACAATCTGCATTTGGCCCATATCTCTCTTATCTTTTCCTATCCACGTACCTGTCCACATGTCTGCTAAATGTTGTTATAGAACCTGCCTTAACTCCCTCCTCTGGCAGCTCATTCCATATAAACACCAATTCTGTGTAAAAAATGTGGACTTATCGGCAAGTAAATGCTTCTAATCTACCTTTGTTAGTACCCCTCTTATGTTGATGAAATTGGCCTCCACTCTCTTTGTTAAGTTTAGTTTAGTTTAGAGATACAATGTGAAAACAAGCCCTTCAGCCCAACAAGTCCGCACCGACCAGCGTTCTCCGCACACTAACACTATCCTACACACACTAGGGACAATTTACACTTAAACCAAATCAATTAACCTACAAGCCAGTACATCTTTGGAGTGTGGGAAGAAACCAAATATCTCAGAGAAAACCCATGCGGTCATGGGGAGAACGTACAAACTCATACAGTCAGCACCCGTAGTCGGGATCGAACCCGGGTCTCTGGCGCTGCAAGCGCTGTAAGGCAGCAACTCTACCACTGCGGCAACATGTTGCCTTGGCTCATTCCTAATCTTTCAATAACCAGGTTAAAATATACTAAGCATGGGCACAATCTTTAAATGATCCCCCACTGACATGCCATTCACTAGACCAGCTGCATTCCCCTTGATATAGGTCCAGTGATTTTCCTTCCCCTGTTGAACTAATGTGAGTTCCATTCCATTAGACAGTTCACATCCACACTGGGATTGTTGATTAAGTCCCTTCACAGCATTGCCAAGACTACTGCAATTTATGTGTAACCGCACCTTTGCACAAATTAACTTTTTATTCTGAGCTTGCTTGTTCAGTCTGCAGTTCCTGATAAATTTGGGGTAACATTTTGCTGAAACTGGATGTCCATTTCTACCTTTACCTTTCACCCCGTTGCCATTGAGGGAAATCCTATCCTTCATATTTATTGTAAAAGGTTAAAACTGTTTGATTTTTCTCTGTTGAGCTCATAAAAGCTGTCTTTTGTAATTGCCATGGCTAGCAGCTCCAAAATCTGCTTAAGACAAGAGTCATCAGAAGTGTACAAAATTGTGTGAGGAATAGATCAGGTAAACTAACAGAGTCTCGTGCCCAGAGTAGGGGAATCGAGTACAAGGAGACATAGGTTTAAGGCGACGAGAGAAAAGATTTAATAGAAACCTGATGGGTAACTTTTTTTACACAAAGGGTGGTGGGGATATGGAACGAGCTGCCAGGGGAGATAGTTGAGGCAGTTTCTATCACAAGATATTTAGAGGGATATGGGGCAAACGCAGGCAGGTAGGACTGGTGTAGATGGGACATGTTGTTTAGTGTGAGCAAGTTGGACCAATGGTCTTTTTTCCACCATATATGATTCTAAATAATGTAGAGTGGCATTCTCCTAGAGAGTGCTCCAGCAGAGCCAAAGAAACAGGAAAATCAGAAAAACTACAGATGCTGGAAATTTGAAAAAAAAGCTGAAAATGGTGGAGCATTTCTAAGAAAAACAAAATTTTAACGTCCAAGACACTTTATAAGAACCTTTTCTCAGAACAGTGGTGGATCTACAAAGGGACGAGGAACTGAAATATTAACTATTTTTCTTTCCACAAATGCAGACTGATCTGCATTTCCAGTGTTTTTGGCTTTTACATTTAAACCTGAAGGCCTGCATGTTGTTTAAATGAAAGTTAAAGATTTTGAAATTTGTATGATCATTATGAGAATATTCTTCTGCTTGCTGACCAAGATTACCTTCTCAACAATTGCTATCAGCATGAGATTCGGTGAAAACGGAAATTTGAGGATACATTCAGCCGGGTTAGATATTCAGCAGATTATGAGTAGTGGGGAGAAAAGAGGGGCTCTGTCTGTCATGGTATAAAGAATTGTGGACGTAGCCCAGGCCATCACACAAACCAACCTCCCTTCTATTGATTCCATTTATACGTCACGCTTCTTCGGCAAGGCCAGCAGCATAATCAAGGACGAATTGCACCAAGGCCATTCCCTCGTCTCCCCTCTCCCATCAGGCAAAAGGCACAAAAGTGTGAAAACGTGCACCACCAGATTCAGGGACAGTTTCTTCCCAGCTATTATCAGGCAACTGAATCATCCATCCACAACCAGAGAGCAGTGCTGAAGTTCCATCTACCTCTTTGATGTCCCTCAGATTCTTGAACAGACATTGCTGGCTTTACCTTGTACTAAACGTTATTCCCTTATCAGGTATCTATACACTATAAAAGGATTGAATGCAATCTATATCACTAAAAGTCTGATCTTGACCACTTCCTGTTGTTCTGTATATTGATTTTAGAAAAAACATTGCCATTTATGGTTATGATTTTTGACCATCTTACTTAGAGTCCCCCTCTGCTGTGCAGGACAAGAGGATTTTTCCCATTGATGAAAAATAAAAGAGTTATTAGTGTTTAAAAAATGTTGAGATTCTCTCTCCTGAAGGCCACGCCCCTTCCAAAGGGACTATAAAACCCGGAAGTGTTGAGTGTCTCAGTCAGTCTCTGCAAGATGGGGAGTGAGAAGGTGACGTCTCTCAGTCTGAGTTGTGAATAACACTGAACACATGTCTACTAAACTGTGAGTGGTTCTAATGACCTGTCAGTGCCCTTAATATGGTTTGAAAATATAGTTTGGAAATGCTAAACCTGTGTTGCCTTTGGTTTGGAAATGCTAAAGCGTTTTGCCTTAGGTTTGGAAATGCTAAAGCTGTGTTGCCTTTGGTTTGAAATGCTAAAGCTGTGTTGCCTAATTAAAGTTGTGTTGCCTAATTAAAGTTGCCTTGCCTAATTAAAGTTGCCTTGCCTTCTATATAATTAAAAGTCTAAGCTTGACCACTTCCTGTTTGCGCTTTAAATTGATTTTAGAAATAACGCTACCACGTACGGCTGTGATTTTTGGCCACCTTACTCAAAGTCCCCCTCCGCTCATCAGGTGCTGAGGATTTTTCCCGTTGATGCAAAGTAAAAGAGTTATTATTGTTTAAAAAATGTTGAAATTCTCTCTCCTGTCAATCACGCCATGCCCCTTCTGGTGGGAGGGGGAGGAACTATAAAACCCAGAAGTGTGGGCGTGGCTCAGTCTCTGCATGATGGAGGAGGGAGAGGTCACGACTCGATGTCTTTAGTGGCCTTGCACCCTGCTTGAAATGGTATAAAACTGCACTTGAATTTGGTGGCCTTGAACCCTGCGTGAAGTGGTATGAAACTGCACTTGAATTTGGTGGCCTTGCACCCTGCTTGAAGTGGTAAGAAATTGCTCTTGAATTTGTTGGCCTTGCACCCTGCTTGAAATGGAATTTCAAGGAATCGCCGTAAGTCATCTGCCAGCCCACCAGCTGTGAGTGAGTGAGCTGCCAGCACAACAAGCTTGAGTGACTGAGCTGCCAGCCCAATAATCCATTCGGCCCACAATGTCCATACTAGCCCTCAGGAAACCAGTCCCTTCAGCCCACAACACCTATACTGGCGCTCCAGAAAGCCCCCCCCCCCAACACCCGGCCACCAATATTGGAATTGTGGAGAGGTGGAATATTGTGTTGGGGGACAAGCCATCACGTGTCATGCTGGGACCCAACGGATCCCACTTAGTCTAGTTGTATCTATGTGCATTGTGATTACAGGCCTGTTATGCTGTTGCAAGTAAGCATTTCATTGTTCCATCATCAGAATACAGAACAATTATACACTCTTGACTCTTCCAGAATCTCATATACTTTATTTCCTCATATTTACTTCTTGAAGGAAAGTGATTGCTTGCCTGGTTAATCCCAGCTCTCATTTCCTGTTCAACATTTTGCACATAACTGAACGTCTGAGACAAGATGAACCATCTATCTATATCTATCCAGCTGTACTATTACTAAAATTTTAATCTTGTCCCCTTACGATTTGCGTTGTTTTACCCAAATTTACCCAAAAACTTTACCATATATTGCTAGGATTTTTTCGCCACCTTACTCACCGTTCTCCTCTGCTGCAAGTGCACCAAGTTTTGTTCCTATCGGTAGAATAATACAAACGTTTGATTAAGGTTTAAAAATCTTCTCTCCTGTCATTTGCCAGGACGGCGAAGCCCCTTCTGGCATCCGCTGTCAATCGGAAAGCCACTGTGTGGAGTCGGGGAAGCAGCTGCAGCTGAGTGGAGCCGGGAGGTGCTGTATGGTGCCGCGGCCACTGAGCGGAGTCCCTCTCCCCCCCCCACACACACCCCCCAACCCCCACACCCCCTCCTCTTCCCTCCCCTCCCCCTCCTCCCCCCCCCCCCCCCCCCCACAACACCACCCCACTCCCTCAACATCACACCACCCCCAACACCACCCACATCCCCCAAACACGACCCAATCCCCCAACACTACCCCTCCCCTCCACACCACCTCTCCCCCCACTACCCGTTCCCACCCTACACCCCCCACCCCTCCCCACACCCCCCCCCCCACACCACCTCCCCCCCCCCACATCACCCCCCCCCCCCCCCACATCAACCTCCCCCACACACACACCCTCCCCACACAACCCCCTCCCCCCACTCCACCCCCTCTCCCCCACCCCTACATCCCCACACTACCCCTACGACCCTCACACCATCCCCTCCCTCCACACCACCCCCCTCCCCCCATGCCACCTCCCCCACACACCCCCTCCCCAACCACCCCCCCCCCACACACCCCCACCCCCACCACCCCCCCCCCCCCCACACATCACCCCCTTTTCCACACCATGGTGGAATATTGTACTGGGGAATGGGTTGCATTGGGGGACCAGTCCTCCCGTGTGACTGGGACCCAACCGGTCCCACCTAGTCTAGTTACCATTAATTCTCTCTCATAGAAAAATTGTCACCTGATTTTCCTTGCAATTTTTGCTTGAGTAAGAATTTATATTCTTGTATGGCATGAAATGTTAAAGTGCTAATTGAATGAAATTATACAGTAGCAATTGGCGAGGAACACCACATAGCTCAATTGACACACCTGCAGTGTAGAATATTTGTCAAGCGATGTTCTATGTCTTCTAATCTGAATATAATGTTTAATGCTCTTGTCACCTCTTGATGTTCTCTTTGTTCTCTTGCAAGTTTCCAGGAAGAAACCATAACACCTTGAATAGAAAAACAAATGGAGTAGAATAGAAATGCTGCCTTACAACGCCAGAGACCTCGGTTCAATCCTGTCTACGGGTGTTGGTCTGTACAGAGTTTGTACATTTTCCCCTGTGACCGCGTGGGATTCCTCCAGGTGCTCCGGTTTCATAGATACATAAACACATGAGTGAAGAGGTGCTGGAGTAGGCCATTCGGCCCTTCGAGCCAGCACCGACATTCAATGTGATCATGGCTGATCATCCACAATCAGTACCCTGTTCCTGCCTTCTCCCCATACCACTTGATTCCACTAGCCCGAAGAGCTCTATCTAACTCTCAGTGAATCGGCCTCCACTGCCTTCTGAGGCATAGAATTCCACAAATTCACAACTCTCTGTGTGAAAAAGTTTTTCCTCATCTCAGTTCTAAATGGGATACCGCTTATTTTTAAACTGTGGCCCCTGGTTCTCGACTCTCCCAACATCGGGAACATGTTTTGTGCATCTAGCGTGTCCAATCCTTTAATAATTTTGCATGTGTCTATGATTGAGAGGGGGATCCTTCTAAATTCCAGTGAATACAAGCCCAGTCTTTCATATTATGTCAGTCCCACCATTCCGGGAATTAACCTCGCTACATTCCCTCAAAAACAAGAATATACTTCCTCAAATTAGAATTACCAAAACGGCACACAGTACTCCAGGTGTGGTCTCACCAGGGCCCTGTACAACTGCAGAACGTCCTCTTTGCTCCTATACTCAACACCTCTCGTTATGAAGAGTAACATGCCATTAGCTTTCTTCACTGCTTGTTGTGCCTGCATGTGTCAGTCTGCCCTCTACTCATTCTCATCCACTTCACCTCCCAGTACTTTTCCACCGGTTCCTCCTTCTCCTCACCTGCTTGCCTGCCACCCCCCTCTCATCAGCCCAACTCTCCTCACCTGTTGCACTCAGTTGCTTCTGATCACCAATTAACCCGGTATATAGACTCTCCTCACCATTCACACAGTGCCAGATTGTTCTCAGCATTCATGCAAGACTCTCCAGCGATTTCCCGACTGCCTACATGGATTCGAACCTGCCTGCCCCTGAACATTCCGTCCTTTTGTCTGTCCCTCGCTGGTTTGTTTGCATCATGTGTTGGATCTCCTGGTTACCGGACCTTCCGCTACCCCGACTACGTCTCCTGCCTGCCCCTCTTCGGAACCCTCGCTCAATCCTGAGCCTCCGTGTGAGTACGGTGTACCCATTCCTGTGTTACTACTCTGTGCTGCTATTGGGTCCAAGCTATACCCATTACAGCATGCATGTTTCCTTCCACATCCTAAAGATGAACTGGTTAATTGGCTTCTTTAAATTGTCCCTAGTGTATAGGATAGAATGATAGAATATATATGGATATATAGGAGATTGAATAAATATAGATGATCGTTGGTGATAACGGACTCGGTGGGCTGAAGGGCCTGTTTCCATGCTCCATTCCTACAATAAAGTGACATTTTGGGACGGGACACTTTCTTCAGATTGATTGTAAGAGGGGTGTGGGGAGAAAGCTGGAAGAGAAAAGGGGCAGGACAACGCCTGGCAGGTAATGGGTGAATACAGATGAGAGTGGGTTTTTGACAGTCAGGTGGTTGGACAAAGACCAGAGATGAAAAAGCAGAAGGTGTGAGACAAAAGGATTGAAGAGTTCCAAACTGTGAAGCAATTCATTGCATTGACAGCAGGATTATTTTCCCCATTCCCATACTGACCATTCTGTTGTGGGCCTCCGCCAGGTTTCCCGATTAAGGCCATAGGCAAACTGGAGGAAAAGCACCTCAAATTCCGGTTGGGTAGCTACAAGCCAATGGTATGAACTACAACTCCCTCCTCCCCTTCCTCCCCACCCCCTTCTCTCTTTCCACTCCCCCTTCCCCTATTTCTCTCCCCTGCTGTACCCACCTGGTCTATAACTATTTCCCCCTCCCTCCCCCACCCCCTTCCATTTACATTCCGTCCACTCAGTTTAGTTCAGTTCAGTTTGGTTTATTGCCGAGGTACAGTGAACCGCTTTTTTTTGTGGGCTAACCAGTCAGCAGAAGGACAATACGTGATTAAGTCACAACTCATCAATCATTTTGCCTCACACCTTCTGTATTTTCATCTGTGGCCTTTGTCCGATCATCTGCATATCAAAAACCCCTCTCACTAGTATCCTGCTGTTACCTGCCAGGATTCGTCCTGCCCCAACTCTCTTGCATATCTCTTCCCCTCCTCCCCCCACCCCATTCACAATCAGTCTGAAGAAAAAGTCCTGACCTGAAGCATCACCTATCCATACTATCCAGAGATGCTGACTGGCCCACTGAGTTACTTCTGCATATTGTGTCTTATTTTGTGAATCAGCGTCTACAGTTCCTAATGCCCCTGTCCCACTTAGGAAACTTGAACGGAAACCTCTGGAGACTCTGCGCCCCACCCAAGGTTTCCGTGCGGTTCCCGGAGGTTTCCTGAGGTTTTTGTCAGTCTCCCTACCTACTTCCAACACCTGCAACCTCCAGCAACCTCCGGGAACCGCACGGAAACCTTCGCAAAGTCTCCAGAGGTTTTCGTTTCCTAAGTGGGACAGGGGCATTATTTCCACCAATTTGGTGGAACTTCCACCAACTTCCACCAATTTATCTCTTTTTTTGCCTTTCGGCCTGAAGGCAAAACACAGATTGGGATATATGTAATTGGATACGTACAACCTAGAGTGCCTTGTCGACACAGCTCTTTATAATTTGTGAACCTGGGCCGTGAATGTCAATGATGGAACTAATCGAAACGGAAATTTGCAGGCCCCGTGCTAACGTCTGTGTAAGTGAACATTGCAAATAGAGTTCACTGTGCTGGAGTAATGAATGGGAACAAAAGGCTGCTGAGAATTACTACTGTGCCTGACCACCTTTTCAGTTAATGCACCAGACTATTTGTACTGCATTATAGCGATGGCCAAAATGATCAGCCTCTGAGAAATGTAATTAGTCTAATTTTAACTGTGACCTGGATTAATTACTACTTAGTCTTTGCTGTTTGGATGAGGAGTGGGGGTCAGTTTAATTTTCATTGCCCTTGCAAGGAGTCGTGACCATGGACGACAAACATCTTTCTGTCACTGGAGGCTTTGACAGTTAAATGTTTAAGCACACGGCAGTATGGTGGCACAGTGGCAGAGTTACTGCCTTACAGCACCAGAGACCTGGGTTCGATTCTGAATAAGGGTGCTGTCTGTCTGGAGTTTGTACATTCTTCCTGTGACCACGTGGGGTTTCTCCGCGAGCTCCGGTTTCCACCCACACGCCAAAGATGTACAGGTTTGTAGGTTAACAGGCTTTGGTAAAATTGTAAATTGTCCCTGATGTGTAGGATAGTGTTTGAGTACAGGGATCACAGGTCGGCGTGGATTAGGCGGGCCGGGGGCCTGTTTTTGTGCTGTATCTCTAAACTAAACTAAACAAGTGTAGTCCAAATCAGCCAATTTTTATCATTGACACCCCTGCAAAGAACTAAAATGTGTGTTACATTTTATTATTGTACCAATTACCTTACTTAGCACATAATGTGGGGGACAGAATTGGAGCTATAAAACTTCAATTATTTTACTTCCTGCCATTTTAAGTGGGCTGCTTTTTAATGAGACAAGTAAGCATAGGTCGATCATTGGGTTTCATCACTATTGAAAAGTGTTTTATTGAAGCCATGCACAAACTATTTGACTCACTTTCACACCGATTGATCACAAAATTGTTGAAATCAATATTAAATTGTGTGGTATTTCACACACACCATGCAGGTCATGGCATGAATGCCATTTCCTCTTGTTTGAAACTCGTTTGGTGCTGAAATATCATGTGTAAAATCAATCAAGATACACTCAAGTTGACTGCAACTAAACAACTCAAAACATCTTTAACATGGTGGAACCACTGCAGAAACTGTAGGAAGGAACTACAAATGCTGGTTTACACTGAAGGTAGACACAAAATGCTGGAGTAACTGAGCGGGACAGGCAGCATCTCTCGAGAGAAGGAATAGGTGATCTTTTGGGTTGAGACCCTTCTTCAGACCTGGCTATATCTCTGGAGAGAAGGAATTGGTGACGTTTTGGGTTGAGACCCTTCTTCAGACCTGGCAATATCTCTGGAGAGAAAGAATGGGTGATGTTTTGGGTCGAGACCCTTCTTCAGACTGGCAGCATCTCTGGAGAGAAGGAATGGGTGTTGTTTCGGGTCAAGACCAAAGAAGGGTCTTGACCTGAAATGTCACCCATTCCTTCTCTCCAGAGATGCTGCCTGTCTTGTTGAGATACTCCAGCATTTTGTGTCTGTCTTCACTGAATAAACTACACAGAGCTAAGGGAAGGTCAAAACGTTGTGGGTTTTTGCAGCAGTGTAAATAAGTGAATGTCTATTTTAACAAGACGTTGGTGGACCGCATTTGCAGCATGTTATTAAGCTGGAGAGAATGCAGAGAAGATTTTCAAGGAGAATACCAGGACTCGAGGGCCTGAGCTATAGGGAAAGGTTGGGCAGGCGAGGACTTTATTCCTTGGAGTGCAGGAGGCTAAAATTCTTATAAAAATGAATAAAATCATGAGGGGAATTCCCCAAGCCTTTTACCCAGGGTAAGGGAATCTCGAACCAGGGGACATAGGTTTAAGGTGAGAGGAGAAGATTTAATAGGAACCTGGGGTCAATGTTTTCATTCAGAGGGTGGTGAATACATAGAACGAGCTGCCAGGGGAGGTAGATGAGCCAAGTAAACTAACAACATTTAAAAAACACTTGGATAGGTATATAGATAGGAAAGGTTTGGAGGGGTATTGACCAAATGCGGGCAAATGGTACTACTGTAGGTTAGATGGGGCACATTGTTTGGCATGGACAAGTTGGGCCAAAGAGACTGATTCTGTGCTATTTAACTCTATGACTCTAAATGAAGCAAGGAAGTTTACAGGTTTCAAGAGAACATTTTTAAGCTCAGGATCTGTATTAAACTGGTGAATGTTCACCAGAATGAGGATGCCACAATTACTCTTAGCAGTTCTGGTCAAAGAAAGTAGAATGTTTGGCGTGCCATCAACAGCACCCAAACTCATGCCTAAAAAATAATGATTTAGGGCAATGCCAGGCAAATGTGAAGCAAAACTGCCAGAAGTAAAAAACATGAAACAACAAAAAAATAAGATAATATGGGGGAAAGATTGGCTAGATTGCTGGTGAAATCAGTAATATATTGCATTGCTTCAGATCAAGAGTCAAGAGTCAAGACTCTTGACTCTTGATCGAGAGTCAAGAGAGTCAAGAGTCAATTTAATTGTCATTTGGACCCCTGGAGGTCCAAACGAAATGCCGTTTCTGCAGCCATACATTACACACAAATAGTCCTCAGGCACAACATAATTACATTTAACATAAACATCCATCACATAGCTGTGATGGAAGGCCCAATAAACTTCTCTCTCCACTGCACTCCCCCCCCCCCCCCCGATGTCAGAGTCAAAGTCATAGCCCCCGGCTGGCGATGGCGATTGTCCCGCGGCCATTAAAGCCACGCCGGGTGGTGCGAGGTCGCACACCGGGTCTTGATGTTGGAGCCCCCGGTGTGCGCTCGCAAAGTCCGCGGCCATTCCAGCCGCGCGGGGCAGTGGTGTCAGGCCCCGCTCCAGGAGCTCTTCGACCCCGCAACTCCCGGCGCCGTCGTCCACAGACCCGTAGAGAGCTTCCGACTCTCCGGCAGCAGCAGCAGCAGCAGCAGCAGCAGCAACAGCATCAGCAGCAGCAGCGCTACTCCACCGCTCCGGATAGCTCCGCGACAGCAACGGTGAGTCGACACCTGAGTCCCCGGTCTCTTCCTGTTGGAGGCCGCTCCTCGTTGCGGCTCAACGACGACTGAGACCCGACGAGAAAAGGTCGGGTCTCCAGTGCAGGGAGAAGATTCAAAAAGTTTTCCCCCCCCCTCCCACCCCCCCCACCCCCCCCACACACACACACCCCCCAACATAAAATAACAAACACTACATAAAAACACAGACAAAAATAATAAAAACGCGGACAGGCTGCAGAGGCCGCTGCTGGCCAGAGCCGCGCCGCCTACCGGAACATGGTCACTAGGAATAAGAGTAGAATTAGGCCATTCGGCCCATTAAGCCTACTCCACCATTCAATCATGGCTGATCTATCTCTCCCTCCCTCCGGTGGGTGGCGCGACTCACGTCGCAGCGGCCTCTGCAGTCCGTCTGATTTTTATTATTTTTTGTCTCGTTTGAATGTAGTTTTTATTTTTTTTTTTGTGTATGTGTGTGTGTATGTGGGGGGGGGGGGGGGGGGGGGGAGAAACTTTTAAAATCTATTCCCTGCACAGAGAATCCGACCGTTTCACTGTCGGGTCTCCGTTGTCGTTGGGGCCGAGCACCGTGGAGCGGCCTCCAACCGGAACGACCTGGGGCTCCAGTCACGGAGATGCGGACCTACTTACCATCATGGAGCTGGCCGAGTTCGGAGCGGGAGGAGCTGTGGTGGCGCTCGGCTGCGACCTGACCCCAGAGATTCGGAGGCTTACCGCAGGTCTGGTGGACAATAACACCAGGAGCCCGCGGGTCCCTGCAGGGAGACCGCTTTTCGGGGCGTCCGCAACGGCGACTTCACCCGCCCCAGTTGCGGGGTTGAAGAGTACCTGGAGCGGGGCTTGGAATGGCTGTGGGACTTTGCTAGCGCATGCTGGGGGCTCCACCAACAAGACCCGGAGCGCGGCCTTGCATCACCCGGCGCGGAGTAAATGGCCGTGGGACACTTACCATCGCCCGCCGGGGGGCTTTGACTCTGACATCGGGAGGAGAATGGGGAGTGCAGGGGAGAGATAAGTCTTTGCCTTCCATCACAGCGAGGAGGAGATGCACTGTGATGGATGTTTGTGTAAATTGTGTTGTGTCTTGGTTCTTTCTTGTGTGTATGACTGCAGAAACAACATTTCGTTTAAACCTCAATGGGGTTCAAATGACAAATAAATTGTATTGTATTGTATTGTAATGCCAATCTCCTGCCTTCTCCACATAAGCCTCAACATTACATCCCTGTCTTTGTACACACGCCCTCTTGAAATAAATGCTAGCATTGTGTTTGCTTTCTTTACTACCGATTCGGTAGATTTTTCTACCACTAGTTTGGCATTCAAATAGTTTTTACACTTCAACATGAATGTTTCCTATGCAGAAGGAGGCAGCTCACAATAACAAATAACAAATAACTTTGTTCCTAGATTTATATTCAATGAAATTGCACGATAAACCCAATGTGATTACAATAATCACAAATCAAAGAGGAGAACTTCTAAACATCATTATAAGTCCTTCCATATTTTGCAGATTCAATACATTATGATGGAAAAGCATTATCCCCTGGTTTGTAATCTTGCTGGTGCTCTCAATGGGGAACGAGGTGTGAAAACAAACTAATCTTGCCAAGGCAGCGGGGGAAAGATTGGCTGCACACTATGTTTAAGTTGGAATAATATATATTTTTTTAAGTAAAGTCTTGGAAATATATAACATACCAGCCAACATTTGAAATAGTAAAACAGATTAATTTCTCCAATAATATCATAACTTAAAATTTCATGACAAATATTGGTCCTTCATTTTAGAAACTTTGACTGCAATTTACTAATCTGTTATTTATGATATAAAAAGGAAAATGTGATAAAAAGCAAATATTAATACTCAACATTTGCATAACCTGTCTAGGCCATCCAGCTCAACAGATCATGGTTTCTGACAAACATACACATTTATTCAATCTCACCTCAGAAAATATGACCTTATTATCAGTCTAGTGACTGTTGATAAGAATGCATTGTGCTGGCTGGCTGGCTGGTAGTTCTAATGGGAAGTGTTGGTAGACAGTTGCTCTCAACTTGCTGTAGACTATGAACCGAGAACAAGTAGAATACTAATTGTCTGACACTTGACTTAAGCAGTATAAAGTAGAGTAATCTGCTTCTCCAATCCTAAATCAGTCTGAACTGAAAAGCTTTATGGCCAAGTTTGCAGATGATATGAAAATAGGTGTTTAAGAAGGAACTGCGGATGCTGGAAAATCGAAGGTACACAAAAAAGCTAGAGAAACTCAGCGGGTGCAGCAGCATCTATGGAGCAAAGGAAATAGGCAACGTTTTGGGCTAAAACCCTTCTTCAGACTTCAGGGGGGGGGTGGGGGGGGGGGGGGGGGGGGGGAGAAGAAAAAAAGAAATAGAAGGAGGAGCCCGAAGGCTGGGGGATGGAGGAGACAGCAAGAGGGCTGAGGAAGGGGAGGAGACAACAAGGACTAACAAAATTGGGAGAATTCAATGTTCATGCCCCCAGGATGTAGACTCCCCATGAAAATAGGTGGTGGGGCAGGTAGTGTAGAGAAAACAGGGACTCTGCAGAAGGAGTTGGATAGGTTGGGTGAGTGGACAGGGAAGTGGCAGATGGAATATAGAGTAGCAAAGTGTGGGGTTATGCATTTTGGTAGTAGGAATAAAGGCGTAGATTACTATCTAATTGGGGAGAATCCAGAGATCAGAGGTGCAAATGGACTAGGGAGTGCTGGTGCAGCATTCCCAAAAAGTTAATCTGCAAGTTGATTCGGTAGTAATGAAGGCAAATGCAATGCTAGCATTTATTTTGAGAGGGCTTGTATACAAAAACAGGAATGCAATGCTAAGGTTCTATAAGTTGCTTGTCAGGCTGTATTTGGAATATTGTGAGCAATTTTGGGCACCGTATATGAGGAAGGATGTGCTGGCTCTGGAGAGGGTCCAGAAGAGGTTTACAAGAGTGATCCCAGGAATTAGAAGTTTAACATATGATGTACATTTGACGGCACTGGGCCTGTACTTGCATGGAGTTTAGAAGAATGAGGATGTCCTCATTGAAACATACAGAATAATGAAAGGCTTGGATAGAGTGTTTGTGGAGAGGGATGGGAAACTGTGGAATTCTTTACCACAGAAGGCTGTGGTGGCCGTCAGTAAATATATTTAAGGCAGAGATGGATAGATTTTTTATTAGTACAGGTGTCAGAGGTTATGGGGAGAAGGCACGAGAATGGGGTTAGCAGGGAGAGATAGATCAGCCATGAGTGAATGGCGGAGCGGACTTGATGGGACGAATGGCCTAATTCTGCTCCTATCACTTATTACATGATCTTATGAATGGGTCATAGACTGCACACATTTAAATAGAACTCCCAGCCTGGAGATTTAAAGGAATCGAGTTGCCTGTGTTTTTTTTTAATCTTATTCTGTTTTTTAAAGTTTTTAATTACTTCACATCTCAATATGTTCTAACTAATTTTATGAATTTATTCATTTTGTAAGTAACTATTTTTCATTATTTCCAGCAAGCTTAAGATGTTTAAATGTCTGTGGAAGCTCTGTCTACAGAACTGTTTTGTGTCAGAAGTGGTAAGGCATCAAATGTACATCATCTCAGGCTTCGAGTGGGGGCGCCGTTGAGTATGGCTGCCCTGCCTGCAGCTGTTCATCCTTTCAACCTTTTTTTTTATTTTTAGTGTGTTTTGTCTTGGAGGTCCTCTAGTCTTTTTATGTGGGGGGGAAACTATTATCTCAGTCCCTACCAGGTTGGAGCCACATCTTCGCCCCCTCCTTGCAGCCTACCAATGGGATTGGAGCGGCGTTTCCTGCCAGGACCTGCCATAACTTCTGCTTCGGCAGCAGTGCAGCACTGAAGTTCAAGCGCGGAGCGGACGATGCCTTACCGAGGGCTGCCATGTGGGAAGCTCTGGAGTGCTGTGACCGCCGACTCCAACATCACGGAGCTGTTGTTGTGGAGCGTCCATCCGCGGGAGGCGCTGACCTTTAAACACCGTGGAGTCTGGGATCTCTCGCCAAGATTGCCAGTGTCGGAGCCCCAACCAGCGTGGCCTGTGGACTACGGGAGCCACGGTCTCGGGTGCCTTCCTTCACAGTGGGAACCATTGTGGGGGGATGTTTTTATGTTTAATGTTACATTCTTAAATGTTGTGTATTATTTTTATCTGTGTGCTTCATGGCGTCAAACTTCACTACACCAATTGGTATATGTGACAACAAATGTCCTTTGTCCTTGGTCCTTTGTCCTTTGTCCTTGTCCTTCCTCATCACCAAGACTGCACAGTGGCACAGCGGAAGAGTTGCTGCCTTACGGCACTAGAGACCCGGGTTCGATCCCGACTATGGGTGCTGCCTGTGCGGAGTTTGTATGTTCACTCCATGACCTGCGTGGGTTTTCTCTGAGATCTTCCGTTTCCTCCCACACTTCAAAGACGGACAGGTTTGTAGGTTAATTAGATTGGTTTAAAGGTTTGTAGGTTAATTAGCTTGGTTTAAATGGAAAATTGTTCCTCGTGTGTGTGTAGGGTAGTCTGGACTTGATGGGCTGAAGAGCCTGTTTCCGTGCTATATCTCTAAACTAAACTAAATTAAGCTAAACAAAAACTAAACATATTACTGGATCCTTCTCATTTCTAGGCTAGGTTCAGCTCCAATTCAATAATTAAGTTTGCTGATGACACTGTGGTGGTGGGCCTGATCTCAGACAATGATGAGAGGGCCTACCGGGAGGAGGTGGCTGATCTAGCACTCTGGTGCCAGGAGAACAGCCTCCTCTTGAACATCAAAAAAACGAAGGAGCTGATCATGGACTTTAGGAGGGCACATCATCCGAGGACGTACACTCCATTGAGTATAAATGGGGATCCTGTGGATAGGGTGAACTGTTTTAAATATCTGGGAGTCCACATCTCTGAGGATATGACATGGTCATCACACGCCTCAGCACTGGTGAGTAAGGCAAGGCAGCGCCTTTACCACCTCAGGCAATTGAGGAAATTCAGAGTGTCTCCGAGGATCCTCCAGTGCTTCTACGCAGCGGCGGTGGAAAGCATCTTGTCCGGGAACATTACCATCTGGTTCGGGAATTGCTCTGCCAAGGACAAGAAGGCTCTGCAGAGAGTAGTGCGTTCGGCCGAACGCACTATGGGAACTTCACTCACCCCCCTGCAGGAACTATACAACAGGAGGTGCAACTCCAGAGCAAACAAAATCATGAGAGACCTCTTCCACCCCTGCAACAGACTGTTCCAGCCGCTACGGTCAGGCAAACGCCTCCGTTGCCATGCAGTGAGAACGGAGAGGTTGAGAAGGAGTTTCTTCCCAGAGGCAATTCGGACTGTAAACGCCTTTCTCACCAGGGACTAACTGTACAGAACGTTTTTCCTTCTATTATTTATTATGTAAAATAATATGTGTGTTATGATTGTGTTTATAATTTGTTTGGTTGTTTTGTTGTTCCGCGAGCATTGCCACTTTCATTTCACTGCACATCTCGTATGTGTATGTGACAAATAAACTTGACTTGACTTGACTTGACTTGACTTGACTTGACTTGATTTGAGTCTCAGTTCATTAGGCTAACTGCGGATAAATGCAGGCTGGTGAGGTTATGAATGTGAACCTGGAGGGTGCTCTGAAACTAGCCAGCTTCATAATAGTGTCCAGATCTCAGAATAGTTAAATAAACACAAGGCTTAAAAATGTTTCACCAACTCTGAGAGCATTGTTCCCAGTGCCAACCTGAACACAATGGATCAACATAAGCAAACAAAAGGAAGTTCAGCATAAAAATATGAAGCTTAATAAATTTTTTTGAAAATTCATTTCAAAATATAGAAACAATTTTCATAAATTTATCATCTAAATCGTGTATCTGATAATCTTGGTTATACAGTCATGTGATAGGAGCAGAATTAGGCCATTCGGCCCATCAAGTCTAATCGCTATTCAATCATGGTTGATCTGCCTCCCTCTCCTAACCCCATTCTCCTACCTTCTCCCCATAACCTCTGACACCCAGACTAATCAAGTCCGCTTGGTGAGGCAAATGGTAGAGCGTGTCCATATGCTGTAAGAATAATCAGGGCTGCCATTTGCCAGGTTTTCTCCTTGCTACTACTGAGAACTACCTCTCCTCACCCCCTATTCCACACCCTTGTCCGCCCTTATCACCAAAGACCTACAGTATCTTGCTGCTGGACTATATGACTTCACAGACATCTGATGCTGCATGTGACTGAATCTGGTGGCTTCCACTGTGACTCTGTTTGGGATGGGGAGCCCACGTTCAATTTAAATGAAATCACAGGTAAAATCTACTCTTTGGTCTATACCCTAGTTTAATGGTTTTTAAAATTCTGTAATTCCTGTCCATCTCCATGTATCTCATATAATAACATTGACTTTTTTTGCAGAGAAGGTTATTGGCTGCAACCATCCCTCCATTGATGAACTGTACACTGCAAGGGCCAGGAAGCAAGCGGACAAGATCATCTCTGACCCCTCTCACCCTGGCCACAAACTCTTTGAATCATTTCACTTGGAAGACGACTCCGGATTGTCAAAGCTGCCACAGCCAGACATAAAAACAATTGTTATCCACCAGTAGTTGCTCTACTCAACAGCCAAAAATCTGTAGCCTCCCTTTGATCTGGTATTTTGTTGGGTCACATGCTAGATCAATGGTGTTTTATCATTACTGTTTTATTAGTATTAATGTTTTGTCTTTTCTGGGTCATTCGTAACTGTCATTGTATGTCATGTTGTTACTTGTGGGCGGAGCACCAAGACAAATTCCTTGTAAGTGAATACTTGGCCAATAAACTTACTTACTTACTTACTTACTTACTTACTTACTTACTTACTTACTTACTTACTTACTTACTTACTTACTTACTAACTAACTTAACTAACTAACTAACTAACTATAATATGACCCCACCTCAATTACATTCTTGGAATGTCCACTCAAAATGCCCGCTTTCCCCAAGGGACAAAGAAGGTTTTCTTATCTCTAACCTGGTTTAAGGCTTAATGTTACACATCTGCCCTCTAGTTTAATGCTACTTAATCAAGTTTGCAGGCTTCATTACTTTTACCAAATGTATGCCTTTTATGATCTGAAAACTATATCATATCACCTGAATCTTATTTTCCTGTGACAAATTAGTCACTTGAGAATTTCTTTATAACTTTGCCTCAATGTCCTAAATCAATCTGGCCAGTCACCTGGGAACATTTCTAATGGGCCTGGGATTAAAACTCTTCAAACATTACTGTGCACTCAGCTGAAATGTTGTAATAGGGAATGGACACGCTACACTAGGTCTTGGAAGAGAAGCAAATAGGACTCTGCGGAGAAGATCAAGTGGCTTATGAAGAGTCCCAGTGCTTTATCTGCAGATAAAGTTAGACGGAGATATGTCAGTAGTGTTGTTTATTGAGGTGTTGCCTCGACATGTTCTGTCTGGAGCCTAATTCTTCTGGGGCAGGTAGATAT
The DNA here is from genome assembly GCF_028641065.1 of Leucoraja erinaceus. Classification (NCBI taxonomy): domain Eukaryota; kingdom Metazoa; phylum Chordata; class Chondrichthyes; order Rajiformes; family Rajidae; genus Leucoraja; species Leucoraja erinaceus. The sequence goes on from NC_073377.1 coordinate 39,483,934, forward strand.
CCTCTTTTAGGAGACTTAAATTAGTGTGAGATAGGTAACTGACTGACCTTTACATGTAAATATGCAGCTCCGATGTGACCACAGTTGTACGTAACACTTTACTGATGAAGAGTAAGGCTGATTTAAAGTATATGGTAATTAATAATCCCTACTTGAACATTGGCCTTTCACACAGTAACTCAGTATTCATATTGATGCGTGATATGAATTGACACACTAAGCTATATAAGCTATTAATATTGACATGTAAAAAAAAATAAAGCCTTATGTAATAGCTAACAGCTCTTGGTAAAAGCTCAGGCATTGAAATATCAAGCTCTAAATAGATGTCAGAAAATAGATACAGAAAAAGAACTACAAAGAATGAATTCCAACATTACAGTAAAACAATTAAAATGTTAGAATGAATGATTTGACAATGTTTATATTAGAGCAAATGAAACTCCACCCTGTCCTCACTTTTGGCTTTAGTTAGCTCCTTGGCTCCATGCAGTTATTGCACAATCCAGTACAGGTTCTCTGTACATTACGAATGCCTGAGCTATTGATATTCAGCACGTAGGAACGTAGGAATGAACATTATGGAATGGAACGGAATGGAACACATTATACTTTATTGTCACATGTGACTAGGCACAGTGATATTATTTGATGGATACCCAATGTATACAAATAGCAGCCACCTACAGAACTGGCAGAGTTACAAAGCACGCCAGCTCCTCCTGTTGTTGTTCTGCCCCCCCCCCCCCCCCCCCCCACCACAGCGGTTCCCACCCGCTGGGTCCCCATTGTTCTTTGTCCCCCCCCCCCCCCCCCCATTGTCCATCATTATTCCCCCCCACCTCCCTCGTGATGGTCCCCCTAAGCTGGGTGCTCCATTATGAAAACGAGCAGGATGGATCTGCCATCTGCAGGGTAACTGGCATCTCCTACCGGCTGGTAACTCAGTTCACAGCAATATCATTGCATCTTGGAGGGAAATCTGAATAGTTGAGTTAACACCCTGGCTTAACTACATGTTGACCTTGGTTGGCATATGACTTCATTTCAATGTATTGTCATGTGGCTACATTTCTAACTTGGGAACAGTTTGGATTACAAATAATTCTCAAACGTTCATGGATGGCACAGTGGCACAGGGGTAAAGTTTCTGCCTTACGGCCCCAGAGACCTGGGTTCGACCTTAAATATGGGTGCTGTCCATACAGAGTTTGTACATTCTCCCTGTGACCTCGTGGGTTTTCTGCAGGTGCTCCGTTTTCCACCCACTTTCCAAAGATGTGCAGGTTTGTAGAGTAAATGGCTTCTGTAGTTGCCCCTCATGTGTAGAACCAGTGCACAGATGATCGTTGTTTGGCACAGACACGGTGGACCGAAGGACCTGTTTCCACACTGTATCTCTAAACTAAACTAAAATAAACTTTATTTCAATTGTCTATTGTCTAAACTAAAACTAAAATTGAAAACTGTCATTACCATGGGAGGAACTTTGAGACTTTTTGATTTGCCATTTTTCAAAAATCTGAACAGCCTTAAATGTTAATTTTTGTAACATCTATAACGTGAACATTCATGTTTTCATGACCTTCAGATTTGACACCTTTGTATTCTTACAACCTTGCTTCAAATCATCTTTCTCATCTTGCAAATGAAATTAGCATTTCAAAGAAACTGATGAAAATGTCATGAAGAAATGTTAAGGTTGTACAAGGAACAAATACTGTTTAAAGTCCTCCACATTCCCCCATGTCCTCTAATTTTGAAAGTCACACAACGGGAAAAATATTTTAAAAATCTCTAAGGCAAAAACTTTGGCATTAAGATAGAATCCCCAATTAGAGAGATTATAGATGAAAACTATCCAATGCACCTGATCAAATTAAATTAAAAGCCTCCCATTATAAAGAATGATGATAACACACACACACACACACCAAAATCCTATACTTCCAGCGGCGGAAGTCCTCAAGTACTGGAGGACAGAGATGTGTGGTGCGTCCACCACCGTTCCCATTGGAAACCAGCACCACTGCGTCGCTAATGTTTTCACCGATGATGAGTTATAACAAGAACCTAAGAAAAGAATCAAGGTAATCAAGCAATCATTTATCTTTGATTTAAACCAGCATCTGCAGTTCCTTCCTACACACAATATTTTGAGTGTTGTGGGAGATGATAATTTTAAATGCAGGCCAACTGAAATGCATTGAGCGTTGAGTTTGCTCCACTCCAAAATCAGCAACAAATCAGTTGGTGGGTAGATTTCAGATTTCAACTGGAAATTGGCATGGTCTTTGTAAAGGAAACACCATTTGAAAAGAGTCAAAACAAGACATACGTTCTTCGCTGGTCATGTGAAGCTAAAACATTGCAGCCACAGAAACTGGCCTGTGGTAAATGATGGAAGGTTTGTCGAAAGTCTTCAACAGAAATGTTAAAGGGCCTGTCCACTTAGGCAACTTTTTAGGCGAGTGCAGGAGACTCTGCACTTGCCACATGATTGCCACATATTCGCTGGTGGTCTCTGCTGAGTCTCCTTCATGATCGCAAGGAGTTCCCGCATTCTGGGAACTAGTCGCGGCCTCATAGAAACATAGAAAATAGGCGCAGGAGGAGGCCATTCGGCCCTTCGAGCCAGCACCGCCATTCATTGCGATCATGGCTGATCGTCCCCTATCAATAACCCGTGCCTGCCTTCCCCCCTATCAATAACCCGTGTCTGCCTTCCCCCCATTAACTCCACTTGCCTCTCGAGCTCTATCTAACTCTCTCTTAAATGCATCCAGTGATTTGGCCTCCATTGCCCTCTGTGGCAGGGAATTCCATAAATTCACAACTCTCTGGGTGAAAAAGTTTTTTCTCACCACAGTCTTAAATGACCTCCCCTTTATTCTAAGCTGTGGCTCCTGGTTCTGGACTCGCCCAACATTGGGAACATTTTTTCCTGCATCTAGCTTGTCCAGTCCTTTTATAATTTTATATGTGTCTATAAGATCCCCCCTCATCCGTCTAAACTCCAGTGAATACAAGCCTAGTCTTTTCAATCTTTCCTCATATGACAGTCCTGCCATACCAGGGATCAATCTCGTGAACCTACGCTGCACTGCCTCAATCACAAGGACATCTTTCCTCAAATTAGGAGGCCAAAACTGTACACAATACTCCAGATGTGGTCTTACCGGAGCCCTATACAACAGCAGAAGAACCTCTTTACTCCTATACTGAAATCCTCTTGTTATGAAGGCCAACATTCCATTAGATTTCTTCACTGCCTGCTGTACCTGTAAGCCAACTTTCAGTGACCGGTGTACAAGGACGCCCAGGTCTCGCTGCACCTCCCTCTTACCTAACCGAACCCTATTGAGATAATAATCTGCCCCCTTGTTTTTGCCGCCAAAGTGGATAACCTCACATTTATCTATATTATACTGCATCTGCCATGCATCTGCCCACTCATTCAACCTGTCTAGGTCACACTGCAACCTCCTAACATCCTCTTCACAGTTCACACTGCCACCCAGCTTTGTGTCAGTATGGTCGCCACAAATTTTTCAACATGTTGACAAATTTTCTGCGACCAAAAATTGGTCGCCATGGAGATAATCAATACTTTTGTAGTCGTAGGTGCAGTTGTAGTGGGGTCACCATGTAGTTATAGGTAGTCGATGTAGTCGTTGGTAGTTTTAGTTCATCTCCTTTGCTGACCGATCATTTTCATTGGCTCATTGGGGAAAATAAAACGTAAGCACGAGTTTTCAGAACTAATGAGAACTGTCCGGTAATGTTAAATGCCCGACAAACTTCACAGCTGTGTATCTCTGACTTATTAAAAGTTGTCTGGCTTCTTAAAAGTGTCCCCACTCCTTCTTCCCCTTTCTCTCCCCCCCCCCCCCCCCCCTTCTCCCCCCTTCCCCCTTCTTCTCTCCCCTTCTCCCCTCCCCCCTCCCCCTTCTTTTAAAGGACTTACCGTACACTGTGTTAGCCGTCTCAACCTTCCTGTTCATCGCGGTGTGTGTCTGTATTACCTTGGTTTTGCACCATATGAATTTCAGACAGCGCTCCTCTGCTTTCACTGGCCCCCGCTTTTGCGATGTGTGTGCGTGCGTGCGTGCGTGTGCATGTGAAATGAAATGAAATGAAATGAAATGATTCATGCGTGCGTGCGTGCGTGTGTGTGTGTGTGTGTGTGTGTGTGTGTGTATGTGTGTGTGGGTGCGTGTGCGCGCATGTGTGTGTGTGTGTGTGTTCAATCTTGACACTCGCCGTTCCAAATCCCGTTTTTTCAGCGAGTGCCGTGAACTTGACAGTCGCCGGCAGTCTGCTAAAAAATCGCCCGTATTTTCTCCTTCCACAGCTGTTGCCCAACCTGTTGACTATTTCTAACACTTGCAATATTTATTATTAGTTTAGTTTAGTTTAGTATAGTTTAGAAATACAGCGTGGAAACAGGCCTTGGGACCCACCGAGTCTGTGCCGACCAACAATCACGTGTACACTAGTCCTATCCTACACACTTGGGACAATTTACAGAAACCTATTAACCTACAAACCTGCACGTCTTTGGAATGTGGGAGGACCCAGAACACTAGGAGAAAACCCACAGGGAGAAAGTGCAAAATCCACACAGATATCACCTATAGTCAGGATTGAACCTGGGTCTCTGGGACTATACAGTAGCAACTCTACCAGTGTGCCACTGTGTCACTTATTATCTGTGATAAATAAGTCTAACTCGCCGGAAAAATAAAAGATAAGTTTACCTGGAATGCTAAGAGGAAAAGGAAAAACACAGGTCAAATGAGGCAGTGGATTTGTGGATTTAGGCGTAGGTGAATTGTGGCTTTTTTTGTGGATTCAGGGACAGATTCCACAATGGACTGCAACAAAGCCTACAAATGTTGCAGTGGGTTTTTCCAACACTGCAGAGGCGGTAATAGAAATTGGAAATATTGGAAACACACTGCAGTTCAGGTAGCATCTCTGGTAAGAGAAACAGAGTTAAGATTTCAGGTTAATTTCCACCCTGATTCTTTGCTCACATTTCTATCTTCCATTCATCCATGCTATACTTTTGGAGTTGATAGAGATACATGTATATGTATATATGTATTTATTTATTGTTCAATTTCAAAATTCAAAGTCCAATGGAAACCTAAATTAACATTTTAACAGTCCCCTTGTGCCTTGAAATAGAGATCATCACTTTCAGCATTGAGTTTTATTCGTAGTTACCTTGCAAACGTCATGTTGTTTAAAATCATGTGAATGTATGCAAGCTATGGTTATGGATGACACAAAGCTGGGTGGCAGCATGAGCTGCGAGGAGGATGCTATGAGGCTGCAGGGTGACTTGGATAGGTTGGGTGGGTGGGCAAATGCATGGCAGATGCAGTATAATGTGGATAAATATGAAGTTATCTACTTTGCTGGCAAGAACAAGAAGGCAGATTATTATCTAAATGGTGTCAGGAAAGGGGATGTGCAACAGTACCTGGGTGTCCTTGTACATCAGTCATTGAAAGTAAGCATGCAGCTACAGCTGGCAGTGAGGAAAACAAATGGCATGTTGGCCTTCATAGAGAGAGGATTTGAGTATAGGAGCAAGAAGGTTTTACTGCAGTTGTGCAGGGCCCTGGTAAGACTACATCTGGAGTATTGTCAGGGCTGGATTTACGTATAGGCTTCATATATGCTGAAGCCTAGGGCCTCAAATCTAGGGCCTCAAATCTAGGGGACCTCCGGTCAAGGTGTTTTTTTCCCAGGGAGTGAAAAAAATCCTGAGAAAAAAAAATTGGAGTGCTATCAGCGTTTCCACTTTGACGGAAATGACCCGAAATTCTGGTTCCGGCCCGCTGGAAGTTTTGGGGGGAAACAAATTGTGACCATCTGTGCCTGCGCAGTTGGGGGAAGCCGGTGACGCAGAAGCAACGCAAAATGACGCTGTCTCTCCACGCATGCGCAGTGGGCACGGGTGGGTTCAGATCTCCATTTGCACTCCACACAATCACATCGATGCCTTGTGTCTACTCTCGGTAAGTAGTGAATTATTGCGTTGCGGAGGTAGTTTAGCTCGTCACCCGACCATGAGGTTTCTTGTGACTGACCCATAAGGCTTTTTCCTCTCCCTCGGCTATTTCTTATTGTGTCAATGTAGTTCATTAAGTGGGTCATGACACATAACCGTGGTTCAGGTGGGTATGCCCGGAATTCCATGACTGGACCTGATGTTCCCTGGTTTGGCCAGCCCCTGAATGGAAAATATGACACTATCTGCTGTTATCACCATGTTGTCCAATCGCAGTAGATGGAAGAACTGGGTCTTTGTGCTGAGGTAAGGCCGTCAGCATATCCATCTTCAGGGTAGGCTGTTCCAGGGTGAGGGACCTGGCTGGTGATCATCCCCTAAGGTACGTCAGGACCTCACTGACTTCCCAATTTGGGTGTACCTAGTTCTGGAGAATTGGGAATTGATTATACCTCTCCTGAATTTGATCACCAGTGGGTGGTACCCTTGCCCTGTTGTCGTGGTGCCTGAGTTGAGTAGGCTGACAGAGTACTTCTGGCTATATTGATGGCGCAGTATCTGAGTCCATTGTGGTGAAGGCCTGCCATGAACTCCAGTACAGGTTTTGTTGTAGTTGAATGTGTAGTTCCTGAGTTTGAGCAGTTTCTTCCCAGGTATGTTCCCTAGTGGATATGCGACGGAATGCTGTCATCATGTTGATAGTGCTGTCTGATCCAGGCCCAGCAGTGGTCTTCCCAATTCTGTAATCCAGGCCCTTTCTTCCTGCAACCTAGTAGTTTATTGTGGCATGGATGGTTTATGCCTGAACTGGGTGGGTTGATAAGCCTAGGCTATTGGGAATCATAGGGTTTTGATGGCCATGTCGAGGACCATTGGGAACCATGACTCTGGGTTTAGTCCACTGTATTTTGCGTAGTACCCGACTGATGAGACCGTAGTACCTATTAATGAGGTAGAAAGAAGGGGAGAACATAGAGATTAGTTCCCCCCCCCCACCTCAATATGCGGAAATGTATCCATGCCGCTGCCTTGAGTTGGTTTCATGCGACATACATTGGTACGTGGGGATTCAATTAGAATAAAAGGTAATCGATATCTGGTGTCCATATTGCTTTGTAATCTCAGCAACTACTTTTGGTTTAAATGTTCGTTTACAGTATTTAGCTCACCTGATAGGTAAGTTACTGATGGCCAAACATGTTTGACGACATACGGTTACCAATTGTTAAATAAATTGTCACATAATATCGATTTTATTCCGCCCAAGTGGTTTGGTATATGCCATCACTGTGATGTTGTTAATTTATAAACAAACATGCAAAATGGTGCACTACTGAGCAATATGCTTGCCCAATAGTAAGTAAGTTTTATTTATATAGCATGTTTTAAGTCAACTCGCATTGACACCAAAGTGCTTTACAATAATAGATAATACGTTTGCATACCATAGAAAAAGGTTAACAAATAAAGAAAATGGACTCAACACATATAGAGTTCTACACAAACGTCCACTATTAATTCTATTCCCCTTGAATCAAATTTCCACTGTGGGGAAGGCACCAGAATGTTAAGTCCTCTTCCTCTGAAAACCCCCGAGGTCGGCCCATTTGTGGCCTTGCAGCCAGTCCGATGAATATACTCAATAGAACATACTCAATATTTCCAACTAGGTTTAATGCCCAGTGTCTATAGTGATGACAACTCCAGATTAGTCCATTTGCCACCATATTTTAGGTATGGGATATAGTTTGAACACTAGTCTCAGCTCATTGGAAAGGTACAATGTTCAGTAGCTGGTAATGCTGCTACTATCTCAATTACTTTTGCCACGTAGTTGATAGGTGGTTAAATGTTACCATAACGGATAGCATTAATGAATACCAGATAGACAATGTTGTGGATGGGGTCAACGTAGATATCTGGATAATATGACAGAGCCCAGGCTAAAATAAGTTAGTAGCTAATGCAGCTGATATTGCTATTCCAAGGATAGTCTGTCGTTAATATATAGACATGCCATGACAAAATGTTCCTTAAGTGTCAGGGCTGGTTTGAAATTCTGGAATAGCTTCGGCTCATATAAGCCAATTCAATAATAAGTCAACTCAAATCAAGTATAGTCAAGTTTATTTGTCACATACACATGCGAGATGTGCAGTGAATGAAAAGTGGCAATGCTCGCCATGGTTGCCCCATCCAGGTAAATTGTGGTATATCCGAAATCTTATATAAAAGGGTACTGAATAGTATGCATCTTTAAAGTCGATGTCTACCATAAAGTATCCTTGGAATCCATGGTAGTAGTTACAAATTCCATAAGTGGGTATACCTGGTGAATACTCAAGTGGTTAATCAATGATGGTGCGACATTCACCATCTTGGGGTTTTTTGGTACCAAAGGCTCATATGAGATTTCTTATGACCCCTGGTATATCTTTCCCAGGAGCTAGACCCTCGTGTTTCTTAGTGGGAGGGTAGACCCCTTGGGGTGCAAGCTGAACTGGTGGCAAGACATTAATTCTATTCCCCTTGAATACTTTTTGGTATATAACTACCAAGAGTGATAGCTTCCCAACCAGGTGTGATTCCCCCCCCTCTGTTAGTACAAACCCTTCACCTTTATGTGATGGTAGGAACCATACTTATCTGTCTTTACTGTTGTTTGGTGGTGTGTTCATTTCTTCGGTTTCTGGTTCCTTGTCTGTAGGGATGGTGTGTTGGGGGGTGGCGCATTTTCCATGGGGCCCGCTCTGGGCCCTGGCCTAAAAGGCTTACGGGATTGGCATGCAGGCCCCAAGCTTTCACCAGTACCATGACGTAGACGCCCCTGGTGGACGCGTAGAGGTACTGCTGTCTGGTTTGGTGTGGTGCTCATTCCAGACCCTGCCCTCTTGAGCCGAATATTTTGGACACTTCGTCCTGTTTTTTAGGCTTGGTTTGGTAACTTGCCAGATAGCAGGATCTGTGGTTGTGAGGTCGGCGTTCTCACAGTCCTGTGATTTTTATAGGTTGAGGGCAGGTTTGTGACTTCCCTTGAGAAGTTGCGGAGCATACTGTGAACAGTAGGGTCAGGTGTTTTGCCATACTACCCTGCCCTTCTGGAATGAGCAGCGAACATGATAGCCGACGTCAGGGTATCAAAGCAATTTTAAGATATTTGGGTTTTAAAATGCGCTGTTCAATGTATCCCCCAATAATGTTGGGCACTTTGAGTAAATGCAATTTAGGGGAGGCGTGATGAATCCAACGCCTCATGGCTACCTGTTTTGGAGAGGTTTTTGGAAAAACAGGTAGTAAGCTGGCCGTCAGTGAGACTGAAAGGTCATCTGGCTCGTGGTGAAGCCATGTAGCAGCCACACCAAGCAGCTCTTCCTGATCCTGTACCTCAAGCATACTCCCGATGTTGTTCAGCCAGTGACCCCTCTTCTTGACCAGCCCAGCCCTGGTCGCCATCGATCCCTTGACAAGGGAGATGACCAGTGCTCCCTGCTATTGAGGGAGTGCAGCATAGGTTCACCAGGTTAATTCCCGGATGGCGGAACTGATGAAAGAATGGATCGACTGGGCTTATGTTCACTGGAATTTAGAAGAATGAGAGGGGTTCTTATAAAAACATATAAAATGCTTAAGGGATAGTACAGGCTGGATGCAGGAAAAATGTTCCCGATTTTGGAGGAGGCCAGAACCAGGGGTCACAGTTTAAGATAAGATTTAGGTCCTTTAGGAAAAAAATGAGGTAAAACCTTTTCACTCAGAGAGTTGTGAATCTGTGGAATTCTTTGTCACAGAAGGCAGTGGAGGCCAATTCACTGGATGTATACAAGAGAGAGTTAGATATAGCTCTTTTGGGCCTGTCCCACTTAGGCGGCATTTAGGCAACTCCAGGTCACTAGTTTCTCGCCACATGTTTGCCGGTGGTCGCTGGGTTAGTCTTTCTGATCGCAAAAAGTCGTAGAGTGTTCAGATTGCCAGTAAATTTTCAACATGTTGAACATTTTTCGGTGACAGTGAGCGTATGCGCCAATGAGCGTAACTTGACTTCTCCTGACGTAGGTGCTGTCAAAGGTTGTCGCCGGAATGACGTAGGTTGTCGCCAGTTTTTTGATGACCTGCAATAGCTATGACAGTCAACTGCAGTTGCCTAAAAAATCGCCAAGTGGGACAGGCCTATTAGGGCTAACAAAATCAAGGGATACGGGCGAAAGCAGGAACGGGGTACTGATTTTGAATGATCAGGCATTATCATATTGAATGGCGGTGCTAGCCCAAAGGACCAAATGGCCTACTCCTGCACCCATCTTCTATGTTTCTATGTTACTATTATATAAATGTAATAGCAATATGTGAAAATTTACATATTTTTGTCCTTAACACAATCAGCTGGATTTCTGTCTGCAAATAAATAACATTATGTGTCTTTAACGTGCTTCATTTTTACATGCAATTCCAATCCCTTGAGCTTCGGACAGTATAATCCACCATAGCTATAAAATGAATAGCTTAGGATGAAATTAAACGTTTTAAAATATAGACCTGATTTTTATTCAAGGTGTCTAAGTGAAAGCTGTAAACAGTACTACATATGCTCCAGAGGAGTTTATTTTTAAAGCCTCCAGCAATGTATGTTTCAAGAAACAAGATTCAAGATTCAAGATTCAAGATTCAATTTAATTGTCATTTGGACCCCTTGAGGTCCAAACGAAATGCCGTTTCTGCAGCCATACATTACAAACAAATGGACCCAAGACACAACATAATTTACATAAACATCCATCACATCGCTGTGATGGAAGGCCAAAAAAACTTATCTCTCCACCGCCCCCCCCCCCCCCCCCCCCGATGTCAGAGTCAAAGTCAAAGCCCCCGGCTGGCGATGGCGATTGTCCCGCGGCCATTAAAGCCACGCCGGGTGATGCAAGGCCGCACACCGGGTCTTGGTGTTAGAGCCCCCGGCGTGCGCTCGCAGAGTCCCGCGGCCATTCCAAGCCGCGCGGAGTGGTGATGTCAGGCCCCGCTACAGGAGCTCTTCGACCCCCGCAACTCGGGCGGGAGAAGTCGCCGTTGATGGAGCCCTGAAAAGCGGTCTCCCTCCAGTGACCTGCGGGCTCCTGGTGCCGCCGTCCGCCAGACCCGCAGTTGCAGCCTCCGAATCTCCGGAGGTCGGGCCGCAGCAGCAGCAGCTCTCCACCACCGCTCCACCCGCTCCGGACTCGGCCAGCTCCGCGACGGTGAGGTGAGTCGTCGGCACCAGAGTCCCCGGTCTTCTCCTGTTGGAGGCCGCTCCTCGTTGCAGCCCCAACGACAACGGACACCCGACAGAAAAAGTTGGGTCTAACGTGCAGGGAGAGATTTAAAAGTTACCCCCTCCCTCCCACCCCCCCCACACACACACCCCAACAAAAATAACAAAAACTACATAGAAACATAGACAAAAAATAATAAAAACGCGGACGGGCTGCAGAGGCCGCTGCTGACGAGAGTCGCGCCGCCTACCGTTTGAAAAATGAATAAACAGTTATAACATTTATTAATAAACAGCCAAGAGATATACAGTATGGCCAGAAACATAGCCTTATTGACACCAAAATCTGACAGAAATGCTCTTCCAAAGTTTAAAACATTTATTCAATGGTTTCAATAGACAATAGTCAATAGGTGCAGGAGTAGGCCATTCAGCCCTTGAAGCCTTTCAAAGGTTTCAATGGTCTTTTATTGTCCAAGATGGTAAGTTCGCAGGCACCTGCAGTGGGGCTCTCGAAGTCGGTCTCCAGCAAAGGCCGCACACTCGTCGATGTTAGGCTGCAGTACAGACGGAGATACGATATGGAAAGAAATCACCTCTCCGTCGAGGTAAGAGATTAGAAAAAATGTTTCCCCTATCACCTCCCCCACCCCCCACATAAAACAAGCTAAAGAATACTAAAAACATACATATACATACTAATAAAACAACAAAGAAAGGGACAGACAGTCTGTTGGTGAGGCAGCCATTGCAGGAGCCTAATTATCCATATTAGAAATTATGACTGTTTACCTCTGCCGCACAACTTGCAGAGAATATTCACAGGAAAATCTCAGAGGAAGTTCGTCCACTTTTACTTGCATGCGTCAATGCTTCAATTAATTCTATTCATAACCAGTATGATTGGAGATATGTATTAAGTAGAAAGTAAGCAGAAACCAATGAAACAGAAGACCACGGTGTGCTGTAAAGGTGTATTATCAACACAATATCAACAAAACACATAACAAAGTGGAAGATATAATTCCATAGTAATCGGTGTGAGGTAATAAAAAAAGATAAATGCATTAATTAAACTCTGAATGGAAATTAGCTTAATCTTCTTGAAGGGCAGATAGATTTAACCTGACATTCAAAGACCCCCTCAGAAGGCTGAAATTTTAACGATTGTTGAGGAGATGTTAAAAATAAATTAAAAAAGGTACCAATGGATCCTGGACACTGCTGCCTGGACAAAATAAGAAAACATAATTGGGAAGATAATTAAAATTATTATTTTGCCACCTGTGAGAATTCTTCAATTAGATTGAGAACTCAGTGTACTACACTGCTGCTGGGGGATGCATTACTGCTGTAAATCACCTTGCACCAGAAATCACAAAAGAACCATTTGTATTTGTATTTTGTATTTGTAATCAGGTTCTTTGAAGTCAGCAGCAAACAGAAAAATCTGGACTAGTGTTTTTTTTCCCACACTGGTGTGTTTGTCAATGGACATGGAAAGCTGTTTCTTCTGTTAAACCCAGAAAGATCTATTGTTTAACAGGTCACTTTAGTTTAGTTTGGAGATACAGCATGGCCCACCAAGTCCACGCTGACAACAGATCACCTGTTCACACTAGTTCCATGTTATTCCACTTTTGCATCTATTCCCTACACAATAGGGTCAATTTACAGTCCAATTAACTTACAAACCCACGCATCTTTGGGATGTGGGAGGAAACCGGAACACCTGAAGGAAGCCCACACGGTCACAGGGAGAACTTGCAAACTCTACATAGAAAGCACCTGAAGTTAAGATCGAAACTGGGCCTCTGGTGCTGTGAGGCAGTGGTTCTACCAGCTGTGCCACTGTGCCGCTATTTTCTAATATGAGTGTGAGCTATGTAAAATGTTGATTTCTTTCTGTGACAAAAAACCTTGTGATGACAGTTGACATCCCTCTGCTTTTCTGTTGGGTGTAATATTGTATTAAGTTGTCGGAGCAAAATTTGTTAAAATATACACTCTTTAATTTCACTATGGATTGAATAGATTAATAATTTAGTGGAAAATTCACCTTTTTTCTGTTTTCCACGTTTTATTTATGTCTCTAGGATGATATTCCTTAACCATAAAAGATGTAGTTTATGCATGCTTAACTCTTCTTACACTACTAAATTTAATAGATTAACATTTTACTGGTACTTGAAGATCATTTGGTAAGATATTTAAAAACATTGAAATGAAATACTTTTAAAAGTTCAAGTTCAAGTTTACATTTATTGTCACTGTGCCAATTGGTACAGCGGGATATGGGTTGCCATACAGCCATACAAATAAAAAGAACACAACACACGATAGAATTTAACATGAACATCCCCACACAGAGGAATCAACGTTTCCCACTGTGAGGGAAGGCAATAAAGGTTCAGTCATCTGCATCTATGTTCACCCGTGGTTGGGGCCTATTGAGGCCTCCGCAGTCGCCGCAACGGCGGTCCAATATTCAGGCCCTCACGCCGGATGATGGAACTCCGGCATCGGAAGAACATTCTCAGCGGCTTGGAGTTACGATAAGGGGAAATCTTTTAGGACCGAGATAAGGAAAACATTTTTCACACAGAGAGTGGTGAATCTCTGGAATTCTCTGCCACAGAAGGTAGTTGAGGCCAGTTCATTGGCTATATTTAAGAGGGAGTTAGATGTGGCCCTTGTGGCTAAAGGGATCAGGGGGTATGGAGAGAAGGCAGGAACAGGATACTGAGTTGGATAATCAGCCATGATCATATTGAATGGCAGTGCAGGCTCGAAGGGCCGAATGGCCTACTCCTGCACCTATTTTCTATGTTTCTATGTTTCTATGAATGGTGTGGCTGCTGTCGACATTGAGATGAATAATCATAGTGGGAAATGGGAGCTACAGAACTAGTAACATGATGATGAATGGTTGAGGGCTAAGATGGTTATCCGTACATTGATTACTGGATGGTTATAGAAAGTTGCTGGCACACAAAAGCATGTTTGGGAACAAGGATTGAGATGTTGACATCGTGATGGATTCTTGGGGAAGATAAATGGATTAGAGAGTTGAGCTCAGGAATCTCAATGAGTTGCAAAGTTACAGTATGAAAGTTGGCAGAACAGGGAAGATTATGAAATGTTAGTGGTTTGGGGAGGGTATTAGCTGGGAAACAGTCGTAAGGTAAGTAAGAAATTCCCCTGGTGGACATCCCAATCTGGGAATGGTGTTGTCCCAAAATAATCCAAGGCCAACGTAGATCAGGTTCTTCTGCAATTCCCCTGACAGAACATTGCATAAGGAATTTCACCACCTGAGTTTCTCCAGCTTTTTTCTCTACCTTCGATTTTCCCAGCATCTGCAGTTCTTTCTTAAACATTGCATAATGAAAGGTGCAAATCCATCCACGCTGATGTGGAGGGCATAAAAGGGCACAGAAATGCTCCAATTCTGAGAGTCACAACAAACAATCTGAAACTGTCCGTCATCCTGTATTTTAATTGTAAAGGTAATCAATATTCAATTTCAGGATGTTGAAAACATTTTTGTAGTATGCAACTGAATACCTTGGCATCAGCATTCTGGCAGTTTTGACAGTTGGAAATGCTGACTCCATTTTCTCACTTTTTCCTTGGGTGAGATTGTGTTCTTGTCCTCCCATATGTTTGGATTTACAATTGGAAAGTACTGTAATTCAGGACCCCACACAGAGGATGGAAGCACACTGGTCCAGCAAGCAAGCTGCCCTCAATAACAGTACACAAGGTGAATACTATCTTCTGTAGGTATGTAGATTGACCATAAATGTGGTACCAATCAGATTATCTCCAAATTATTTATTCTTGCCAGCAACTTTCTTGGACATTTACTGATAAGAACTACATCTCTTTATAAAGTCATAGAGTCATACAGTGAGAAAGTAGGCCCTTCGGCCCAACTTGCCCACACCGACCAACATGCCTCCATCTACACTAGTTCCAGATTGCATTTGGCCCACATCCGTCTAAATCTAACCCTATCCATGTACTTGTCCAAATGTTTTTTTAAACATTGTGATAGTACCTGCCTCAACTACCTCCTCTGGCAGCTCTTCCCATATACCCACCACCCTTTGTGTACAAAAAATTGCCCTTCAGGTTCCTACTAAATTTTTCCTTCCTCACCTTAAACTTATATCTTCTGGATCTTTTTATGAAATGCTTTTGTAAATAAAGTCAAAAAACAACAGAGGTCAGAGGATTGTAATAAATACCTCAAGGCAAATCAATGAATCTTGAGTAATACATGCATTACATTATGAATGGGAATATTTTTGATGTGGCTCTCCGATACAAAATAAAGAAAACACTAAATCATTCACCACCTAGCAGTATCTTGGCCAATACGCACAGATTTTATTAAGAAATACACATATTACTTGGATGGAAAGGTAGTAAAAGCACTTAATTGTTATGATTATATATTCAATGAAAAGGTAATGGAGTTATTCAAATAAGATGTTCTTTGCCGAGATTCAGATGGAAGAATTGATCCCAAAAAACCTGGGCCCCATCCAAGATTTTGTTCTCCAATCTCTTCCTCCCTCTTAAACCCATTTAAAAAGGAGAATGTGCCATTAGGACACATAATCATAGAGTAATATTATAATCGTAAGACACATAATCAAGAGTGCAAGGTTCCCTGAAGGGACGCTTTGATTTACAGTACAGAGGTCAGATTCGAGAGTATGTTGCCTGAGATGGAGATTTTAGGCTGGAGGAAAAACTGGAGACAATCCCTGGAGTGAAGGAGAATGAGAAGAGACATAACTGAGATACATAAAATGAAGAGAGGTACAGATAGATTAGATTGCAGGAACCTTTTTCCCCTTTATGGAGCCGAATAAAAGTCAAGGTTGTGGATTTAGTGTGTGAGAGAAGAGATTTAGAGTGGATCTGAAGGAAATAATTTCACCCAGAGAGTGGTGAGTACCTGGTATGCACTGCTAGAGAGAGTGGTGAAAGCAGAGACACTGACAGCATTTGATAAGTCTTTGAACAAGCATTTGATATTGAAGATGGGATTAATACAGATGTGTATTCACTGGTCGACTTGAATGTGGTGGATCTATTGTTCTGTTCCCTGACGTGTGACTTTAATTTTTAGATTTAGACTGCAATATTTATTTTTTACTTCCAGAATAGAAACATAGAAACACAGAAAATAGGTGCAGGAATTCGAGCCTGCACCGCCATTCTATATGATCATGGCTGATCATCTAACTCAGTATCCTGTACCTGCCTTCTCTCTATACCCCCTGATCCTTTTAGCCACAAGGGCCACATCTAACTCCCTCTTAAATATAGTCAATGAACCGGCCTCAACTACCTTCTATAGAACAGTACAGCACAGCACCGCACAGTTACAGACCCTTTGGCCCTCTATGTCCCAGCTGAACATGATGCCAAGTTAAATAAATCTCGTCTGCCTGCATGTGATCCATATCCATCCATTCGCTGCGTATCCATATTTAGTTTGCTTTAGGCATACTGCGCAGAAGTAGGCTCTTCAGCCCACCAGGTCCTCGCCAACCAACGATCACCCCTTAAACTAACACGATCCTACACACTAGGGACAATTTACAATTTTACCAAAGCCAATTAGCCTACCAACCTGTACATCTATTGAGTGTGGGAGGAAACCGGAGCACCTGGAGAAAACCCACGCAGTCACAGGGTGAATGTACAAACTCCGTACAGACAGAACCCGCTGTCAGGATCGAACCCGGGCACCACTATGCTGCCCCTACTGTTGGTAACTATGAGCAGATTCCTAGCTAGAAATTCAAGTCATGAGTCCAGCATCTGCAGTTTCTCGCCTCTCTTTGTGGATCCAATTTGTTTATGATAAGCTGGCTCAAAAGTCTGTTAGAATTTTGCAATCCACTCCAGTGTGGAAATCCTAATTCATTAGATCATTTGTAACCTCCCTGAACATGGTCTTATCTTGCTCCTTTGTATTCTCGAAAGAAAATTTAGGAATCTCAGGTGACTTTAGCTTTGGACTTTAAAGTACAGCATTTGCATAAATGCAAATCAGGGGGTGGGGGGATTAATGTGGATCCTCTCTGTCCCTCAAGGCTGGATTTGAAATCAATGTGGGGAAAGTTCCAAATGAAATGGTTTTATAGTAACTGTCAAGTAGGAGGAATGCATTTCTAATCTTCCATTTAACAAGTCATTGCATTTCATCGTGAAGGCGAGTTTTATGGTATCCGAATGGATGACTGTGTCATCTATTACCTTACCTGTTTAAAAAAAATCTGTTTTCTTCCTTTTTTGCAACTTTATCTGACTATGTCTTTTCTGTCAAACAATTGCATCTGAAACATTAAATCTATCTTTCTTTATTAGATACTGAATAATCTTACTATATAAGATTAGTGTATGCAAATTTATTCGCAAATGGCACTTTAATTTATTGAATTTCTCCTGTAATCCATTGAGTACATTTTCCTTGAATGTCCACTTTAATTAGTATTTCCCAGCAGGTTTAAAAGGAAATTCAAAGAAAAAGCAGACATGTGGGAGCATAAAATGTTCTGTTCGGCTGGACTATTCAGGGCAATTAATGGTAGTCAGCCTTTAATGAGAATTACCATGGACAAGGGAGTACAGCTGCAAAACAAGCACCAAAACAGCACAAAAAAGTTAGGAATATTATTTTACTTATTAGATCGTGATCTTGAATTCATTGACTTAAAAAAACTACAATTGGATATATTGTAATATTTTAAATAGTTTTGTAAGTTATTAGTTCAAACTGTGAAGCCACAAAATGTGCTGTATGATTCTTCTCAGATAATATTGATACCAAAGCAGAGAGATGTGTTAGGTGATCTGCATGTCATCTTTTAACAGACAAAGCGTGAATGCGCAGTCAATCCAATGGAAGATCTATAAAGCTGCAAAGTTGCAAATCTGCCTTCATTGTCATTTAAAAAAAATTAATGTTAACCTATTTTCCTTGGTCTTAAAAAAATAGGAGACAGAAAATAAGAACAGTTTAAAATATTAGTGCCTGTCTAGCATTTCCTGAGTTAGAGAAAGCAGCAATGCTTCTCATCTGACTAAAACATTTTCCTGCTTCCAGCTCCATAGAGGGCAGCACAGTGGCATTACAGGCAAAGCTGTGATGGTTGGTAGATCCCAGGTTTGATCTTAACCCCTGGCACTGTCTGTAGGGAGTTTGCACCTTGGCCCTGTGACCAAATGGGTTTCCACCAATTGCTCCAGTTTCCTCCTACATCAGAAAGGCGCAAGATGGACAACTTCATATGAACCTGAGTGCAGCTTTTTCACTCAGAGAGTGGTGGTATATGGGGCAAGTTGCCTGCGAGCTAGTAGAGCTAGGTACTATACCAGCATTTAAAAGGAACTTGGACTGGGTCTTGGATAGGAAAGGTTCAGATGGATTATGGGTCAAACAAAGGCAAATTATACTAGTGTAGCGGCGCCTGCTGGCGCACGCATGTATCGCACCCGGCGTACGGAAGCCGTGGTGACGTGACTCGGTAGGGGCTGCTGTTTTTCACACGGTTTTGCTTTCGCGCGGAAGTTGAGTATTGACCACCATTGTGGCCAGACGTGTTGTAAGAATCTGTGAGCTAAGAAGCTATTTTCAGAATAAAATAAGTTACAAAAATTAGTTGTCGTTCTTGCGCCGCCAAATTGGTGACCTCGACATGTCTAGCCGTCGTTAGACAAGCAAAGATCGTGCAGGATGACTACGTTCCCGCAGAATCGGCCGGCACGAGGCAGGGCTCACTGGGTTTCAAATTACCCTCGTTTTGGCCGGATCAACCTCAAGTGTGGTTCGCCCACGTTGAGGCACAGTTTCACCTGCACCACATTATTGCGGATGACACCATGTATTTCCATGTGGTAGGAGCTCTGCCACAGGACTGTGCCTCGAGACTGTTGCCTTTCATCAGGGACCCGCCGACGTTCGCCAAGTACGAAGGTCAGAAGGCCCTCCTGCTCCACGCCTTCGGTCTCAGTCGCAGAGACAGGGCGGTGAAGATTCTACATGCTCTATTTAAGAGGGAGTTAGATGTGGCCCTTGTGGCCAAGGGGATCAGAGGGTATGGAGAGAAGGCAGGTACGGGATACTGAGTTGGATGATAAGCCATGATCATATTGAATGGCGGTGCAGGCTCGAATGGCCGAATGGCCTACTCCTGCACCTAATTTCTATGTTTTCTATGTTTCTATGTTACATATGGACAGCGCCGGCGATTGGCGGCCATCCAACATCATGGCAAAAATGTGACGGGCACCGCCCATGTCTGCTTTTCGAACAGGTGTTCATGGAGCAGATGCCCGACAAAGTTCGCCTGATGCTCGCCGGAGCTGATTTCAGTGATCCCCAGCACCTCGCAGAGAGAGCTGATGAATTGTGGGTCCACAGACGGCGGGACATTTCTGCCTTCACCAGCAACCCTGTCAGGGTGTGGGTGCAACCGAGATGACATCGGGAGGTAGGGAAGCCCAGCCCAGCGTCGAAGAAGCATCGCCACTTCCAGTGGTCTACAGCCGGCGACATTGGTGCTACTACATCAGCGCTACGGTACCGAAACCCGAAGATGCCAAAGCCCCCGCTCGTTTCAGGGAAATGCCTCGGCCGATCGTCCATAGAAGCGAACGCGATCGGCCCAAACGAACGCCTCTACGTCCGTGATAGCCACTCCGGCCAGCTCCATAGCCAGCATCCTGCCGCCAACCACCTGAGATACCCGCGTCGGTAAGGTAGGACCCGTCCTCTCGGCCGTCAATGGGTGCGACATTAGCACTGATGGTACGCGGACCCTGGACTTAAATTTCGACTCCCGCCTGATAATTTCACCGTTGCCGCCTCCTGCCCGATAAACTGCGCATCGCACGAGACGAGTTCCAGTTCATGGAGGACATGGGGATTGTCCGGCGGTCGGACAGCCCTTGGGCTTCTGGGGGTTGGAGACCTTGCGGTGAATACAGGCGTCTTAACACCGTAACCACGGCAGATTGGTACCCAGTCCCGAACATCCAGGTTTTCTCGGCTCATTCGGAGGGTGCAACCTACTTCTTGAAGGTCGACCTCATTCGCGGTTATAATCAAATTCCAGTCCATCCCGATGACGTCCCTAAGACGTCCACCATCACCCCTTTCGGCCTTTTCGAATGGCTAAGAATGCCTTTTTGCCTGAAGAATGCTGCTCAGGTGTTCCAAAGGCTAATGGATCAGGTCGGTCGGGGTTTGCCATTCATATTCATCTACCTCGATGATATTCTGGTGGCCAGCAGCTCGCAGGCAGAGCACGTTAGGCACCTCCGCCTGCTCTTCGAACGGCTGCGCAAACACGGGTTGGTGATCAAACATAGAAACATAGAAAATAGGTGCAGGAGTAGGCCATTCGGCCCTTCGAACCTGCACCGCCATTCAATGTGATCATGGCTGATCATCCAACTCAGTATCCTGTACCTGCCTTCTCTCCATACCCCCTGATCCCTTTAGCCACAAGGGCCACATCCAACCTTGAGAAGTGCCAGTTCGTATTGCGTTTCATTTCCTTTTTGGGTCACAGCATTACCTGCACAATGATCGAGGGGCCCCTATGGGGTGGTAGGGTGCAGCTGTATGGTGCGAAGCTGTACCAGACCACCGCGTATCATCCAGTCAAACGGTTTGGTTGTGCGTTTCCACAGACACCTCCAGTTGGCGTTGAAGGCTCGGCTCACCGGCCCCAATTGGGTTGACCATAGAAACATAGAAACATAGAAAATAGGTGCAGAAGGAGGCCATTCGTCCCTTCGAGCTAGCACTACCTTCATTGTGATCATGGCTGATCGTCCCCTATCAATAACCCGTGCCTGCCTTCTCCCCATATCCCTTGACTCCACTAGCCCCTAGAGCTTTATCTAACTCTGTCTTAAATCCATCCAGTGACTTGGCCACCACTGCCCTCTGTGGCAGGGAATTCCATAA
This sequence comes from Leucoraja erinaceus, assembly GCF_028641065.1. Classification (NCBI taxonomy): domain Eukaryota; kingdom Metazoa; phylum Chordata; class Chondrichthyes; order Rajiformes; family Rajidae; genus Leucoraja; species Leucoraja erinaceus. Next base: position 39,505,204 of record NC_073377.1, read on the forward strand.
ATTCACAACTATCTGGGTGAAAAAGTTTTTTCTCACCTTATTCTTAAATGACCTCCCCTTTATTCTAAGACTGTGGCCCCAGGTTCTGGACTCGCCCAACATTGGGAACATTTTTCCAGCATCTAGCTTGTCCAGTCCTTTTATAATTTTATATATTTCTATAAGATACCCCCTCATTCTTCTAAACTCCAGTGAATACAAGCCTAGTCTTTTCAATCTTTCCTCATATGACAGTCCCGCCATCCCAGGGATCAATCTCGTGAACCTACACTGCACTGCCTCAATCACAGGGATGTCCTTCCTCAAATTAGGAGACCATATGTACACAATACTCCAGATGTGGTCTCATCAGAGCCCTATACAACTACAGAAGAACCTATTTACTCCTATACTGAAATCCCCTTGTTATGAAGGCCAACATTCCATCAGCTTTCTTCACTACCTGCTTGTACCAACTTTCAGTGACCGATGTACAAAAACACCCAGGTCTCGCTGCACCTCCCCCTTACCTAACCTAATGCAATTGATATAATAATCTGCCCCATTGTTTTTTCCGCCAAAGTGGATAACCTCACATTTATCTATATTATACTGCATCTGCCACGCATCTGCCCACTCACTCAACCTGTCCAGGTCACCCTGCAACTTTCTAACATCCTCTTCACAGTTCACACTGCCACACAGCTTTGTGTCATCCGCAAACTTGCTACTGTTGCTCCTAATTCCCTCTTCCAAATCATTAATATATATGGTAAACAGTTGCGGCCCCAACCCCGAGCCTAGCTGCACTCCACTCGCCACTGCCTGCCATTCTGAAAATGACCCGTTCACTCCTACTCTTTGCCAGTTGCCTTGGGTTCTCCTAGGCATCAGAACCACGCCTAAGGAGCACCTCAACGCCTCCTCAGCTGAGCTGGTTTACGGCTCTGTTTTGTGGGTACCTGGGGATTTTCTGCCCGTCCCCCGGGACCAGGAGGTCCCAGCTTTGGTGGTGTTAGCTGACCTTCGCGAGCGGGCGCGCGCTTTGCTCCCGGTTCCCAATTCCCGACAGGGGTCGTCCGTGGTGCATGTGCCTACAATGTTACGGGATTGTGCTTATGTTTTCCTTCATAGGGATGCTATAACTCAGCGGGTGTACGAGGGTCCGTACAGGGTGTTAGAGACTGGTACCTCGATATTCACGTTGGACATGGGTGGCACGGAGGAGTTCATCTCCATCAGCCGCCTTAAGCCAGCACACATCGACAAGGATAGCCCAGTGGCTGTGGTCACTCCGCAGCATAGAGGACGTCCGCCGGCCATTTTGCCGCCCTCGGCACCTGTTACCCCAGGTTATGTTTCACCGGTCCCCTCTGTTACGCCCGTCCCTCGTTCACGTTTGTTGCACCCCTCTGGTTCTGTTTTGCCGGCCCCTACTGTTACGCTTGCCCCGCGACCTCGGACTACGCGTTCCGGCCGAACTCTCCGGTTACATGCGTGTTTCCGTACAGCGGGTTCTGGGGGGGGGGGGTGCATGTAGCGGCGCCTGCTGGTGCACACAGGTACCGAACCCGGCGTTCGGAAGTGTGGTCACGTGACTCGGGAGGGATTACTGTTTTTCCCGCAGTTTTTCTTTCGTACGGCAGATGAGTGTTGACCATCATTGTGGCCAGGCGTGTTGGAAGAACCTGTGAGCTAAGAAGCTATTTTCAGAATAAAATAAGTTACTAAACTTAGTTGTCGTTCTTGCCACCGCCAAACTAGATTGGAGGGGTCATCTTGGTCAGCATGGACCAGATGGGCTGGTCTCAGTGCACTCTATGTGCAAGTTTATAGGCTAATTGGCCTCTGCAAATTGTCCCCAATGTTTATGGAATGGGTGAGAGTGTGAACGAGTGATAGTTGGTGAGTGTGACCTTAGAGGGCTGAAGGGCTTGGCTCCATGCCTTATTGAGATAATTTGTTTTATTTAAAGATAAAGTCCTGCACTCTGCAGGTGCATCCACTTGGACCACCTCTCCTTACCCCAGCCACCATTTTGCCATTATATCATCTTCCACCACCTCTCCCAACCAACCAACATGTTTTCTCTTGACCATCATTTTTTTAAAAATATACTCTTTTATTTGCATTCCACAGCAAACACATTTCCATAAAACGGGTTTCAGGTATAATACTATATGTATACACCATCCACTTATGTTTGTCTTGAATTGCCTCTTTTTGAGATTTGTACCAAACAAATATAGAAACAAGAACACAGTAAAAACTACAGACACTTAGGGAGTGATCCTTTCTTTACCATATAATCAAAAATTTGTAAAAATAAAGTCTGGCCTATGAGGCATTACATAGTTAACCCAATTTTCCTAGCATGACACAAATACATCCAATTTAAAGTTAACATATGTTGTTATTTTCTCCATTTTATAAATGCCCATTGTGATGTCCATCCATGCATTCAGAGTTGGACTCTCTGGTGATAACCATTTCTTTGTGAGAGCTTTTTTACCAGCTACCATCAAGTAAGTAATTGTCTTTTTTCTGCCAGTCTTCAGGTATGAGTCCAAACAAACATGGCTCTTGACCATCATTTCACTGTCCAAACATTAAGTTTCTGAACAACCCATCATCCCTTCCACACCACCATCACCACTTTTAATTTCCTCACCCACCATCACTATCACATCTTTCCCCACTGACCACCCTCCTATACTTCCTGCAATTGCTATCTAATCACACTATTATTTATTATTTGGGATTTTTAGAAATATATATTTTTTAATAGCTGCATGTTTATTTTTGTTACAGGAAGCTAAAATTACTGAAGGCTGTATTTTACATTGTCCAATGGAGTATCATTGCACAAATGGCAATAGAAGTGATTCTCGTCAACTTCAATTGGCGAACTACGGTGAAACTGTTCTAATGAGACACGGCATCTGATTACTGCAGGGTAGAGGGACGGTATTAGTTGGAAACAGTTTTTTTTTTCTCTAAGGCTGTTTTATTTCCAAGACAGCTTTCTTTTTTGCCTGTCAATTTCCAAATTAACTTTTGTGGCTCTCCAAATCCTGATGGAAGTCATGTTATAGTCAATTCAGCTTGTGTAAGACAAGAGGTTAAGACTGTAAATCGAAAAAGGCAGCTGGTAATGTAGTTTCTCTAGAAAATCACATTTACGTTTCAAACAGCAATGTCAGCATTTTATGCACTATCACAACACGAGGTAGATTCCAAGGTTCTGTATGTTGATAGATATAGTTACTGTCATGAAAGGTTCACCCGCTGATACCAAAGAATTACACAAAGTGACTTTTTCAAGTAAATAACCTTGGAGCAGCACATTGAGCAACAAGACTGTCTGCAGGAAATTAAGGGGCAGTTGACCAATGCACCTAATTTGTGGTCCTTGTCTTTATATTCATTGATTTTAATGGATAGAAAACCATCCGGCTGCAATGTAGATGCATGCATCATCGTGTCTGAATTGCAATATGTTGCTGCTGCATGAGGCTTTAAATTGGAAAGAATACAATGGTACAACATACTTTTTCTTGTGATTAAGTATGTAGAGAAATACAAACAACTTTAAATCAAAATGTCCAAACAAACATGATGACAGAAATGCTACAAAAGGATGCTGAATGCATGATTTTTCCAGATGGAAAAGAAAAGAGATTAGTTGCAGCCTTAATTATTTGAAATTATCTTATTTTGAAAAGACAATTTAAAACCATATCCATTTCTGTTTAATTAAATATCTTTAAAGAGCGCAGCACATTTGCAGAATGATACATAATTATTTTATGTTGCATAAAATACAAAATTACTATTAACATAATTTCATATGCTTAATTAATATTGATTTTCCTAATTACCACTTAATTACTCATTCAATCTCAAATATTGACCTATATTACATTCAGAAGTCTAATTTTAGTAAGGAGGGGGTGGGGTTGGGGTTAACAGAAGGGAGAATTTGCACATGCTTCTCTTCCCTTGTCGGAAAACTAGCTTATGGATAAAAGTGTAATTTCTGCCAAAGCTGTGGCAGCCAAGAGGAAAAAGACCAAAGTAAATGTACCCAAAGGATTCAAACCTGCCCTCAGGCACAAACCAAGAAAGAAGACAATGCACATCACTACCTCTGTAGGAGTCAGACAGCAAATTAACTGGGAAATGCACATAAAAAAACAATTAATAAAATATCAAAGTGATTCAATGGCATTGATATTAATGTCTATAAGCAATTAATGTTCGCCAGGACATGCATGAATGTTCAATACAAAGGCCAATTTGAGTGTGAATCAATATGAAGCTGATAATGTTTCTTTGAAACAAACGTTAACAGGCAAAACTATCAGGGACTAGAAACATGGAACTGCAGATGCTGGTTTACTGAAAAGAGACACAAGTTGCTGGAGTAACTCAGCGGTTCCAGCAGCACCTCTGGAGAACATGGATAGGAGATGTTTTGGGTCATGACACTTCTTCAGACACATCTATCAGGAACAAAAAAATCATTATTTCTCAAGTGGAATTGAATAGTGTTTATTTTTAATATAGATCTAAATTCTCAACAAATCCTTGTGTCCAATCCTGCCTCAATGACTGCCTCGGCGTTGTTTCTTCCATTCACCGTAATAATGCACTGAGAGGTCGGTTATGGCACAAAACAACAACTGCCTCAGAAATTACCTGGATCTGCTTCAATTTGCCTATTACCACAACAGGGGTAATAGCAGATAGCAGATGCAATCTCACTGACACTCTACTCTGCTCCGGACTATCTGATAACAGAAACACGTATGCCAGTGCTGTTTATTGACCTTTAATACTAGCAAACTCTCCAAATTCATCATCAGGAGGAGGAGCCATCTTGAGGAACGGCTGCTAGCCAGCAGCCGTCCGTTTCAATTCGCTTTTTTAATAGTTTTTAGTGAGTCCTGTTTTTTCGTTCGTAGGGGATATGGACTTTTTAATGTGGGGGGTAGGTGTCAACTCTACTTCTAGGTCCCTACCTGGTCGGTGAGGCAGCTTTTTCTCCGGGCTGCCCGTCGTGGCCTACCAGCGGGCTTGGAGCGCCGTTTCCTGGCGGGGACCGCCCAGCACCTCGGCCTCGGTGGCGGCACAGCGCTGGAGCGCTTTCGTGGAGCGGAGCGGGCGATGCCTTGCCTGGGTCGCCACGCTGGATCAACGCGCTGGAGCTCCGGTGAGCTGAGACCGCCATGTTCAACACCTCTGGGCTGCGGGGCTGCGGAGCGGAGCGGGCGGCGCCAACTTCATCATCGGGGGCCTGGGAGCTCCAAACCGGCGCGGCCTTGTCGGCTTCGGAAGCCGCGGTCTCCAACTAGAAAGCGGCCGTTCCAGGTGGCCCAGCCGCTGAGAGGACTCTCCCGACGCCGGGGCAAGATCATCCGGTGAGAACGGCCAGGAACATCGGGCCTCCGTAGAGGCAATTGCGGTGGCCTCAATAGGCCTGACTTTGGGTGAACTTAGGGTTGGGGACTGGACATTGTGCCTTCCCCCACAGTGGTATCCACTGTGGGGGGATGATTTTTTTTGTCTGTAATGTAATCCTGTTAGTCTTTGTCCAAGATGGCTGCCGTGGAGAGAGAGTGAACGCTGGCGCGCTGTAGCTGTCGCTGCTCTCTCTACACATTGTGTTTTTGATTTTCTGTTTTTGGACTGAATTCTGTTTTTAGTTTGTGTCTCTGTGATGTCTTTATTATTTATTTTACTCTGATTATATGTTTATATTCCTGTTAATCTATGTAAGGTGTCCTTGAGATGTCTGAAAGGCACCCAACAAATAAAATGTATTATTATTATTATTATTAACCTAACTGGGCCTTGATCCAAAACGTTGCACATTCCTTCTCTCCAAAGATACAGCATGCTCCATTGAGTTACTCCAACATTATGTATCTATCTGCAAGTCCTTGATCTCTGTACCTCCCTTTGCAAATGGATCCCTGACTTCCTTAACGGCAGACTGTAATCAGTATGGATTGGTAACACCTTGCCATCTATAAATTCGCCAACGACATCACTGCTTTTCATTGAAGCATGGGTGGTGGTAGGTCAACGTACAAGAGACACTGTACATCTAGTTGAGTTGTGGCGCAACAACAACCTCTTGCCATAATGTGAACAAAAACAAGCAACTAATCGTTAACTTCAGAAAGGGGAAAACTATATGCCAGCTTTCATTGCTGAGTCGGCTGTAGAGAGAGCTTTAAATTCCTGAGTGTTAACATGTCGGATGACCAAACCTATGTGTAGATGACTAGTGCATGTACCTTTAACATAGTGACCTCACCACTACTAACCACTCCCCTTATTAGATGTATAATTGCAACCTCCCCACCCATAGTTCGCTCTCTCTAGCTCCGGTGACAGACCACGTACAGCTAGAACAGCAATGCTTGTGAACTATCAATAAACTATTAATAAAGACACGATGTGTTGGTGAGACTTCTTTACATGGTGTCAGAAGTGAGATCCGAACCCACGCCTCCACTTGGAGCAAGCAAACACCACAGCAAGCAGCTCCTTTTCAATTTGAGCGTAGCGCTGCTCGGCAGGGGTCATGGTGCGGGACGCATAGGAAACAGGCAGCTGCCGGCCATCGTAGAGCTGCAGGCAAGCGGCACCCTGACCAAACTTGGAGGCGTCGCAGGTGAGAATGATGGGACGCTGTAGGTCGAAGAATTTGAGGGTGGGGGTGCTGATGAGCCGGGACCTCAGGACGTCGAAGGCGCGTTGGTGATGCGGGAACCATGCCCAGGCAGTGTCCTTCTTGATGAGCTCCCTCAGGGGCGCACTCAGTTCGCTGAGGTCAGGGATAAACTTTCCCAGGTAGTTCACCATAAAGGTACATGCACTAGTCATCTAGCATTATACCAGCAGTCCCGAGTACCCGCAGAGCAACGGCCTGGCGGAACGCGCTGTCCGCAGTGCTAAGGACTTGCTGGAGCACTGCAGACTGTCCAAATCGTTCGGATGCAAACCACCTCCGGTCACTCCAAGCTCGCCACGGTCGTCGGTGATGCTGGTTCGCCGCGGTCGTACCTGGTCGATCACGATGGTACCATCTATCGCCGCTCCCGCCAACATCTGCTGCTTGTCAACGAGCCCCTCCTCCGCCTGCTGATCCTTTTTCCCCTCCCTTGTCCGCTGCACTTCCAGCGGCTCCACGGTTGCCTCGCTCCCTGCCTTCTCAGTTGTTCCAGCCACCCTCTCCGCCGCCCAACCCTCGTTCCCCCACCACTCCACCCGCTGCTGTGCCTGCGCCCCCTCCACTGCCTCCGCATGCTCCCTCTCCTCATGGTTCCCCGGTTCGCACGCCCGCCCCGGCTCCAGCTCCTGCTGTTCCTGCAGAAGGGGGAGGTGGCGAACTACGCATCCGGTCTGGCAGGCTGGTTAAGCCGCCTGTCCGGTATGGTGATATTGCTTAGCTGTTTAACTGTTTGTTTACCTGCTTATAGCGCATGAGACGTGGTCGATCAGTCACTACTGTATTGCTTTGTTTCTAAGAGGAAGGATGTAGATGACTAGTGCATGTACCTTTAACATAGTGACCTCACCACTACTAACCACTCCCCTTATTAGATGTATAATTGCAACCTTCCCACCCATAGTTCGCTCTCTCTAGCTCCGGTGACAGACCACGTACAGCTAGAACAGCAATGCTTGTGAACTACCAATAAACTATTAGTAAAGACACGATGTGTTGGTGAGACTTCTTTACACCACATAAAAGAAGGCCAACAGTCTATTACTTTCTTAGCAGTATAAAAAGGTTTGTCATGTCACCAAATACACTAATGAACTTCTGAAGATGCACTGTAGAAAGTATCTTGACTGGTTGCAGCATGGCCTGATACAGCAATTCCAAAAGACACGAATGCTAGAGGCTGAAAACAGTGATGGACAACCCAGTCCATCATCGACAGAGCCCTCCCAACCATTGAAAACATCTGCATGAGTCACTGCCTCAAGAAGGTGTTATGATAGAGGAGGCCCAAGACAGAAAGGTCAGTATGGGAATGGAAAGCGGAGTTAAAGTGGTTAACAACCGGAAGATCCAGTAGGCCTTTGCGCACCAAGCGTAAGTGTTAAGCGAAATGGTGGCCCAATCTACGTTTTGACTTGCCAATATCCACGAGTCCACATCAGGAACACTGATGCAGCAAATGAAGTTAGAGGAGGTGCATGTGAAACTCTGCTCACCTGGAAGAACTGTCTTCCCTGGATGGAGCCGGAGAGGAGGTATAACCTATATTCAGCAACTGTTTCACTGAACCATTACGCTTGGTTCACCAAGACCTACTGGATCTCTTGGTAGCTAACCACTTTCACTCCCCTTCCCATTCACATACTGACCTTTCTGTCCTGGGCCTCCATTGCCAGAGTGATACCACACACAAATTGGAGGAACATCCCATATTTTGTTTGGTTAACTTACAATCCAGCAGTATTGTATGAATGTTGAATTATCTAATTTTATGTCTCACTCCCCCCCTTCCCCCCCCCCCCCCCCCCCCCCCCCCCCTCCCCTCGCTCTAACCTCCCCCTGTAATTGTAGCTACATCAACAGGCCATAGACATATTAACCTGTGTGGGTTTATCATCCACGTAATAACTCAACGTCAACCTTCCACCAACAGGCAGTGTGATGGAATTATTTCCATGTGCTTAGGTGAATATGGATGCAGTAACTCACAAGAAGCTTATCATCATTCAGAACAACACAGCCCATTGATTGAAATATCATCTACCATCTTAAACATTCATTCCCACCATTACTATGCACCATATAATGTACCATCTATAAAAATGCACTTTAGTTCATCGTTTAGTCTTTCAAATATCACTTTCTATCATCAAGGACATCACAACTTGCAGAGTCTTGTCCAAAAACACCCATTTTCATGCTTGTTAATATATTTATATATTAAATATAGATATCAAAGTATTTTCTACATAAAAGTATTCAGTTCTTTAATTCATCACTGCATCTAAATCCCAATAGGAGTGCTTTCACCAGAGGCATTGTAGCCAGAGATTATCTCTCATCATCATCATCTTTTAAAGGACAATTAACCTGTTCACTGCCAAGTTTTCCTTCAACATTGGCCATGACCCGAGTGTACTCAGGGGTGGCACGGAATAGATTAAAGATGGACCTTGCTCACAACGCCCACAATTCATAATTAAATTAAAAACAAATGAAATAGACTAAAACTCTCATATCCATAGTCAACTTCAATTAATCGTTAAGAATCATGGCAAAGAGCATGATTATTAAGAAGAGTTTCCTTACCTGCCTACATTCTTCCAAGTCAGAATTGTTTCCAACCAGAACCATTGGAATATCATATGTGTGCCGAACATGATAGATGATCTCCTTGAACTCAGCAGATTCTTGGAACGATCGGCGGTCAGTGATAGAGTAACAGATTATAAAACCTTCTCCGCTTCTCATGTATTGGTCTCTCATTGCTGTGAATTCTGCCTGGAGATAAGCAGGAAAAGCAGAAGTGAAAATTATTGCTATTAATTCAACCCTATAATCTGAGAGTATCACGAGCGCAAGAGGATGAGGGGTGATCGTATAGAAGTGTATAAGATCATGAGAGGAATAGATTGCGTAGATGCATGGAGTCTCTTGCCCAGAGTAGATGAATCGAGGACCAGAGGACATACTGTAGGTTTAAGGTGAAGGGGAAAAGATTTAATAGGAACCTGAGGGGTAACTTTTTCACACAAAGGGTGGTGGATGTATGAACCAAGCTGCCAGAGGAGGTAGTTGAGGCAGGGACTGGCCCAGCATTTAAGAAGCAGTTCGCAGGTACATGGATAGGACAGGTTTTGAGGGATATGGACCAAATGCTGGCAGGTGGGACTAGTTGCTGGGACATGTTGGCCGGTGTAGGCAAATTTGGCCGAAAGGCCTGTTTCCACACTGTATAACTTTATGGCTATGACTTTTAAAATCAAGCTTTTGAAAATCTTGTGCAAAGTAAGATAAGTTATCCTACATTTTTAGAAGTGAAATGATTAGCATGCTGTTTATATCAAAATATTAGAAGAGATTTGATTAATTTAATTATTTATTCAAATTCTTGTGCAGAGGTTTGTTTTGTGTGATTTCTTATTTAAGAAACGTAAATGGATATTGGTGGATCGGATGTAAAATGTTCCTGAATTGCTACCGCTGAAATCTAAAGCAGAATATCAGGGTATGTCATCAACATGACAAGCTGATTCTACAACCGTTGTTTAATCTTCACTCACATTGAGCAAGACTGCATTTGAAATAAAGTGAAAAGATTTTGGTCCCTTTGTGTCCAGGTTTGCTAAGCTAAGCTGTAAAGCACCTCCAGAGATGCTTTTTCCTAACTAGCCAAACTTAATAATAAACTAAACTTAAGTGAATAACCTGAAAAGGCTTCCCTTCCCATGCCAAGCCATTGCCCCTGGTCCACTGCAAGATTCTATCACTTGGTTCCGCTCTAACTCAGCCCATGCTGTTAAAATTACAACAATCTTGTTACATCTGGGCTTGAGTATTTGAACATGCTTCTAGCTGTGCTTTCTGACCCAAATTGAAAAGTATTGCCTTGATTTGTTTTTAATCTGTTACTTCCCAATTCTTCCCTGGCTTTGTTTCTTTCTATCTCTTTAATCTCAATCAACCAAAAATGTGTTAAATAAATTTGAAGTCTTGGTTGTTTCAGATTTAATTGATCCTTCTGTGGCAAGTGCTGAGACCTTAAACTTTTTAAGTCGGTCCCAAAACTCTTTCAGCCTCTTTATTTATTTTTCCACTGTCATGAATAAAAAACCCACTTTAACCAGACCCTCATATCTTCTGAGGTAGACAAAAATGCTGGAGAAACTCAGCGGGTGAGGCAGCATCTATGGAGCGAAGGAAATAGACAATGTTTCGGGTCAAAACCCTTCTTCCTGTCTTCGGAGGGAGGAGGAGAACTTCTTTAAAGCAGGCATACCTTGAGGAGATTTTGCAGTGGAGTAGACAAAATGTTTAAGAAGGAACTGCAGATGCTGGAAAATCGAAGGTGGACAAAAATGCTGGAGAAACTCAGCGGGTGAGGCAGCATCTATGGAGCGAAGGAAATAGGCAATGTTTCAGGCTGAAATCCTTCTTCAGCTTCCGCCCGAAACGTTGCCAATTCCTTTGCTCCATAGATGCTGCCTCACCTGCTGAGTTTCTCCAGTATTTTTGTCTACCTTCGATTTTCCAGCATCTGCAGTTCCTTCTTAAACCTCATATCTTCTGATGCTGTTTGGTGTCCTTTTAGTTTTGAACAATATTTCGATGATATGCCTTGGGACGTTTTGATACATTAAAGGTGTTTAATAAGTTAAATTCTGGTTGTTTAAACAAATTAATCAATTGCTTTAAACCGAGGAACCTATGGCTAGGACACACCACTCGGACTTTACTGAGTATTTCATTGACTATCTCGTCCATCGTTATATGGAAGTTGCATTGTTATTGAAAGTATTTAGCAAAATTGCCCAGGCTGTTGTCCAAGTGACCAAATGATTGCAGGAGCTACCTTACTTCTCTCCCTGAAACATCCTTGTTTTCAATAATCCAGTGCCTCCAAAAAAATATTATTTATTGCTTCTTTATTCCAAATTAATTGTTAGATTACATCGTAATTATTGAAAAGAGCCCCCTCTCTTGCTGATAATGATGATAACTCTGAACATGATTGGTTATCTCTTCACTCAGATTCATGCCCTATTTTCTACTGTTTTCAGAGATTGTGACCAAATCTGTAATAGCTTATTTTCATTCTAATTTGCCAGCGACAGATAACTTGGAATTGTTCTAAGGGCATTAAATCATAGATCAGGTAAGTCCTGAAGTCATGAAGGGCAATTTATACATCCAAGTATGTCTATAAATCCAATTTGGTTCAGCTGAATGCATGGGCTTTAAGACTACAACTCCAATCAATTGAAAAGACTGTAACATTGCCCATGTCAGTGCTTGCTTCACCACCAGTGTCACTGAAGCACAAAGCTATCTTTTATCTCGTGGTTCAACATTCCATCATCATTTACAAACTCCAGCTCATACAAAATGTTATGTATACAAAACTGGAATAAGTGTGTTACACCATCTGATTCTAATGAAGAATGAAGCATATTTGAAGATTATGCAAGAACAGAAATATTGAGCAGCAGGGGTGGCATCCCCAGAGCTGAGGATCTTTAAAGGATTGTTTGGGATCTTACAAACATTTTGCTTTTGTACATAATGTTGCCATTGATTTATTATTGCCATGAATGCTGAGATACAATGAAAAACTATTTTTTTCCTGCTATTCAAACAAATCATACCGTACACGAGTAAAATCGAACCACGCACATGTACAACGGATGGGACAAAAAAGAGAAAGGAAAAAGACGGCAGAATATCATGTTACACCTCCAGAGAAAGCGTGAAGCTGGTTAATGCAATGATCTCAGCTGCATCCACAATGCTCTGCAATTTATTTCTGTCTTGTGCAGAGCAGTTGCCAAACCAAGTTGTTTGCATCCCAATAGATTGTTATCTAATGCCCCTGTCCCACTTATGCCCCTGTCCCACATAGGAAACCTGAACAGAAACCTCTGGAGACTTTGCGCCCCACCCAAGGTTTCCGTGCGGTTCCCGGAGGTTCGCAGAGGTTTTTGTCCGTCTGCCCACCTGCTTCCACTACCTGCAACCTCCGGTAACCACCTGCAACCTCCGGGAACCACACGGAAACCTTAGGTGGGGCGCAAAGTCTCCAGAGGTTTCCGTTCAGGTTTCCTAAGTGGGACAGGGGCTTTAGGAAACCTGAACAGAAACCTCTAGAGACTTTGAGAACCCGGATTTTGAAACTTTGTAAAAGAAAACTATTAAAATCTCCGCTTTTTGCAAGACAGTAGGGGTGTCACTGTTAAGCACTCGTTAAATGTGTCTATTAACACCATACTAACACAATGTGTCACCAATTGTGTTTTGACCTTCCAAAGCTGTCTGATATGGGGACAATTACCCATTTGAACGAATTGGATGTGCTGGTGGATGGGAAAGATTTAAACAGGTATCGGATTTAGACAGGTCAGGTCATTAAGGAATCCGGTCAAACAGGTTTGCTGGCTGGTCTCTCTCTCTCTTAGCTCCCGATGTTACACTCCACAGGGCCCACGGCCGAAGTCTCGCGTGTGTGTGTGTGCACAGATGTGCACACGCGCGGCTGCCAAAATATTTGTGTGTCCCCCATGTTTTGATAACGCTTTCTGCCCCGGTAAAGAGGGAGGGGGCGAGAGAGGAAGTATAGAAGTGGCAACTACCCTCCCTACACCCTCTCCCTCAATTCCCCCACTCTCTCTCCTCACCTCCCCAGGATCTATCCACTCTCCACCCCACTCCCCAGCACATCTCCTTCCTCCACCCCTCCCCAACTCCCTCCCTCACCCCATTCCCTCTACCACCCCACCCCACACCCCATCTTCCTCTACCATCCCACCCCCCACCACATCTTCCTCCTCCTCATTTTCCTCATCCTCTTCCCGTTCTTGCCCCAGCATCTACCTAGTTCTCGTACACGGCCCGGTCCTGGCTGTAAACTCCAGCCGTCAGCTCGGCTGCCACCTGGGCTCCAGTCCAGACCCCGACTTCATCTCCATTCTCATCCGTGACCCCTGGACCCAGGCTCGTCCTTGGTTCCAGTGGCAACTTCTTTCTCGGCCCTGGTCACGACCCTATCCCAAGCCCTGGGCTCGGCGCTCACTCCAGCTCCAGTACCAGGCTCGGCTCCAGCTCAGGCACATTCCCCGGGCACGTGGCACCACCCTCCCCACCCTCCCCACCAGGTACCGGGCGGCCATTTGGCATCAGGCGTCGGGCACCGGCAGCCGCCACCATGCCCCGTTCACCGCAAGCACTGGAGTGCCCCTCCCTCCCGGAGTGTCCTGTCCTGCTTTGCGAGTGCATTGTGACATTACTCAGATTTTTTTTCCGACATGAGTGAGTTTTTGGGGCTGTTTTTAAAATTTCAAGGATGAATAACTTTGGAAAAAAGTGGGAATGTGACAGGAAAATCTTTATCGCCACCACGGGAAAAATGTGAGTAGGATGTGTGAAACTGGGAAGGCTGTGGCCTTGCATTTGGAAGAAGATAGGAAAACCAGATTGACACAGAGACACATCGTGGGCAGATCGTGGGCACAAACACAAACAATAGGAAGCCTTTTAGTATTATATAGATAATAATTGCCTTTCTAAGCAATTGCTTGCTCCAAACTTACTAAATATGAACTAATTCAATCTAACTAACTAATTCAATCTAACTAAACCATTCAATCGGGTAACAATGACATGATTCAATGATTCAATTCAATGATGCTTTAATGTCACATGTACCTAGGAACAGTGAAGTGCTTTGTTTTGCATACAACCTTTTGTTCTTTTTAAATATTTTTATTAATTTTTTTCCAAAAAATAAAAACAAAACAAAAAAACAAAACAAAAAGAATAATGATCAACATAACAATGATATTGATACATAGGGATCAGAATTACATTAATAACAGGTATAACCTAAATATGAGTCCAGTATCAAAATACACATTGAATATAGACCTCTTGGTCTCTATGTAAATATAGTTAAATGTTTAAAAGAAAACATATATGTAGAAAACCAACCCCACAAAGATAAATAGAAAAAAAAGGGAAAAAAAGAGAAAAAAGGAAGTAACAAAACCCCCCTAAACTAGAGAAAAAAAAGCAAAACAGAATCTGAGCTGAGAATTTCAACAATTTAAGTCCCTGTTTGTCGTCAAGTCTGTTCCACCATATAAAGGTAAAATATTTTTTATAACGGTTGGAGAGGTAAATAATTTATGTTGTGTGAAAGTGTTGAATAAATTTTCCCCAAGCCTTATCAAATTTAACCAAGGGTTCAACCGTGTCACTCCTGATTTTTTCTAAATTTAAACATGATATCGTTTCAGAGTACCAATGTGTGGTCGGAGGATTAGAGTCTTTCCATTTAAACAAAATAGATCCCCGGCAATTAATGTGGTAAAATTGATGGGCGGAACGGCACAAATGGATAGAATCTAACATTGGTAGCCCAAAAATTGCAGTAATAGGATGAGGTTGTAAATCAATGCCTAAAACTACAGAAATACAGGTGCACAACCTTTTATCCGAAAGCCTTGGGACCAGACACTTTTCGTAATTCAGAATTTTTCGGTTTTCGGAATGGAAGATTTTTAGCGTAGATTTTAACGGCTGGCTCAGTGGTAGAGTGCTCGGCTCGTATCTGTAAGGTCGCGAGTTTGCGCCTCGATCCCGGCAGTTACTCGATCGCGAGTTTGAGTCTTCAATGTAGGTTTTTCTTGCAGAATAGGAGATAATAGGGAGGGTTAGGCTGGGACCCTTCTCTGCGAGATGATCTTAGTGCGGGAGACAAGTGTAGGAGAGGTGTACTGAGTGTGTTGGCAGAACTTTGGAAGTGATTGCCCACCATTCTCAAAAGCCGCTGTGTCTTCCTGTCCCTCCAACTCCAGAGGAATCCGCTGCCCGATGGGCCGCTACGGCGACAAGTGGCAGTTCGCCCACAGCCCGAGCTGCGTCCCCTAATCCGCAACCTGGGTTCCTCTGGAGTTGGAGCGGGGCTGGGCTAGAGTTGTTGCTGGCTGTGAGTCTCTGGGATCTCCGTGCTTGCAGTGGGCCTGGGGGTGGGTGTCCCGATGAGGGGGCGCAGCTCGGGCTGTGGGCGAACTGCCACTTGTCGCTGTAGCGGCGCATCGGGGAGCGGCTTCTGGTGGTCCTGACGTCTCTCAGCTCCTGTCCAGGGGGATGGCCGGAGACGTCAGGACCAACAGGAACCCACTCCCCGATGCGCCGCTACAGCGACAAGTGGCAGTTCGCCCACAGCCCGAGCTGCGCCCCCTCATCCGCAACCCGGGTTCCTCTGGAGTTGGAGCGGGGCTGGGCTAGAGTTGCTGCTGGCTGTGAGTCTCTGGGATCTCCGTGCTTGCAGTCGGTGTCGCGGTGGTCCTGACGTCTCCGGTCACCCCTCTGGACTGGAGCTGAGACTGGGAACTGTACCGCCCTTGCCCCCTCCCTCTGCAACTGCAAACAACCCCACAGTTCCCAGTCTCAGCTCCTGTACAGGGGGGTGGCCGGAGACGTCACAGCCCGAGCTGCGCCCCCTCATCCACAACCTAAAGACCAAGACGCACCTTGCACACCATCAGCTTCTGTCCCTACGGGGAGCGTGTTCCTCTGTAGTTGGAGCGGGGCTGGGCTGCTGCTGGCTGTGGGTCTCTGGGATCTCCGTGCTTGCAGTGGGCCTGGGGGCCGGTGTCCCGTTGGTCCTGACGTCTCCGGTGACTGGCACTAGCTCCGACGTGAAGACAGTGCAAAGCCCCCGCGCCGGTGCAATGCGCGGGGAGCTGGAGAGGGGAGGGAAGGGGTCACACACATGGACGGGAAGCAGAGGGGTGTAGGTGGGGTGAAACTTAAGGGAGCGACAATTTGCTGCTGCCCACTGAGTTAAAAAAGTTCCCACGCAAGACTCACGATACACTGTGTATCGTGAGTCTACCGTGGGAACTTTTTAACCTCAGCGGGCAGGCAGCAGCAGATTGTCAATTATTAACCCTCCCGCGCAATATACCCTCACCTTCTCTTTTATGAATGGGGATTTAGTTCCCCTTTCTTCGGGGACCGACCGGAGGTTCCGCTGTCACCTCTGCGGGCCGCCCTCGGTGAACGTTTTCAAGGACCTTTTTTCAAGGACTGAAAAAATGTCGCTATTCGGAGGTTTTCGTTATTTGGATCTTCGGAAATAAAAGGTTGTGCACCTGTAGTATCAAAAATGTCTTTCCAATATTGTTCCAAAAATGGGCAGGACCAAAACATATGGGTCAGTGAGGCCACTTCAGAGTTACATCTGTCACAGGTAGGATTTATATGACCATAAAAACAAGCTAACTTATCTTTTGACATATGAACTCTGTGAACCACCTTGAATTGTATCAGAGCGTGACTTGCACACATTGAAGTATTGATTAATTGAAGAATTCTCTCCCTTCTCTATAGAGAAATTTGGAGTTCTCTTTCCCAGTCATTCTTAATTTTATCAAATATATCTATTTGTAATTTCAAAATCAACATAAATAGTTGTTATTAATCCTTTCTGATAAGGGTTCAAATGTAAAAAAAATTCCAAGATATTGGTTTGATGTGGTAGCGGAAAAAAGGGTAGCCTTCAAAAAATGTCTAATTTGTAAATACCTAAAAAAGTGTGAACTAGGTAAATTATATTTATTAGAGAGTTGGTCGAAAGACATAGAACAAGCATTCAAAAACAAATCATGAAAAGCTATTAATCCCTTTCTCTTCCATAACAGAAAGGCTTGATCAGTACTAGGTTGGAAGAGAAAATTAGATAAGATAGGACTCGATAAGATAAAATCATTCAGTCCAAAAAACTTATGAAATTGAAAGCATAATCGAAACGTTTGTCTTATTATTGGGTTAGTCGTATATTAATTCAATCTCGTAATTGTAAAAGGTAACGAGGCCCCTAGAATAGAAGCCAATGATAGCCCTTATATATTCATCCCTCGGGGATGAATAAAGTGCTTGATTGATTGATTGATTGAATCACGTTCAATATTTATGCATCCTGGGCATTGGGTATCTTCTAAATCTTTTGTCTAAAACTTTAAATAACAAACATTAACTTCCCAATAGTAGAATCTAAGGTTCGACAGTGCCAAACCACTGTCTTTTTTGGATTTCTGTAGTTTTTTTTTATTTAGACTGGAATTTTTATTTTGCCATATAATGAAGAAATTTTGTAATCAATAATATCAAAGAAAGATTTGGCAATAAAAATTGGTATTGTCTGAAATAAATACAAACATTTAGGTAAGATAAACATTTTAATAGCATTGATTCGGCCGATTAAAGATAAGGTGACCATTTAGTAAACTGTTGTTTGATATGATCAATTAAAGGCATAAAATTAGCTTTAAATAAATCCTTGTGTTTCTTGGTAATCTTAATACCTAAATGAGTAAAACTTTCGGTAGTCAATCTAAGTGGAAACTGTCCATAATTTGAAACTAAATTGTTTAATGGAAAAAGCTCACTCTTACTAAGATTTAGTTTATAACCAGAGAAACTACTAAATTGATTAAGTAATGCTACTATTGCCGGAATAGATTTCTCAGGGTTAGAAATTAATAATAACAGATCATCTGCATAAAGAGATAGCTTATGTGTCTTATTCCCGCGGACAATACCAAAAATATTAGGGGATTCCCTAATAGCGGTGGCCATAGGTTCCAAAGCAATATCAAACAGTAAAGGACTTAAAGGACAGCCCTGTTTAGTACCTCGAAAGAGCCTGAAAAAAGGGGATCTCTGATTATTGGTAAGTACAGAAGCCTGAGGTATATGATATATCAGCTTGATCCAAAAAAAACATTTTGGACCAATCTTAAATTTTCAAGTGTATTGAATAAGTATTCCCATGCTACTCTATCAAACGCCTTCTTGGCATCAAGTGAAATGACATATTCTGGGGGTTTATTTGACGCTGTATATACGATATTCATTAATCTCCTAACGTTAAAGCATGAGTAACAATTTTTAATAAAACCTGTCTGATCTTCATAAATAATTTGCTGTAAAATATTTTCCAATCTCATAGTTAATATTTTGGAAAGAATTTTGGCATCTACATTTAACAGTGAATGCCAAAAATCACACTATTAAAATACCTAAATAAAAGAATAAGTATTTACAATATCTTACAGAACACACAAATCAATAAAAAACCATTATGTTGAACACAAAATAACGGCGAGTGTGTGTGGAACAGATAACTATAGTAGAAGAAGGAATGTTTCAAGAAGGAATTAGTCATATACTTGTCAACACAAGTGATTTAGGGTCATTGGAATTACACACAAGGGGATATTACAAACAGGTAGGCCACATGGATCAAAGGTCTGCTGATTGAAATTGTATATCTTCTTCTGTTTAAAAAAAAGGATGAGTTCAACAGTGCACAACTCAAAAGTTCACAAGTTATAGGAGTAGAATTAGGCCATTCACCCTGTCAAGTCTACTCCGCCATTCAATCATGGCTGATCTCTGCCTCATCATCCCATTTCCCTGCCTTCTCCCCATAACCCTTGACACTGGTTCTAATCAAGACTTTGTCTACCGCTGCCTTAAAAATATCCACTGACTAACTACCCTCTGACTAAAGAAGTTCCTCCTCACCTCCTTTCTGAAAGAGCACCATTTAATTCTGAAGCTATGACCTCTGGTCATAGACTGTCCCACCAGTGGCCACTTCCTTCGCTATATGCATTCTATTTATGAATGTTGAAAGTGCTTATCACAGCATCCTCAGTAGAGGTAACAAGAATCGCAGGTTGCATTTCTATAATAGAAGAGTGCCAACGAGAAGTTTAATATTTATGGCATTCTCCATGTATTTTCAAAAGCAATTTTAATAATCATTTCTCCTGTGGCACTGTGCATGAGTAGCCAATATTACCCGATTATTCAGCTGAAAGAGTGCTTAAGGACAGTACAAACATAAAAAATTACAAGGATGTGGGAAAAAGAAATGGGTAAAGGGAAAAAAGGAGTGTGCAAAACCAACTTTAAAGGGCATACCCACAGATTTTGTAGGAAATGAGAGACGATTTCTGTAACTTCAAAGAGTCAACAATTTAAAAGTGATAAACTTCAATTTATATGAATTTTAACATGATTACTTTTTTTACATAACATAACAAAGTAGGTTTTGATTTACATCCACAAAGAAATTCTGATAATTCATATAAAAATACAAAGTGCTGCAAAAGCCCAGCAGGTCACCTGGGGTGAAAATAATATGAGTCGATGTTTCAGTTGGAAGATCTGTCAGAAGAAATGGGAAAGAAAGAAAACACATCAGTTTTAGGTTCAGAGAAATTGGGGTGGGATGGGTGGAGCAAAGGGAAATTTGGATAGAATGAGGCCTGGTTGCCCAATTTACTGAGGCATCAGGTGAATGTTTTAGTGAGGCCTGTTACAGAAAAAGAAAACAGACATTTAAAGCTGTGAAATGGCAGTCAGAGTTATTGCTGAACCATGCATTCAAAACAATATTTCTGATATTTTACGCTTGTAGAAATAGATGCATTTTCGAAAAGAAAACAGAGACACTAACAACTTCTGGAGAGATAGTTTGAATATGGTGCAGACACACCTTGATCAAGTTTCTTAGTGAGAAATAGTTACACTCTAAGGTGTAATGGAGCTGCAATGTCAGTGTCGTTTTCCCTTTAGACCTGACTGCAATACTGCATTCCTGATGTGAATGTGGAGAAGACGTTTCCACTAGTGGGAGAGTCTAGGACTAGTGGTCATAGGCTCATAATTAAAGGACGTTCCTTTCCAACTTGTTTGAAACTAATTATAACAAAATTGAAGAAAACATCAAAAAGGATGTTGAAAGGTGGTCGACCCTTCCTCTAGACTTCAGTGCCAGAATACAAACAGTAAAAATGAATATCCTACCTAAACTACTATATTTATTCCAATCTCTCCCAATTAATGTCCCCCGAGACAAATTCATAGCCTGGGATAAAATGATCTCTAGATTCATTTGGAATAGCAAAAAAACAAGAATTAAACTAACAACACTTCAACTGCCGAAAAGCAAGGGTGGAATGGCTTTACCAAATCTGAGGAAATACTTTTATGCAGCTCAACTCAGACCTCTGGCTTGTTGGTGTAGACCTGATTATGAATCTCGATGGAAAGAAATGGAAAGGGAGATACAGGGTTACCAGACCCAGATTTTGGTGGGAGACAAACATCTGAGAGGGACTTTGAGACATGCTATGGATCCAATAGTAGCATTTACGTTAGAAATATGGAATATTATAGTGGAAAAATACAAATTAAAAAGAGGGGTTCACGCATTGAAGTGGTTCGCATATGACTCAAAGTTTAAGCCAGGGGTGTATGATTCAAAATTCAAAGAATGGGCACAAAAAGGCATAACGGCAATGTATACAGTTTCAGAAAATGGCGAGTTTATGAGCTTCCAAGATTTAAAGTCAAAGTATGGTCTCGAAAACAAAGATTTTTTTAGATACTTGCAATTAAGAGACTACTTTACAAAAGAGATAAGGCCAGAACTAGATGAAACTTCAAATAATGTGATCAAGGTGATTGTGGATGCATACAAACAGAAGGGGTCTCGGGTCATCTCTGATTCTACCAAGCTCTGGTGGGAAGCGGGGGAGAATCAACGCTCTACATAAAAACAAAATGGAAAGCAGAATTAAAGATTCAAATAACAGAAGAAGAATGGTATCAAATGTGTGAAACACAATGTTCATCCACAAGCTCACTAGTATGGAGAGAATTTTGCTGGAAGAATCTATCTCGCTTTTTTATAACACCCAAAATAAAAAGCAGACAACTTGCTGTCCAACAACACTGTTGGAGGCTGTGTGGGAGTACGGAGGCAGACCACTCGCATATTTTCTGGAACTGTGAAAAGATAAGGCCATACTGGGAAAATGTTAATGCAGCTGTAAAAAATATCTTGGGTTATAAAATCCCAAATACCTGCCCTGTGATGTATCTGGGGGGTATTAAAGATATTGTAAAAATAGAAGATACATATTTGATTAAAGTTTTGCTTGCAGCAAGTAAGAAGGCCATTACCAGACAGTGGCTTAATGAAAAACGTCCAAAACAGGAACAGTGGTTAGAAATTGTGCGAGACATCTTTAATATGGAGAAATTGACATATTCCTTGAGAGTCAAGGAGAATTCATTTGAGAAGATCTGGGAAAAATGGACCATTTATTTGAGCCATGACACCAATTAGATAAATGCCGAGGTAGATATGGGAAGATTGCGTTATATAGAACTAGATGGTATGTTTGTATGAATATTTAATTATCTCCAGATAACTAATCAATGTAATGTTTTTTTTCTTTTTTTAAGTTGATAAGTGAACCACACGGTCATATTCCAATTTTTTTATTTATTTACTTCTTTTTTTTTCCCCTATCTACTTTATTTTTTATTTTGATTGCTTTTTTTCTTCATTTGTTTTATTTATGGTGATGGTGTTGCACTGTCTTGTATATATCTCTTAAAAATCAATAAAAATGTAAGTGAAATAAATAAAATAATTAAAGGACGTTCCTTTTGGAACAAGATGAGAAGGAATTTCTTTAGTCAGAGGGTGGTGAATATATGGAAATCTTTGCCACAGAAGGCTGTGGAGGCTGTCAATGGATATTTTTAATGCAGAGGTAGATAGATTTTGATTAGTAGAGGGGGCAGCGGTTATGGGGAGAAGGCTGGAGAATTGGGTTAGGAGGCAGAGATAGAATAGCCATGATTGAATGGCACAGTAGACTTGATGGGCCTAATCCTGCTACTATCATATGACCTTATGACCTAACCAGCCTCCCTCGCACTATCCTCCATAAATTAGAGGTAATCCCATTCTATTTTGTTTCAGATTTCCACTACCTGAAGTTTTTTGTTTAATTTGATCCCCAGACTTAATTACTTTATCATATATGCTGTGTCTTCATCTGATGAGGATCTATCTTCTGAAATTCTTTATTTTATTCTTCAAATTGTTCTCTAAAACATCGGTCGGGATCAGATTTTGTTTGGTGATTATGCATCATTGAAGTATACCGACTGGTTGTATTATTGCCTGGTACAGCAATTCCGAAGCACAGAAATAAGAGGCAGCAGAGAGTGGTATACGCAGCCCAGTCCATCATTGGCTCTGACCTCTCCACCATCAAAAGCATCTACATGGCGAATTGCCTGAAGAAGTCATCATCTATCATCAAGGATCCCCGCAATCTGAATCGTTGACCTCTTCTCAAAGCTACTATTGGGCAGGAGGCATATAACTTTCAGAACAGCTACTTTCCTACAACCATCAGGTTCATGAACTGACCTTGGCCAATCCTTAACCTACCTCAGCAACTGAATGCCACTCACCACCACTTGCACTATCATGGACCTGTTATGCATTAAGGTCTTGTTTTTCGCAGACTTTATTTATGTTTTTGAGTCTGGCTCTATGTGCCTGTGATGCTGCTGAAAGATTTTCTTTGTACCTATACTTCATCATACATGTGCACACGATAATAAACCCAACTTGACCTGTAAATACAAGTTATTGTTTTTGAAGCTAAACATGAGAAATTTTGAGGATGTGACAAGTAAAATGGATTTTAACGATGTGACCAGTAAAATGGATGAAGGGGTATCTAGACTTTCAGAAAGCCTTTGATAAGGTCCCGCACGGGAGGCTGATGACTAAAATTAGAGCACATGGTATTGGGGATAGAGTGTTGACATGGATAGAAAATTCATTGGCAGACAGGAAGCAAAGAGTAGGAGTGAACGAGTCCTTTTCTGAATGGCAGGCAGTGGCGAGTGGATTGCCGCAAGGCTCGGGGTTGGGGCCGAAACTGTTTACCATATATATTAATGAAAAGACTAGGCTTGTATTCACTGGAGTTTAGAAGGATGAAGGGGTATCTTATAGAAACATATAAAATTATAAAAGAACTGGACAAGCTAGATGCAGGAAAAATGTTCCCAATGTTGGGCGAGTCCAGAACCAGGGGCCACAGGCTTAGAATAAAGGGGTCATTTAAGAATAAGGTGAGAAAAAACTTTTTCACCCAGAGAGTTGTGAATTTATGGAATTCCCTGCCACAGAGGGCAGTGGAGGCCAAGTCACAGGATGGATTTAAGAGAGAGTTAGATAGAGCTCTAGGGGCTAGTGGAGTCAAGGGATATGGGGAGAAGGCAGGCACGGGTTATTGATAGGGGATGATCAGCCGGGATCACAATGAATGGCGGTGCTGGCTTAAAGGATCGAATGGCCTCCTCCTGCACCTATTTTCTTTGTTTCTAAATCCATTCACAGCGACATCTGGAGGGAGAATAGGTACTTCAGAGAGAATTAAACTAAAGTGGCTGTCCCACTGCGGCGACCTGATCAGTGAGTTTAGAAGAGTTTGCCCTTGACTAAAATTCCAGCATGGTCGACATGTGGTCCTAGGAGGTCCTATGAGGTCACTGGAACTCTCCTTCATGCTCGAGGGAAGTTCCCGCATCCTAGCGCCCTCAGCTAGGTCGCCAAAATTTTCAGCATGTTGAAAGATTTTCAGCAAGTAAAATTTGGTCGGTCTGGTTCTTTATAACTCCTAGTGTGGTAGAGTGTGGTCGCTATTTAGTTACAGGCAGTCGAGGGCAGCCGTAGGCAATCTCCTTCGCTGACCAGGCATTTTGTTTGGCTCATTGGTGTTTTCAGGATCAAAGAAAACCGACTGGTAGGTAAAATGTCCGCCAAAACTTTATTATACTTCTTAAAAGTGTCTCCACTACTTCTCCACCCTTCTCCCCCCCTTCTCCTCCCTTCTCTCCCCCCACTACGAGCTCTCTAAAGGACTTACACTGTGCAGCCATCTTTTACCTTCCTCTTCATTGTGGGTGTGAATTTCAGGCAGCGCTCCCCTGCTTTACCTGGCCCCGGCCATTGTGATTTGTGTGTGTGTGTGTGTGTGTGTGTGTGTGTGTGTGTGTGTGTGCGGTCGGTCGATCCAGCTCGTGGTTTCAACATGGACGTTCGATCCAGCTCGAGGTTTTCCAGGCCAGTGCCCTCTAGCTTGAAGGTCGAAGACACTCTTCTTAACTCGCAGATTAGGTCGCCACAGTGGGACAGCCCATTTAGCATGGTTGTTTTAACATTCTATAATGTTAAACATCATTGCTTATTGTATCGTTTTGTTTCCCAGCATTGACTGTTGACTGTGAAAGTGAAAAATGTGAAGAAGTTACATATCTGCAATAGAAACAAAAATACTGTGAATACCCAACTAGTCAGTCAGGAACTGTGGAGAGAGAAACAGAGTTTATTTTTCAGGTCTATAACCTTCCATTACGAAGGGAACATTTAGAAAACAGTATAGTCAATATAGCTGTGGTCACCACTGAATACAAAATCATGGCTAGTTTGTCTGGCCAGACCCAGATTCAACCCTAGTAAATTGGATTTCCAGATGAGGAAAATAATAAGATGAATAGGGCATCCCACACAGTGCATGCATGGGAGAGTCAAAGTGCAGAATGAGGAGGTCCCATGCAAAATGAAATTCAATGTAATGCTCATCAACAAGTTCTCACCAACAATATAGGCTGCTTTAGGATTGTTGTGTGCAATTCTGATCACTGCATTTCAGGAAAAATTTCGAGGCTTTGGAGGGGAAGCAGAAGAGGTTCATCAGGGTGTGCGTTGGTTAGAGAATATCAGCGATAAGGAAAGGTGGGCCAACTTGCATTGCTTTACCTGGAGCATCAGAGGCTGAGAGGTGACCGGGTAAAAATATATAGAATTATGGGAGGCACAGATAGAATAAAGAATAAGTTTAAGAAAGAACTGGAGAAGCTGGAAAAAGCGAAGGTAGATAAAAATGCTGGAGAAATTCAGCGGGTGAGGCAGCATCTATGGAGAGAAGGAATAGTCGACGTTTCGGGTCGAGACCCTTCTTCAGACTGATGTCGGGAGGGTGGGAAAAAGAAAGGAAGAGGCAGAGACAGTAGGCTTGTGGGAGAGCTGGGAAGGGGAGGGGAAGGAAGGAGAAAGCATGGACTATCTGAAATTGGAGAAGTCAATGTTCATACCACAGGAGTGAAAACTACCAAAGCAAAATATGAGGTGCTGCTCCTCTAATTTACGCTGGGCCTCACTCTGGCAGTGGCGGAGGTCCAGGACAGAAAGGATGGATTCTAAATGAGAGGGGGAGTTGAAGTGTTCAGATTTATGAGCCAATTATTTTACACAGAGTTCAGGATATCTGGAACATGTTGTCAGCAGAAGTATTGGAAGCAGGTATAATAGTAAGATTATACTTACCAGTTTGAAGTTTGATCAGTATTTTATGAGGAGTTACAATGAGGGATTATGTGAAGACCCCGTTCAGCACGTATGCGCCACATACTTCAAAGCAGCGTTGTTGAATCACAGAAAAACACAATAATTGATAGTAACATAGTAAAGATAAGGAGAACTAAGATACCAGTTGATCTCTATAATTGAGGGTGGGAGCGGAGGGCATGCAATCCCTCATCGTAACTCCTCATAAAATACAGATCAAACTTCAAACTGGTAAGCTCTCGTTTAATCTTACTATTTTATTTCGGTCACGTGAGTGACTACGTGAAGATTTTAAAGCTCTGTGATCGTGTAACAGTCCATACTTCACTCACTGCCGAAGTAATCCAAGGGAGGAAGTATGTTATCGTAATCAAACATGAATCTGTTTGTAAAGCAATAATGATATTATTTGAAAATAATACCAAGGAAATTAATGCTCCCTCGGGCTTAAATTATATATTTTTTGCAGCGTCTAAAATTCTCTCTGCAAGTGAAACAGGTTTTATAATGGCTTGTTGTAGAATGTTTGAAAAGATCTTTCCATGGACCACCCCGCTGTTACCAGGGTAGGTCCAATGGCACATCCACACTGTTAGCCGCCGACATGGATGCTGCCCTGGTGGAGTGAGATGTGTAAATATCAGTATCCACTCCAGCAGCTCCCAATACCTGTTTGAGCCATCTAGAGATGGTTTGACTCAATACCCTGACCCAGTGGCTTTTTTGTGGCTGACCCATCGTGGCTGACCCATCGTCGCTTGTCGTCTCCCTCGGGAATTTTAGGTTGTGTTGATATATTGTAGAAGGCGAGTCATGACATATAACGGTGGTCAGGTGGGTACGCCCGGAATTCCATAATGAGTCCTGAAGTTCCTGGTTTACTCTGTTTTACCAGCTCCTGAATGGTGAATGTTATTTGGTCTGATGTTACGACCATGTTGTCCAGTCTGAGTAGGTAAAAGGACTGGACCCTTATGCTGAGACAAAGCCATCAGCATGGCCGTATCCAGGGTAGCTGTTTTCAGAGTAAGGGATCTGGCTGGTGGCCATCCCTTAGGTATGTCAGGACAACGCTGACATCACAGATCTTGGTGTATCTAGGTCCAGGGGGTTTTGAATAGAAGGTATCGCTCATTAATTTGGCCACCAGTGGATAGAAACATAGAAACATAGAAATTAGGTGCAGGCGTAGGCCATTCGGCCCTTCGGGCCTGCACCGCCATTCAATATGATCATGGCTGATCATCCAACTCAGTATCCCGTACCTGCCTTCTCTCCATACCCCCTGATCCCCTTAGCCACAAGGGCTACATTCACTCCCTCTTAAATATAGCCAATGAACTGTAGTGGCAGAGAGTTGGACATTCACCACTCTCGTGTGAAAACATAGGGTCTCACATTATGGATGAGACCCTATGGCCTGTTTCCGTTGGTGCCTGTCTTAGATAGGCTGACAGTGCACTTCTAGCATATTTGATAGTGCTATAGTTCAGACCTTCATCGTGGTGTAGGCTGGACAGGAACTCCGGTACATAGATATGGTGGTTGATTGGTAGGTTGTCTCTGTTCTCGAGCAGTATGTTTCCCATGTTCTTATACTGGAGAGATATTGTTTCTTGGTGTACCTCCACTGTTGTTTGGTGGTGTGTTCATTTCTTCGGTTTCTGGTTCCTTGTCTGTCAGGGTAGTGTTGTTGGGGGGTGCGCATTTTCCATGGGGCTCGCTCTGGGCCCTGTCCCGAAAGACTTGCGGGGATGGTATGCGGGCCCCGAGCTTTCACCAGTACCATGAAGTAGACGCCTACTGGTGGATGCGTATAGGTACTGCCGTCTGGGTTTGCGTGGTTTGCTCATTCCAGGTCCTGCCCTCATGAGGCCAAATGCCTTGGATTCTTCGTCCAGATTTTAGGCTTGATTTGTTCATTCTTTGCCAAATAGCAGGATCTGTGGTTCTGAGGTCGGTGTTCTACACAGTCCTGCAAATTTTTTGAGGTTAAGGTCTTATGACCTCCTTCCGGAGGTTGTTAATCACATACTGTGTTGCACAGTAGAGCCAGGGTGATTTGGCATGTCAACCCTTTCCATGGAATGAGCATATGAAGTGATAGCCGACGTCAGGGGTATCAACATTTTTTGCAATTTTAAGTTTTTGGGTTTAATGCCCTGCTCAATGTACCCCCAGTAATGGCAGGCACATTGCGCAAATGCAATTTTGGGGAGGTGTGATAAAGTCCAACACCTTAATGACTACCTGTCTTGGAGAGGTTTAAAGGACAGGTAGTAAGCTGGCCGCCAGTTTAGGCTGTAACGGCCGTCCTGCTCGTGGTGTTGCCATGTAGCGGTTCACCACACCCAGCAGCTCTTCCTGGTCTTGTACCTCAAGCATACTCCTGATTTTCTTCAGCCAGTGACCTGGTCGCCTGTTGAGGGAGATGCGATGGCCAGTGCTGTTAGTGCACTGGAGCGGGAGTGTTTGTGCTCCCTTGGCGAGCTTGCCCCATCTCACAGAGCAAGTCTCGCTAGAGCTTTTGTTCCATGAGCCTTTCCATAAGGCTTGAAACGGTCACCTTTAGCCGCTCTCGGGCGGGAATCTACCGTGCCGGACTCTTCTGAGTGAACCGGCCGGTCCGACTTCCGTTGTGCCTTTCATCCAGCCCACTGCGGTTGGTCGCCAACGTTCCCTGGAACTGTGCTAGCGGGCGCTGGGCTCGGCGGTCCAGGTGCCACCGGTCTCCCCCCACTGCTGGAACTCTCCTGGTCCATTGCAGCCCGACGGGAACGACCTTCCTTGGTGTTTTCCCTGTTCCATTCCTATTTAAAAATAAAACAAAACAGGGTCTCGAAAACACCATGTCCTCAGAGTAAGATTTGCTTACCTGAAGGTCCGTTTTCAAATTGTTGCGGGAGAGCTCGTATTCCTGTCCGCCGCTGTGCACTGCGTGAGACGTTATGTCGTGCATGCATGCTGGATGGGGACTTCACGTAGTCACTCACGTGACTCCGCAGTAAAATATCAATGTTTAAGAAGCATTCAGACAAGCAGATGAACAGATAGACAATGGACGGACATTAACTGTTTTGCATCAATGGAAGAACATAGACAGTCTGAAGAAGGGTCTCGACCTAAAACGTTACCCATTCCTTCTCTCCAGAGATGCTGCCTGTCCCACTGCATTACTCCAGCTTTTTGTGTCTATCCTTGGTTTAAACCAGCATCTACAGTTCTTTCCTACACATAGACTGTGTGCAGGCAGATGAGATTAATTTAAATCAACATCAGGGTTGGCACAGATATCGTAAGCTAAAGGGCCTGTTTTTGTGTTGTTCTCTAATTCTCAAGCCCTAATGGCAGATAAGATTTCTGACGCATGCCATGCTGTTTAAATTTCTCCTTAGCATTTACATTATGCGATCCAATCTTAATATTAATGCAGGCCTAAATGGTAAAATCATCACGCCGCTCCCTAAATGATGAGTGGGGTCACCCTGGAAGATCAAAATTACCCACAAGGAATGCCCTTTGGAAAACCTTTAGAGGTAACTGTGCAGCACAAAGTTCACAAAGAATTAGTAACTTTAGATGTCTAACACTCTTTCTTCAGTTTTGTCTCCAGGAATGTATTTCCTCTTGGCAAGATATATTCCAAATTTGGCCAGAGAAAGCCCTGTTTTTCGGCAAGTTACATCTCTATGGCTGTCTTTTAATGAAGATGATTACAATTTTATGAGTGAACTGCCAACTCATCAAAATGCTCTCAAATTGCACAAAAGCAGCATTCTCTTCACGTGCATTTAAACTCATCATTATTGCCCCATCAGGAAGGTTTGCCTACATTGGAAAATACTGGAGCTAATCATTATTAATTTTATAATCTTTAAAGTTTCAAAATTGGCTTTGCACCAAGTACAGTTGTAGGCAAAGTAAGCTACAGAGCCAAGGCAGCAGAAGGTTTCTTCCTGCTGGCCTCACAGTCAGTGCCAAATGCAACATGCATATCTTTTCCGCTGTAGCTAAACTGAATCTTAAATGTGAACTTATCTGCACAATAAATGTTCCTCATTAGTTTACTTCTCACAGTCTGAGCTTGAAAATTGATGTAGTCCTTGCAATACTATGGCAGCTGGGAAGGAGGTTGGGAGGTGGTGGGGGGCAGGGAATGAACAGGTCGTGTTCTGAATCCCAGTGACCTGGTTTAAACTGGATGCTCCCCATGCTGCAAGCTGATACTGATCCACGTCCTCCCATCCAGACAAGACACAGCTTGATAACACATAAACACGCAGCTTCCCTGGACATCACATTCATATTAAAAAAATACATCAAATATTTCTGTGAATGTAGCAAAACCATCCCCACAGTGGTAAACAAACATTTCATATTGGAAATATCAATAAAGGAGGTAGTCATTTGGATATGAACTACAGCCGTCTCGTAAATAATTTTGGGCTGGCAGTTATGCAGTTACTAAGGTGGAAAATGTGCCATTTGAAAGCTGTTAAGAAAATTTAGCATTCAAAAGCCTCTGCTTTGTTCTGCATAAGATGCAGTTTTAATTATTTAACTGCAAACTCAGCTTTGTAGGTATTTAACGTTTAAATTTAGTAGACCATTTGCACTTTAAAAAGAGCATTCTGGTAATCCTGCTCCCTAATGCTAAGTTGTTATTATAACAATTTGCAAGCATAATTAAGCAGTGTGACTGTGTGTTACTGTGCTAGCTCTTGCATTGGAACCAAATGTAAGACAAACCCTGATGATCCATATTTGCTGCCCATGAGGTTGCTAGAACAAATGTGATAGTGTCGAGATGACAGCTGGTATGAAGTCACAATGAGGAGATTAAGCTCGTACAGGGGTAACCGGCAACTACTTCAAAGACATTGCAATTTCACAATCTGGAAGAACGTGAAGAGAAGCAAATTTATCTTATTTTTAAT
Source organism: Leucoraja erinaceus (assembly GCF_028641065.1). NCBI lineage: Eukaryota > Metazoa > Chordata > Chondrichthyes > Rajiformes > Rajidae > Leucoraja > Leucoraja erinaceus. The sequence continues at coordinate 39,536,162 of NC_073377.1, forward strand.
GAGACGAATGTTGTCAGGGCCAAAAGGGTTAAAACAGAAAAGCGTGCTTCTTAGCAATCAATTTGTTCCCATTCAGTATAAAAGATTAAACGGTTATCTAATCGAGGTAGTTGAGGGGAATCAAAGGATCTTGGTCTGAAGAAGGGTTTTCGGCATGAAACGTTGCCTATTTCCTTCGCTCCATAGGTGCTGCTGCACCCGCTGAGTTTCTCCAACATTTTTGTGTACCTTCGATTTTCCAGCATCTGCAGTTCCTGGTGAACTTCTACCGCTGCACCATCGAGAGCATCCTTACCAACTGCATCGCAGTATGGTATGGCAACTGCTCTGTCTCTGACCGGAAGGCATTGCAGAGGGTGGTGAAAATTGCCCAACGCTGGTTCCTCGCTCCCCTCCATTGAGTCGGTCCAAAGCAAGCGCTGTCTGCGGAGGGCGCTCAGCATCGCCAAGGGCTGCTCTCACCCCAACCATGGACTGTTTACCCTCCTACCATCCGGGAGGCGCTACAGGTCTCTCCGTTGCCGAACCAGCAGGTCGAGGAACAGCTTCTTTCCGGTGGCTGTCACTCTACTCAACAACGTACCTCGGTGACTGCCAATCACCACCCCCCCCGGACACTTATTATTATTTATTCAAATCGTTTGCTATGTCGCTCTTCCAGGGAGATGCTAAATGCATTTCGTTGTCTCTGTACTGTACACTGACAATGACAATTAAAATTGAATCTGAAACAAAGGATTCTGTTATATCAGCCATGATTAAATGGCGGTGGACTCAATGGGCCGAATGGCCTAATTCTGTTCCCATGACTTATGAACATGATTGGATAGATATAAAGTTGAAAATATGGCATTGAGCCAGACTGAATTGGACTCCCCCCATACCTCACGGCACACTTCTGCATTGCCCACTGAGTCACACAGCTCCTGGGGTGCTCCTCGTGCTATTACTGCAGTCATTCCATGAAGCAGTAGAAGCTGTAAGTGATGAACACGTCACACATAGAGGAAACTAAAGCACTGCACATGCATACCCCTGATGGCTCTGTTATCATAAAACAGAACAAGCCTTTCAGCCCACAATGTTTAGGCCAAATATGATGTCAAGACTAAATTTTATCTTCCCATCATATAATCCATATGCCTTGATTCCCTGCATATCCATGTGCCCATCCAAAATGATCTTAAATGCCACAATCATATCAGCCTCTACCACCCCCAGTAGCACATTCCAGGCACTTGCCACCCTTTATGGAATAAACTTGCCCTGCACATCAGCTGTAAACTTTGAGCTTCTCACCTTAAAACTATGCCCACTAGTATTTGATATTTCTATGTTGGGAAAAAGGCTTTGTTGTCTACCCTATTTATTTCTCTCATATTTCTATATACTTATATCTGGTCTCCTGTCAATCTCTGGCATTCCAGAGAAATCACTCCAAATCTGTCCAACTTCTCATTGCCAATGCCTATAATTAGTGGTTCAATGGTTCTTCATTGTCACGTATACACTGCACAGTGAACTGCTCGCACCCTTATTTCTGTAATCCAGGCATCATTCTGGTAAGCCCCTATTGTATCCTTTCCAAAGCCTCCATACCCTTCATGTAAAGGGCCAAGCAGAACTGCTTGCCATACTACAAATGTGGCCTACCCAAAGTCATTTAAAGTTTTCCTGACTCTTATGACTCTTTGCTGACTCTTTTCATGACTTCCTGACTCTTATACTCAATGCTTCAACCAATGATGGCAGGCACACCATTTGGTTTTGTTACCACTCGATCTACTTGTGTTGTGCTCAGATAATTACGGACTTGGACCCCAAGATCCCTCTGTACATCCATGCAGTAACAGCAGTTAACAGGAGGTGTAACAGCAGGTATTATTTGTAAACTGTTCTCATTGCTCCTCAATGATTCAGATGTGAGAGAATTTTAAAATAGTTGACATTTTGAAAGTTAAAAACAAAATTATTGACAAAGATTAAAAGCAAATAAGTTTACTTAAGAATAGAGAACTGACATAAATCAATTAGAACATGAATTCTGATCAAAGAGAATAAAATATTAAAGTAAACCACTAATTGAAGATCAGCAACCCTGTTAGATATGCCTCTAGTCTCACCAGGTTACAGAGCAGCCCTTGTCCATAGTCAAAAGTGTTTTATTGTCATATGGACCAAAACAGAACAATTAACTTCTTACTTGCTGCAACACAATAGGTTAACCAGGGTGGTGTGGGTCCTAGATTATGCCTTTTTGAGACAGTGCCTCCTGTATATGGTGTGGTCAGTACTCATAATGGCAGTGTTTGCCACTTTTTGTAATCTTCATTCCTTGCCCTTTATGTTGCCGAACCAGGCCACAATGCAAATAGTCAATATGTTCTCTACCGCACTCATACCGAATCTCCTCAATCTTCTACGGAACTAGAGGCATTGATAGGACTCTCAGAGATATGCAGGAACTTGAACTTCTTGACTCACTCACTGTAAGCTACTTTGGAGCAAATGCAAAATGGTGTCAGTGTAAAACAACAACTACTAAGGGAAGGATAACTATGGTTCGGGTGTAAAGGCAATGTTGATTAAACAATTTTGATCTCTTGAACTGTTTCCTATTTGTCCTATAGAATAGTTTAACAGGTTGCTTGTTGGAGATTCGGTACAGCTGTGCATGAGTAATCAGCCAGAATGTCTGGTTAATGATATGGCCCTGCTTGATACTGTTTGCACGGAGATTGGCTCTGGTGTTTACCTATTTGGTTAGGCTTGCCAGGTCAAAGCGTTAGCAAAGTTGAAGAAGCCATGATTTGTGGTTCATTCTCCTCCCTATATGCATTTCCTTGTGTAGTGAAGATCATAGAAACATAGAAACATAGAAATTAGGTGCAGGAGTAGGCCATTCGGCCCTTCGAGCCTGCACCGCCATTCAATATGATCATGTCTGATCATCCAACTCAGTATCCTGTACCTGCTTTCTCTCCATACCCCCTGATCCCTTTAGTCACGAGGGCCACATCTAACTCCCTCTTAAATATAGCCAATGAACTGCCCTCAACTACCTTCTGTGGCAGAGAATTCCAGAAATTCACCTTTCTCCGTGTCCCTTCAGAATGATGGAATTCATATTATATTCCAGAGAGTAGTTCATCATTCATGAGAGGCAGTTGTGGAGGACCCTGAGATAATTTACTCTGTGACATTGCATTTCCAGCTTATTGGAGTTACTATAATTAGATTTATTTATATTATTTAAGATGTTCACTATTATGCATGAGAAGCATGATAATGTTTTGATTTTTATTTCAGATTTCCAGCAGCTAGGCTGTTTTTTTTTAATTTTCCTAACTGTACAGTAAACCATCCAGTAAATTAAAACGGACCATAGGGGAGGGAATGGTGTCCGTTATTGTAAATTTCCCACCATAACCAAGTAAGGTATAATCATTGTATAAATAGTAGAAACAAACAACTGTGGTTGCTGGTTAATACACAAAAGGACACAAAATGCTGATGTAACTCAGCAGGTTAGGCAGCACCTTCGGAGAAATTGGATGGGTGATGTTTCGGGTTGAGACCTTTCTTCAGACTCTTGGTCCAGAACTGGGAATCCAGGTGAGTTGACGGCCTGGGTCAGCTGGTGGCCAGAGGAGAGGCGAGGCGAGGATCAATAGCCATGGCCCGCAAGTGGCCCGAGTGCAGGTAAGGGTTGGTGGTGTCAGTGAAGGCAGCAAGGGAGGGGGTGCGAGCCAGGGGTGATGTGGGCGACTGGGGCTGTAAACAACCGGGGAAGTGGTGGATGCCAGCCAGGGTTGGCATGAGGTAGTGCTAGCATCAGCAGCCGTCCGTAAGTCTGTCCGCTATAACCGACATCTGTTATAAAGAAGGTAGCATCTGCAGGTCCTTCTTAAACATTCTGTTATAAAGAGATCTGTTAAAACAAGGGTTTATTGTATTGTGGTTCAATTCCAGAACAGGAAGTCATAACTTCCTGTGATCCATCATCTATTACCGCTAATTTCTAAGGTGTTGTCTGCCAATTTATATCAATGTTGTGGCTTTTTAAGGAACAGGCCTTTGTAAACCTGTCCACTTATCAGTAGAACACAAATCACATTACATTACATGTTATTGCCACAATTGCACTAGATATTAATTGAATGACCAAGAGCAATATTGTGAATGATTCAGTGATTCACCAGTAGAGACATGTTTAAACAGTAGTAGATGCTGACTCAGAACACTCAAGAGCATGCTAAGTAAAGGACTGCAAAATATCCTTACATTTTTAATGCCTGGATTAAGCAGTCAATCGTAAAGCTAATTCAAATATGGTGCCCACAAGTACATTTAGACATTGCTTTCAGGTTCTGGATAGCGTTGGCATGGTCCGCATTCATTTTCCATCTCCAAATGCTCTTGGCAAGATGATGGTGAACTGCCATTCTGAGTTGCTACAATCCTTCCGGCGAAGATGCTCCTACAGTGTTGCTGGTTAGGAAGTTCTAAGATATAGACTGAGTGATTTCTTTTCTTCGGTATTCACCAAGGAGAAGGATATAGAATTATGTGAGCTAAGGGAAACAAGTAGAGTAGCTATGGAAACTATGAGATTCAAAGAAGAGGAAGTACTGACACTTTTGAAAAATATAAAAGTGGATAAGTCTCCAGGTCCGGACAAGATATTCCCTAGGACATTGAGGGAAGTTAGTGTAGAAATAGCAGGGGCTATGACAGAAATATTTCAAATGTCATTAGAAACGGGAATAGTGCCGGCGGATTGGCGTACTGCGCATGTTGTTCCATTGATTAAAAAGGGGTCTAAGAGTAAACCTAGCAATTATAGACCTGTTAGTTTAACGTCAGTGGTGGGAAAAATAATGGAAAGGAAGAGATAATATATATAAGCATCTGGATAATCAGGGTCTGATTAGGAACAGTCGAAATGGATTTGTGCCTGGAAGGTCATGTTTGACTAATCTTCTTGAATTATTTGAAGAGGTTACTCGGAAAATTGATGAGGGTAAAGCAGTGGATGTTGTATATATGGACTTCAGTAAGGCCTTTGACAAGGTTCCTCATGGAAGGTTGGTTAAGAAGGTTCAATTGTTGGGTATTAATGGTGGAGTAGCAAGATGGATTCAACAGTGGCTGAATGGGAGATGCCAGAGAGTAATGGTGGATGGTTGTTTGTCAGGTTGAAGGCCAGTGACTAGTGGGGTGCCACAGGGATCTGTGTTGGGTCCACTGTTGTTTGTCATGTACATCAATGATCTGGATGATGGTGTGGTAAATTGGATTAGTAAGTATGCAGATGATACTAAGTTAGGTGGGGTTGTGGATAATGAAGTAGATTTTCAAAGTCTACAGAGAGATTTATGCCAGTTGGAAGAGTGGGTTGAAAGATGGCAGATGGAGTTTAATGCTGATAAGTGTGAGGTGCTACATCTTGGCAGGACAAATCAAAATAGGACGTACATGGTAAATGGTAGGGAATTGAAGAATGCAGGTGAACAGAGGGATCTGGGAATAACTGTGCACAGTTCCCTGAAAGTGGAATCTCATGTAGATAGGGTGGTAAAGAAAGCGTTTGGTGTGCTAGCCTTTATAAATCAGAGCATTGAGTATAGAAGCTGTGATGTAATGTTAAAATTGTACAAGGCATTGGTGAGGCCAATTCTGGAATATGGTGTACAATTTTGGTCACCAAATTATAGGAACGATGTCAACAAAATAGAGAGAGTACAGAGGAGATTTACTAGAAAGCTGCCTGGGTTTCAGCACCTAAGTTACAGAGAAAGGTTGAACAAGATAGGTCTTTATTCTTTGTAGCACAGAAGATTTAGGGGGGACTTGATAGAGGTCCTTAAAATTATGAGAGGGATAGACAGAGTTGACATGGATTAGCTTTTTCCATTGAGAGTAGGGAAGATTCAAACAAGGGGACATGACTTGAGAATTAAGGGACAGAAGTTTAGGGGTAACATGAGGGGGAACGTCTTTACTCAGAGAGTGGTGGCTGTGTGGAATGAGCTTCCAGTGAAGGTGGTGGAGGCAGGTTCGTTTTTATCATTTAAAAATAAATTGGATAGTTATATGGATGGGAAAGGAATGGAGGGTTATGGTCTGAGTGCAGGTATATGGGACTAGGGGAGAATACGTGTTCGGCACGGACTAGAATGGTCGAGATGGCCTGTTTCCGTGCTGTAATTGTTATATGGTTATATATGATGATATATTTCTATGTTAGCATAGCATACAACTGAAAGGGGGACCTGCAGGCTGTATTGTTTCCCAATTCCTGCTGCCCTTCCCCTTGTTGATGGGAGAAGTCAGAGATGTTATCAGAGTAGCTTAGTCTGGTAACTACTGTGAATTTCATGGGTGATACTCTGCTGCCACCATGCACCAGAGCTGTAAGGAATGAATATATAGGAAGGCAGATGGAATACCCATTGAACAGGTTGCTTTTTCTGATAGTATCAACCTTCCTGAGAATTGGTGGAGCTGCAATTCCTTCAGCACATTCAGAGTATTCCATCATGCAATTAGGCAGCACGGTGGTGCAGTGGTAGAGTAGCTGCCTTCCTGCGTCAGGGACCCAGGTTCATCCTAACAGCAGGTGCTGTCTGTATGGAGTTTGTATGTTCTCCCTGTGACCATGGGGGTTTTCCCCGGGTGCTCCGGTTTCCTCCCACACTAAAGACATACAGGTTTGTAGGTTCATTGGCTTTGGTAAAAATTGTAAATTGTCTCTTGTGTGTAGGATATTATTATTGTACGGGGCTGGTTGGTGCAGACTTGGTGGGCTAAAGGGCCTGTTTCCGTGCTGTACCTCCAAAGTATCTATCTATCTATCTATCTATCTATCTATCTATCTATCTATCTATCTATCTATCTATCTATCTATCACTAAAGCTCTGATCTTGTGCTCTTCCGGTTTGCGCGGATTTTCTATTTACGAGAAAATGGTACACGATAGCGCTACGAGTTTTCGACAGCACACTCGCCCTTCTCCTGTGCTGCGAGTGCAACAGGTTTCATTCCGATCAGTAGTATATTCTAAAATTTAGCAAGGTTTAAAAATCTTAAAAACCGCGTATGCGCAGATCGATTTCCTCTCCTGCCAGTCAGCGCTGCATGGATTGGTCTCTTCTCCTGTCACTCCCCAGGACGGTCTACCCCTTCCAGTGCCATCGCGTCTTTACTGGACCTGAGGGACGCAGTGGGTGGCCAGCGGAAGTCTCCAACCGGACACAATTTTCGGAGGGACCAGAAGCAACACAGCGATGTTGTCAAACGGAAATCGGTGAATTTGATCCCAGCGGAGTAGAGCGCCCGCTGTTAGTCCCAAACGAACCACAATCGCAACGCCCTGCAGCTCGAGCTGTTCCGCTCTGGTACCCCTCGCTGGCTCCTGCCCCCTCCCTCATGATACCCCACACTCTCCCATGGCTCTTCCCCTATCTTTTCTCTGAGGTTCCCCCCCCCCCCCACACGCCGATGCAGCTGTCGCCGCTGGTGCTTCTGTGCTGAGCCAAGGATCCGCGCCGATGGCTGATGCTCCTCCAGGGCACACAAGAAGGGAGAGGAGCGGCAACCTTGAGATCCTGGGGAGGGAGAGTGAGGGAGGAGAGGGGATATAGGGAGAAGAGCGGAGTAGGGAGGGGAGAGGAGTTATGGAGGAAAGGAGGGAGTGACTGACGGTAGGGGAAAGGAGAGGTGAGGGAAGGATTGGGGAGGGTAAGAGGAGGGAAAAGAAGAGGGAGGAGGTGAGAAGAGTGGGGGAGGAGGGTGAATAGAGGGAGAGGAGGGGGGAGTGGGGAATAGAGGGAGAGGAGGGCAGTGGGGGAGGTGAGGAAGAATAGTGGGGGGATAGGGGGAGGTGAGGAGTGAGGGAGGTGGAGGATCGAGGGATAGGAGGGGTAGGGAGGGGAGAGGAGTTATGGAGGGAGGGAGAAGTGACAGGGTAGGGGAAAGGAGGGGGAGAGAGTGGTGAGGAAGGGATTGGGGAGGGGAGGAGGAGAGGGGAAATGAGAGGGAAGGTGAAGAGGAGGGGGAGAGAGTGCTGGGGATGAGGGGAGATGAGCTCCGCCTGTGCAGTTGGGGGCTATGTGTGAGTGGTGGAATATTACGTTGGGGGACCAAGCCTCCTGTGTGACAGGGACTCAACGGGTCCCACTTAGCCTAGTAAATTGGGTCATCGGGTGGTGCCGCGCGTGGCAGCCTCACCAGCAGTTTGTTTGTCATTTTGACTTTTTTTGTTTTTTTAGTATGTCTATATGTATGTGTTAATGTTTCTCAGTATGGTTTTATGAAGCCACAGTCTGCGGAGCTTCTAGCAGCAGGCGCGGAGTAGACATTACCACCCTGGAGCGCTGGAGAAGAGATCCGACTGCTGACCTGCCTGCGGCCTATAACATCGAGAAGCCGCCGACTCCGGTAAGAAAGTGGCCAATTCGGGCACTCCAAGCCACAAAGTGTGTTCCATCCATCCCAACTTCAGAGCTTCGGTCAACCCGATGAGAGGGCTTGTACATCGGGCCATCTGAAGCGGCGACTGCTGAGAGTCAAGGCCCCAAACACGGGTGAACAAAAGGTGGAAGACTGACTGAACTTTATTGTTTTCCATCACAGTGATCACCGTGGTGGATGTTTATGTTAAGTTCTATCGTTCTTTTTTATTGTGTTGTGTTCTTTTAATTGTATGGCTACATGGTAACTCAGATATCACTGTACCTTAATTGGTGCATGTGACGATAAATGTGAATGTGAATCTGAATCTGAATCTAGTCTAAAATCCTCACTTGTGCCTTGCCACTGGTGTAAAGACTTTGGGGTGTCCATTATCACAGAGTGCACAGCCTGCAGCCTTTTCTTGTAACCACACTATAAATACGACTGGTCTTGTTGAGTTTCCGATCAATGATGGTTCCATGGATGTTGATAGTGAAAGGATCGGAGATGGCAATGCCAATGTAGGTCATCATTAGATGCACAGCAATCCACTCCCGTAAATGTCTTGTGCTGGTTGTGCTCAAACATCAGTTTGAAAGGATTCCTGATGCCCTTCTGCACTGACGTCATCAATAATTTGGATAGGCAGTAAGGCATGAGATAAAAAGCATAAATTTTAACTGAAAATTTGAACATTTTATTGAGCGTGAAATAAAGATCTTTCATCGCACTAAAGATCGCACACAAGTTTAATAAAAATGTCCAGAACAAACATTTAACAATTAAAAACATTTTTATTGCAATAACATTGGTAGGGGATCTGTGCAAAATAAAACATAGGCACCATGGAAATAAACCCTTCAGATCTCAGTGGGAACTTGGGAACCTGAAGAGAATCAATTTAATTCCTGTTTTAGTAAGTAAAATAATTATATATTTTTTCTGGCATTTAGGAAATAACTGATCTTGACACACGCAATTATGTATGCTTCTTTGTGTATATTCTGAATTCATTGTGCACCAGCTTTAAACTAAGAGTGCACAACAAAATGTGCCAGCTGATCTTCAATAACCGAGCTTCAAAAATCCCCATGCCACAATCTAAAACTGTAACTGCATCAAGAAGCATCTCCATCTGATGGCTGTTTGTGCTTCACAAATTCCAACCTTGTGGGCAGGCCAGATATCTGTGCTGTTTGAGGTAAAGCTCGGAAGAGGGCATACAGATCACACATGAGTTCTTTAGGGCAGGAGTTATAACATATAACATATAACATATAACAATTACAGCACGGAAACAGGGCATCTCGGCCCTACAAGTCCGTGCCGAACAAATTTTTTTTTTTTTTTTTTTTCCCTTAGTCCCACCTGCCTGCACTCATACCATAACCCTCCATTCCCTTCTCATCCATATGCCTATCCAATTTATTTTTAAATGATACCAATGAACCTGCCTCCACCACTTCCACTGGAAGCTCATTTCCACACCGCTACCACTCTCTGAGTAAAGAAGTTCCCCCTCATATTACCCCTAAACTTCTGTTCCCCCTCATATTACCCCTAAACTTCTGTCCCTTAATTCTGAAGTTATGTCCTCTTGTTTGAATCTTTCCTATTCTCAAAGGGAAAAGCTTGCCCACATCAACTCTGTAATAGTAGAGTTATAGAAAATTAAAAATAATATTCCTTCCCCCAATAGTGGTTCTTTTCCAGAAAGCTTTACACAAGGAAACTGGGTTTGAAGAACAAGATAGACTACGTCAACCAAGATACAGTCCTGACAAATATCAGATGCCTCTATGAAGCAATGTTGCACTGAAGACATATATTTCATAACATCAGTAACAAATAGCTCAGCAGTGTTCATGTTCATAAGGAATAGGAGTAGAATTAAACCATTTGGCCCATCATGTCTACTCCGCTATTCAATCATGGCTGATCTATCTCTCCCTCCTAACCCCATTCTCCTGCCTTCCCCCCATAACCTCCGACACCTGTACTAATCAAGAATCTATCGATCACTGCCTTAAAAATATCCACTGACCTGGCCTCCACAGCCTTCTGTGACAAAGAATTCCACAGATTCACTACCCTATGACTACAGACATTTCTCCTCATTTCCTTCCTAAAATAATGTCCTTTAATTCTGAGGCTATGACCTCTAGGACTCTCCCACTAGTGGAAATATCCTCTCCATATCCACTCTATCCAAGCATTTCACAATTCTGTATGTTTCAATGAGGTCCCCCCTCATTCTTCTAAACTCCAGCAAGTAAAGGCCCAGTGCTGACAGACGCTCATCCTAGCTTAACCTACTCATTCCTGGGATCATTCTTGTAAATCTCCTCTGGACCTTCTCCAGAGCCAGCACATCCTTCCTCAGATGTGGTGCCCACAATTGCTCACAATATTCCAAATGCGGCCTTACCAGCGCCTTATAGAGCCTCAACATTGCATTCCTGTTTTTGTATACAAGCCCTCTTAAAATAAATGCTAGCATTGAGTTTGCTTTCATTACTACCGATTCGATCTGTACTGCAGGATGTCTTGGCACAATCCAATTGAAGCATGGTCCTGCCATTAACAAACCCTGGACCTGCTCTGAACCTACTTGTTGTTAGGGTAAACCAGTTAAGCTTTAAAAATAGTATGTTATCAATTTACTTCATAATACATTTTATAGTGGATTGGATTTAGTTGGAAAGGTAAGTATAATTCAAGTGTATACTAATGATAAACATTCTTTAGATCCAAAATTGATTAGCTATAGTTCATGTGGCTACTTTACACATTGAACATCAAACATAGAAAGTACAGCACAGGAACAGGTCCTTCTGCCCACAATGTCTGTGCAATCATGATGCCAAATTAAGTGAACGCCATCTGCGTTCACATGACCTATAACCTTTTATTCCCAAGATAGACACAAAATGCTGGAGTAACTCAACAGGTCAGGCAGCACCTCTGGAGAAACGGAATAGGAGACATTTCAGTCCAGAACCTTTTTCAGACACATTGGTCCGAAGAAGGGTCTTGCCTTGGAATGTCACCTATTTCTTTTCTCCAGAGAAGCTGCTTGACCAGCTGAGCTACTCCAGAATTTTGTGTCTATCTTTGGTGTAAACCAGCATGTGCAGTTTCTTCCTACACTATTCCCTGTATTCCCTACATGTGCATTATCTCTGACACAGGAACGAAAAAATAGCAGACGGCATAAACAAATATTTTCTGCTTATCTTCATGCAACCCAAAAACCTAGTCTAATGCGAATGAGCAGTTCAAAGAAATAATCATTGGTACTGGAGAAATTGTTCAGATGATGTGCAGATTCAGCAAATAATTAGGAAAGCAAATGGAATGTCGGCCATTTCTGCAAGAGCATCAGGAATATTGTCTACAGGTCTAATCTCTCCATCTCAAGTAGAATACACTTGGAATGTATCATTCCTTTGATATGAATATTATTAGATAGAAAAGATGGTTATCAAAAATTATTTACCACCACATTCATGAACAACTTTTTTCACGCTATTACCAGACTTGAACCGAAGCCTTAGATGTATCCCAATCTTCCGATCTCTAATCTACTTTGTTGCAGTTCTTGCATTTTTTTTATTACCTGCATTTTCTCTGTAGCTGTAATGGTATGTTCTGCACGCTGTTAATTTTCTCTTTTTGCTCTACCTGATGTACTCATGGGAAGTATGAATAGAATCTTGTAGGGGATGATCTGTCTGGATAGCATGCAGTGCAAATTTTTCACCGTATCTTGGTACATGTGAGAATAACAAATCAATGGCAATACCAGCACAGTTTTGATTAGACATAAATAAGGGGCTGACAGTAATTGGGCAAGATGGTGCTGTGAAAATTGGAGGAAGAATTTTTATTACACAATAAAAGGTAATGACTTAGAACTAGGTGGTTAAAATGCAGATGATCAGTGAGGGAAATAACTATGCAGTGCTGTCAGGGTGGAGTAAGTTAATGGAAGCCAACACAATTGCTTCACATAGAGCCAGCGCAGATCCAATAAGCTAAATTGTCACCTTTTGTGCTGCAATGACTATGAAAGGACCCAGTCAACTGAAGCGTATTCAGCAAATACTGAACATGTCAGCCCATAAACTGATAAATAAATTATTTTAGGTAGAAAAAAATTGCAGGAGAAACTCAGCGGGTGAGGCAGCATCTATGGAGAGAAGGAATAAGCAACGTTTCGGGTCGAGACCTTTCCTCAGACTGATTTCGGGGGGGTGGGGGGGTGGCAAAAAGAAAGGAAGAGGCGGAGTATCCCTCTCCCCCCTGACAGGGCTTGCGTCACCTATTCCTTCTCTCTGTAGATACTGCCTCACCCGCTACGTTTCTCCAGAATTTTTGTCTACCTTCGATTTTTCCAGCATCTGCAGTTCTTTCTTAAAAAATAAATTATTTTACCTCTTTTATCCAACTTTGCCATCAAAGAGTGTAAAAGAATATCCTTGTGGTCCATTCCTGCCTTCTGATTGTTTAAGGAATTTCCCCAGAGAAGCTCAAAGAACTGGGTGTGATTAAACTACACAGATTGTAGGAAAGATACACAAGGATTTTGTCTGGGCAGGAGAGCTTGATTTATAAGAAGTATTTGATAGGCATGGATAATGTGGATGGCCATGGTCTAAACCTAGAGTACCTAGGTTTTAGATTAGAAGGGAAAGGTTAAATAGGGATCTATGGGGTGAGTTTTCACTCAGAGGGTGGTGGGTATATGGAACAAACTGCCAGAGGAAGCAGATGAAGCAGATGCAATTACAATGTTTAAAACACATTTGGACAGGTTAATGGATTAGAACGGTTTAGAGGAATATGAGACAAATGCCATATGAGACTTGCATAGGTAGGCACACAGGTTGACATATCTATATGCTGTATAACTATGACTATGGCTACAGTATTGCATTTATTTATGTAATAATATGTTGAGATAGATATTTCAGTCAAGTAGAAAATGGGAATAGACTGATGATTTTCTTTTTCCTATCTAAATAACAGTATAAGAAAAACAACTTTTTGGATGTTCCAATGTCTAAATGAAGTAGTCAGAAATACCCATCCCCACAACCTGCCTTTTAGTGGCATACAGAATGGAAACAGGCTTTTCGGCCCAATATGACCATGCTGACTAAGCTAGTCCCATTTTCCTGCATTTGGTCCCTGTCCCTCTAACTTTACTATCCATGTACCTGTCCAAATGCCTTTTAAATGTTCCAATTATACTACACATTCCTCTGACTGTTAATTCCATATACATACATCCTCCAGGTGTGAAAAGGTCGTCCTCAGGTCCCTTTCCAATTTTCCCCTCTCACCTTCAATATATGTTCTCCATTTTAAGACTATTCAGGGAAAAAGATTGTGAAAATACACTTTATCTGCATTCCTCATGATAATATATACAGCTACAAAGTCACCCCTCAGCCTCCTACGCTCCAGGTAAACAAGTCCCAACGTATCCAGTCTTTTCCAGAATTCAAGCCCTCCAATCCTGGTAATATCCTCAAAAATCGTTTCATGAATAGAGCTGCACAGAGTACTGCAATGTTGGTCTCATCAATTATTTGTATTTTTGTCACATAACACCCCGACTCCTGTGCTCAGTGCCTTGACTGATGAACGGAAGCATGCCAAACGCCTTCTTCATCCTCCTGCCCCTTTGTGGCCAGTTTTAAGGAACTACGGTGTGTATCTGCACATCTAGGTCTCTCTATTCTGCTACACTCTCCATAGTCCTGCCATTTACTATGCAAGCCCTGGCTAGGGTTAACTCATCAAAATGCAACACCTTATGCTTGTCCAAGTCAAATTCCATCTGTCATTCCTTGGCCCAATTTCCATTTCCTGTTAAAATCTTAGATAACCTTCTTCACTATCCACTGCACCACCCATGTTGGCGTCATCTGCAAACTTACTAACCGTGTTAACAACATTGTCATCCAAATAGTTAACATAGATGACAAACCACTATGTACTCACCTTTGGTCACAGACCACCAATCTGAATAACCCACCAGTACCATCCTCTGAATCCTTGCACCAAGCCAATGTTGTATCCACTTGGCCATCTCATCCTGGATCCCAAGTGATCTAAATAGTCAAACATCTCTGCCAACCAAGACCCCTGCAATTTCTGCCCTAGTTGTCCATGATGTCTGAGGACCCTGGGAATTTAGTCCACTAATAATATACTTCAAGACAGCTGGCACATCATATATTATAATGTGGACATGTTCCAATACATCACTCTTTATTTCCTTTAATTATTTAGCTTTCATGACCTCTCCTTGGTAAATACAGATAAGAAATATTCATCTCACATCTTGACCATCCCCTGTGTGCCCACACATAGATGACCACATTGATCCTTATGAGAATGGCATGGTGGTGGAACAGTAGTGTTGCTGCCTTGCAGCACCAGAGGCCCGGGTTCGCTCCTGACTACTGATGCTTATCTGTATGGAGTTTGTATGTTCTCCCCATGGTTTTCTCTGGGATCTATAGTTTCCTCCCACATGCCAAAGATGTACAGGTTTGTAGGCTAATTGGCTTGGTATAATTGTCCATAGTGTGTGTAAGATGGTGTAAGTGTGAGGGGCTCGCTGGTCGGTGCCTACTCGGGCCTGTTTCCATGCTGTATCTCTAAACTAAACTAAACTGGACCTATTTTGAACCCAGTTACTCCTTTGTTCTTAATATGCATAGGATGCTTTAGGAGCCAAAGTCTTTTTTGCATTTCCGATTTCTCTCTCAAGTGTGCTCCTATATCTCTTATCTTCGGCAAATGATTCACTTGATCCCAGCTTGATAACTGACATTTGCCTACATCATTTTGCTGACCAGTGCCCCAATATTCCACATCAGGCAGAGTTCTCTAATCCTATCAGATCTGCCCTTCACTCCAGCAGGAACATGTTGTCCCTGAACTCTTCCTATCTCACTTTTAAAAGCCTCCCTCCTGTCAGACACTTGCAGGTAGGTTCCAATCAACCTTCACATGTTCCTATCCAATGCCGAAAATATTTTTTCCCCAATTATAGATTTTACTTTATAGCCCATACCTATTCTTTTCCTTGAAGATTTTAAAATTAATAGGATTGTGGTCACAGGTCCCAAAGTGCCTCCCCATTCACCCTTCAGACACTTCAGACACTTCAGACACTTCAGACACTTCAGACAGACACATAAAACTGGAGTAACTCAGCGGGTCAGCAGCAACACTGGAGAAAATAAATTGGTAAATGTTCGGGTCAAGACCCTTCTTCAGACTGAGAGTCAGAAGAAAGAGGAACGAGAAATATAGACAGTGCAGGAGAAATGAATGGGAGATATGCAAAAAGTAATGATAATCATGGAAAGGTGGAGCTCACAATGGTCCATTGTTGGCTGGTGGATAGGTTATACAGATAGTAGAACTTAACAGCAAGACAGTGAAACTAGTACGACGTCTAGGGTGGGGGAGGGACAGAGAGAGAGAGGGGATGGAAGAGTTACTTGAAGTTAGAGAAATCAATATTCATATCGCTGGGTTGTAAGCTCCCCAAGTGAAACAAACAGTCACACAGACTAATTTCCCAATAGGAAAACAAATGTTGCGCCCTCGTTACCAATGCCATTTACACACTCTTTCAGAAAACTTTCCTGGAGACTTTTTTAACAAATTATACCCTGTCCGAGCCCTTTGCACCATAGCAGTCCCTGCCAATATGAGAGAAGCTGAAATTACCTGCTATTACAACCCCATTATCTTTATCTGCCAGTTCATCTGCCACTCCTTGGATGAAACAGGCTTTGTGAAAGTGAACTCATTGCTCAGATGAACCCCCTGTGTTGGCATGACCAGCGTTGCCAGCTCGTTTTGATTTCGTCAAGAATTAATTTATATACAACATCCGACCTTTTGCTTTGGGCATGCACTGTCTGAGCAATGTGGAGTCCGATAAAGTTTTACCTCTCACAATTTGCATTTGTATAGTTTCAGCATCTCTTTATCAAACAGCAGATCAGCTAATTTTACAAGAGACAATCAAACCAGAAGACAATATTAAAAAATGAAGGGCCACAATGAAATGTTTTTTGTTTAGGAACATAGAAAATAGGTGCAGGAGTAGGCCATTCGGCCCTTCGAGCCTGCACCGTCATTCAATATGATCATGGCTGATCATCCAACTCAGTATCCTGTACCTGCCTTCTCTCTATACCCCCTGATCCCTTTAGCCACAAGGGCCACATCTAACTCCCTCTTAAATATTGCCAATTAACTGGCCTCAACTACCTTCTGTGGCAGAGAATTCCACAGATTCACCACTCTCTGTGTAAAAAATGATTTTCTCATCATTATGGAGTATTCCATAATTTAAAATTGAAACTTTCAATATTTTCTCTCCTGACATTCACAGAGCCAGTTAACAGTTCAGCCCTAGGGAAATCGAATCATGTTGCCTCCTGGCCCCATAAACTGAGAAATAAAATAGTTCCAGACCAAATTTTGAAAGCATGGGCAGCATAAACTCTAGACGTTGCACATCAAGAATGTAATAGGGAACAAGGGATGTCTTTGAGCTGATTTGAATATCACAAGTTGCCCCCTGTCTCTGCCCGGCAGATGCTCCAGACATTTTATTAGACAGTAGACTTCCACCATCGTGACAGCTGTAGGACTGCCACTTAAGTGGGGTGGTAAATGACTCAATGTTATTTTCAGACTGCTACCAACTGTTTCTGCTGGGCAGCCTCAGTTGAAGTCAGTAGCAGTGTACTGCATCAGACTTCCCTACATGCAGCCTCTAACTGTAGCTTCTGCTATTTCCTTTGTATGGTGAGAGACATAATAGAGCGTCAGATGCTCGGTGAATTTTCTCATTTGTACAGAGATTGATTATTTCCCTGTGGAGGTATTATTAAGTATATAAATTAATCTAAATCACTTTCCAAATATGGGCAGAGCTGTTTGTTTTCAATGCTGCAAAACTACCGTTCATTGTGCTGAATCTGTTGAAGATCTTTTCAGAATTAATTCTGTATTTTTTTTAATTTCTTGGAGAATTTCCTCAATATGCAATTTACCACCGTTTACCAGCTGTGTTATTATGTACTATCACAGGTTTGACATGCAGAATGAATTACAAGGCCACTTATGTCTACATAACAAATAGTTTGGAGGTAGTCATCTACAATAATGTGTTTCTAAAGATGATGTGTAACCATATTTCAAAGGAGTGACATAATTAATCAATCCTAAGGAAAAAAAAACTGTAATCAAGTATCATTAGAGCATATGGTTTGCCATCACGTACTGATGGTGAAGACATTCATCTTCCCAGCAATGATCCAGTAATTACATTTGAACATTGATTTAATCTGCAAATAGGCAAACAATGAAGCTATTTCTTTAAATGGGGAAATCCAAGGCTGCATATTGAATACTGCATATTTTCTGAAAGTAAGCTGACCTCTGTAATTCAGATGCAATGAGGTTGTAAGCAGGCTATGCTCATAAGGAGGTAATCGTCCTATTATGGTCATATTTATCTTACACAATTGGTTAATTTTAAATGGGGTTATAAATATACTAGGCCATTTCGAATGCCATTGCTTAGGAATGGGTGAAGGCTTATGTGCATGCTCGATTAGTCAAACATCAGTGATGGTGGAATTGATATTGGAAAGGCAAAAGGCATAGTGTAACTTCAAAAGGAGCATTTTAAATAAATTGATGAATAATTGTTTATGTATGTATACAACATGCAGAATTTTTTGAACAGAATGCAGAATAGTTGTAAAGGAATGAGTACAGGTGACCCACGGCAGCTGTGGTCATAAATCAAAAAAAGAGTTTCAATTTCCCAATATTTAGTGCAATAATTGTCACCTTCACTTCCTGGGTAGTTCTCCGGTGGAATAAATCAACAATGTATTGTAAAAATGACCCATAACAAAATCAGACCAATAACATCAACATTTAGCCCAATAAAAATGCAATGGGTTACACAATATCCATGGAGGGAGTGAACAGATGACGTTTCAGGTCGGACCCTTCTTCAGACGAATAGTTAAAGGCCTGGATAGAGTGGACGTGGAGAGCATGTTTCCACTTGTGGGGGACTTCTGGACTAGAGGCCATAATCTCAGAATAAAAGGGCGTACCTTTGGAAAATAAATCAGGAGGGATTTCTGCAGTCAGAGGGTGGTGAAACTGAATTCATTGCCACAGAAGGTGGTGGAGGCCAAGTAAATTGACATTTTTAAGGTGGAGGTTGATAGATTCTTGATTAGTACGGGTGTCAGGGGTTATGGGGAGAGGGCAGGAGAATGGGATTGTGAGGGAAAGATAGATCAGCCATGATTGAATGGCGGAGTAGATGATAGGCCGAATGGCCTAATTCTGCTCCTATAACTTATGAGCATATGAGCATGATTGGAGTATGGGGGGAAAGCTGGAAAAGAGAGGAGGTAAGCCAGGCATGTAATAGGTGGGTACTGGTAATTGATCTATGTTTGGAAGATGGATGGAGAGTTGGGTGGAAAGAGATGAGTGAACCAGGGAGTGAACCACCTAGTGCACTTCTTTAATCTTGTCTATCACTTTCGATACTTCCGATGCGGTTCCCTTTACATTGGCAAGACCAAGCATAGACTAGGCAACTTTTTTGCAGAACACTTGCACTCTGTCTGCCAAGATTACTGGATCTCCTGGGTGTTAACTATTTAACCCCCCATTCCCATACTGACATTTCTGTCTTTGTATTTACATTTAATTCTTTAAGAGGGAGGATGTAGATCAGTGTCACTCATACTATGAGTCATACTGTGGCTCCGCCCACAGGTTTAATAGAAAAGCCCTTTTTCCTTTACTCTCACAGTTTTGGGCTGTATGTTAAGATGAAGTTACCTACGCTGAATTGCTAATAAAAGTCTTTGGATCTTAAACACTGTGTGTGAGTTATGACAATCCGACAACCTCCCCCTCTACCCCAGTGAACATGCAAACTGGAGAAACAGCAACTGATAGACACTGCTTTAAATACCATTTGCATGAATAAAACTGTAATTCTTAAAAATAAGACCATAAGAAACTGGAGCAGGAGTAGTTTAATTGGCCCCTCATGCCTGATAAAATGTTCTGCTCAACACCCTTTTCGTGTTCTTTCTTTATATTCATTCCCTCTCCTGTGGTTCAAATGTCCGCCATGAATGTAATTCAGTGACCCTGCCTCTGCAGCTTGCTGGGCTAGAGAATTTCAATGATTCATGACTGCCTGAGAGAAGAAATTCTTCCTCCACATCTCCATCATAACTGGGTTACTCTTTATTCTAAGACTGTGCCCTCCTCCCCAGTTCTAGATACCCTCATCAGCAACTACTGTGTTAATCCCTCTTTTAAATTCCACTGAGTATAGGCACGGGCTGCTCAAAATGTCCTCATGTGTCAAGCCAAAAGTGATTTGCTTTTACCTACTGTGCACTGCGTCAATTGCATTATATCTTAAATATGGAGAAAAAAACGGCACATACGAGAGATTAAAACTTGAAGCAAATATACTAGAGAACAGAGGATCTAGGGAGACAGAGGAACTGAAAGAAATTTGCATTAGGCAAGAAATAGTATTGGGTAGACAGATGGGACTGAAGTTGATAAATCCCCAGCACCTGATGGTCTGCATCCCACGGTACTCAAGGAGGTTGCTCTAGAAATCGTTGACGCATTGGTGATCATTTTCCAATCTTCTATAGATTCAGGATCAGTTCCTGTGGATTGGAGTGTAGCTAATGTTATCCCACTTTACAAGAAAGGAGCGAGTGAGAAAACAGGGAATTATAGACCAGGTAGCCCGACGTCGGTGGTGGGGAAGATGCTGGAGTCAATTATTAAAGAAGTTATAATGGCGCATTTGGATAGCAGTAAAAGAATTAGTCCAAGTCAGCATTGATCTATGAAGGGGAAATCCTGCTTGATTAATCTTCTGGAATTTTTTGAAGATGTGACAAGTAAAATGGATGAAGTGGAGCCAATGGATGTAGTGTATCTGGACTTTCAGAAAGCCTTTGATAAGGTCCCACACAGGAGATTAGTGGGCAAAATTAGAGCACATGGTATTGGGGATAGGATATTGACATGTGTAAATGATTATGTTGCACAGGTCTGGAGTTTAAAGTCTTCTTTAATTATAACGCATAGTATAGCGGTACAGCAGGTTGCTAGTTGTTAATTCATCATCACCGCTTCCAAGACTACCTGATGTAGGAAGTGGGTGTTAGTATAAAGCATACTGAAAGGTCGGGTTAATGATGCTACTCCACTATGATTGGTTCACATGCAATAATCAATCTACAAAATGTATAGAAAATTGGTAGCCAGACAGAAAACAAAGAATAGGAATAAACGGACAAGCTAGATGCAGGAAAAATGTTTCCAATGTTGAGGGAGTTCAGAACCAGTGGACACAGTCTAAGAATAAAGGGGAGGCAATTAAAAACTGAGATGAGGAAAAGCTTTTTCACCCAGAGAGTTGTGAATTTGTGGAATTCTCTGCCATGGAAGGCAGTGGAGCCTAATTCACTGGATGAATTTAAAAGATAGTTATGGTAGATCAAGCTCTTTGGGCTAGTGGAATCAAGGGGTATATGGAGAAGGCAGTCGCGGGTCACTGATTGTGGATGATCTGCCATGATCACAATGAATGGCGGTGCTGGAAAGCTGATGGGGGACCAGCCCTCACATGGGAGGGCTGGTCCCCCAATGCAATATTCTACCTCTCCACCAATTCCAATATTGGTGGCCAGTGGGGTGGGGGGCTTTCTGGAGCACTAGTATAGGTGTTGTGCACTGAATGGACCGGTTTCCAGAAGGCTAGTATGGACATTGTGGGCCAAATGGATTCTTGGGCTTGCGGTTCAGTCACTCAAGTCTGTTGTGCTGGCAGCTCACTCACTCATGCTGGTGGGCTGGCATTTGACACGCCTATTCCATGAAATTCCATTTGAAGCAGAGTGCAAGGCCACCAAATTCAAGAGCAATTTCTTACCACTTCAAGCAGGGTGCAAGGCCACCAAATTCAAGTGCAGTTTCATACCATTTTAAGCAGGGTGCAAGCACCAAATTCTGCAGTTTCAACCATATTTTAAGCAGGGTGCAAGACCACTAAAGCGAGTCATGACCTCTCCCTCCTCCTTGCAGAGACTGAGCCACGCCCACACTTCTGGGTTTTATAGTCCCTCCCACCCTCCCACCAGAAGAGGTGTGGCCTTCATGGCATGATTGACAGGAGAGAGAATCTCAACATTATTTAAAACACTAATAACTCATCGATGGGAAAAATCCTCTGTACCTGATGAGCGGAGGAGGAGTGAGTAAGATGGCCAAAGATCACAGCGTACGTGGTAGCAATTTTTCTAAAATCAAAATAAAGTACAAACAGGAAGTGGTCAAGATTAGACTTTTAATCATATAGACGGCAAGGTAATTTTAATTAGGCAAGGCAATTTTAATTAGGCAAGGCAATTTTAACTAGGCAAGGCAAGGCAATTTTAACTAGGCAAGGCAAAGCTACTTTAATTAGGCAAGGCAACTTTAATTAGGCAAGGCAACTTTAATTAGGCAAGGCAACTTTAATTAGACAACACAGCTTTCTAAAATCAATATACAGAACAACAGGAAGTCGTCAAGATCAGACTTTTAATAATATAGATAAACATATAACTATAAACATAAATTCTTTATTTTTATAAAAGAGATTTGAACTGAAACTAACTCAATTTGTGCCTTCACACAACATGCCTAGTCTGCTGAATATATCCAGCCTATCCCGTTTTTACCTCAAAAATTGAGACTTTGTAAATTCATGCATTTTTTGAATGTCTGTTCCCTTATAAAATTGGCTAAAAGTCAAGATAATAGCTCACTACAGAGTACAGCTTAAAAAAATGTTTGCAAGCTTTCAGATGTACTTAGTACCACATGCATTAAACCATTGTATCTAAATAATTGATTTCACCTGACCCTGCTCATGTTTAAGCTGGATCTTCAAAGGCACAATAAGTTACCTGCAGTAACATTTGTGAAATATTATGAAAAGATGGTCTAGTGCATTCTTCATGCAGGTTAAATAAAAACTGCGTTGTCATCGATGGGTCATCAATGGCAATATCCCACCATTTACATTGGCAAGGTCTGGAGGTGTGCAAGTTAAATATGTTCATCAATTCAATATAATACAATACAATACAATACAATACGATATTTATTCCATGTCATTTGAACCTCAGAGAAACTCAAACAAAACTCTGTTTCCACGGCCATATAAACAAAACTATTCCTAAACGACACACAAACAATTTAATTTACACAAACATCCATCACAGTGAATCTCCTCCTCATTGTGATGGAAGGCAAAGTATTTTCTCTCCCCTGCACCATTTCTCTCCCGATGTTGAAGCCCCAGGCGGGCGATGGTATGCCTCACGGCCATTGAAGGCCACGCCGGGCGATGTACGGTCTCGCTCCATGCCCAAAAGTCACAAAGTTGCGGGCGTTGGAATGTCTCACGGCCATTAAAGCCGCGCCGGGCGATGTACGGCCCCGCTCCGGGTCGTTCCAACCCCGCGACAAGGGCGGGAGAAGTTGCATTGCGGAAGCTCCGAAAAGCGGTCTCCACCAGGCACCCATGAGCTCCCGATATCACAGTCCACCGGCCTGCAGTTCCAGGGTGAGAGAGTTACCACCGCTCCCCACGCTCCAAGGCCGGCCAGCCCCACGATGGTGAAAAGTCTGCAGCTCCGCTCCGCAGGCTTCGCGACTGGAGCCCCCAGGTTGTCCTAGTTGGAGGCCGCTCCACAGTGCTTGGCCCCAACGACAATGGAGACCCGACAGGGAAAAGGTCGGGTATCCCATGCAGGAAAGAGATGATTTTAAATTTCCCCCCGTCCCCCTCCCCCCGCCCCCCACATATACACATTTAAAAACAGTATGAAAAAAACACGACAACTACATTTAACTAGACAAAAAAAAAAAATAAGACAGTCAGGATGTAGGGGCCGCTGCAACGTGATGCAAGGTCATTCTGCAGTTGTACAGAACCCTAGTGAGACCACACCTGGAGTATTGTGTGCAATTTTGGTCCCCTAATTTGAGGAAGGACATTCTTGCTATTCAGGGAGTGCAGCGTAGGTTTACAAGGATAATTCCCAGGATAGCGGGACTGTCAAATGCTGAGAGAATGGAGCAGCTGGGCTGGTACACTCTGGAGTTTAGAAGGATGAGAGGGAATTTCATTGAAATATGTAAGATTGTTAATGGCTTGGACACACTAGAGGCAGGAAACATGTTCCCGGTGTTGGGGGAGTCCAGAACCAGAGGCCACAGTTTAAGAATAAGGAGTTAGCCATTTAGAACGGAGACGAGGAGACACTTTTTCTCACAGAGAGTGGTGAGTCTGTGGAATTCTCTGCCTCGGAGGGCGGTGGAGGCAGATTCTCTGGATGCTTTCAAGAGAGAGCTAGATAGGGATCTTAAAGATAGCGGAGTCAGGGGATATGGGGAGAAGGCAGGAACGGGGTACTGATTGGGGATGATCAGCCATGATCACATTGAATGGCAGTGCTGGCTCGAAGGGCCAAATGGCCTCCTCCTGCACCTATTGTCTATTGTCTGTTGTCTATTAATGTTTTGATGACATTGAGAATTTCTTAAAACTCACTTCATGGTTGAGGGCTCCGGACCGCGAGCACGGGCTTCTTCTTGGTGTGCAGTTCCTTTCTGTTGTGGGGGCCGGGAGTCCTGGCCCGTGGCGGCTCCTGGTCCGTTCCCTCCCCGGGTACCGCCTTGCCCGCTGAGTTCCTCCAGCACTGTGTTTTTTGTTTGGCTCTGGAGTTGAAGCTGGACACAGGGGCCAGTGGTGGCTCATCTGGACGGGCAGCAGCTCTGGTGAGAGGGTTGCGTTTCTGGTCCAGACCCTTCTTCAGACATTCACAAGTGCTCTCACCGACGAGAGTTCAGCTCAGTCTGAAGAAAGGTTGTCTCTCCAGTCGCTGCGCTGCCTGTCTGTCTGAGTCACTCCAGCTTTATGTCTATCTATCATCAATTTCAGAGTTAAATAAAATTTTCTCACCCCCCCCCCCCCCCCGTCCCCCCCCCCCCCGGCGCCCCCCCCCCCCCCCCCCCCCCCCCCCTTCCCCCACCCTCAGCCTCATGGACCTTAGCAGACCCCTACTTCCTAAAACCCATTTCCATCACTGATTGCAATATATATGTAACATCACATTCCCGGCAATGAAGATGCTATTTTTTTTACCCAAAAATAAGGCACGGAAATGTACCTGCATCTTGGAGGCCGAAGGTTGGGTTGTTAGACTTTGTTATCCCTCAGTACGGCAACATCAAGAACAATGTTGCTGCACTGAGGGATAGCCATGTATATCCTCATTGCTAGCAGATGATGGGAAGCGGCTGTAAAAGGACAGCGCCGCTGGGGGGAGGGGGAAGAGCTCCTTTCACAGCGTGTGGGGTGTCTGGCCAGGGGCAAAGTTGTGGGAAGGAGGGGATCCGGGATCAGGCCAGCATCAAAAGCGGGACCTTTCTGCCTATCCCCCCCCCCCCCCCCCCCCCCCCACCCACCACCACAATCAGTCTGAAGAAGGGTTCTTTCCATGTACTCCAGGGATGCTGCCTGACCCACTGAGTTACTCCAGTACTTTGTGTCATAGAAACATAGAAACATAGGAACATAAAAACATAGAAAATAGGTGCAGGAGGAGGCCATTCAGCCCTTCGAGCCAGCACCGCCATTCATTGTGATCATGGTTGATCGTCCCCTATCAATAACCCGTGCCTGCCTTCTCCCCATATCCCTGGACTCCACTAGCCCCTAGAGCTCTAACTCTCTCTTAAATCCATCCAGTGACCTGGCCTCCTCTGACCTCTGTGGCAAGGAATTCCATAGATTCACAACTCTGCATGAAAAAGTTTTTTCTCACCTCAGTCTTAAATGACCTCCCCTTTATACTAAGACTGTGGCCCTTGGTTCTGGACTCGCATAACATTGGGAACATTTTTCCTGCATCTAGCTTGTCCAGTCCTTTTATAATTTTATATGTTTCTATAAGATCCCCCCTGATTCTTCTAAACTCCAGTGAATACAAGCCTAGTCTTTTCAATCTTTCCTCATATGACAGTCCCGCCATCCCAGGGATCAATCTCATGAACCTACGCTGCACTGCCTCAATCTCAAGGATGTCCTTCCTCAATTTAGGAGACCAAAACTGTACACAATACTCCAGATGTGGTCTCACCATAGCCCTATACAACTGCAGAAGAACCTCTTTACTCCTATACTGAAATCCAAAGTGGATAACATCACATTTATCTATATTATACTGCATCTGCCACACATCTGCCCACTCACTCAACCTGTCCAGGTCACCCTGCAACCTCCTAACATCCTCTTCACAGTTCACACTGCCACCCAGCTTTGTGTCATCCGCAAACTTGCTAGTGTTGCTCCTAATTCCCTCTTCCAAATCATTAATAAATATGGTAATGAAAAATGATTGATGAAAATGATTCAATTTATTGTCATTGTCAGTGTACAGTACAGAGACAACGAAATGCATTTTTAGCATCTCCCTTGAAAGGGAGACACAGGGCGTCGCGGTGTGCCCGCGCCTGCCGCCGTAACATTCCATTACAGGCAAAGGTGGGTGAAGTGCCTTGCCCAAGGACACAACGACAGTATGCACTCCAAGCGGGATTTGAACCGGCTACCTTCCGGTCGCCAGCCGAACTCTTAGCCCATTGTGCTATCTGTCGTCCTCAGTTGCGGCCCCAACCCCGAGCCTTGCGGCACTCCACTCGCCACTGCCTGCCATTCTGAAAAGGACCCGTTTACTCCTACTCTTTGCTTCCGGTCTGTCAACCGATTTTTATCCATGTCAACATCCTACCTCTAATACCATGTGCTCTAATTTTAGTCAACAGTTCCCGTGCGGTACCTTATCAAAGGCTTTCTGAAAGTCTAGATAAACTACATCCACTGGCACCCCTTCGTCCATTTTACTGTCACATCCGTAATAAATTCCAGAAGATTAGTCAAGCATGATTTCACTTTCATTAATCCTTTTACGGCTATCCAAATGCCCCATTATTACCTCTTTAATAATTGAGTCCAGCATCTTTCCCACCACCAAAGTCAGGCTAACTGGTCTGTAATTCCCCATTTTCTCTCTCGCTCCTTTCTTGAAAAGTGGGACAGCATTAGCTATCCTCCAATCCACAGGAACTGATCCTGAATCTATTGAACATTGGAAAATGATCACCAATGCGTCCACTATTTCTAGAGCCACCTCCCTGAGGACCCTGGAATGCAGACCATCAGGCCCAGGGGATTTATCATCCTTCAGTCCCATTAGCCTACCCAATACTATTTCTTGTCTAATGAGAATTTCTTTCAGTTCCTCTACCCCCTTAGATCCTCTGTCCTCTAGTATATCTGGGAGATTGTTTGTGTCTTCCTTAGTGAAGACAGATCCGAAGCACCTATTCAACTCTTCTGCCATTTCCTTGTTGCCCATAATAATTTTACCCATGTCTGCCTTCAAGGGACCCACATTTGACTTTGCTACTCATTTTCCCTTAACATATCTAAAGAAGCTTTTACTGTCCTTCATTATATTCCTGGCCAACTTCCCCTCGTACTTTATCTTTTCAGCCCGTATTGCCCGTTTTGTTTCCTTCTGTTGTCCTATGAATGTTTCCCAATTCTCTGGCTTCCGGCTACTCTTTGCTGTGTCATACATTTCTTTCAGTTTTGTTCTATACCTAACTTCTCTTGTCAACCACAGTTGCCTCCTATTCCCCTTAGAATCTTTCCTCCTTTTTGGAATGAAATGATCCTGCGTCTTCCGGATTATGCCCAGAAATTCCTGCCATTGCTGTTCCACCATCATTCCTGCTAGGATCCCTTTCCAGTCTACCTTGGCCAGATCCCCTCTCATGCCTTCATAGTTCCCTTTGTTCAACTGCATCACTGACACTTCCGATTTAACGTTCTCCTTCTCAAATTGCAGATTAAAACTAATCATATTATGATCACTACCTCCAAGCGGTTCCTTTACCTCGAGTTCTCTAATCAAGTCTGGTTCATTGGACAACACTGTCTTTTCTTCATATCTCTTAACTCATGGACCTACAAATCAGCTGCCCCCCTCTGCCACTGGATCCTTCAATTTATGAGTCACAGGCCACAATCAGTGGGGATATGTAACAAAATCTCCTCCATAATAATCTTCCACGCTGGTGCCCTGCAAGGCTGTATCCTGAGTCCCCTACTATACTCCCTGCATACTCACAACTCTAAGGTCAAATTTAGCTCCACCTCCATCTAAAAGTTTGCAGATGCCACCACTATTGTGCCAGATCATGAATAATGATGAGATGGAGTACAGAAAGGAGATGAAAAACTTAAGTGTCAGGACAATAGGTTCTTCCTCAATTTCAGCAAAATGAAGAAGCTAGATGGAAGCAGGGTGGAGAACATGAATGAATTAATAAATGTTTAAGAAGGAGCTGCAGATGCTGGAAAATCGAAGGTGGACAAAAATGCTGGAGAAACTCAGCGGGTGAGGCAGCATTTATGGAGCGAAGGAAATAGGTGATGTTTCGGGTTGAGACCGGCAGTGCAGGCTCGAAGGGCCGAACGGCCTACTCCTGCACCTATTTTCTATGTTTCTATGTTTCAGAATTAATAAATGATACTTTATTGTCATATGTGACAGGTCACAGTTATATTCTCTGTTTTGTATATCCAAGGTATGCAAAGAGTCAACACATAAAAGACACCATCAAAGTTACAAAGTATTCAATTTTACACAAACCATTTTTAACACATTTCATTTGAAGTCCACCTTAGGTTTCAGCAGTTCCCTCACATCAGGTCTTCCTTTGTTCTTCCTCCCCCCCCCCCCCCCCCCCGACATGGCAGTTCCCCCACGCCGGGTTCTCCTTTGTTTTCGTGGCATGTCCGTCCTCCGACTTCCACGTGGTTCATCCTCGACCACCGACCCAATCTCCTCGCCGACCGCCGGTCTGAGCTCCTCGCTGGCTCGACCTCCCCGGTGGCCCAACGTCGACCTCGACCACTGACGACCTCAACGGTCGCCGGCCCGACCTCGACCACCAACCGCTGGCCTCACATCGACCGCCGGTGCCCCACATCGACCACCAGCCCCCAACGGTTACAAGCGCCGTCAGGCCCACTCCTGATGCAGAGTCCGGTGGCAGGAATCTGCCGTCCGGCTTCAATCAGCCTCAATGGTGCAGAAGTGGAAGTGGCTGAGAACTTCAAGTTCCTTGGCGATAATATTACTAATGATCTTTCATGAACCAACCACATTGATGAGACAGCCAAGAAGGCACACCTAGTGTATGCCTGTACTTCCTGAGTGGATTGAGGAACAAACTTCACCATAAAAAGCATACTGTCGTGTTGCATCACAGCTTGGTTTGGGAACAGCTCAGCCCAAGATCATAAGAAATTGCAGAGAGTTGTAGATGTTACCGGGTCCATCACACAGAATAGACTTCCCACCATTGACTCCATCTACATTTCACGCTGCCTCAGGAAAGTACCCAACATAATCAAAGACATGTTCCACCTCGCTCATTTGTACTTCTCCCTGCTCCTGTCTGGCTGAAGATACAGAAGCTTGAAAGCATGCATCACTAAACTCAGGACGGCTTCTTCCTTTCTGTTATCAGGCTTCTTCATGGCCCTTTCATATGCTAGGGTAAAGTCCGATTCACCTCTACCCCATTGTAGACATTGGACTTGGTCTATGGAACTGATGCGTTACACTACATTTCAATGCTTAGAACCATATTCTGCACTCTGTATCTTCCCCAAAGTATACATTTGACTTCAATAGATGGTGTGTTCTGTAAAGTTGCTGTTGAGAATTTGATAGATTCATTAGTTTACTATAATTATTCTTTTGCCTCTTGTCTTTGGCATGGCCCCTTACCTTCAGCGGAACATAGAAGATATCCTTCAAACAAAATCTTTCTAATTAAATTTAAGCAGAATTAACTTACTACATCAGCTAATAATAAATTTGAAATCATTTCAAAATTACCTTACAGGTAGATAAATATTTTTGCTTACTTGCCGGTCTTATAATGTTTAATTAATCAAAGTGCTGGAATCTTTGGATCATTGCGGATATAATGAGAATATTTTAATTTTAACCCCTTTATAATGCAAGTGAAAGTGTTTAATTTTTTTCACAATCCTTTAGATGTTATTTCCCTTCCCTCCAGTCCTATGTACCGTGACCTAATTAATGGTTTGAAAATGTTACATATTTTTAGTCGCTCCAGCATAAACAACATATAAACTGAATGAACCTGGCCAGCTGTATCCAATATGTCCAAGTATGCAAAGATATCATCAATTCGTACTTGGGTCTTGTACGCATCTTCTGCAAAGAGAGAAAAATACGCTGATACAAAACTTCGACTACAAACCCACTGACTGCCATGGCTATCTGGCCTACGCTTCTTCCCACCCTGCTTTCTGTGTGGACTCTATTCCCTACTCCCAATTCCTCCGCCTACGCTGCATCTGCACCCAGGACATCGGAGATGTCCTCATTCTATAGGGAACAGTGGTTCCCCTCTTCTATTATATATGAGGCTCTCACCAGGGTCTCCTCTATATCCCGCAGCTCCGCACTCACTCTCCATCCCCCTACAAGGATAAAGTTCCCCCTGTCCTCACCTTCCACCCAATCAGCCGTCGCATACAACATATAATCCTCCAACATTTTTGCCACCTCCAACAGGATCCCACCACTGGCCACATCTTCACATCTCCTCCCCATTCTGCTTTCCGCAGCGACCATTCACTCCGTAACTCTCTGATCAATTCGTCCCTTCCCACCTAAAGCACTCCCTCTCCTGGCACATTCCCTTGCAACCACAGGAAATGCTACACTTGTCGCTTTACCTACCACCTCGACTCCATCCAAGAACCCATGCAGTCTTTCCAGGTGAGGCAAAGGTTCACCTGCACCTCCTCCAACTTCATCTACTGCATCCAATGTTCCAACTTCTCTACATTGTCGAGACCAAACGCAGGCTTGGCGATCGCTTTGCCTAACACCTCCGCTCAGTTCGCACTAACCAACCTGATCTCCCGGTGGCTCAGCACTTCAACTCTCCCTCCCATTCCGACTCCGACCTTTCTGCCCTGGGCCTCCTCCTCCATTGCCAGAGTGAGGCCCAGTGTAAATTGGAGGAACAGCACCTCATATTTCGCCTGGGTATTATACACCCCAGCAGTATGAACATTGACTTCTCCAATGTCTGCCTCCTTCTCCCTTCCCCTTCCCAACTCTCCCACAAGCCTACTTTCTCCGCCTCTTCCTTTCTTTCCCCCCACCCCCGACATCAATCTGAAGCAGGGTCTTGACCCGAAACGTCGCCTATTCCTTCTCTCCATTGATTCTGTCTCACCCGCTAAGTTTCTCCAGCATTTCTGTCTAGCTTCGATTTTTCCAGCATCTGCAGTTCTTTCTTAAACAACTGATACAACATTTGATCCTTTATGACATAGTACGAGGCATTAGACAAACAGCATCAATAAGTTCACACTTATTGAAATTCTTTTTCAGGATCTGCACAGTTCCCAAATGTAATTTGGAAATATATTGATTTAG
This sequence comes from Leucoraja erinaceus, assembly GCF_028641065.1. Classification (NCBI taxonomy): domain Eukaryota; kingdom Metazoa; phylum Chordata; class Chondrichthyes; order Rajiformes; family Rajidae; genus Leucoraja; species Leucoraja erinaceus. The sequence goes on from NC_073377.1 coordinate 39,567,358, forward strand.
AAAATGAAAAATCGTGGTTGCAAGTACATGATATCTGAATTATTTCATCATTTCAAGAGTCAAGAGTATTTTATTGTCATATGTCCCAGATAGAACAATGAAATTCTTACTTGCTGCAGCACAACAGAATATATAATCATAATAAATAATAACAAAAACTGAGTTAAAAATGAACAAACATTAATAGTGCAATAATAATAATAATAATAATAATAATAATAGTCTATTGTAGTTCATAGCTTATGAGGTTGTAGTGTTTAATAGTCTGATCGCTGTAGGGAAGAAGCTGTTCCTGAACCTGGACGTTACAGTTGTCAGGCTCCTGTACCTTCTTCCCGATGGCAGTGGTGATATGAGTGTGTCGCCAGGATGGTGTGGGTCTCTGATGATGTTGGCTGCTTTTTTGAGGTAGCGACTACGATAGATCCCTTCGATGATGGAGAGGTCAGAGCTGGTGATGGCCTGGGCAGTGTTTACAACTTTTTGCAGTCTTTTCTTTGTACACATCTTTAAAGGAAGGAACTGCAGATGCTCGCTTACACTGAAGATAGAAACAAAATGCTGCAGTAACAGCGGGACAAGCAACACTTTTGGAGTGGCCCATCTTCAGATTCACCAGCCCTTCTGCAGCAGTCCATTGCAGACATTGGACTTTGTCCATGGAACTGGATAAAGTGGATGGCACAGTGGCGCAGCAGTAGAGTTGCTACCTTACAGCGCCAGAGAGTGTGTTCGATTCTGACTATGGGGGCTGTCTGAATGGAGTTTGAACATTATCCCTGTGGACTTCATAAAAGTAAGAGACTGTATCAATGTTTGCACCAATGTACTTGATGAAACATAGCTCACTTTTCAATATATTTCTCATGCATTTTCAAATAAACTTCATATGTCAAAATGAACTGAAATGCTACATTGCACTATAATGCTGAGAACTATGGTCTGCACCTTCCTCTTTGCTCTATTTATTGTACTTGAGTGTGACTTGATTGTCGTTATGTACAGTATAGCATTACAGATCTGCCTGGAAAGCATGCAAAACAAAGCTTTTCATTGTATCTCAGTGCACGTGACAATAATAAATCTAGACCTAAATGTTAAATCCTGAGGACAGGCCACAATACACTCTACAAAAGAGTTTTATGTCTTTATGTCTGTAGGTTCAATAGCCACATTTCAGATAGCTTGATTCTAGTAACAATAGTTTACATAGACCATGAAATAACAGGGTCCAACTTTGACCCAATCTGGCAAAATGGATTGGAGAAGATAAACAAATAATATATTCAAGAAGATCTACTGCCCTACTAGTACCTGAAACTCTTGGCTGCTAATTTTATTGTCCAATTCAAATAATTACTTGTTTTATGACCCAATTCAAATCAAGCTCTGATGTCAGCATCTGGATTTTGAATTTGATTTTGATGCATCACAGCATGGTTTGGGAGCAGCTCCATCCTAGACTACAATAAATTGCAGCGAATTGTGGATGCAGCCCAGACCATCACACAAACCAAACTCTCTTCCATTGACTCAACTTATACCTCACGCTGCCCCAGCAACCAGGGAGAGTTTCTTCCCAGCTGTTATCAGACAACTGAACCATTCTACTGCATCTAGAGAGCAGTCCTGGACAATTGGGGGGGGGGGGGGGGGGGGGGGGGGGGGGGGGGTGAAGGGGAGGGGGAAAATAGATTGAGGGGAAATGTTGAACACAATCCTGTCGTCAACAGCTATGTTACAGAAGATGCAAAGTGTAGGAGTAATTCAGCAGGTCAGTAATTCAGAAGGTGAGGCAGCAACTCTGGAGAACATGAATAGACAATCTTTTGGGTTCTAACCCATTTTCAAACTGAAGCGTCTAAAGAAGGATCCAAAAAACGAAGCGTCACCTATCCGTGTTCTCCAAAGATGCTGCCTGATCTGCTGAATTATTTCTGCACTTTGTGTCTTATTTTCTAAACCAGCATCTGCTGTTCGTTGTTTCTGTAGTTGCGGAAGAGATGATCAACAGCTTCAAAGGTAGACAAAAGTGTTCCAGAACTATCATTGATTGATTTATTTACTTAGGCAAATGAGAAGAGTTGACGTTCACAAGGATTCTCTCAAACCTCTACAGATATGCAACATAAAGCATTCGGTTCTTGATGCATAACAGCCTTGCATAGAAACTGCTCTGCTCATGATCACTTTAAACTTCAGAGAGTAGTGAACACAGCCCAATCCATCACTTAATTCCATCTAGTTTATCTTCATGGTGCATTGCATCGTGAAGGCTGGAAATATCACCAAGGATACCTGTCAACCTGGCCATTCACTTTTCTCACTTCCACCTTCTCGGACTAGATACAGGAGTTTGAAGCCCCAAATGTCCAGACTCAAGAACAGCTTCTTCCCCACTCCTATCAGACTCATGAACCATTCACCTCTTTCACACCCTCTTTCCGAAGATATTGCCACATAATCTTCTCTTTATCTCATTTGGTTATTCCATTATTTTTGTTGTCATGATTCAGTTTACATTTGCTATTTTGCACTCGTCATTTTATTTATTTTTGCTTTATCATTATTGTCAGTATATTATTTACTCTGTGAGCTTCATTGGAACAAATAATTTAATTGTACTACAGTGTACATTACAATCAACTGAACTCTGGATCTGAAATCTCTCGTGTTCCCTTTGTTTAGTTAATCCATGGGTTCTCCTTTGACATTGCTACCGATTTTCAACAATGAACTCATCTCAAGGTTGTCATTATAAAACCTCTGCTCTCCCCTCATATCCAAAAGTAATTTGTCATTGTCCAACTGTTCACGGTATTGTACTGCTGTGTTTCTTGGAGCATTTCACTCAGATGAAAATGACATATGGGTCTATTGTCTCTTGTCCCCAAGCAAAGAAAACACTTTACCAGGCGCTCTTTCAAGCTGATAATACTCCTTTCATCTTAGGTCTCTGTGGAATTGTTTAAAGTGCTGTTTAGAGTGGAAATATTTTTTTGTTGCTTATCTATAAAATGACAAGTAATCATACATCTATTATAACTTCTGCAACTTCAGGGATTGCTGTTACATTGACCAGCACCACTGGCAGACTACCACTCACAAATTATTATTAAATAGAATGAAACTGCTTCACTCCAGTACATCGTTATTGCATTGTCTACTGTGGGTATCACACTGTACAACTCCTCCCTCTTCTGTCGTGGGGTAGACTGAGACTGACCCCCCCCCCCCCCCCCCCCCAATGCTTTCCACTCATTACTTTAATTTCATATTTCATGAATTTTGTTGTTTTTTTACTGTTGGTAGATATGTCCTTGTTCATCAGTCAATGAAAGTAAGCATGCAGGCACAGCAGGCAGTGAAGAAAGCGAATGGCATGTTGGCCTTTATAACAAGAGGAGTTGAGTATAGGAGCAAACATGTCCTTCGGCAGTTGTTTAGGGCCCTAGTGAGACCACACCTGGAGTATTGTGTGCAATTTTGGTCCCCTAATTTGAGGAAGGACATTCTTGCTATTGAGGGAGTGCAGCGTAGATTTACAAGGTTAATTCCCGGGATGGCGGGACTGTCATATGCCGAGAGAATGGAGCGGTTGGACTTGTATACTCTGGAATTTAGAAGGATGAGAGGGCATCTTATTGAGACATATAAGATTATTAAGGGTTTGGACACGCTAGAGGCAGGAAACATGTTCCCGATGTTGGGGGCAGTCCAGAACCAGGGGCCACAGTTTAAGAATAAGGGGTAAGTTATTTAGAACGGAGACGAGGAAACACTTTTTCTCACAGTTGTGAATGTGGAATTCTCTGCCTGGTGGTGGCAGGTTCTCTAGATACTTTCAAGAGCGAGTTACATAGGGCTCTTGAAGATAGCGTAGTCAGGGGATATGGAAAGGCAAGAATGGGGTACTGATTGGCGATAGAAACATAGAAACATAGAAATTAGGTGCAGGAGTAGGCCATTCTGCCCTTCGAGCCTGCACCGCCATTCAATATGATCATGGCTGATCATCCAACTCAGTATCCTCTACCTGCCTTCTCTCCATACCCCTGATCTCTTTAGCCACAAAGGCCACATCTAACTCCCTCTTAAATATAGCCAATGAACTGGCCTCAACTACCTTCTGTGGCAGAGGATTCCAGAGATTCACCACTCCCTGTGTGAAAAATGTTTTCCTCATCTCGGTCCTAAAAGATTTCCCCCTTATCCTTAAACTGTGACCCCTTATTTTGGACTTCCCCAACATCGAGAACAATCTTCCTGCATCTAGCTTGTCCAACCCCTTAAGAATTTTGTAAGTTTCTATAAGATCCCCCCTCAATCTTCTAAATTCTAGCGAGTACAAGCCGAGTCTATCCAGTCTTTCTTCATATGAAAGTCCTGCCATCCCAGGAATCAGTCTGGTGAACCGTCTCTGTACTCCCTCTATGGCAAGAATGGCTTTCCTCAGATTAGGAGACCAAAACTGTACACAATACTCCAGGTGTGGTCTCACCAAGACCCTGTACAACTGCAGTAGAACCTCCCTGCTCCTATACTCAAATCCATTTGCTATGAATACTAACATACCATTCGCTTTCTTCACTGCCTCCTGCACCTGCATGCCTACTTTTAATGACTGGTGTACCATGACACCCAGGTCACGTTGCATCTCCCCTTTACCTAATCAGCCACCATTCAGATAATAGACTACTTTCCTGGTTTTGCCACCAAAGTAGATAACCTCACATTTATCCACATTATAGTGCATCTGCCATGCATTTGCCAACTCACCCAGCCTATCCAAGTCACCTTGCAGCCTCCTAGCATCCTCCTCACAGCTAACACTGCCCCCAGCTTCGTGCCATCCGCAAACTTGGAGATGTTGCATTCAATTCCCTCGTCCAAATCATTAATATATATTGTAAATAGCTGGGGTCCCAGCACTGAGCCTTGCGGTACCCCACTAGTCACCGCCTGCCATTCAGAAAAGGACCTGTTTACTCCTACTCTTTGCTTCCTGTCTGCCGGCCAGTTCTCTATCCACATCAATACTGAACCCCCAATACCATGTGCTTTAAGTTTGTATACTAATCTCTTATGTGGGACCTTGTCGAAATCCTTCTGAAAGTCCAGATATAACACATCCACTGGTTCTCCCTTATCCACTCTACTAATTACATCCTCGAAAAATTCTATAAGATTCATCAGACAAGATTTACCTTTCATAAATCCATGCTGACTTTGTCCAATGATTTCACCACTTTCCAAATGTGCTGCTATCCCATCTTTAATAACTGATTCTAGCAGTTTCTCCACTACCGATGTTAGACTAACTGGTCTGTAATTCCTCGTTTTCTCTCTCCCTCTCTTTTTAAAAAGTGGGGTTACATTAGATACCCTCCAATCCTCAGGAACTACTCCAGAATCTAAAGAGTTTTGAAAAATTATCACTAATGCATCCACTACTTCTGGGGCTACTTCCTTAAGTACTCTGGGATGCAGCCTATCTGGCCCTGAGGATTTATCGGCCTTTAATCCATTCAATTTACCTAACACCACTTCCCGGCTAACCTGGATTTCACTCAGTTACTCCATTTCATTTGAACCCCGGTCCCCTGCTATTTCTGGCAGATTATTTATGTCTTCCTTAGTGAAGACAGAACAAAAGTATTTATTCAATTGGTCTGCCATGTCCTTGTTCCCCATGATCAATTCACCTGTTTCTGACTGAAAGGGACCTACATTTGTTTTAACTAATCTTTTTTCTCTTCACATATCTATAAAACCTTTTGCAGTCAGTTTTTATGTTCCTTGCCAGTTTTCTTTCATAATCTATTTTCCATTTCCTAATTAAGCCCTTTGTCCTCCTCTGCTGGACTGAATTTCTCCCAGTCCTCAGGTAGTCTGCTTTTTCTGGCTAATTTGCATGCTTCATCTTTTGTTTTGATACTATCCCTGATTTCCCTTGTTATCCATGGATGCACTACCTTCCCTAATTTATTCTTTTGCCAAACTGAGATGAACAATTGTTGTAGTTCATCCATGCAGTCTTTAAATGCCTTCCATTGCATATCCACCGTCAACCCTTTAAGAGTCAATTGCCAGTCTATCTTGGCCAATTCACTTCTCATATCCTCAAAGTTACTTTTCTTTAAGTTCAGGACCCTTGTTTCTGAATTAAGAATGTCACTCTCCATCCTAATGAAGAACTCAACCATATTATGGTCACTCTTGCCCAAGGGGCCACACACAACTAGACTGCTAAATAACCCTTCCTCATTACTCAATATCCAGTCTAGAATAGCCTGCTCTCTCGTTGGTTCTTCTACATGTTGGTTTAGAAAATTATCCCACATACATTCCAAGAAATCCTCTTCCTCAGCACCCTTGCCAATTTGATTCACCCAATCTATATGTAGATTAAAGTCACCCATTATAACTGTTTTACCTTTGTTGCACGCATTTCTAATTTCCTGTTTGATGCCATCCCCGACTCCACTACTACTGTTAGGTGGCCTGTACACAACTCCCACTAGCGTTTTCTGCCCCTTAGCGTTTCGCAGCTCTACCCATATCGATTCCACATCCTCCAAGCTAATGTCCTTCCTTTCTATTGCGTTAATATCCTCTCTAACCAGCAACGCTACCCCACCTCGTTTTCCTTTCTGTCTATCACTCCTGAATATTGAATATCCCTGGATGCTCAGCGCCCAGCCTTGGTCACCCTGGAGCCATGTCTCCGTGATCCCAACTATATCATAGTCATTAATAGCTATCTGCACATTCAACTCATCCACCTTATTACGAATGCTCCTTGCATTGAGACACAAAGCCTTCAGGCTTGTTTTTACAACACACTTACCCCTTATACAATTATGTTGAAAGGTGGCTCTTTTGATTTTTGCCCTGGATTTGTCTGCCTGCTACTTTTACTTTTCACCTTGCTACCTATTGCTTCTACCCTCATTTTACACCCCTCTGTCTCTCCGCTCACACATTTAAGAAACCCTTTCCCTTTAACACCACCCTCGACTATCCCATTTGACACCCCACCCCCCTTATTCAGTTTAATGATCAGCCATGATCACATTGAATTGCGGTGCTGGCTCGAAGTGCCGAATGGCCTGTCCCTGCACCTATTGACTATTGCCTATTGTCTATTATCAATTTTCCTCCTGGGATAAATAAGTTCTATCGTATCACATTGTATCGTACTCCTGTAATTTGTCTGTAATTTGTCTGAACAAAGATTGCAGTGGATAAATTAGCACGACTTGGTAGTCACAACATTTAATTTATGGATTACATAGAAACATAGAAAATAGGTGCAGGAGTAGGCCATTCGACCCTTCGAGCCTGCACCGCCATTCAATATGATCATGGCTGATCATCCAACTCAGTATCCTGTACCTGCCTTCTCTCCATATCCCCTGATCCCTTTAGCCACAAGGACCTCATCTAACTCCCTCTTAAATATAGTAAATGAACTGGCCTCAACTAACTTCTGCGGGAGAGAATTCCAGAGATTCATCACTCTCCGTGTGAAAAATGTTTTCCTCATCTCGGTCCTAAAATATTTCCCCCTTATCCTTAAACTGTGACCCCTTGTTCTGGACTTCCCCAACATCGGGAACAATCTTCCTGCATCTAGCCTGTCCAACCCCTTAAGAATTTTGTAAGTTTCTATAAGATTCCCCCCTCAATTTCTAAATTCTAGCGAGTACAAACCGAGTCTATCCAGTCTTTCTTCATATGAAAGTCCTGACATCCCAGGAATCAGTCTGGTGAACCTTCTCTGTACTCCCTCTATGGTAAGGATGTCTTTCCTCAGATTAGGAGACCAAAACTGTACGCATATACTCCAAGTGTGGTCTCACCAAGACCCTGTACAACTGCAGTAGAACTTCCCTTCTCCTATACTCAAATCATTTTGCTATGAATGCTAACATACCATTCGCCTTCTTCACTGCCTGCTGCATCTGCATGCCTACTTTTAATGACTGGTGTACCATGACACCCAGGTCTCGTTGCATGTCTCCCTTTCCTAATCGGCCACCATTCAGATAATAATCTACTTTCCTGTTTTTGCAACCAAAGTGAATAACCTCACATTTATCCACATTATACTGCATCTGCCATGCATTTGCCCACTCACCCAGCCTATCCAAGTCACCTTGCAGCCTCCTAGCATCCTCCTCACAGCTAACACCGCCCCCCAGCTTCGTGTCATCCACAAACCTTGGAGATGTTGCATTCAATTCCCTCGTCCAAATCATTAATATATATCGCAAATAGCTGGGGTCCCAGAACTGTCTTGCGGTACCCCACTAGTCACTGCCTGCCATTGTGAAAAGGACCCATTTACTCCTACTCTTTGCTTCCTGTCTGCCAGCCAGTTCTCTATCCACATCAATACTGAACCCCCAATACCGTGTGCTTTAAGTTTGTATACTAATCTCTTATGTGGGACCTTGTCAAAAGCCTTCTGAAAGGCCAGATATAACACATCCACTGTTTCTCCCTTATCCACTCTACTAGTTACATCCTCGAAAAATTCTATAAGATTCGTCAGACATGATTTACCCTTCATAAATCCATGTTGACTTTGTCCAATGATTTCACCACTCTCCAAATGTGCTGCTATCCCATCTTTAATAACTGATTCTAGCAGTTTCTCCACTACCGATGTTAGACTAACTGGTCTGTAATTCCCTGTTTTCTCTCTCCCTCCCTTTTTAAAAAGTGGTGTTACATTAGCTACCCTCCAATCCTCAGGAACTACTCCAGAACCTAAAGAGTTTTGAAACATTATCACTAATGCATCCACTATTTCTGGGGCTACTTCCTTAAGTACTCTGGGATGCAGCCTATCTGGCCCTGGGGATTTATCGGCCTTTAATCCATTGATTATTCTGTATTGTGTTGCTTTTTATCTTCCAGTTACCAATATCAAGAAATAATCTTACATGTACAGCATTGTAAAATAGTTTGCCAAAGTATTGGGAAGCTATGGTATATTTGACTTTGGATCTAAAGATATTCAGTTTTGTCATTCATAACAAAGATCATGCTACATTTTGATCAGGTGGTCAGAAGTGAGGATCGACACACACCTGATGACGGTCCTGACAGAGGAACTGCAACTAAAGCAATAATCTAACAGTGCAACATATGCACATAAAATCCTTTGCTCCAAGTACACAGATAAATTAACACCAGTTCCTTTAGTTAATAATATAAATACCTCTGTGAAGTTAAATACATTTGGTAGAAGGTACTTGGATTTAACATGAATACAATATTGAAAAATGCAACATTATCTTTGAGATGTGTGACTAAAAGTTACTAGAAATTTTTGTTTAAAGTAGATACTTGCTTTCAAAATCGATCAAGTTTAAAAGATCTGATGGAAAATACAACATAGTCACCCAATCCATTGGCAAACTATTTTCCAATATTTTACAATACAATGCAGAATTATCCAAAATAAATTTTGTTGATAAGAATACAAAATCAATGCCTGTTCATCCACGCCAATCTTTGACCACAGAAATTACACTAGAGTAGGCAGTCTGATAAAGATTTACAAGACCAGAGTGAATCGTTTTCATTCTATTTAATACTAAATTGTTGCGAGGGTCAGTCAAAAGAATACAATACAATACAATACAATACAATACGGTTTTATTCGTCACATGTGAAATGAATTTGCCAGCAGCGGTACAATGAGAAAGAACACACAAAAACACAATAAAAATTTAACACAAACATCCGCCACAGCATTCAGGTGGAAGGCACAAAAATTGGCCAGTCCTCCTCCATTTTTCCCCATGGTCGGGACCTCAACCCTCCGCAGCCGCCGCTGCGGGCGTCCAGATGAATGAAAGTCAAGGTAAGTCCTGAATCGGTGCCTCCCCCACCGGAGACCGCGGCTTCAGGTTGGTGTAGGCCGCAGGCCAGCGGTCGGTGATTTAAAGTTCGCGCCGCAGCCAGAAGCACCGCAGACCGCAGGGCTGGCAGTCAAAGTCGAAGCTCCCATCCAAGGGATCCCCAGCAAGGGACCGTGCTCCCGATGGTAAGTCCATGCCGCGCCCATGGTAGAAGTTGGCCGCGGGCCGGCAATCGGAGTGGAAGCTTCTTCCTCTCCCGGATCCCCAGCGAGGGATCCCAGGCTGCAGATGTCGCGCTGACCGGTGCTCTGCAGACCGCGGCTTCAAGCTGCCATGGGCCAGCGAACAAAGCGCTTCCCTCAGGCGATCCCCAGCGCGGGCTCGCCCGCTCCACGCCAAGAGTCCGCGCTGCGCCCGCCTCTGAAGCCCCGGGCGCGTCTCCAGGAAAAGGCCGCACTGATCTTTGCTGTTGGGCCACGGGGGAGGTGACCTGGAAAAAGTCGCCTCTCCATGGAGGAGGCGACCAAAGCGGTTTCCCCCTTACCCCCCCCACACCACCCCTTGTGTCCCTACCTGAAATGTCACCTATCCATGTTCTCCAGAGATGCTGCCTGACCTACTGAGTTACTCCAGCACTGTGTCTTTGTTTTGTAAATCAACATCTTCAATTCCATGTTTCTAATGTCTATATGTAATTTAGTAAGGCATCTGACAAATTCCGACATTTCTACTGGCGCAGAATGCTAATTAAATCCAAAATTGGTTTGGTGACAGGGCGTATAGGATAGGGATGGAAGCATATTTTCCTGATTGTAAGTTCATAACCAGTGGTGAACTATGGGGATCCATGATGGAATCCATGTTGTTTCTGATACATATTAGCAATGTGAATGCAAAAGGAATGATAACGTTTGCAGGAATTGGTGCTGTGGACAGTGAGGAAAGTCTACAGCAGAAAATAGATCAGCTAAATAATTGGACTGAGCATTGGCAGATGAATTCAATCCTGACAAGTGCAAGGTGATCAATTTTGGGAAGTCAAATAGGATTAGGGCATATACAGTAAATAGTACAGAACTGATGGTTGTTGATGGATAGAGAGATCCAGTGGGTCAAGTCCATCATGCTCTGAAAAGTGCATAGGGTTTTGAAGAAAGCACATGATATGCTTGGTGTAGGAGCCGTTCATGCTTAGGCAAGTTACTGTTAGCATATTTTCTTGCAGAATTATTTTGAATGCTTGGATGCTTGGAGGCATGCTTTTGATATGTGCAGGAAGATTGTTCCCGATGTTAGGGAAGTCCAGGACAAGGGGTCACAGCTTAAGGATAAGGGGGAAATCCTTTAAAACCGAGATGAGAAGAACTTTTTTCACACAGAGAGTGGTGAATCTCTGGAACTCTCTGCCACAGAGGGTAGTTGAGGCCAGTTCATTGGCTATATTTAAGAGGGAGTTAGATGTGGCCCTTGTGGCTAATGGGATCAGGGGGTGTGGAGAGAAGGCACGTACGGGATACTGAGTTGGATGATCAGCCATGATCATATTGAATGGCGGTGCAGGCTCGAAGGGCCGAATGGCCTACTCCTGCACCTAATTTCTATGTTTCTATGTTTCTAAATGAACGTCACATATAGCGAAACAACAGGGAGTGGGCAAATCAGTGGAGCTGGCACAGGAAAAAGAATACAGTTTTTACTAGATCAGATAGTAAGAACAGCATGCTACAATTTGTATATGAATAAAGACGATCTGGTATGTTCACTTATTTGTCTGTACAACTACTTCAATAAAGAATCAATAAAACTGGAAAGAACGACTGAAGGATTTGTTTTTGTTATCATCTGCGTACGTTCTACTCCTCCCTGCCTGTGTAGGAACGGCAATGAAAAGCTGAAGCTTGGAAAAGATTGAAATTGCCATTGCAGTTGGGTTTATTAAAAAAAAATTAACTTTAAAAAGCACTGGTAAGGCAGCCTATGGTGGTTGTGGCTTCCTGTTTGTCAACCCACAGGAAGGATGTGGTTGTACTGAAAAGAGTCCAGGGTAGATTCACCAGGTTGTTGCCAGGATTGGAGGACTTTAGCTCAGGGGAGAGTGTTTCTGGGCAGCAAAGAATGTGTGGAGACTGGGCCACTGGAGAACACCTGGTTCCAGAGCAGTGGAGAATGTGTGAATTTTATGGTGCAGGGAATCTACGTACACTCACAATCCTGGAAAGGGACCGGATCAAGTCACTAGAATTAATTTTGAAAAGAATATTACCTTGGACAGTAAGGGCATCCAGAATGCCCACACTCCCAGATGAACTAGCCTTTTGTGAACAGACAATGGTGACACGCTGAAGAAAGGTCTCGATCCAAAACGTCACCTATTCCTTTTCTCCAGAGATGTTATCTGACCCGCTGAGTTAATGCCCCTGTCCCGCTTAGGAAACCTGAACGGAAACCTCTGGAAACTTTGCGCCCCACCCAAGGTTTCCGTGCGGTTCCCGGAGGTTGCAGGTGGTTGCCGGAGGTTACAGGTAGTGGAAGCAGTTAGGGAGACTGACAAAAACCTCTGGGAACCTCCGGGAACTGCACGGAAACCTTGGGTGGGGCACAAAGACTCCAGAGGTTTCCGTTCAAGTTTCCTAAGTGGGACAGGGGCATTACAGATTTTTGTGTCTATGGTTACAGGCTGTTGCTTAAACAAACTAGGTATGGGAAATAGTGAGTTGGTGGCTGCAACGGAACTGATAAAGAAAAAGACATTGAAAACTTTCAAAATAACATCTCAATGTGTGGAAAGTGCATTTCAGGAACTACAGGGAATACAACTGATAAATTAATGTCTTTGGAAGAAGAAAACCCTTCACTCAGTGATACGTTTGTACAGCTATATCAATGTAAACTCAAGGGACAGCACCTTATCTTCCATCTGGGCAAGTTGTAACCCTTGGGACTCAATATAGAATTCGACAGTTTCTGTTAACTAGTCTTTCCTATTTGTATCAGAACTATCAGTTCTGATGGAAGACCATTCATCTGCAACATTAACTGTTTTTTGCTCCACTGATTTGACGACTATATCCAGCATTCCTTTGTGTTATACATCTCACAGATCCAGTATTATTTATTTGATCTCCACCTCACTCACTTATCTCTCTCTATTTACAATCCTCCAGACAGATTGCCTGCAAAAGCAAGCATTCATTAAACGCTCAATCATTTATGTCATCTGGTCTTCAATGGATATTTTTAAGGCAGAAATAGATAGATTCTTGATTAGTACAGGTGGTTACTGAGAGAAGGCAGGAGAATGGGGTTTGGAGAGAAAGATAGAGCAGCCATGAATGAATGGCGGAGTAGACTTGATAGGCTAAATGGCCTAATGCTACTATTCCTTATGACTTTATGACTCTCTTGGAGTCAATATCACCATCAACTTCTCTTGGACAAAAAAAATATAGGTAATGACCAAGAAAGCACATCAAATCCTCTACTTCCTTACTTTTTAATTTAATTCACTTGCACCTACTCCAACCTCATCTACTGTGTCCGCTGTTCCAGGTGTCAACTCCTGTACATCAACGAAACCAAGCGCAGACTCAGCGATCGTTTCGCTGAACACCGCCACTCAGTCCACCTTAACCTACCTGATCACCCAGTTGTTCAGCACTTTAACTCCCCCTCACATTCCCAATCTGACCTTTGTGTCCTGGCCCATTGTGGCCCAGTGCAAATTGGAGGAGCAGCATCTCCTATTTTGCTTGGGTAGCTTACACCCCAGCGGTATGAACATTGACCCTTAACTTCAAATAGCCCTTGCTTTCCCTCTCTCTCCATCCCCCCTTCTTCCCAGTTCTCCCACCAGTCTTACTGTCTCCGACTACATTCTATCTCTGTCCCGCCCATTCCCCTGACATCAGTCTGAAGAAGGGTCTCGACCTGAAACGTCACCCATTCCTTCTCTCCAGGTATGCTGCCTGTCCCGTTGAGTTACTCTAGCATTTTGTGTCTACCTTCTACTTCCTTCGAAGGCTTCACCACCTTCTACAGATGTACCATAGAAAGCATTTTATATGGATACATAGAAACATAGAAAATAGGTGCAGGAGTATTCGACCCTTCGGGCCATCACTGCCATTCAATATGATCATGGCTGATACATCACAGCTTGGCTTGGGAATAGCTTTATCCAAGACTGCAATAAATTGCCGCAGATTGTGGATGCAGCCTAGACCATTCACACAAACCAACTTCCATTCTATTGACTCCATTTATACCTCAAGCTGCCTTGGCAACGTAATCAAAGAGGAGTTGCATCCTGGCCATTCCCTCTTCTTCCCGTTCTCATCAGGGAATATGTATAGAAGTGTGAAAAGCAAACGGCCAGTTTCTTCCAAGCTGTTATCAGGCAACTGAATCATCCTAACACAACCAGAGAGCAGTGTTGAACTAGTATCTACCACATTGGGGACCCTTAGACTACCTTGATTGGACTTTGTTGGGTTTACCTTGCACTAAACGTTATTCCCTTATCATGTATCTATACACCGTAAATGGCTAGATTGTAATCATGCTTTAACAAATTACAATCTTTCCGCTGGCTGGTTAGCATGCAACTAAAGCTTTTCACTGTACCTCAGTACGCGTGACAATAAACTAAACTGAACTGGTTTCCATTATCACGGGCATTCTGTTTTTTTCCCCCCTCCCCACCCCTGCAACTAAATACACATCCAGTATTGAGGAAAGGTGATTGATCTAATTATTAACTCTATTTCTCCTGCCACAGATGCTGCCCAACCTGCTGCGCACATTTTCTTTTCATTTCAGATTTTCAACAACTGCAGTGACCTTTTTTTAAATTAAACATTGTATAATTATAATTGAAGTAATTAAATACTTGTGTTAAAGCCTATGTTAGCCATTTTTTGTACACACATATTAAAAGTTATGGAAATAAGTATGTGTTAGAATAAGGAGTGTTTAATTGTCATACGTACTGCCAACAAAACAATGAAAATCTTAATCTCATAGCAGGCCTACAAAAACGGTAATATGAATAAATGTAATATTACAATTATAGAAAAAAAAATGCCACACCAATTGTGTATGAGTGCTGGACAAAAATGTGAGTTACTGGAACAACAAATGTCAAAATCGGAGTTGTCAAATACAAATTGTAGTAACAGGTTTTGTTGATGAAAAGACTAAGAAATGTATTTAGTTCAACTTTCTGTAATTAATTAATTATGCATTTTTGACTAGGAAGTAGATAGCTGTTGGTATAATTTGAACGTAGATAGTTAGTGCTTTGCTGAGTATTACTTGGAGAAGGGAATCAGTTATTTTGTTTCATTGAGTTTATTGTCAAGTGTACAGTGAAAATGTTTATTGTTACGTGCAAACCAGTCAGTGGAAAGACTATACATGCTTACAACCAAGCTGTCCACAGTGTACATGTGTGGAAGTGGCGGCGCTGCCGTGCAGCTGCGGCTCGCCTGCAGTCCGTTTGTCTTTTCTGTTTTTTGTTTTCTCTTGTCCCGTTTCTGCAGTTTATTTCGGTTTATTTAGTTGTGTGTGTGGGGGGGGGGGGGGGGGGGGGGGGGTGGGTGTAACATGTTTTTTGACTCTTCCTTCTTCCTTTTCTTGTCATATCCCCCGTCTCCGTGTTCGTCTGCGTTGAGGCCTATCGCGGAGCTGGCGGCCTCCAACTGCAACCGACCTCGAGGCTGTGGAGGCAGAGCCAGGACTTACCAACGCGAGGCTGGCCGACTTCGGGGCTGTGGTTGCGGGCGACCCAACTTCCCACCCAACTTTGGAGCCTCGGAGGCTCTGCTGCGGGCCAGTGGACGACATCATCGGGAGCTCGCAGGTCACAGGTGGTGACCTGTTTTTCCGGAGCTCCCGCAACTACAGCTGCATCTGCTGGACTGGAGGGCGGCAGCTTCGACCGCCCCGGGTGGCGGAGTTTGAACCGGCCCTTTTGCGGAGCACGGATTCAGCCGCGGGACTTACTTACCATCACCCGGCGGGGTCACAACATCGGAGGCTTGGATTGATTCAGCGCAGAGGGAGAGCAAGGAGGGAAGAGACAATGACTTTGGGATTTTAAACTGTGTTGAGTGTTTGTTATTTATTCTATGTTATGACTGCAGGCTAAACCATTTCGTTGCATTGAAAAGTGCAATGACAATAAATTGAATCCAATACATATACAGGATAAAATAAATAATGTTTGGTGCATGATAAAGTCCAGGAAAATACAATCAAAGATAGTCCAAGGGTCTCAAATGAGGTAGATGGTAGAACAGGACCACTCTTTTGATGGTGATAGGATGGCTCAATTACCTGATAACAGCTGCTAAGAGGCTGAATCTAGAGATGTGTGTTTTCACATTTCTGTACCTGATGGGAGAGGAAAGAAGGGAAAGTGACCGGGTGAGACGTGTCCTTGATTTATGCTTGTGGCCTTGCGAGGCAGCGTGAAGTGTAGATGGAGTCAATGGAAGGGAGATTGGTTTGTGTGATGGTCTGGGCTGTGTTCACAATTCTCTGAAAAATTCTTGTGGTCTTGGATGGAGCCGTTTCCAAACCATGCTGTGATGCATCCTGATAAAATGCATTGGTGAGAGTTCATATTATTAGGAATAGTAGAATTCAGCCATTCAGCCCATCAAGTCTTCTATGCCATTCAATCATGGCTGATCTATCTCTCCCTCCTAACCCCATTCTCCTGCTTTCTCCCCATAATCTCTGACACCCATACTAGTCAAGAATCTATCTCTCTGCCTTAAAAATATCCACTGACCTGGCCTCCACAGTCTTTTGTGCCAAAGAATTCCACAAACTCACCACCCTCTGACAAAATAAATTTCTCCTCATCTCCTTCCTAAAAGATCGTCTAATTCTGAGGCTATGACCTCCAGTCCTAGATCTTCCCACTAGTGTAAACATCCTCTCCACATCCACTCTATCCAAGCCTTTCACTATTCTGTATATTTCAGAGGTCACACCTCATTCCTCTAAACTCCAGTGAGTACAGGCTCATTGCTGACAAATGCTCATCATAGGTTAACCGACTCATCCTGGGATCATTCTTGTAAATCTCCTCTGGGCCCTCTCTAGAGCCAGCACATCCTTCCTCAGATATGGTGCCCAAAATTACTCACAATATTCCAAATGCGGCCTTACCAGTGCCTTTTAGAGCCTCAACATTATATTCCTGTTTTTCTATACAAGTCCTCTTGAAATAAATGCTAGCATTGAGTTTGCTTTCTTTACTACCGATTTGACTTGCAGATTAACTCTTTGGGAATCCTGTACTAGTACTCCCAAGTCCCTATGCACCTCCGATTTCTGGATTCTCACCCCATTTAGAAAATAGTCTACGCTTTTATTCCAACTACCAAAATGTATGACTCCACGCTTTGCTACACCATATTCCATCTGCCACTTCTCTTCCCACTCTCCCAACCTGTCCAATTCCTTCTGCAGAGTCCCTGCATTCTCTACTCCTCCTGCCCCTCCACCTATTTTTGTATCGTCCACAAACTTTGCTACAAAGCTTTCAATCCCCTCGTCCAAATCATTAATATACAACGTGGAGAGTAGTGGCCCCAGCACTGACCCTTGAAGAACTCCAATAGTCACTGGCAACCAACCAGAAAAAGCCTCCTTCATTCCCACTCTTTGTCTTCTGTTATCCAGCCAACCTGCTATCCACGCTAGTATCTGCCCTTTGATACTGTGGGCTCTCGTCTTCCTAAGCAGCCTAACTTGTGGCAGCTTATTAAAGGCTTTTTGAAAAATAAACAACATCTACTGACTCTCCTTTAAAAGGTCTGCGCTGCTATTTACTTCTTCAAAGAATTCCAGCAAAGGAAGTTGTTGGGGACATGCCAAACTTCTCAAGCCTTCTCAGGAAGTAAAGACATTGGTGTGCTTTTTTGGCCTTTGCTTCAATATGGCTGCTCCAGGATAGGTTGCTGATGATATTCACTCCTGGGCACTTGATGTTTTCAATCACCTCTACTTAGGGGTATATGTAACCCTTTACTTCCTGAAGTCGATCACAATCTTTCTTGCTGGCATTGAGGGAATGGTTGTTGTATTGGCACAGGTTATAGGGCTCTCAATCTCCTTCATGTATTCCATCTCGTTGTTATTTGATATCCATCCCAGTATGGTGGTGTCATCTGCGAAGTTGTAAATTGAGTTGAATTTCTACTTGGCAGCACAATCGAGGGTGTATAATGCTTCCATGCGGGGCACCAGTGTTGAGGATTATTGTAGCAGATAAAGATAAACATATGCATGATTTGTGTTATCGTAGAGGATGAAGATAAACATATACATATTTTGAAGATAAATGTGTTTAGCTTTAAGAAAAGTGTGCACATTGGTTTACGGAAATCCTTTGTTCTAATTTAAGAATTCAGCATTCAGTAAAGATTGGTCTGTTATTAACTCTGTCTTGTCTGATTGATAATATGCTGCAACACTAAAGGAACCCATAAACACTACAATATTAATTTCCCTTGCCCTTTTACCTCCTCCCAGCCAATGGTCCAATATCCCAAGAAACATGAAGCAACAATTTACTTGTGTTTCTTCAGCAGAACACATTTGTTTCTCTCAATAATTTTGGGAAATGTAATGCAGATGGAGGATGGCTTTGCAGAATATCTCTATTCAGCATTTTGGGTGATCCTAATGTTCGGGTCAAGTGTGACCTCAATTCTCATTTCAAGTTCTACTCTCACAAATTTAATTTTGTTTTCCAAGCTGCTCTGAAAAACAATGTAAGCTCAAGCAGCAGCACATCATTCTCTAAATTGACACAATAGAACTTTCAAAATTTAACAATTAATTCAATAATTTTGGTAAGTCAGCCACTCCATTATTTGAAACAAATCACACTGGGCTGCTACTTGAAATGGACAAATTATCAATTCAGGAATCTTTGAACAGGTCAGGCTTGTATCATCTGAAGATTAGTTCAGTGAGAATCAAGTTTGAATCAGACAGTCCACGGAAATAAGACCATCAGCCCCATTCATTCTTGCCGACCAACATGTCCCATCTAAGAAAATCCCATTTGCCCGCATTTGCCGATATCCCTCGAAACCTTTCTTATTGATGTATCTGTCCAAGTGCCTTTGAAATGCTGTTATAATTCCTGCCTAAACTAACTCCTCTGGCAGTTAGTTGCATATACACAGCGGCATCCGGGATGGAAAAAGCTGGCCCTCAGGATCATATGAAATCTTGTTCCTCTCACCTTAAACATATGTGCTTTTGTTGTTGATTCTCCCACCCTGTGTACTCTGTGCATTCACACTATTGATGAGGTTGATTGAAATTTAAGATCTTAAGGGGGTTTCACAATGATGTGGAAAATTTTACCTATGGGATTAGGAGTTCATGTTTTCAAATTTTCTGGCACCAATTTAAGATAGTATGTATGGTAATTTTTTGCTCTCAATATGGTTTTGGGCATTTAAAGCACTCTTCCTCGAAGGGTATTGGAAACAAAGCCTTTGCTTATTTTTAAGATATAGGTAAATATTTTCTTGTTAAATGAAGAGGTAACAGCAGACAGACATGAGGGGCCACGTGTTCCACTCCTGACTTTTATTTTCATAGGTAAATACCTGGGTTCTTTGCTGTACAGAATCAAGAAATGAATCATAACCTTTACTATACAGGGAGAAGAAATAACAAAGCAGCTTCATGGCTTACCTATTGTTGGATCATGGTAGTCAGGGAAACGGTGGCTGATGAATTGCATTGTCATTGCTGCAACAGGGCAAAAGCAACAGTTTTAGTTCTTAATGGATTTTAATAAAATTGTGCCTATTGAAGAGAAAAATATGACATTTGGCTCCATTGGTAGTGATAAGTTTAACAAATAAAAAGAGAACAGAAGTCAACATAAATCTTCCTTATGATTAATGAAATAAACCTTCAGCACATGGGAAAGGGCAGAAGCAAAGGATTTCTTTAGCTGGGAAAAATCGGGAGTTCGGCCGGGTTTACGAGTCACACACAAGGCAGTTGAAGGTTACATTTCAAACCATACAAGAACCTTGGAGCACTGTGTCCTTTGCACTCTGAATAAATGTGCATTACCCATCAAGTTATATTCAGGATGGAACATATTGGAAATATTTCCATAGGGTTTTAAATTTAAATAGTTCATGTTGCATACACAATTCATCCATCTAGTCCACCTGCTTCATCTCCATTAAAAAATAACAGTTATTGACCCGTTTTGAAAGTAGTCAAATAGTTCTGTTTTTTTTAATCACCAATGTTCTCCACAAAATGACTATGTTGTTATTTAAGATCATTTAAGATTCGGTAATATTTAACAAGCTTATTTCTCAACCTTGGAGCTGTGAAACTGAATCCCAGCAGGGAATAATCGCTCAACATTGCCACGCAGCTATTTGGAAATACTTAATAAAATGCTGGAATACTGTGCATCTTCGAGACCAAACAAAAGAAAAGATGGTTCCCATATCTACCTACAAATGATTTAATGACAGATGAATTATGGTGCAATCCATGATCCTTCCTTGATTTTCCTAACTATTTATGAATATTTGTCAGGTCACTCATTTGGAAACATTTTGAGTATTTTGTATATACAGATCAGCTCCAAGTTATGCAGGGAACCAAATTATT
Organism: Leucoraja erinaceus; assembly: GCF_028641065.1. Lineage (NCBI taxonomy): Eukaryota > Metazoa > Chordata > Chondrichthyes > Rajiformes > Rajidae > Leucoraja > Leucoraja erinaceus. The sequence continues at coordinate 39,587,913 of NC_073377.1, forward strand.
TGCAAGTTTGAAATGCATTGTGAACCAAGTTTCCACAAAACAGAAGTTTGCAGTCCCGTAGCAACTGGAAAAGCCATTCTGCCAGTCTCCTAAATGCTCTTTCATACGGGTACTACAGATATTAGATATTTGTGAGATGGACAGATTATGCACAGTAAAATTCAATAACTCTCTATCTGACATTCAGAAATCACTGAAGATTAATGGCTCACCTCTAACCCTCTCCCACCCCCATCCCCCAATCCATCCACACTTCTCGTAATCTCAGGACAACAGCCAACATATTCAAGGACTGGCCATTCTTTCTTCTCTGGCCAGAAGACACTCCAAGGTGGTTGGAAGTACATATGACAATTGAAAATATAATCACGTTGAATTAATCAGATTACAGATTAATCTCCTTGTGTTCTTAATCATCAAGCCATTTATTGTAGGAGGCCATGTCGAGATGGATCTAGATCACCTCCAAGATTTGTCACCTTCAGTCGCTGAATACCTGTGTTTATCTTGCCCTGTGTGAAGAGATGAGCAAGCTGAACACGCTGCACCCAGGAGGCAGCCAGCAAGATGCAGCCAGGGCCCAGCTTCAGGTAGATATTTGGCAATATAAGGCCAAACTCCATCGCACCACTGATTGCCCTGACATTCTTTGACATGAGGTAAAGTTAAGACCGAGCCTTGTGCAAGAGACATTTAAAATCCGTTCAATGCTGCCAATAGTTAAACTAAAAACAAAAACAGGAAAATTTTAAAGATGTAAAAAACTATAAAAACATTCAAATTTTGAAGGAATTATAAACTTTGAAATAAATAAATGGTTCAATTTTACTTCGCTTTTCCCCCTTGGTGTATGTGTTTTGGACATGCAGCATCAAAGCTGTTACAATGTGATGTATGTGTATTTTCAGTATCTGATATTCCAAAGTCCTCAAATGTAATATTGTTTAATAAATGGCATACATCCCATTTTAGTTATTCATTTACAACAACCTGAACATCGGACGTTTAAAAAGTTATAAAACCTTGCCATATTTATGTATTTTTAAATCAGTTTAGAAAGTATTAGGTAACAAGGAATTTATGTTTTTACTAATCCATTGAGATACTAAATTCTTTGAATCATTTTACTATTTGTATGCAACAAATTAACATTCTTGAAATTCACATAGATTCACCAGAAATTTTATTACCTTCGAAAATAAATGAGTACAAAAATCTCATAAAATAGTTTTATTGTTTTGTACTACAGATTCTAATAATCCTTGTCAAATGGAGAGTTAAATGCAGTTCCTCTAGACTGCATTCAGACGTTTGTGTAATAGAGATATAAAAAAGACATTCCAAGATACACTAAATAAATCTAAAATGTGACTTTAAAGTTAGTGACCAAATATCCAAACTGACATCAGAACACGCTCCAACACAGTTGAGTTACGACTTATCTTCAGACTTGTCACATTGCATTCCTCAGCTTTCAACAGTAAATTCAACAATTTTTGACTAAAAAAAATTAAATGGAGATAAAGCTGCTCTTCCCTGTCCCTTTTAGACTATACGCGTCACTACCTATTTCACTAAAACAAACAATAGAGTAATATAATCATACAGCATTGAAACAGGCAATTCAGCCCATCCCACCTGTACTGACCATTGGCCTGAAGCCTTCAATGTCTTGGCAATGCCAAGCCCAGGGGAGGCACAGTGGTGCAACGATAGAACTGCTGCCTCACTGCACCAGAGTGCCGGCTTTGACCATGGGCACATGGAAATAATGTACCGGGTGCACTCTCTGGGTGAGAATGGTCACTCTCATATCCTCTGTATATCTTTTATTAATCTCCCTAAATTTATGTTCTCAGATTTTATCCTGCAAATACTTGACAGATCAGGCAGCATCTGAGGAAAGAGGGACAAGGTCACCATTTCAGGTTGGAATGTAATGGAATGGAATAATTTATTATCACATGTGACAAGGCACTCTTAAATTCTTTGCTTGCATATTGAAGGTATACAAATAGTCGCCTCCTCACCTCCCCCCCTCCTCACCTCCCCCACTTACCCCTCCCTCTTCCTCCCTACTCCATCCTCTTCCGCAACCCCCCCACTCTCCCTCCTCATCTCCCCAGGATCTTGAGGTTGCCGCTCCTCTCCCTTCTTGCATTCCCCAGAGGAGCATCAGCCATCGGTGCCCTCAGAGCCAGGCTCAGCACCTAGGCCTCGGATCCTCAGCACGGCCCCGGTGTACCAGCAGCTATGACCACACACCAGTAGAGGCGGGTGGGTGCCGATGACTGACAGCGGACGCGGCCAATCAGTGCAGTGATGGTGCAGGAAGGTCGTTGCCGTCCCGGCGGTGACTGACAGGAGAGGAGACCATTCTGCACATGTGCGATTTAAAAAGATTTTTAAACCTTAATAACTTAAAATATACCAACGATTGGAACAAAACTGGCACTTGCAGCACAGGAGAATGGTGAGTAAGGTGGCGAAAAACCATTGTGTAATCGTGTACCATTTTTGCGCAAATGTAAACAAAACGCAAACTGGATGATAACAAGATGAGAATTCTAGTTATATACTGGCCCAAGTGGGACCTGTTGGGCGCCGTCCCCCAACGCTACAATCCACCACTCACCCATTCCCCCAACGCAACCTGTTTCCACCACTCACCCATTCCCCCTAATCTAACCCGTTCCCCAACACAATAATCCACCACTCACCCATAGCCCCCGTGGGAGACCTGGTCCCCCAATGCAACCCGTTCCCAAATGTAAGATTCCACCACTCACCCGTCCCCCCCATGCAACCCGTTCCCCCAATGCAATGTTCCACCCTCCTCACCCATTGGCTCCAACTGTACGGGTCAATTTTAACTTTTTAAAAAATGCAATTGCACTAACATTGAATATGATGTAGGTGCCACCGACAAGGCAATTTTTTTGTTATCCAAATCTAATCATTAATCTTTGCTGTGCTGGGCTAGGCTGGCAGATTCTTCCCCTTTGTTATCCAAATCTAATCATTAAACTGTGATGTGCTCGGTTAGGCTGGCAGATTCTTTTCCTGAAGGACATTTGCTGTGAAGGACTCACTGTTCTGGGATAGAAACATTGTAGCTGGTAGGGCATTGTGACGTCATAACTGCCGAACTGCCAGTGCATATTTGTAAGAAATCCAACTTTTAAACTTTTAAATCTCCCCCACTATGTCCGTCTCCTTACTACAATGTAAAGACACTATCATAGCTTGTGTATTGGCAGCATAGTTCACATTATGATGTCATTTTTGGTTTTTCGGAATCTTCATGGCAGCTTGTGTAAATGAGATCCTATTATGATTGGATGACTGTGAGATGCCATTGTGGCATCATAGCTAGAAGCTGCTTGAAGAGTCTCTCTCTCAAAGGCAGCTATTATTTTCAAAGTTGGCTTTTTAAAAACTTTAAATATCAATAACGTGTAATCTTACATCAAATCGGAAGGTAACTTGTAAGAACGACGATGGGAAAAAAGCTGAGTAAGGCTCTGCAAATTTTTTTTGCGCTATTGTGTACCATTGTGACGTAGTTCCTTGAGATCGCTTGCATGCACGCAGACATCCAAACAAGATGAGACTTTTAGTATAATATCTATATAACTAAAAGTCTCATCTTGACCACTTCCTGTCCGTGCTGTATATTGATTTGAGAAAAAATGCTACCCTATATCGCTATGATTTTTGGCCATCTTACTCACAGTCCTCCGCTGAGGCAGCCCTGAGGATTTGTCCGAACGATGAAAATTAAAAAAGTTAGGAATGTTTAAAAAATCTTGAGATCAGCTGATTGGTCCTCTTGCCTGTTAATCACTATGATTAAGGTAACACTCCTTCCGGGAGGGGGGGTCATGACTTTGAAACCCCAGATGTCTGGACTTGAGTCAGTCACTCTGGAAGATCACTAGGGAAAGTCCACAACTGTGATTCTAAGCTGTGAATCAACTGAACTGTGAGTCTGCAATGTACTTGCAATAAATGATTTGTTAGCCCTTAATGACAATGCAATGAGTTATTTGGCCTGCTTCCCCTGTCGGTGCTTGAAACTGCAGTGCAAAATTGGAAATGAAGTGACAACGCAAAGAGTTGTTTGGCCTGCTTCCCCTGCCCATGCTTGAAACTGCAACACAAAATTGGAACTGAAATGACAATGCAATTAGTTGTTTGGCCTGCTGCCCCTGCTTGAAACTGCAATGGAAAATTGGAAATGAAGTGACAATGCCATGAGTTGTTTAGCCTGCTGCCCCTGCTTGAAACTGCAATGGAAAATTGGAAATGAAGTGACAATGCCATGAGTTGTTTGGCCTGCCCTGTGCTTGAAATGGATTAACTTGATTTGAAATGGATTGACATGACTTGAAATTCATTCACATGAGTGGACTTGACATGAAATGGATTGACGTCACTTGAAATGGATTGACTTGACAAAGTGGATTGACTTGACTTGACTTGAAGTGGATTGACTTGACTTGAAGTGGATTGACGACTTGACTTGAAATGAATTCATTTGACTTGACTTGAAATGGATTGTTGGCCCTGCACTCACTGTGCTTGACTTGCCTTGACCCACAACACCCATGCTAACATTCCAGAAAGCCCCCCCCCCCTATTGGCTATTGGCCACTAATATTGGAATTGGTGAAGAGATGGAATATTGCATTGGGGGACCAGCCCTCCCATGTGAACCTCAGGCCCAACATGTCCCAGTTAGTCTAGTAGATATATAGATAGAGAAACAGAAGTGAATTACATATTAGGGGAGCAAGAAATAATTTGAGCAAAGGAACATAAAATCCATAACAAGAGAACAGTTAGAGTTAGAAAACAAACAAAATAAAAGTTGTGAAGTACGGAGCCTCAGGACCCGCTTGGCAGGACCTGCATGTGGTGAAAGAAAATGTGAGGCAATATTTCAAATTGATAGGTGTCATAGAGTCATAGTCATAGAGTCATAAAGTCATAAAGTCATAGAGTCATAGGGTCATAGGGTCATAGTCATAGTAGGTATTTTGCAAAACCTAACTTCAGCGGCGCTGCAGAGCTGTCGCTGCCCGTGTGCGCGATTTTGGTGCCTTTAAGAGGGGGGCGGGTTTAAAACGCGATTTTTCTCTCGGCTATTCAAATCGTGGTTGTTCAGCCTACTTAGTTGCTGACGAAAAATCGCTGCGAGGTTCGTTCGCTGTAGCTATTTTTAAACAAAATTGGTTAATTTAATTGTTATAGTAGGTTAAAAATCATCCTCTAAACCCCCGACCGCCGCCAACGGGATGGATCTCATGTAGGGTACAACGCAAGGTAGGTTGTTTAATTATACATTAAAAAGCGTTTCTTAAGATCCCTTTATACAAAATGTTATGTTGTGAGTAGCTAATTTGGGGGCCCATGAAATCCTGCAGTATTTTTCTGTGTATATGGGGTACAGGTTTACCGCAATGGGAATGTTCCAAACCATCGCGTTCCACAGGGTTCCACAGGATCCCACTCGAAAGCTGATTTAAATGGCCATTAATTTACAGCAATTGAACACTAAATTCCATCGTCGTTCCAGGTGAGACAGAGGTTCACCTGTATCTCCTCCAACCTCATCTACTGCATCCGCTGCTCTAGATGTCAGCTGATCTACATCGGTGAGACTAAGCGGAGGTTGGGCGATCGTTTCGCCGAACACCTCCGCTCGGTCCGCAAGAACCTACCTGACCTCCCGGTGGCTCAGCACTTCAACTCCCCCTCCCATTCCCAATCCGACCTCTCTGTCCTGGGTCTCCTACATTGCCAGAGTGAGCAACACTGGAAATTGGAGGAACAGCGCCTCATATTCCGCTTGGGGAGCCTGCATCCGGGGGGCATGAACATTGAATTCTCCCAATAAAGCCAGCATAGCACATTCCATGTAATTATAGTTTACTATTTACCAATTACATTGAGAAAAAGGTAAACAATTAATGTTGGACATTTTGTTTTGTAAAATTCTATATGTGGAAAGTTAATTTAAATATATATCAAATTAATATGACATAATCCTTAATCTGTATTAATAATGTCTTGATGTTCTTTGTAACATTGCACAGGAATGTGAATCTTCAAGGTGAGAAAGACAAGAACAATATTATGTTGAATCACTCAATATGTTTACAAGGTTAATTCCGGGATGGCGGGACTGTCATACGCAGAGAGAATGAAGCAGCTGGGCTTGTACACTCTGGTGCTTAGAAGGATGAGAGGGCATCTCATTGAAACATATAAGATTGTTAAGGGTTTGGACACGCTAGAGGCAGGAAACATGTTTCCGATGTTGGGGGAATCCAGAACCAGGGGCCACAGTTTAAGAATAAGGAGTAAGCCATTTAGAACGGGGATGAGGAAACAATTTTTCTCACAGAGAGTGGTGAGTCTGCGTGGAATTCTCTGCCTCATAGGGCAGTGGAGGCGGGTTCTCTGGATGCTTTCAAGAGAGAGCTAGATAGGGCTCTTAAAAATAGTGGAGTCAGGGGATATGGGGAGAAGGCAGGAACGGGGTACTGATTGGGGATGATCAGCCATGATCACATTGAATGGCGGTGCTGGCTCGAAGGGCTGAATGGCCGACTCCTGCACCTATTGTTTTTTGTCTATTGTCAAAAGTTAAAATAAAGTGAAGAAACCAAAGTTTTTAGTGTAATGGTAAATGGTCCATCGTTATATTACATTCTTTCCATACAATACTCAATAATTTTCACTCAATTGAATTTAATAAGCCCAATAAAAGAAGAAAATGCAAAACTACTCTATAATGTATGTACTTGGCCAATATGCACACAAGCGTATTTGTGGCTGAATCATTGGTATGCAATATTATCCGAAACATTAGTTCTACAAGACCACTGGAAATATAGAATAACTTGTAAAAATCAATCAGCCACAAATTTGTAAGTACCAGCTGATTCCTTGGTTGAAAAAAAAACACTCTCTGATTGTGCTGAGTGAATTAGATCCTTCTCACACATTTCCTCTTCTCGTATATTTTCCTGTTCTGCATGTCCCCTCCAAATGGAATCCATACAAATGCATCCATGTCAGGAAAGTATTAGTTGAAGATAACACCTCAAAATCAAAACAAGTTCCTTCAACTTTAAAGAAGTCTAGAATTGTGGAACAATTTTCAGGATTCATCAACCATACATTTGGACGTATCTCCAATAATCTAAAATGGCACATCAATGCAGACCACGTCATCAGGAAAGGTCAACAACGCCTATATTTCCTCAGACAGCTCAAAAAGTTCAGAGTCCATAAACACCTCCTGGTCCGTTTCTATCAATCAATCATTGAAAGCATCATCACCTCCTCAATCACAGTCTGGTACGGTAACACCGATAGTCACTCACTACACAGAATACAACGCATTGTTTCCAAGGCCTCCAGGATCATCAACTCCCCCCTCCCCTCAATCCATTCCATTTATCTCTAACGTACCTCAAAACGGGCAAAAAAGATCATCTCGGACCACCCATCCAGCAAATCACCTTTTTCAGTCTCTCCCTTCAGGGAGGCGCCTCAGGTCACTTGCTACTAAAACCACCCGCTTTAAAAACAGTTTCTTCCCCTCAGCAATAAGAACTCTTAATTCCGTCCAATAATCAGACAATAATATGACTTTTGATGTATACAGTGTCTTGTCTATGGTCTTTGTTTGTTCTTTTGCACTATGTATTGTTGGTGAGATTTGTGATTTGTGATGTGGTATGGATGCACTTTATTACGGTGATCTGTGTTATTAGTGGTATGTAACTAAAGCAGTGTACCATCATAAAGCAGTGTACCGAACCCAAATACCACCAACCCTGGTTGCGTGGCAAATAAAGATTCTATTCTATTCTATTCTATTCTATACCCGGACATGGCGCCGAAGGACGAGAAGCCGAAGCAAAGAAGTGGAAGCCAAATAACTGAATGGAAACAAAGCCGAAACACCAAATAACTGAAAGCGTACAAAGCCGAAATGCCCACGAAAGGGTGGGACGCCTAAAAGCCAACTAACCGAAAGGGTGGGACACCTAAAAGCAAACTCACCGAAAGGCCGCTCTGCCGAATTGCCAAATCACCGAAAGGCAGTGTCGCCTACAAGCCAACTCATCGAAATGCGGCTCTGCCAAAAAGTCAAATAACGGACATGATGTCGCCGGGGGGGGGGGACGACACTTGTCAGCGATTGGTCCAGACCCCTGTGTCCATCACATCACTGGCCGATGGAGACGGGAGGGTGAGGATCATTTTCCCACACAAGCCATAGCTGACTGGGCACTCTGAACCCGAGCACCAGGTTGTAAGCGGCCAAAGGAGCGCATCCCTCAGGACCGTCCCCACTCTCTAATGGCCACGGCTGTTGTGATATTGCAAGGACTACTTTGTCTATGTTTCTATGTTTCTATGTTATATCACAAGGACTATTTTGTTTGCCCATGTAGCAGCATGTATATGTGGGAATGACAAAATATGGGCAGGGCACTCTGGTTCCAGATGGCCATGAAATAAACAGAGCCTTGAGTTATGCTCAGCTTCAAACCCCTAAATGCGTGTACTTATGGTCATTCCAGAGTCATAACAATGGTATAACAGACACCGGACCACAAAGTACAACATGGTGGCAGTGGTTTATGTGATTTAGCCCTAGAAAGAAACAGAAAAAAGAAAGCCCTAGAAAAATGGATGCTTTCGAGCACACTAAAGAATGCCAGGAATGCATCCTGACAGGGCCACTAAACATGTAAGTACATGGTTGGACGTCAGCACCGAGCTACCGACGGGACACTGCAAGCAGCTGAGGGTGGTGTGAAGGCCCACATCGCGCCCCAGCCCTGTGCTGGCCCGGTTTCGGAAGGCGGAGCGACCAGATGCACACGAAGGCACGTCGACCGGAGAGACCGGCCACACACGGGGGTGCGGCGACCGGTGAGACAGAACAATCACGGAGACGAAGCAAGACGAAAGGCTGTATTTTCTTTAAAACCTAAGAGCTTTAAAGCAGTATTGCAGTATTGAAAACAGCAAAAGCTGCAGAGGCAGAAATGAAAAAGCTATGTATGGAAAACGGTCTTGAGATAAGCAGAAGGCTGTTTGAGATAAGTCGTACAGAAAACGACTGTTGCCAAGTAAGACATAAACAAGGGACCTTGGAAATCTCAAATGTAATGATGTTTTGAATTCTAACTTGATAAAATGTACTGGTATGATTGTTTACCATAGAAATTTGAATGACCCCCTAAGATTGCGCAAGCCATGTGTGGAACAGAAAAAAATAATAAATTGTGTGTAAGGCTTAAAGTTTAATCATTTGTGTGCAAGCTTACATATGATATTAAAAGTGGATAATTTAGAAAGATTTGACAAATACAGGCAACATTGTATTAGTGTTTGAATTTGAAGCTCATATACATATATATATATATATATATATATATATATATATATATATATATATATATATATATATATATATACACACACACACATATATATATATATATTTTATGTGTATGTGTATGTGTATATGTATATGTATACATATATATATATACACAAAATGCTATATATATATATATATATACTAGACTAAGTGGGACCCGTTGGGTCCCAGGTTCACACAGGAGGGCTGGTCCCACAATGCAATATTCCATCTCTCCACCAATTGCAATATTGCTGGCCAGTGGGGGGGGGGGGGGGGCTTTCTGGAGTGCTAGCTGGGGTGTTGTGGGTCAAGTCAAGCACAGTGAGTGCAGGGACAACTATCCATTTCAAGTCAAGTCAATTCAATCCACTTCAATTCCGGTGGTCAATCCAGTTCAAGTCAAGTTAATCCACTTTATGTCAAGTCAAGTCGATCCACTTCATGTCAAGTCAAGTCGATCCACTTCAAGTTAAGTCACGTCAATCCATTTCAAGTCAAGTCAATCCATTTCAAACACAGGGCAAGCCAAACAACTCATTGCATTGTCACTTCATTTCCAATTTTGCATTGCAGTTTCAAGCATGGACAGGGGCGCCGATGGCTGATGCTCCTCCTGGGCATGCAAGAAGAGAGAGGATTGGAAACCTCAAGATCCTGGGGAGGTGAGGAGGGAGAGTGGTGGGATTGTGGAAGAGGAGGGGGTAGGGAGGGAGGGAGAGGGAGGGGAAAGTGGGGGAAGTGAGGAGGGAGAGTGCAGGAGGAGGAGGTGGGGATAGAGGGAGAGGATGGGGGTAGGGGGAGAGAAGTTTGGAGGGGGGGAGGGAGGGAGGGAGGGAGGGAGGGAGGGGGGGAGGGAGGGAGGGAGGGAGGGAGGGGGAGGGATGGGGGGTGGGTAGGGGGGGAAAGAAGAGGGAGGAGGTGAGGAGGGAGAGGGGGCGATGGGGAATAGAGGTAGAGGAGGAGGGAGTGGGGGAGGTAGGGAGTGGGAATAGAGGGAGAGGAGGGCAGTGGTAGAGGTGAGGATGGATAGTGGGGGGATAGGGGAAGTTGGGGAGTTGGTGGATAGAGGGATATGAGGGTGAACAGAGGGGAGAGGTGTTATAGAGGGAGTGATGGAGTGGCTGAGGGGAGGAGAAAGTAGTGGGAAGGTCAGGTGAGTGAGGGATTGGGAGGGAGGAGGAGAGGGGAAAGAAGAGGGAGGGTGAAAAGGAATGGGAGAGAGTGCTGGTGATGAAGGGAAATAAGCCGCACCTACGCAGTTGGGGGCTATGGGTGAGTGGTGGAATATAGCATTGGGGAAACAGGTTGCATTGGCGGACCAGGCCTCCCATGTAACAGGGACCCAACGGGTCCCACAGTCTAGTTTTATCTGAAGGCAATGCTGGCCTCACCTTATCAGAGACGTTCTATACAAAAAAAAACTGAGCGTAGGGGTAGCTCAGTGGATCAGACAGTTTCTCTAGAGGACATGGATAGGCATAATTTTGGATTGGACAACTTCTTCAGACCCTTCAAGTCTGAAGAAGAGTCCTGATTCAAAATGAGAACTATATATGACCTCCAGGGATGCTGCCTGATCCACTGATTTACTCCAGTACGCAATTTTTTTTTTAAGCCAACCGCAGTTCCTTGTGTCCTAACCAACCCTTCCCCACCCTCTCGGCTAGGTGTTCTCTCTCTTTCCCAGTTCTGAAGAGGGGTCTTCAACTGAGGACCTGGCATGAGGGGACCACTGTGAGGGAGGGAGAAGAACACTGAATAATGTGGGACCTGCCGTGCGGGAAGCACTGGGAGGATGCAGGTGGGGGTGGGGGAGAACAATGGAGGACCCGTTGAGGGTACTTTGTAACTTTGTCAATGCCGTATGTGGCGACTATTTGTATATCTTGGGTATGCAAGCAAAGAATTTCACAGTGCCCTGTGATAATGTGATAATAAAGTATTCCATTACATTCCAACCTGAAATGTTAACCTTGTTCCTCTTTTCTCAGATGCTGCCTGATCTGTCAAGTATTTTCAGCATAAAAGCTGAGAACGTAAATTTAGGGAAATTGATAATAGATTTACAGAGGATATGAGAGTGATCATTCTCACCCAGAGAGTGCACCAAGTATATTGTTTCTACGTGTCCATGGTCAAAGCCGGCACTCTGGTGCAGTGAGGCAGCAGTTCTATCGTTGCACCACTGTGCCTCCCCTGGGCTTGGCATTGCCAAGACATTGAAAGCTTCAGGCCAATGGTCAGTGCAGGTATAGTGGGCTGAATTGCCTGTTTCTATGCTGTATGACTCTATTGTTTGTTTTAGTGAAATAAGTAGTGAGGCACGTATTCCAAAAGGGACAGGGAAGTGCAGCTTTATCTCCATTTAGCTTTTTTCAGTCAGAAATTGTTGAATTTACTGTTGAATGCTGAGGGCTGCAATGTGCCAAGTCTGAAGATAAGTTGTTACTCAACTGTGTTGGAGTGTGTTCTGATGTCAGTTTGGATATTTGGTCACTAACTTTAAAGTCACATTTTAGATTTATTTAATGTATCTTGGAATGTCTTTTTTATATCTCTATTACACAAACGTCTGAATGCAGTCTAGAGGAACTGCATTTAACTCTCCATTTGACAAGGATTATTAGAATCTGTAGTACAAAACAATAAAATTATTTTATGAGATTTTTGTACTCATTTATTTTCGAAGGTAATAAAATTTCTGGTGAATCTTTGTGAATTTCAAGAATGTTAATTTGTTGCATACAAATAGTAAAATGATTCAAAGAATTTAGTATCTCAATGGATTAATAAAGACGTAAATTCCTTGTTACCTAATACTTTCTAAACTGATTTAAAAATACATAAATATGGCAAGATTTTATAACTTTTTAAACGTCTGATGTCCAGGTTGTTGTAAATGAATAACTAAAAAGGGATGTATGCCATTTATTAAACTATACTACATTTGAGGACTTTGGAATATCAGATACTGAAAATACACATCACATTGTAACAGCTTTGATGCTGCATGTCCAAAACACATACACCAAGGGATGGTTGTGCGTAGTGTTCCTGAATTGAACCGAATAAATTAAATTTCCGACTGTAAATTGGATGGGAAAAGCGAAGTAAAATTGACCCAATTATTTATTTCAAAGTTTATAATTCCTTCAAAATTTGAATGTTCAATAATTTTTTACATCTTTAAAATGTTTAATCTTTAAACGGATTTTAAATGCCTCTTCGCACAAGGCTCGGTCTTAACTTTACCTCATGTCAAAGAATGTCAGGGCAATCAGTGGGTGCGATGGAGTTTGGCTTTATTTTGCCAAATATCTACCTGAAGCTGGGCCCTGGCTGCATCTTGCTGTCTGCCTCCAGGGTGCAGCGTGTTCAGCTTGCTCATCCCTTCACACAGGGCAAGATAAACACAGGTATTCAGCGACTGAAGGTGACAAATCCTGGAGGTGATCTGGATCCATCTCGACATGGCCTCCTACAATAAATGGCTTGATGATTAAGAACACAAGGAGATTAATCTGTAATCTGATTAATTCAACGTGATTATATTTCCAATTGTGGTATGTGCTTTCAAGCATCTTGGAGTGTCTTCTGGCCAGAGAAGAAAGAATGCACAGTCCTTGATTATGTTGGCTGCTGTCCTGAGGTAAAGAGAAGTATAGAAGGATTGGGGGTGGGGGTGGGAGAGGTTTAGAGGTGAGCCATTAATCTTCAGTTATTTCTGAATGCAGATAGAGAATTACTAAAGATTACTGTACATAAACTGTCCATCTCACAAATATCGAATTTCTGCAGAGCCTGTATGAATAAGCATTTGGGTGACTGGAAGAATGGCTTTTCCAGTTGCTACGGGGCTGCAGACTTCCGTTTTGTGGAAACTTGTTTCACAATGCATTTACAACTTGCAAACAATTTGGTTTGCAGGAATGGACCCCTGGAGCTGATCTGTATATACAAAAAATACTCAAAATGTTTCCAAATGAGTGACCTGACAAATATTCATAAATATCTAAGAAAATCAAGGAAAGATCATGGATTGCAGCGTAATTCATCTCTCTTTAAATCATTTGTGGGTGGATATGGGAACCATCTTTTCTTTTCTTTGGTCTCGAAGATGCACAGTATTCCAGCATTTTATTAAATCCTAGACTAAGTGGGACCCGTTGGGTCCCAGCATCACATGGGAGGGCTGGTTCCCCAACACAATATTCCACCTCTCCACCAATTCCTTTTGGGCTGGTTCCCCAACACCAATCCCAGTGGGGGGGGATGCTTTCTGGAGTGCTAATATGGGTGTTGTGGGCTTAAGGGACTGGTTTCCAGAGAGCTAGTATGGACATTGTGGGCCGAAAGTGCGTAGTGAAGGCTAAGTCCATCAACTTCTTTGGGGCAGTCTATGCAGACACAGGCATCAGACCAGATCTTTGTAAGGTGAAGGACATTCACATGATGCCAACACTGCAGGACAAAGAAGATCTGCAACGGTTCCTGGGGATGATGAATTTTATCTCGCCCTACATCCTAACCTATGCTGACTCGATCGCCATCTTGAGGGATGTCCCATTCTTGTGGCAAGAAGACGACCAGATAACATTCTGCAACCTGAAGGGCAGCATACAAGAGGAATCTGTACTCCAGTACTATCACCCAGATGCTCCTGTCACCCTCAAGGTAGATGCATCATTGAAAGGAGTAGGAGCAAGCCTTTGGCAGGAAGGACGGCCTGTTACATACGCTTTGAAAGCTCTGTCTTCATGACAGTCCAACTACTCCAATGTGAACGCAAGATTTTTGCCTTAGTCTTTGGAATCACAACGTTTCATACGTACCTATTTGGGTGAGATTTTAAATTGCTGACAGATCACAAGTCATTATCTGTGGCAAACCACTCACAAGTCCCCCACCCAACTGCAGCGGATGTTCATCAAGGTGCAAGGATACAACTTCACCATAGAGCGCAACCTGGGGCAGAGATGATCGTTGCTGACACTCTCAGCAGACTGCCCAACCCGCAGAAGACAGAGAGCATAGATCTTGATGTACATGTTGAGAGCATCTTCTTCGACAGCGTCGAAGACACACTAGAAATCGACTTGATGCACTTCGGCAAACTCAAAAAAGAGGAGCTGCAGACAAAAACTTGCAGCGCATATGGTCATGCAGTATATTCATTCTGGATGGCCTGCGACCATACAGGAGATATCTGCTGACCTGCTGATCTACTGGCCTTTTAGAGATGAATTGGGCATGTCAAAGGGGCCATGTTCAAAGGAAGGCAAGTAATCATTCGAGTCGATGAGACGGGATATCCTGCATCAACCTTGTTGTGTATTTGGGTGCTTAGAACTGACTTGAATAAGGCTCGGACACGGAAGTAAACTAACAAGCTTCTTTATTCCAGGACGCCACCTTGAGTCTCCCCCACGCATGCATACTTGCACAAGGCATCACATATGCTAATTATATCACATACCTAACAAACCTCATGTTGGCCACCAGGGCATCGAAAATACAAGACTTCTAGCAAGCCAAATGGTCTATTGGCCCAACATGAACCGTCACATTGATGATCTTGTACGAAGGTGTAGTCAGTGTCAGAAGCACATGCCAGAGCAAACAAGGGAAACACTCATACCACACAAGATACTAGTCATACCTTGGAGCAAAATAGCAATGGATATCTTTGAACTTGACAACATACAATATCTTGTTACGGTAGATTACAATTCCAAGTTCCCGGTGGTGCATAAGCTAACAAGCACCACGAGTGCCATGGCTGCTAATATGGTGACTGCAACATTTGGCCTCCTAGGAGCACTGACGGAAATCATCTCTGACAACGGCCCACAATTTGTTGGAGAACCATTCAAGTTCATGTGCAAGCAATGGGGAATCACCTATACGATGTCCTCACCTTGGTACCCTCAGTCGAATGGACTTGTTGAGAGAATGGTACAATTGATGAAATCCGTCATCAAGAAGTCCTTGACAACGGAACAGAGTGTGGCAGCAGCTTTACTCAACTTGCCTACTATACCGATTGATTCAAAGTTACCATCACCAGCAGAGATAATGTTTGGAAGACAGATTCGGCCAACTCTACCCACTAACCTTGACATAGACAAGACATACCAAGGGCAGAGGAACTTTGAGTGACTTGAAGAGCACAAGCAACGAATGAAGGTGCATTTTGACAATTCGGTCAGGAGACAAGTCTTGAAACCATTACACATTGGACAGAAGGTTTGGGTTCGGGATCAAGCAACTCATGTCTGGATACCAGCAGAAGTGAGAACGATCTGTGACGAACCCTAATCAAGATCTTACATCATTGAAACGCCAAATGGAAATAGATTAAGACGGAATTGAGTGCAGTTGAAAGATGTTCCTCCACTGGAAGAATCAGGTTTTGGTCCCCACTGCTTCACCTAAGTACCCTCAGTCAAATGGATTTGTTGAGAGAAACAGCAATAGGACTCTGAACAAATACAGTGGCTTGCAAAAGTATTCATACCCCTTGAACTTTTCAACATTTTGTCACGTTACAACCACAAACGTAAATGTATTTTATTGGGATTTTATATGATACACCAACACAAAGTGGTGCATAATTGTGAAGTGGAAGGAAAATGATACATGGTTTTCAAATTGTTTTACAAATAAAAAACTGAAAAGTTATGGCGTGCAAAAGTATTCAGCCCCCTTTACTCTGATACCCCTAAATAAAACCCAGTGCAACCAATTGCCTTCAGAAGTCACCTAATTAGTAAATAGAGTCCACTTGTGTGTAACCTAATCTCAGTATAAATACAGCTGTTCTGTGAAGGCCTCAGAGGTTTGTTAGAGAACATTAGTGAACAAACTTTTTTTTTCAACAATGGCTTTCTTCTTGCCACTCTTCCATAAAGGCCCGATTTGTGGAGTGCACGACTAATAGTTGTCCTGTGGACAGATTCTCCCACCTGAGCTGTGGATCTTTGCAGCTCCTCCAGAGTTACCAAGGGCCTCTTGGCTGCTTCTCTGATCAATGCTCTCCTTGCCCGGCCTGTCAGTTTAGATGGACAGCCATGTCTTGGTAGGTTTGCAGTTGTGCCATACTCTTTCCATTTTCGGATGATGGATTGAACAGTGCTCCGTGAGATGTTCAAAGCTTGGCATATTTTTTTATAACCTAACCCTGCTTTAAACTTCTCCACAACTTTATCCCTGACCTGTCTGGTGTGTTCCTTGAGCTTCATGATGCTGTTTGTTCACTAATGTTCTCTAACAAACCTCTGAGGCCTTCACAGAACAGCTTAGATGGACGGCCATGTCTTGGTAGGTTTGCAGTTGTGCCATACTCTTTCCATTTTCGGATGATGGATTAAACAGTGCTCCGTGAGATGTTCAAAGCTTGGGATATTTTTTTATAGCCTAACCCTGCTTTAAACTTCTCCACAACTTTATCCCTGACCCGTCTGGTGTGTTCCTTGAGCTTCATGATGCTGTTTGTTCACTAAATCAATGGACTAAATCATCCATTCTTTACTTCTTTTATTTTTTAAAGCTCAAAAACAAAAAAAAAAAACAAAAAAAAAAGAAACTTACAAAATTCTTAAGGGGTTGGACAGGCTAGATGCAGGAAGATTATTCCCGATGTTGGGGAAGTCCAGAACTAGGGGTCACAGTTTAAGGATAAGAGGGAAGTCTTTTAGGACCGAGATGAGAAAATCATTTTTTTACACAGAGAGTGGTGAATCTGGAATTCTCTGCCACAGAAGGTAGTTGAGGCCAGTTCATTGGCTATATTTAAGAGGGAGTTAGATGTGGCCTTTGTGGTTAAAGGGATCAGGAGGTATGGAGAGAAGGCAGGGATGGGATACTGAGTTGGATGATCAGCCATGATCATATTGAATGGCGGTGTAGGCTCGAAGGGCCGAATGGCCTACTCCTGCACCTATTTTCTATGTTTATATGTTTCTATGAAGGGTTCAGTGAATCAAGGAGATGCAAAAGGAGGTGGTCTCTATGAAAAACTGAAAGATCTCCCAACATCCCATATGATCTAACCTGCACGAGCAGCCTACCTTGCGGAACATCAAAGATCTTGTTAAAGTCCATATTGACTATGCCTTTAGCCCTGCCCTCATTAACATTCTTGTTCTGCCTGTTCCTGCTCTATGAGGAATCTATATTGAACCTTTGAAGGTGGGTTTGAGTTGGTCTGAGCCAAAACGTCTGCCTTCAGTCTGTCCCTTCCCACCAACAGCCTGGGTTGACAGACAATGAATACCTTCATTCTGAATGGCAACACGTTTGTACTCTGCAGAGCCAATGCCACTCACTCCCTTTAAACATTCCCTCTACAATCAGAGAATTTTGTTGGGAGGATGGATTCCTGAACTGCTAAGACAACCTTACCAGCCCTTTTGAGCCCTCAACCTCGAAATCCTCACCTAACTAGCGTTTCCATTGAAAAATTGTTGTAACATTTAACTTCAGAGAGAAGAAGATGGTGTTGTTTTCAAATGTACATTTTAAATAGGAAACAGCTTGCAAAAGATTAGGAGTTGAATTAGATTTCTGGTAAAGCAAAGATTAATCCTCACTCTAGATCAATGGCTATTCTTACAACATGTATAATAGCTTTGAAGCACTGTCTGAAATATTAATGGTGCAAGCTTAACAAGTGCATATGACATTTGTCGGTTAACCATTTTAATAGGGGTGAAAACCCAGTTAAAGTGAAAGATTAATACCTGCATTAAAAGATGGAACAAGGAAATGTCACGTGCATTTCTTAGGTGGCTAAACCATCATTGGTAATATTTAGTCATGGCAAAGTTCAATTTTCATTTAATCGATTCAGTTAAGCAATCGTAGTGATATGGGAGTGGGACTAAATGAATAGGGAGATACAGACAAGAATGCATATCCTGCTATTTTTAATTAAGTTTCCGAAAACAATTTGTGCTCTGTCTTGTGTTGAGTTTTCAGGAATTAACTCGAAATATGTTAGAATTCTGGAAATGTTCCGTTCCCATTCATGACATTTGTGGTTTGGGTGTACATATGACATTTGACAGTTGTTGGCTCATAAAGTATTGACCAAAAAGCAGTGGGTGGTGTGATGCTATTCTATAATCTAACACTGTACAAATACACAGAGAATTTTTAAATTCTGTTCTCATTTTTTAATGATGGGAAATAATTCTCTTGGATTCAACTTTGTTGCTATAAGAAGGTTAAGAAGCTTCTCTTCATGTCTCAGCTTGGACAATGGATGCAGGCAGACTGCCGAACTGTCATTGTTGTACATTATGTCGCTTCAATTTATAGTTATATGCATATACTTTAATGCAGAAACAAGCAACTGCAGATGCTGGTTTACCAAAGAAAGATAAAAAGCAGTAACTCAGCGGGTCAGGCAGTATCCCTCGAGAACATGGATAGTGATGTTTCAGGTCAAAACCCTTATTCTGACTTCTCTAGCATTTTGCGTCGTACCTTTCTGCAGAATTCAGTTAGAAAATGAAAGAGCAGAGGTTAATTTATAGGACCAATAATCTAGCAGCCTGGGCGAGCAAGCCAGTTCAAGTCAATTTAAATTCAGTTAATTAAATGATTTCCAATTAAATACAAAGCTCGGCTTGTGGATTGGCATACTGAGTTGTCTGGTCTACCAATGTTCTGACACCATACAGGTCAAAGTACTCATTTTAATTAGCACTGTATGCACCATTTACACATCTATAAAATCTATCATAATTTCTCATTTATTCTATGCTGATAGCACTGCCTAAATGCCCAACGTCTAAAAACACGAAGGACTGATGCATGGAAACACCTACATCTGCCGATCCCTCTCTGTCATACACCTTCCAGATATTGGCATATATCCCTGTACTTTCTTTGTCACAAAGTTTAAATCTTAGTGCTTGCTATCGAACATCACATTGGGAGTACCTTTACCAGAAGGATCATAAGTGATAGGAGCAGAATTAGGCCATTCGGCCCATCAACTTTACGCCATTCAATCATGGCTGATCTATCTCCCTCCTAAACCCATTCTCCTGCCTTCTCCCCATAACCTCTGAAACCTGTACTAATGAAGAATGTATCTATCTCTACCTCAAATATATCCACTGGCTTGGCCACCACAGCCTTCTATGGAAAATAATTACACAGATACTCCACCCTCTGACTAAAGAAATTCCTCCTCATCTCCTTCCTAAATGAACGTCCTTTAATTCTGAAGCTATGACCTCTAGTCCAAGATTCTCCCACTAGTGGAAACATCCTCTCCACATCCACTCTATCCAAGCCATTCACAATAGACAATAAATAATAGACAATAGACAATAGGTGCAGGAGTAGGCCATTCGGTCCTTCGAGCAAGCACCGCCATTCAATGTGATCATGGCTGATCATCCACAATGTACCCTGTTCCTACCTTCACTCCATATCCCCTGACTCCACTATCTTTAAAAGCTCTATATAACTCTCTTGTGAAAGCATTCAGAAAACTGCCTCCACTGCACTCTGAGGCAGAGAATTCCACAGGAGACACACAACTCTCTATGTGAAAATGTTTTTCCTCATCGCTGTTCTAAATGGCTTACGCCTTATTCTTAAACTGTGGGCCCTGGTTCTGGACTCCCCCAACATCGGGAACATGTTTCCTGCTTCTAGCGTGTCCAAACCGTTAATAATCTTATATGTTTCAATAAGATCCCCTCTCATCCTAAATTCCAGAATGTACAAGCCCAGACGTTCCATTCTGTCAACATATGACAGTCCCTCCATCCCGGGAATTAATCTGGTGAACCTACACTGCACTCCCTCAATAGCAAGAATGTCCTTCCTTAAATTTGGAAAAACAAAAATTGCACACAATACTCCAGGTGTGGGCTCACTAGGGCCCTGTGCAACTGCAGAAGGACCTCTTTGCTCCTGTACTCAACTCCTCTTGTTATAGCCAACAAGCCATTCTCTTTCTTCACTGCCTGCTGTACCTGCATGCTCTCTTTCAGTGACTGATGAACAAGGACCCCCATATCCCTTTGTACTTCTCCTTTTCCCAACTTGACACCATTTAGATAATAACCTGCCTTCCTATTTTTGCCACCAAAGTGGATAACCTCATATTTATCCACATTAAACAGCATCTGCCATGCATCTGCCCACTCACACAACCTGTCCAAGTCACGCTGCATCTTAACATATAACCATATAACAATTATAGCATGGAAACAGGCCATCTCGGCCCTACAAGTCCGTGCCGAACAACTTTTTTCCCCCTTAGTCCCACCTGCCTGCACTCATACCATAACCCTCCATTCCCTTCTCATCCATACGCCTATCCAATTTATTTTTAAATGCTACCAATGAACCTGCCTCCACCACTTCCACTGGAAGCTCATTCCACACCGCTACCACTCTCTGAGTAAAGAAGTTCCCCTTCATATTACCCCTAAACTTCTGTCCCTTAATTCTGAAGTCATGTCCTTTTGTTTGAATCTTCCCTATTCTCAAAGGGAAAAGCTTGTCCACTTCATATGAAATGCATCTTCATAGCATCCTCCTCATAGTTCGCATTACCACCCAGCTTTGTGTCATCCACAAATTTGCTAATTTTACTTTTAATCCCTTCATTCTAGATCATTAAAGTATATTGTAAATAGCTGCGGTCCCAGCACCGAGCCTTGCGGTACCTCACTAGTCACTGCCTGCCATTCTGAATCCCTACTATTTGTTTCCTGTCTGCCAACCAATTTTCTATCCATGTCAGCAATCTACCCCCAATATCATGTTGTCTAATTTTACCCACTAATCTCCTATGTGGGACTTTATCAAATGCTTTCTGAAAGTCCAGGTACACTACATCCATTGGCTCTCCCTTGTCCATTTTCCCAGTTGTATCCTCAAAAAATTCCAGAAGATTAGTCAAGCATGATTTCCCCTTCGTAAATCCCTGCTGACTCAGACCGATCCTGTTACTGCTATCCAAATGTGCCGCTATTTCATTTTTTATAATTGACTCCAGCATCTTCTCCACCATCGATGTCAGGCTAACTGATCTATAATTCCCTGTTTTCTCTCTCACGCCTTTCTTAAAAAGTGGGATAACATTAGTTACTTTCCAATCCACAGGTACTGATCCTGAGTCTATAGGACATTGGAAAATTATCACCAATGCGTTCACAATTTCCAGAGCCACTTCCTTAGGTACCCTGGGATGCAAAACATCAGGCCCTGGGGATTTACCAGTCTTCAGTCCTATCAGTCTACCCAACACCATTTCCTGCCTAATGTGCATTTCCTTCAGTTCCTCCGTCACCCTAGATCCTCTGGCCACTAGTAGATCAGGGAGATTGTTTGGGTCCTCCTTAGTGAGGATGGATATAAAGTACCTGTTCAACTCGTCTGCCATTTCTTTGTTCCCCATAATAAATTCATCTTTTTCAGTCTTCAATGGTCCAACTTTGGTCTTATCTAATTTTTCCCTCTTCACATACCTAAAGAAACCACTGTAATGAGTCGAGTTGTGCACATGTCAAGGTACAACACATGTTTATTAAAGTACTCTTTAAAGCAGCTACTCAGACTAAATTACGTAAGCAAACTCCTAATAATATAAACTGCATAGTAGTCGGAGCTACTACTAACAAGCACTACAATTTGTTAGTAAGAAGTAAGCAATCTACATCTTTCCTTGTAGAAACAAAATAAAACATAGATACGTGGATACATGGTGGCTAAACAATACAGTAACCAAAACGCTAATAACGCAAATGGGGAAGTATAGATGGTTACACAAAATCACCGTAGCCAAGGGGTGGCCTGCTGACCCGTCCGGCGCATGTGTGGTACAAATCCGCGTCTCCCCCTTTAACCGGGGAAGGGACCGGGGAAGTGACCGGGGACGGCACCAGAGACCCGCCGAGTGGATGTGGTGAAATAGACGAGCTGGGCGCTGAATGCCGTGGAGAGGCCACGGGGGACACAGTCTCTGGTAGTGGAGCAGCCGACATGGTAGTGGGAAGGTATACAAAATGCGAGACCTCTGGATACCGCAGGATGTGGTGCCTTCACAGGAAGGAGATGTTGATGGTTGAGTCTGTAAATGGTCCTGTCCGCGCTAACCAGGTAGGAGCGAGGTTCTTTGGCAGGGCTGTGGATGTGACCCAGACGGCCATAGCCCTTGTAGGTCTGGAAGCAAACAACCTGTCCACTGGAGAGAGGTTTAAGTGGCTTACTGGGCTTGTCAAAAAAAAATTTTTGGGCATCGCGTTTGAATTGTAGTTGTTTCTAGACTGCGGGCGGAGAATGGACCTGTGGCTGCAGAAGCTGCTGGGTGTTGGCAGAGGTGCATTGTGCAGCGATTCTTGCAGCCTACCCAGTGCTGGACCAAAGATAATTCAGAGCAGTAAAAAACACAGTGGGGCATCCATCTGGTTCAAACTGGAAGAGAAACTTTATTTACACACATGCTCACACATCAATTACAGTACCTCTCATTGGCTGTCAATAACAGCACCTCTCTTTGGCTGTTATCATTGTCAGTTACTATTGGCTGCTATCATTGTCAGTCATTCACCACCTGCACCAAGATTGTCTGAGTAACATTACAACATTAAGATTAACTTCTTTACAATTGAGAGCATATTTTTCATATATGTCAACACCCCCACTTGCTCTCGCATTGTTATCTTAACTCAAAATAAAACATCCTAAGGTTTTCTACCTTACATCATGTAGACTTTTACATACATGGTTACTCTCCAAACATAAACTTTGCAAACTCCATCAACTTAAATTATGTTGCAGGTTTTGTCATCACATCTGCTACCATCTGGTCTGTTGGGCAATACTCCAAACTTATTTTGCCATGATACACAGTGGACCTCACGAAGTGATATTTTATGTCCACATGCTTACACCTCTGTCTACTTACAGGATTCTTTGCTAACGCAATTGTACCCTGGTTATCCTCATAAACCTTGGGTGTTGGGTACTGATGTCCATCAATACCTAGTAATTGTACTAGGTACATACACTCTTGTAGTGTTGTGGCTAATGCCATATACTCAGCCTCACAAGTTGACAGTGCAACGGTGGGCTGCTTTTTGGTTTTCCATGAAATCTCGCAATCTATTGGTGCATGTAGGTAGGCAGTTTTGACATCCATCTGATGTAAAATCAGGTTTTCCTGTGCTGCTTTTTGCATCATCACTCTGATACTGGTCAGGTTAGCAGTAGGAGAAAATGTCTCCTCATAGTCTACACCCAATATTTGACTGTATCCTTTGGCTACATACCGTGCCTTGTATTTATCAGATCCATCCTCATTGTTCTTGATTGCATATACCCATCTACCCCCCACTGCTTTCTTACCCTCAGGCAAGTTGGTTAGGGTAAATGTGTCATTTTCTCTCAGCGACTGCATTTCCTCATGCATTGCGTTAACCCATTCCTTTGAGTTAGTTGAGGTTACAGCTTCCCTGAATGTTAGGGGGATGTTACACATCAATCTGTAGCAATAATCTATGTTAATCATTACATGATCATCACTCGCCTTGCCAGTTACATATTCACTTAAGTAACCTGGTTTCTTCCTCAATGTAGAAGGGTAACGTGCAGGCTCATGCTTGTTTTCACCTATCTGTGCTTGGCTATTCACCTCAGGCCTAGTTACTGGATCTTGGCCCTGAGTATGTCCTGGACTCTCATCAGTATTTTTTCTCATCCTACTGGCCCTATTCTGCACCTCAAAGTCATCGTCACTGGGGTCATGTCAGTCTGTGTCTGCCTCTCTATAATTGTTTTGGTCACAAACTTCACCAGTCTGTGCTTCTTTACTTTCCCATTGTCAGGATAGTAAACCATGTAAGCTGGGCTATTCTTGTCGTACCCGACAAAGATTCCCTTCTCACACTTTGAGTCCAGTTTTCTCTTGTCCTGTTTATAGGCATAACACTCAGACCCAAACTTTTGCATGCTAGACAGGTTGGGCCGTTTTCTTGTCAGCATCAAGTAAGGCGTCTGCTTTGTGCGCTTGTTAAAGCATCTGTTCCTCACTACAGCTGCTGTCTGCACTGCATAGGTCCAAAACTGTTTAGGTAACCCACTCTCTATTAGCATACACCTGGCCATGTCAAACAGGGTGCGCCAATTTCGCTCAGCAATACCATTCTGGTGTGGTGAGTATGGCGCTGGTGTCTCATGTCTAATGCAATTTCTGCTGAGTAGTGCCTGGTAATTCTTTCCCATGAATTCAGTACCATTGTCAGACCTCATACATTTAATCTTCCCGTATGGGGCTGTGTCAGCAAGAAACCTCTCGGTGGCTTGCACTGTGTCACTCTTATTCTTTAGAAAGTACACAAACACTGCACTGGAATAATCATCAGTGAATGATAGCGCAAACCTGTACCCCTCTCTGGACTCTGGGTCTATCGGTCCCGCTAAATCTGTGTGTACCAACTTCAAAGCTGCTTTGGCTCTTACATCAGGGTCCCTGCTCCTAGTTTGGATAAACTTTCCCTGAGTACACACTTCACAGTGTAGAGCAGGCTTGTCTGTTTTGCCCTTAATTGCCATACCTTCAACAACATTCTGTAATTTTTTAATATCTTCATAATTACAGTGCCCTAGAATCTCATGCCATGTCTGGATATCATAACTGCTCTTACATTGGTCATCACATTCAACGTTTACCGTGTGCAAATAGTACAGTCTGTTGTATTCATGAATGTGGAATTTTGTACCGTCCTTGTGTTGTAGGACGTCTTCCCCGTCCCTGAAGATTACGGTTGCTCCGCTGGAAGTAGCTGCTTTTACAGAGAATATGTCCTGCGGGTATGAGGGGATGTACAATGCCTGCCTCAGTGTTGTGTTGTGGCGGCGCCCTTCGCTGTCGACCAAGCAAACCTCTGCGTCTCCTCTGCGCTCCGCGACTCCATCACACCTTGTGCCGTCAGCCAACTCCACGCAGTGCGTCTCGGACTGGAACATATCGTCGAACTTCTTGAACCTTTCTATATCAGTGATGATATGCGAAGTTGCCCCCGTATCGACCATCAGCCCTTTCAACTCGACTCCACGCTCTGACTGGATCTTCGCGTCTCTTTCACTCACCAGGAATGCATATTCCTTGTTGTCAGTCTCCCCGGAAACTTGTCGTGCGTCGTCCCGCCGCTGTTTCCGTCTGCAGGTTGCGTCCCGATGTGTGGTGCTTTTACAGTGACTACACCACTGCTTGCGTTGACATGCTCTGGCTTTATGTCCTTTTAGGCCACACCTGAAGCACACAATGTCCGCTCTCTCACTTGTACTTGTCGTGTCGGGTCTCACACTCGGTTGCACACGTGCCTTCATGACATTGTCGTCGGATGCTGCTGCACGCATCTTTTCCGTGTCTTCATAGCTCCGTAGTTTAGTTTTAAAGTCGGCAAAAGGCATTGCCTGCTCACTTTGCGTGACATGGATAGCAAATGGTTTGAAAGATTCAGGCAGTCCCTTCAGAATCATTGCAATTAACAGTCCGTCACTCAATACCTCACCAGCGTTTCTCAATGCTGTGATGGCTGGCTGTCTCTGCCCTTATAACATATTCAGTTACACTCTCGCTGCTCAACTTTTGGAGTGAAGTCAGTCCTGTACACAGGCTTATTACACGTGGCTTTCCCTTACCCGCATAATAATCTCTCAAAATAGTTAGCGCTTTCCGCCCATCGTCTGCTGCTTCTCGCATTACCAGCAACAAACTCTTGTCATCCAGAAACTGGATTAGCTCAGCATATGCCTCTGAATTTTTGGCCTCGTCTCCTTCTTCATTGTCGGTAGGCTCTTCCAAGATAGTATCCTTTAGCCCTTGTAACCGAAGATGGCCCAAAAATTTAGTCTCCCACAGCTCATAGTTCTTTTCATCTCCGTCAAAAACTAGCCGAGACCAGCGGCTACTCGACTGGGTGCTCCGTCTACTCATGGTGCTAGCTTAGCAAGTTAACTCTCACCGGACGTTTCTCTCGGTGGTAAATCCCTGGGTAACTGTCTCTGGGTACCTCTGGGTAACTCTAGGTAAAGCTGGAAATAAAGCTGGGCCCATAACCTGTTGGCAGAGGTGCATTGTGCAGCGATTCTTGCAGCCTACCCAGTGCTAGACCGAAGATAATTCAGAGCAGTAAAAAACACAGTGGGGCATCCATCTTGTTCAAACTGGAAGAGAAACTTTATTTACACACATGCTCACACATCAATTACAGTACCTCTCATTGGCTGTCAATAACAGCACCTCTCTTTGGCTGTTATCATTGTCAGTTACTATTGGCTGCTATCATTGTCAGTCATTCACCACCTGCACCAAGATTGTCTGAGTAACAATACAACATTAAGATTAACTTCTTTACAATTGAGAGCATATTTTTCATATATGTCAACACTGGGGTACAGGCAGGGCAGCATGTGTTCGACGAGACATCAGTCGTTGGGCTGGAGAACCCAATATGAGATCCCTGGCAATGTTCCTTAAATTGAGCAGGTCCAGGTAGACGTTAGATTTAGCAAGGTAAGAATACGTCATTAGTCTTTTTGCGCTTCGGACAGCGCGTTCAGCGAGTCCGTTGGACTGCGGAAACTCAGGGCTGCTGGTGATATGTCGAAAGTCCCATCGTTGAGCGAAGTTTTTGAAAAGCTGGCTCGTGAACTGACTACCGTTGTCGGATAGAAGGCGTGCAGGTGAACCGTGCATGGAGAAATGGCGTTGCAACTTCTGGATAACTGCTTCAGATGTGATGGTTTGAAGTAGATCAATATCAGACTAGCCCGAATAAGAGTCGACATGAACCAGATAGTGTTTCCCATGCCATTCGAATATGTCGGTGGCTACCGTGGACCACGGTAGATGAGGAATCGGGTGAGGCAGTAAAGGCTGCTTCTGCTGGTGTGGCGTCAGGCTTTTGCAGATGGCGCAGACTTCAGTTTTGTCACGTATGTACTTGGTCATGCCAGGCCCGTAAAACATGCTCTGTGCCTGTTGTAAGGTTGCCTCCATGCCGGGGTGGCCCCTGTGGACGGCATTGATGTACTTGTCCCGGAGAACGGCTGGGACAACTGCCTTGTGGCCCTTGACTATAATCCCATCCTGTAACACCAGTTCTTCGCGAACCAGGAAGTGTGGGTGGATCGCGAGCGCGGTGTTGTGTTGTTTATCCGGCCAGCCACACCGGATGACAGCGGACAGCAATTGTAAAGTCTCGTCAGCAGCCGTGTGCTCTGCCAGGCTGCTTAGGCAATCAGTGGAACATACGATAACTTCATTACTGAGAACTGGTCCTGTTCAGAGGGCTGTTGTTTGCTGGTTTTGAGTGGGGCCCTTGATAGCATCAGCTTTGTGCATGTCCTTGCCCTTTTTGTAGACAATGTTGAAATCAAAACGCTGCAGCTGCATCATCATCCGTTGCAGGCGAGCCGGAGTGGCTTGGATGGGTATATTCAAGATAGTGACCAGTGGCCTGTTTCTATAGTCACAGACATCCCAAAAATAAAGTATTTGAATTTCGTGCAGGCGAAAACCGCTGCGAGCAATTATTTTTCAATTTGGGCGTAACGTTGTTCAGTGTCGGTCAGTGTGCGGGAGGCATATGAAACTGGCTTGCAATCTCCATCGATAGTGGTCTGTAGGCAAGCAGCGCCAAGTCCCTACTGGAACGCATCACATGTGAGTGTCACTGGCAACTCTAAAGCAAAGTAGGTGAGGGTTGGTGCGCAGGTCAGCTGCAACTTGAGGATATCAAAAGCTCTTTGGTGCTGTGGATACCAAGACCATGCAGTGTCTTTGTGTGTCAGTTCCCGCAGGGGGGCAGATATATCGCTGAGGTTGGGAATAAATTTCCCCAGGTAGTTGAAGGAACCATTCCAAGGAACCTTTGCAAACTCGTAACGTCGGCTGGAACCGGCACTTTATTGATAGCAACGGTTTTTGATGGGTCTGTTCTGAGACCATCACTTGTGAAAACATGCCCAACATAGGTAACTTCAGGGACCCGAAACTTACATTTCAGGGGATTGAGTTTGAGCTGAATGTCTTTGGCATGGTCCAGCAACATCTTCAGATTGGTGTCGTGCTCAGCCAAGTCGCACCCGTAAATGAGAATGTCATCAACAATGATGGCGCATGGATACCCCGCAAACAGTAGTTCCATGGTGCACAGGTAAACCTAACTGGCAAAGTTGATTGCCAAAGGGCATTCTCAGGAATTTGTAACAGCCGAAGGGGGTACCAGACGTAGTAAGGTTGGACTAGTCTGGGTCCAGTGGGATCTGCCAAAATGGGCTCCAGAATGGAAAACACTGATGATTTGCCTATTCGAGCAGCAACTTCCTCCACCGTTCGTTTAGGGTTGTTTGGGTATTTGATAGCTGTGTTGATGTTCCTGGGGTTGATGCAGCAAGGATTTATTCCTTGTTTTTCTTTGTTGCAACCACCATGGTGGAACCCAGTTAAATGGGTCATTTACTGTAGCAATAACACCCAGGGAGACCATTGTGTACTCTGTCGCACATGGCAAGCAGAACACAATGTGGTACTTGGACCACAGGAGTGATTTGGGATCAATGGCGATATTGTATTTGAGGGGCAGCTTAACAAGCTCATCGTTAAACAGTTCTCTATATTGATACCCATCTGCTGAGTGGGGCACCCAGCAAGAAAGAGTTGATGGACAGCATGGCCAAAGTAGACTAGGCTCAGATTGTGGCATGCATTGATACCAAGCAGAGTTTCAGAGTCCCCTTGGACAATATAAAACTTAAGGGTATGAGTGTGAGTCTCTGATGCAGTTTAAATCGGTTTCTCCAAGCGGGTGCAGAACATCACCACCATAGGCCCGTAGCGTGGCCGAAGCTTTTTCAACATGCTCAGCATTACGTATATTTTTCACGTATTCAGATAAGGAAATTACATTACACCTCACTCCTGTATCAATCTTAGCGATTACAGTCTTGTTATTCACAATCGTGGTGACTTCAGGGTCGAGTTGCTCATTAGAGGAAGGGAAAAGGGAGTGAATGGTTGAACTGTTATCTTCGCTTTCAGAGAGGAGAGCGGGGGATGGCTCCTCCAGCTCTTGGTTTTCGTTATCAGCTGGCTCATGTTTTAACAGGTGCAAATTAATCCTTGGGCTGGTTCGAATCGCACGGGAATGGCAACATTTTGCAAAGTGATTGAATTTCTTACAGTAGTTGCAAATTTTACCATAAGCCACGCAGAATTCCCGACCCGGAGCAAGAGATTTGTTACAATTAGGACATCAAGCAGCAGCCCTTTGCTGCTGCCAGGGAGAGGAAGGCTGGGGATGCTTTTTACGATAGAAGAAATTGGTAAAGTTGACACTATACTAGGTGCGCTGCCCAGAGGTAACAGACTCAGTTTGAGAAGCCATTATCTCTGCGACCCAACAGGCATGTTTGGCTTGATTTAGAGTCAGTTCAGTGTTACAAAGCAGTTCGTCTCTCACCTTATCACTGAGCATACCTCCAACGTGTTTGCCGCGGATAAGATCATCGCATAAATTTTCAAAATGACAGCGCGCGCGGCCATGTGTTTCAAGTTGCTGATAAAGCACTCTATTGGCTCGTCTACTTGTTGCATACGAGCAAAATACTTGCTGCGTTCGATTATAGAGTTCAAAGGGAGGTCACACAGCTGTCTAAACTTTGCAAGCAGAACTGCAGGGTCATCAATCATTTCTACAGGCACCTGGACCAGACCGTTGTGAAACAGCAGGAGAAAAAGTAAAATGATCCATATGCTTCATTGCCTCGGGGCAAGCCAGGTTTAATAGCACGGAAGCACGTACCTCTGGCGGAACGTTGCGATGAACAATACGAATGTAGTGAGTGCAGTCACGTTCGAAGAGGCGCCAATGTTCAACAATATCAAGGTCAAAGATCAGAGGACTAGGACGGCGAGACGAGTTTGCCAGGATGGAGATAACAGGCACATAAAACAAACGGGACAAAATAAAACTCGATAAACTTAAACAGGGTGGGTAAGAAATCACTTCTTGACACCATGTAATGAGTCGAGTCGTGCACACGTTAAGGCACAACACATATTTATTAACATACTCTTACAGCATTCGTCTGCAAGGTGTTACAGTAACTAGCAGCTCCTCAGAATAAATTACGTAAGCAAACTCCTGATAGTATAAACCACATAGCAGGTGGAGCTACTACTAACAAGCACTACGATTAACCATATAACAATTACAGCACTGAAACAGGCCATCTCGGCCCTACAAGTCCGTGCCAAACAACTTTTTCCCCTTAGTCCCACCTGCCTGCACTCATACCATAACCCTCCATTTCCCTTTCATCCATATGCCTATCCAATTTATTTTTAAATTATACCAACGAACCTGCCTCCACCACTTCCACTGGAAGCTCATTCCACACCACTACCACTCTCTGAGTAAAGAAGTTCCCCCTCATGTTACCCCTAAACCTCTGTCCCTTAATTTTGAACTCATGTCCTCTTGTTTGAATCTTCCCTATTCTCAAAGGGAAAAGCTGATCCACATCAACTCTGTCTATCCCTCTCATCATTTTAAAGACCTCTATCAAGTCCCCCCTTAACCTTCTGCGCTCCAGAGAATAAAGACCTAACTTATTCAACCTTTCTCTGTAACTTAGTTGTTGAAACCCAGGCAACATTCTAGTAAATCTCCTCTGTACTCTCTCTATTTTGTTGCCATCCTTCCTATAATTGGGCGACCAAAATTGTACACCATACTCCAGATTTGGTCTCACCAATGCCTTGTACAATTTTAACATTACATCCCAGCTTCTATACTCAATGCTCTGATTTATAAAGGCTAGCATACCAAAAGCTGTCTTTACCACCCTTTCTATATGAGATTCCACCTTCAAGGAACTATGCACGGTTATTCCCAGATCCCTCTGTTCAACTGTATTCTTCAATTCCCTACCATTTACCATGTACGTCCTATTTTGATTTGTCCTGCCAAGGTGTAGCACCTCACATTTATCAGCATTAAACTCCATCTACCATCTTTCAGCCCATTCTTCCAAATGGCCAAAATCACTCTGTAGACTTTGGAAATCCTCTTCATTATCCACAACACCCCCTATCTTGGTATCATCTGCATACTTACTAATCCAATTTACCACATCTTCATCCAAATCATTGATGTACATGTCAAACAACAAAGGACCCAACACCGATCCCTGAGGCACCCCACTAGCCACCTGCCTCCAACCTGACAAACAGCCATTCACCATTACTCTCTGGCGTCTCCCATTCAGCCATTGTTGAATCCTTCTTGCTACTCCTGCATTTATACCCAACAATTGAACCTTCTTAACCAACCTTCCATGAGGAACCTTGTCAAAGGCCTTACTAAAGTCCATATAGACAACATCCACTGCTTTACACTCGTCAATTTCCCTAGTAACCTCCTCAAAAAATTCAAGAAGGTTAGTCAAACATGACCTTCCAGGCACAAATCCATGCTGACTGTTCCTAATCAGACCCTGTTTATCCAGATGCTTATATATATATATATATATATATCTCTAAGTATATTTTCCATTAATTTGCCCACCACTGAAGTCAAACTAACAGGCCTATAATTGCTAGGTTTACTCTTAGAACCCTTTTTAAACAATGGAACAACATGCGCAGTACACCAATCCTCGGGGACTATCCCCGTTTCTAATGACATTTGAAATATTTCTGTCATAGCCCCGGCTATTTCTTCACTAACTTCCCTCAATGTCCTAGGGAATATCCTGTCAGGACCTGGAGACTTATCCACTTTTATATTTTTCAAAAGTGTCAGTACTTCTTTTACTTTGAAATGGTTAGTAAGAAGTAACCAATCAACAACCTCTAGTCTGTATGTTTCAATGACGTCCGCCCTCATTCCTCTAAACTCCAGCGAGTACAGGCCCAGTGCCATAAAACGCTGTGCTAGTATTGTATTCAATTTATTGTCATTATCTCATAAGAGACAACAAAATGGATTTTCCTTACAGTCAAGTAACATAAAAATGAATATTAAATAAATAAAACATATATTTTTTAAAAGCACAAACACAGAAGTCCACGACATAACATAACCCCACAGCGACACCAAAGTTGAGGAAGGTACCATGTTCCAGCCAGCCTCCCGCCGATCTTCCCAGATGTTCACCCGTGGTCGGGGCCTCCCGAACACCCGCAGTCGCCGCCACGGGCGGCCTGATGCTCAGGCCTTCTCACCAGGAACGATGGAAAGCCGACGCCGAACCCCGACGGAGAACATCCTCAGTGGCCCGGACCTCCAGATCAGCCACCTCCGCGGGTGCCGAAGTCCACAGGCTGAGCCGGGCGGAGTCACAGGACTTCACGATGTTGGTCAGCGCCGCCCGCATTAGGAGCTCCTCGAACCACAGCTCCGCGATGTCGGTGCAGCAGGCCCAGTACTCCGGAGCAAACAGTGATCCCCAGTAAGGCATCGCCCGCCCCGCGATGTATCCAACGCTGCGCCGCCGCTGCTGCTGGAGCTCTGGTCAGGAAAGGCCGCGCCAATCCAGTAGGTAGGCAGCGGGGGGCGGCGAGGACGTGACTCGAATAATAGTCACATCCTCTCCAGGAAGCGACTGAAGGATGGTATCCCCCTTACCATACCCTCTTCCCCCACATCAAGACATAAAAACCCCACAAAAAACGCCCTTCAAACATAACAAAAAAACAAAAAGAAGCCGGACTGAAGGCGGATGCAGCCAGCAACAGCGGCACCGGAAGTCCAAAAAGCAGTAGCAGTTCAAGGAGATAGTTCATCACCACCTTCCTGAGCAATTGCTGATGAAAGTACCACACCTAACCAAGAATTGCAATAATGACAATGTTTACCCCAAAATCAATGGACAAATTCTTCAGTGACAGCTAATTGTCTAGCTATGATCTTTGATCTTTATCAAAAGATTGCTGACAAAGTTACTCATCTTCATTATGGATCTGAAGCTCACAGGCAATTAGAGTAAATTAATCTGCAAAAATGTCACTTGCTGATAAATTACATTGCAATCACATGCTCAACTGGAGATCACACCTACCCTATTAAAGACTGCTGCCTGAAAGCATAACACTTTACATAAATGGATAATACATTGTGTCTGAAAAGCTTATTATATCAGTTTGATATCCCTTTCCCTTGAGTTTAAATAATTAAAAATATAGCACCTTTTTAAAAAGTCTGTGATTGTGCAGCTATGGAAAACATTAATGTGCACGATCATTGCTTCTTGGTCATAGAGTTATATGGCACAGAAACAGTATCTTTGACCCAACCTGTTCACACCGACCGAGATCGCCAATCTACACTATCCCACCTGCTCTCATTTGGCCCATATCCCTCAAAACCGTTCCTATCCATGTCTCCGTCCAATGTTAGTTATGATGTTCCCTTCATTCAAGAGCCCAGAATCGATAAATAAATTTAATTACTTTGGCATGCTTTTTCCAATTAATTAAAAAACGATTAAAAAAAAGGAATGTCCTTTAATTCTAAAGTTATGATCTTTAGTCCGAGACTCTCCCACTAGTGGAAACATCTGCTCCACATTCACTCTATCCAAGTCTTTCACTATTTTGTACATTTCAATGAGGTTCCCCCTCATTCTTCTAACCAACGAGTACAGGCTCAATGCCATCAAACGCTCTGATAGTTCATCAGCGATATTTCACGATTAATGAACCCTATGCAGTTTCTGCCAATGAGTCAACACCCACACAGACTGCTTATAGGTTTTCTATTAATTTGAAAAAGCATGCCAAAGTAGTAAAATTACAAGGATTATTTGTACCAGAATATACGCTGAATTTTACGAGAGAATATTAAAAGGATGTCTAGGATTCAAATACAGATGCTGGTTTATACCAAAGATAGACACAAAATGCAGGAGTAACTCAGTGGGTCAGGCATCTCTGGAGAAAAGGGATAGGTGACGTTTCGGGTCGAGAATTTTTAGACGCTCTATCTGAAGAAGAGTCTCGACCCGAAACATCACCTATTCCTTCTCTCCAGTGACGCTGCCTGACTCACTGAGCTACTCCAGCATTTCGTGTCTATCTTCAATATTAAAAGGATCACAGTTTTTAAAAATATATAAATTAATGACTTGGATGTCTTGGACACCAAGTAAACTTACTGACAACTAACTTCAAATGATAGGAAATAAAAACTGAAAATGCTGGAAGCACCAAATAGGTTGGCATCATCTGTAGAGAGAGAGAGATGCTGCCTTATCTATAGTTAATGTTCGGGTTAAAGACCCTTCACCAGTCCTGGAAAAATGAGTAAACATGCGAATTTCAACTGCAGGCAAGGTGAGAGAAAGAAGGAGAGGGAACCGAAAATATCTTGAAAGTGATGGCACAACTTTTTATCCATTACTGTAAGTGTTTACGACCTAATGTAGACTGCAATGGATAATAGTGAAGGAAAGTTAAATTGTGGTAGTCAAAACGAAGATAGATAAATGTATGGAAGGGAAAAAATGG
Organism: Leucoraja erinaceus; assembly: GCF_028641065.1. NCBI lineage: Eukaryota > Metazoa > Chordata > Chondrichthyes > Rajiformes > Rajidae > Leucoraja > Leucoraja erinaceus. Next base: position 39,622,922 of record NC_073377.1, read on the forward strand.
CAGGACTCTGGAATGAATGGGTGAATGTGACTGATAGGATTGTTTGTACATCAAGCCCATGTGTGGACATTGTGGGCTGAATGGCCTCCTTCCTTTCTGAACCATTCTGTGATTCTTCAACCCTGAATCAATATCTGCTTATAAAGATTATAATAATCAATAATTTTAGAAAAAAACTTTCTTTATCCTTTGCAGTTATTTAAAAAAGCAGCAAAGTAATCTGACAGCTTTTTAATCAAATCGCAGTGGGTTTCTCTTCATGTTCCACAGTTTAAGCCCTTGCTATTGAAATATTAAGTAGAATCACTGAGGACAAAGTCTGGACTACTGTGCTCACATTCTACAATAAGATGAGTATCCTTTAACGTGCCCCAACAGTACAAATACAACCTAGATTTTACTTCGGAGTCACGTGAGTGACTACGTGAAGAGCCCGCTTAGCACGCATGTGCGGCATTGCGTTCAGCAGTGCAACAGCGGCTGCACCGGGAGTCAGGCGCTCCCGCTACAGGGTGAAAGAACGGACCATCAGGTAAGCACCCTGAGGTCGTGTTTTCTTTCACAGGAGAGCCTTCTGCTTTATTTCCGGCAGAGAACCAAGGCTCTTGAACAAACCTGTCCCCCGCTCGACTCGGAGGAGCGTTCCATCTGGGGGGAGCAGCAACAGGCGGTAGGACCGCTTACCGGGCGCTCTGCAATTCCCGACACCGTGCCAAGCCCAGTCCCGCTAGCGTCTGAGCAGCGGGCAGGATGTAAAGCTACCGAAGTAGCGTCCGGCCGGTGGCTTCCAACTTGTCAGATGGGGACGTCTCGCCACCCGCACGGGGGGGGGGAGACAGCCGCCTGAGCCGCATGGAGCGGCTCTTGGAGTACGTGCTCCAGCGAGACGCGCTGCGTGAGGGGCGCTCTCGCAGGGGAAGTTCAGGCACTCCCTCCACAGTGTCTTGTGCACTGTCCATTGCTTCCTCCTTACCCGAGGGGAGCTTTGGAGACCAGGGCTGGGCTGGTCAAGAAGAGGGGACGCTGGTTGAAGATGTCGGGAGTATTCAAGGGGTGCAGGAACAGGAAGAGCTGCTGGGTGTAGTGGACCGCTACGTGGCAGCCCCATGTGCAGGAGGCCGTTAAAGGCCAAACTAGCGGCCAGCATTAACCACCTCTCCAACAGGCCCTACAGGAGATGTGGTCAATAAGGCCTTAGAAACATATACAGCTCCAGAGAACTGTGAGTCCCTTAAAGTGCCGGCTGTAAACAGCCAAAACTGGGGCACGTTGCGGCAAATATTCGGAACCAGGAGCTAAAACTGCAGCAGATCCTCAGGCTCCTGACGTCAGCCATCACATCGTTTGCTCATTCCGTGGACAATACGGAGATGACCACCACCTTCGTAAACAAATCATAAGACCTGCCATAAAATCCTAAATTTGCGGGGTTGTGCAAAACCCCAGCCACTGAGCCAGACCCTCTGCTCTTTGGCAAAAAAGCATATGAAGGATATGGAAGAGGCCTCAAAAACTTTCGGTCTCATGAGGGCAGGCCCCGGGATGAGCAAACCAAAAACAATAATCCCCAAGCAGCAGCAGCCCATCGCGTCCACCAGTCGAAGTCTACCATATGGGACTGGTGAAAGCTCGGGGTCCGCATTCTATCACCGGAAGTCTTCTTTAGACCAGGGCCCAGAGCGGACCCCATGGAAAATGCGCCACCCCCCAACATCACCGCCACGTCAGACAATGCGCAAGACTCGTTGGACCGGGAGGAAAGAGAAGAAATACGCATAACCATGGAGGTAGGTGGGTCTGGTTCCTACCAGCATATAGAAAATAGGGGCTTAATACTAATAGGGGGGAGATTACATCTGTTTAAAGAAGCACGGGAGTCTATCACGAGTGATCAGTATATACTCAATGGCATTAGTGGATACAAAATACAATTCATACTAGAAAAATTGCCACCAGTTCAACATTCACCCCAGAGGGTATTTTCCCTCTCAGTTAAAGAAAAACTAGAGGGACAAGCTGAACTGGTGAGACTAATTACAAAGGGTATCATTGGAAAACCAAAACATGAACCCTTGGAATTCGTATCAAATATATTCACTAAACCCAAAAAAGATGGTGGATGTCGCATCATCATTGACTTAACTTCACTAAATATGTTTGTTAAGTATATACATTTCAAAATGGAAACGTTTGTTACTGCCAAACAACTAATTTTCAAAGGATACTTCATGGCAAGCATTGATCTTAAAGATGCTTACTATTCAGTACCCATTCACAAGGATCATCGCATATACCTGAAATTTACCTGGATGGGGCAGCTATGACAGTTTAAAGAGTTACCCAATAGATTAACATCAGCCCCAAGATTATTCACCAAGATAGTAAAACCAGCTCTGGCAATATTAAGAAGACAAAAACATATTGTCATGGCATATCTTGATGATATCTTAATAGTAGGCAAGACCATGGAATTGACTATGTCAGCTGTATCAGCTACCAAACAGTTGTTCGAAACCCTGGGAAACCCTCTACATCCAGATAAATCTAAGTTGAAGCCATCCACAATCATGGACTACTTGGGCTTCACAATTAATTCAGTCTACATGACTGTAACATTGCCAAGAGACAAAACAGTTGAATTGGTACAATCATGCAACAATTTAATGGTCAACGAACGACCAACTATTCGACAAGTAGCAGAGTAATTGGGAAAATAGTAGCAGCATTTCCGGCTACACAATTCAGACCTTTGCACTATCAAAACTTACAAAGAGCAAAGGTACAGGTACTAAAACAACATGCAGGTCATTATGATCGTGTCATGAAGTTACCCACTGAAGCAATATCAGAACTACAGTGGTGGGCAAAAAACGTTTGGCATAGTTTCAGCCCTATTATCATCACTAACCCTACATTGGTTATCCAAACAGATGCCAGTGCTCAAGGCTGGGGAGCAACTAACTCCATATCCAGCACAGGTGGTAGATGGACTAACCCTGAGTCATCATTACTACTTACACTGGGCATTAATTATCTAGAGATGTTGGGTGCCTTTTATGGTTTAAAAGCATATGCATCAAATATGCATCACTTGCATGTACGGTTACAAATAGATAATACTACAGTGGTGGCCAACATTAACCATATGGGCGGCATAAAATCGTTATCATGCGACAAGTTTGTCAACACAATTTGGCAATGATGTGTCGAAAGACATATTTGGCTATCAGCAACTTACCTGCCAGGTAAGCTAAATGCGGTGGCAGACACCAGGTCACGTAAATTTAATGACAACATCGAATGGATGTTAAACCCCAAAAAATTTGCAAAAGTTATCAAGCAATATAGCACGCCAGATATCGATTTATTTGCATCAAGGCTAAATCACCCCCTTTGAGAATAGGGAAGATTCAAACAAGAGGACATGACTTCAGAATTAAGGGACAGAAGTTTAGGGGTAATATGAGGGGGAACTTCTTTACGCAGAGAGTGGTGGCGGTGTGGAATGAGCTCCCAGTGGAAGTGGTGGAGGCAGGTTCATTGGTATCATTTAAAAATAAATTGGATAGGCATATGGATGAGAAGGGAATGGAGGGTTATGGTACGAGTGCAGGCAGGTGGGACTAAGGGGAAAAAAATTTGTTCGGCATGGACTTGTAGGGCCGAGATGGCCTGTTTCCATGCTGTAATTGTTATATGTTATATGTTATATCACCAGGTACCTATGTATGTCGCTTGGGAACCAGACCCTGAGGCAGCAGCGGTAGATCCGTTCGCGTTGGATTAGGGAAATTCTTCTTCTATGCATTTCCTCCTGCCTCAACAGTCGGGGACTACGCACAATACAAATGGACTCTGCTTCAGGTATGTTGCTAGTACCTGACTGGCCTACGCAGCCATGGTTCCCAATACTCCATGACATGGTTGTTGAAACTCCAATGGTATTCCCCAGTGACCCAGAGTTATTAACACCCAGTGTCGGGCATAAACCACCCCCATTCCATGAAAAAATCAAACTCCTGGGTTGCAGATTCTGCACAAACCACTTCTGGGACTGGGGTTATCAGAACAAACCGTCGACACCATGTCAGCATCCCTCCGAACATCCACTAAAAAACAGTACTTGTCCAGCATCAAAAAATGGGAGAAGTACTGCTTGGATACAGGGACCACCTACTCAACCACTACAGTTACCAACATACTGGAATTCCTGGCGAACCTTCACCACGAGGAAGGACTCAGCTACAGAGCCATCAACATGGCTAGAAGTGCCCTGTCTGTCTATAAAACAAGCTCCAGGACAACAGGCCGTGGGGTCCCACCCGCTGGTGGTCAAACTAATGAAGGGTATTTACAACTCTAACCCCCTAGACCAAGGTACACCCATATATGGGATGTCAGTGTGGTTCTGGCATACCTCAGGGGATGGCCACCAGCCAGATCCCTCAACCTGGAACAATCTATGCTCAAAACACTCATGTTGATGGCACGTATCTGCACAGAGGGTCCAGTCACTACACCTATTGCGACTGGACAGCATGCTCACAGCTCCAGACCAGATCTCTGTCATTATCCAGGGACTGATCAAACAGAGCAGACCAGGAACAACTAATCCAGTTGTGGAATTCTGGGCTTACCCGCCAGAACCACGGTTATGTGCCATGACCCACCTACTGTCCTACATAGACACAACCAAAAATATTCAAGGGAGTGGAAAAGCCTTGTGGGTCAGTCATGAAAAACCTTATGGTCGGGTGACGAGCCAAACCATTTTGAGATGGCTCAAGCAGGTGCTAAAAGCTGCTGGGATAAACACTAACATGTACAAATCTCACTCCACCAGGGCAGCATCCACGTCGACGGCCAAAAGAGTGGAATGTGCCCATAGACCACATCCTGGTTACAGCAGGATGGTCGGGAAAAGACCGTTCAGAATTTTTATTATAAGCTGTTGGCAAAACCTGCTTTATTTGCAGAAACATTTTGACAGACTGCAAATATTTAATTTAAGCCCAGGGGAGCAATTTAATTTCTTTGTTGTTATTGTTAAAAAATACCATTGTGTTTTTCTACAAACAGATTCATTGATTGATTACGATAACACACTTCCTCCCTCAAGGACTTTGGCAGTGAGTGAAGTAATAACTGTTACACGGTTTGAAATCACAGAGCTTTAAAATCTTCACATAGTCACTCACGTGACTCCAAAGTAAAATAGTAAGATTAAACGAGAACTTACCAGTTTGAAGTTTGATCTGTATTTTATGAGGAGTTACGATGAGGGATTACGTACCCTCAATAATATGGGTCAAACTGATAACTGATGTCTCCTTTTCTTTAGTATGTTTATTTCAAAAACTGGGTCTATCTGTGATTCCACACCACTGCTTTGAAGTAGGCCGCGCATGCGTGCTGAGCGGGCTCTTCACGTAATCCCTCATCGTAACTCCTCATAAAAAACAGATCAAACTTCAAACTGGTAAGTTCTCGTTTAATCTTACTATTTTGCTCCACTGACATTTCATGAATCTTCTTTCATCCAAACAAGACAGTATTTTGTAAAAGTTCTTTTCTGAGATATCAGCTGGACATCTTTCAGAAAATAAATTAAAAAGATTAAAAAAATAAAGATAAAAAGCTGCTTCGGAAATGTGAATCTATTCAATAATTGGTCCTTTTACCAGTGAAATCTGGAAATAAACCAAATTGAAACTCTGGAATACAACTCTGATGTAAGCACACCTGGAGTTGAGACACTGTCAATCCAATCCTATTCAGCATTTGTCCATACTAGAATTTTGTCCTTGAATAATGTTAGTTGCGCAATATCAGGAGAATAATGTGGAAGGGAAGAGAAGGGAAAGAACTTCTAAAGCTACACACTAAGTTAGAATACAGGAAAACAGCTCCAATCTAAATTTAATTCATGGCATGCCTGACCTCCTAATGTTAATGTTATTACTAAAGGTCAAAAATAGAATGATATTGTGTTCTACAACACTAACATCTCTTGGTAATGTTTATAGCTATTAATTTCTGCAAGCATTGTAGTAAACAATGAAAAATCAACATAAACCGAGAAAAACCATGGCAATAGAAATAAACAATGCTTCACTATTCCACTTACATATCAATTTTTAGTTCTTCTCGTGAACTCAACATCACATCATCTTTCATTTCTCTTATCGTATCTCACTTTGTCTCCTATGCATATGATTTAAGCTTTTAACTCTATTCTGATTTTGAAAGCATATTCTAACCCCCTCTTTGCCTTTTCCTGTATATATTGTCAAGATGTAGTTTATGTTTTCTCTCAGACTACTATATCAATTCCTTCGTCAATGTTCAGCATATGTAATATTTTTCAGTTCTAAGAAAAGTTTTATCCTTGAAACGTCAACTGATTTGTCATGTCGATATATGGTGGCAGAACAAATGAGCTTTTTGAAAAGTACAATATCTGCTGTTCCTATTTCAAATTTTCAACGTCATTTGTTTCAGTTTTTCATGGCTTTTGTGTTTGTTATTTAGTTTCAGGAAAATAATAATCTAGCCTAATTGAATTTTGAAGGTGCATACCCTTTGAAAGGAAATGTATTTGGATTGCTTCATTTAATATACATTCTTATGTAACCTCTGTTAATCTTATAGATAAATGCCATATTGCTTCTTGAAGTCTATCATGATAAGCCTTGAAGGGAGGCACAGTTTGTCCTGGGCCATTAACTGTATTCTTCAATATAAATTGTCTGGATCAAGGGAAATTGGAATAAAATGGAAAAGTGTTGCAGAAATTCAGCCTTGATATGTGTAGGAAGGAACTACAGATGATGGTTTAAACTGAAGATAGACATAAAATGCTGAAACAAGGCATCGGATGTCAGAGCTTCCTGAGATTGGCTTGAATTCAGGACACATCGGCTAGAGTTTTAAGGCCAGATTGGACACTTGGAACATTATTTCCTTGGAGGCTGAAGGGGTGACCTTAGCAAGCTATCCAAAGTCAATCGAGGCATAAATAAGGTGAGTAGTCTTTTTCCAATGATAGAGTTCAGAAGGCACATATTTAAGGTGAGCGGGGAAAGATTTAACAGCGACCAGAGGCAAAATTTCTTTGCAGAGGATGGTGTATATCTGCATTGACTTGCAAGAAGAAGCTACAGAGGTAGGTACAATTGTGGCATTGAAGGACATTTATTTATATGTGTGCACAGATAAAAATAGTCATGGACAAAACATATGTTAATGGGACCAGCTCATTTATAAAACATGTTTGACATAAATATTTTGTTTCTATGCTGTTCGATACTTTGAATTTAAACAAATCAAACTACCAGAGGAGCAATCTATACCACCATCAGCGGCTTAGTTATGTTGGGCACATCGCTATGCTAATCACCCTCTCTTTTTTGAGTAACATGACTTTCACCTTCAAAGGCAAATTGGAGCTTAGCCTCCTCATGCTTAGAGCCACAGCAAGCAAACACATTGGCAGATCATCACATGTCTCTGATGTATGATCATTAACCAACCCTTGTTAGCCTAAGTTACCATGTAAGTTCAGAGTTAATATTCAATCTCACCCTCAGGCACCTATGAAGTCCGGCCCATGGGCCTGGCTCCTGAACAACAGGAGCTATTAATTCACCACTTGAATATTTCTGTACAATATAGGTGGGACTAAGGGGAAAAAATTTGTTCGGCATGGACTTGTAGGGCCGAGATGGCCTGTTTCCGTGCTGTAATTGTTATATGGTTATTATATGGTTAATATACATGTGCTAGAGTTAAGAAACTCAGGAGTGTTTAATTGTCATGTACACCGCCAAGAGATCAATGAAATCTTTATTGCTGCAGCTTTACAGGCCCATTAATAGAGCACCGCTCGAAGAAATACATAATAATCAATAATATATTAACTTAGTAATCAGCGGCATAGTAACACAGAGGTAGAATAGTTGCCTTACAGTTCCAGAGACCCAGGTTCGACATGCTGTCGATAAGGAGTTTGTACGTTCTCCCTGTGACTCACTGTGTGAGGTTTCTCCGGGTGTTCCAGTTTCCTCCCACATTCCAAAGACATGCAGGTTTGTAGATTAATTGGTTTCTATAATTTGTTCCTAGCATGTAGAATAGAACTAGGATACAGGTAATCATTGGCCAGTGCCAACCCAGTGGGACTATGGGCCTGTTTCCATGCTGTATCAATAAACTAAACAAAATTAAACTAAAACGTAACCAGACTGTAATAATGCAAAATCGTGGTATGTTGTGCAACTAAACCAAAGTACATAGTAGGTCATTTTTTGCCGAGATAGGATTCTGGGTGGTGTTGTGCAATATTTAAGATCCTATGGTTGCTGGGAAGAAGTTGTTCTTGAACCTGGAGATCACAGTTTTCAGGCTCCTGGACCTTCTTCCCAGTGTGGCCAGGGTGTGTAGGTTGAAGTGAAATGAGAGCATGGTCAGGATGGTGAAGGTTCAAGAAGCACTGCAGCTTCAGCTTGCCTCTTCTCTCTGAAATTACACCAAAGATAGACACAAAATACTGGAGTAACTCAGCGGGCAGGCAGCATCTCTGGATAGAAGGAATGGGTGACATTTCGGGTTGCAACCCTTCTTACTAGCCTCCTTGGCGTTGACTTCCTTTGCAGTCTCTTACCTAATGAAGGGTCATCTGACGGATAGTTGCAGAAAATATAATTTTTGGACTCAACAATTGGGCAACTCGGTGTCCATTTATTGTTTATTAAATGCCATGGAAAGTCTCCCATGTGACTCAGGAAACACACATTATAAGTTGGATGTGATCCAACCACCACATTGGTAATAGTCAAAAAGTAGAAAGAAGAGCCAATTCCAAAGCATCTCCAAAGCAGATTAACAAAGCAATAACTAGTAGGTATGTTGCAAAGCCTACCTGAAGCGTCGCTGAAAATCTGTCCCAGCCCGTGTGCGTGATTTTGGCGCCGTTTAGAGGGGGGCGGGTTTAAAACGCGATTTTCCCTAGGCTGTTCAAATCGCGGTTTTTCAGCCTAGTTAATTATTAACGAAAAATCGCTGGAAGATTCCCTCGCTTGAGCTATTATTAGTTTTAAGGGCTTTCCTTACTTGTTATAGGTTAAAAATTAACCTCTAAACCCCCGACCGCCGACAACGGGCCAGATCTCATACAGGGGACAACAGAATGTAGGCTGTTTATTTTTACATTAAAAAGGGCTTCTTAAGATCCCTTTATACAAAGTTTAATGTTGCGAGTAGCTAATTTTGGGCCCATTATATCCCGCAGTATTTTTCTGGGCATTTGAGGGCACAAATCTACCGCAATGTGAACGTTCTAAACCAGCGCGTTCACAGGATCTCACTCGAAAGCTGATTTAAATGGACATTAATTTACAGCAATTGAACACTAAATTCCTTCCATTTGGCCTATAAATTAATGTAAATGAGATTTAAAAATCATGATTTATTGTGAATTATTTGTGAATATTATTTGGACACTTAGGCTATTTAAAAATGTTAATCATTTATTAAGAAATGGATAGATGTTTAGATCTAGTAATTGAAGTTTGTAATTAGCTACAATTAGGCAACTAACTAATTATATGCTTTAATTTCAGGTCATCCAAGTAAGATTATTTTATATGTGTTTCAGAATGCTTCAATCTATGATAACTGAAAATTTCATTCAGTTCTCTTAATTTTAAAAGCAGGAATGGGCAATTTGGACTGTCAACGATCACTGAATGGGTTAAGCCAGAGGGTAATGGTGGATGGCTGTTTATCGGGTTGGAGGCAGGTGACTAGTGGGGTGCCTCAGGGAGTCTGAAAATGGGCCATAATTGTTTGTCATGTACATGATGATCTGGAAAGTGAATTATGTGTAAATTAGATTATTTAAGTATGCAGATTTATGGATGTGGATAATGAAGACTTGATTTCCAAAGTCTCAGAGTGATTTTTGGCCATTTGGAAAAATGGGCTGAAAGATTGCAAATGGAGTTTAATGGCATCAATTTCATGTGAGAGCATTGCTATATAGAGAATAATGCAATAGTTCATTAACATGGTAAATAGGGAATTATAAAAATAAGTTGAACAGAGGGTCTGGGTAACCGGGGAATGTTCCTTGCAGACGGAATATCATAACAATAGGGTGGTAAAGCAAAGCTTTTGGTCCCTTAGCTTTTTTTTTATTAATCACTAACCATTGAGTATAGAAGCTGGGATCTTAAGTCACTACCTAATTGTCAAAGGCAAATTGACTTCCCCATCTCAGTATGTGTACCTTATTTACAACACCCAATTATATCCACATAGGTTGTCAACAAAATATGAGTGCAGAGGAGATTTTCTTTGCCGTTGCCTGGGTTTCATTACAATAAGTTACAGAGATAGGTTGACCTGAAAGTTTTGTCTTTATTCTCTCCAGCGCAGAAGGTTTAGGGGGGACCTGATAGAGGTCTTTAAAATTATGATGAGAGGGATAGACAAAGTTGATGTGGACAAGCTTTTCCCTTTGAGAATATCCATTCAAAAAATAGGACTGACTTCAGAATTAAGGGATCAGTTTAGGGATACAATCAAGCCATCCTTCTCTTACTCAGAGAAGTGGTAGCGGGTGGAATGAGCTTCCAGTATAAAGTGATTAAAGGCAGGTTCAACGTCTATCAGTGAAGTATAAATGGGATAGGCAGGACTGGATGAGCATGTGAGATGGAGGGTTGCCTGGTATGAGTGCAGGCAGGTGTCCCTATCTGGAAAAAAAGTTTGTTCAAATTTCTTGTAGGTGGAGATGGCCTGAGAACGTGAGTAATGGATATGGCAATGTTGAGTGTTTCAGCATGCTTCAATCTATGATGGCCTGCTGAGGCATTCAGTTCTCTTGTTTTAAGAAATCAAAGTTATGGACTTTTGTCTGCCCTCGATCACAACGCTTTTTTTGTTATGTCCAGAGGAAATCAATAGGGAACAAGATGCTAATTTCCGAGTATGAAAAATGGCCATAACGTTTAAAATACTTGAGATATGAAAGTGAATTAGGTGTCAAATTAAACTTATTTTTATGCTTTATCTGATGGGATAAATTGCAGACTTGATTTTTTAAATCTCAAAATTTTGTAACATTGCAAAACTAGTTTGCCAAATATTAGTTGGCATCAATTTCATTCGAGAGCATTTTATATAGAGAATACTGCAGAGTTCATTAACAAGGTAATTTTATAAAACATAATCACCCAAATGTAGTGCAAGGGGGAATGTCCCTTGCAAACTCATATCCATAACAACAGGCTGATCAGGCAAATTAATTTCCCTTCCCTTTTTTTATATTACACTAGCTAATCAATACCACCTGTTCTCTTCAGTCACTACCTAATTTCAAACCAATTTACTTCCCCATCCCAATTACCCTTATTTACAACATCTCATAATTATCCACATAGTCACCAACACATATGCTGCAAAAGCCCATTCTTTGCCATACCTCCATTACAATCAGTCCAAAGAAGGATCTTGACCTGAAACTTTGCCAATCCATTCCCTCCATAGAAGCTGTTAGACCCACTGAGTTTGGTTAGTTAACTTTATTTTTGTCACATGTATCAAAATAAAGTGAAAAACATTTTGTTGTCTGCTATCCAGTCAACGAAAATACTCTACTTGATTGTAATCATGTTCTTGATTACAATCAAGCCATCCACAGTATCCAGATAATGAATAATGGGTACAACATATAGTGCAGTATAAAATCTGATTAAAGATAGTTCAACGTCTCCAGTGAAGTAGATGGGAGGTCAGGACTGCCCTCTAGCATGTGAGATGGTTCAGTTGCCTGAAAACAACTGCAAAGAATTGTCCCTGAATCTGGAGAAAGTGTTTTCAAATTTCTGTACCTCTGGAGAGGAGAGAACAGTGAGAATGGACTGGCAATGTTGAGTCATCCATGATTATGCTGGTGGCCTTGCTGAGGCAGCGTGAAGTGTGAATTAAATCAATAGTTTGCATGATGGTCTGAGTTACGTCCACAACGCTGTGATTTCTTTTGTTCTGAGATGGAGCTGTTCCCAAACAAGACGGTGATGTATCCTGAAAAAATGTGTTCTGTGGCACGTCTGTAGAGATTGGTGAGGGTTGTTGGAGACATGCCATACTTCCTAAACCTTTGAAAGAAGTAAAGGCATTGGTGTGCTTTCTTGGCCACAGCTTCAATGTGGCAGGTCCAGGATAAATTGCTGGTGATATTTATTCCTCAGAACTTGAAGCTTTCACGAATCTCTACTTCAACACTATCCATGCATACTGGGGTGAGTGTACTGCTTCGCTTCATGTAGTCAATCACAATCTTCTTTGTGTTGTTGACATTGAGGGAGAGGTTGTTGCCTTAGCACCAGGTTACGAGATTCTCAATCTTCTTCCTGTACTTTGTTTCATCGTTATTTCATATCCGACCCGCTATGGTGGTGTCGTCTGTAAACTCGTAAATTGAGTTGGATTGATGATTGGAGATGATATTGGTCATGGACTTTTTGCGGTGCTAGACAAAATGTAGTGGATGAAAGTAGTCCAGCACTTTGTTCTTTGCTCAAGATTCCAGCATCTTTAATCTTGGTTGGCCAAAGATTTATTTGTTATCATCTCTTTAGTCAAAGGATAATCCGATCAATGGTGCAATATTTTGTGTGATTTAACTCCCAGAAAAGGAGTGCAGCAATCAAAAATCAGCATGAACAAACCTATATGTTCTATTCAGTTTATACCAGATGTTTCTGGTAAATTAATTCAAGCATCAAACTAACATCATATGATGGATCCAATCCGTTACTAAGTCTATACATTGTTTATAGTTTGAAATCTCTGATCTCATTAAATTATTGAGTCTTTCACCTTAAGGGCAGCTGCCATTTATATGAGGGCTTTTAAAGAGTCACACAGTGAAACTGTGTGGAAACTGGCCCTTCGCCCCAACCGGCCAACATGTCCTAGCTACACAAGTCCCACCTGCCTGCATTTGGTCCATATCCCTCCAAAACGGCCCTATCCATGGACCTGTCTAACTGTTTCTTAATCGTTGGCCCAGCCTCAACTACCTCCTCTGGCAGCTTGTTCCATACACCCACCACCCTTTGTGTGAAAAAGTTATCACTGAGATTCTTATTAAATCTTTTTCCCTTCACCTTAAACCTATGTCCTCTGGTTCTCAATTCTCCAACTCTAGGCAAGATACTCTGTGCATCTACCCAATCTATTCCTCTCATGATTTTATACACCTCCATAAGATCACTTCTCATCCTCCTGCGCTCCAAGAAACAGAGTCCCAGCCTACTCAGCCTATGCCTATAGCTCAGATCCTCTAATTCTGGCAACATCCTTGTAAGTCTTCTCTGTACCCTTTCCAGCTTGACAACATCTTTCCTATAACACGGTTCCCGGAACTGAACACAATACTCTAAATGTGGCCTCACCAATGTCTTCAAAAACAGCAACTTGACCTCCCAACTTCTGTACTCAATACTCTGGCTGATGAAGGCCAAAGTGCCAAAAGCCACACTATCCAGAGCCCTACCATTTACTGTGCACTCCAAGGCCAAGCCAAACATTTCCAGTCATACACAACTGTATCCATTTCCAAACAAATCTAAATTTTCTAAATTAAATTATTTCTTGTTTTATTTCTTGATTCATTTAGACCTTTTACCCTAAGTATTCACTGGCATTGCATATGCATCAACTGTGGCCAAGACCCTATTCAGAGGCATGAGCATATATTACAGGTGTACTCTGTACTACAGTGCTGATGAGTGCAGCACTCCAGGATGAGTTGTCTTTCATATCACCTTCCAAACCAGACATCAAATAAAATTCACTACCAAATGAAGAGAAAAAGATTTCCACTTAAAATGTAATCTGTTATTTCTATCTCCAGGAACACTGTATGACCTGATGAGCAATTTAGCAATTTCTGTTTTTATTCCTGATATCAGATTTCCAGCAACTGCAATCAATAAGCATAAAACACTTCAGATGCTGGAAATCTGAAATGAATTTACCCCTTGGTGTTGTATGTGCCAAGATGAAAAATGCCGAGAAAGGCTTAGTGCTGAATTTAATAATGTCAAATAACCAACCTTTCAGGTTTGTGGCAGGACTGACTCGTTGGATACCAGAACAGGTAATGCTGAGAATGCTTGTCAGGTTGGGTTGTATCTGCGGCAATGATGACAGGGTCAATATTTGGATCAATGGCCTATTGTAGATGATAGAAGTCATAGTTCTGTTTCTCTCTCCAAGGATACTGCCTGGCCCTCTCAATGCCTCAGGCATTTTCTGATTTACTTTTGTTTTCTATCATCTACAGAACTTTTTTTTTTCAACCCCTGATCACAAATCTTCTCTTTTCACAAATGTTGCCTGACCTGATGGGGTTTTCCCAGGATATTTCAGATTTCCAGTAATTGCTGTGCTTTGGATTTTACATTTCTATCTTAAATCTTTCCTCCTTTCTCGCTCCACTGTTCACCCTCTATCTATACCTGCTTCAGACAGATTGGGTGTAATAAGAGGCCTTCACCACTATCTCTCAGTCAATGCCAATTTGGATAAACCCTTTTTTTCTTGGCCCCCACTCTATGATAGAACATACAAAAGTACAGCACAGGAACAAGACCTTTGACACTTAATGAATGTGCTGAACATGTGGCCAAGACAAACTAACCTGATCTGCCTGCACATGATCCATATCTATCATATCAATGTGCTGATTTAAAGGCCGCTTGATCACCATTATTATATGCTCCACCAGCATTTATATCAGCGTGTTCGAGGACCCCACCATCTTTTGCCCCACACATCTCCTTTAAACTGCCCCTTTAACCTTGCATCTATGCCTTCCAGTCTTTAATACTTCCACCTTGGGAAAAGGTTCTGACTGTCTGCCTTATCTGTGTGGCTCATAATTTTACATACTTCTATCAGGCCTTTTCTCGGCTCCAATGTTCCAGAGAAACCAATCCAAATGTATCCAATCGCTCCTTATAGCTAATGCCCTCTAATCTACGCAGCATCTGGTAAACGTCTTCTGCACCCTCTCCAAAGCCTGCAATGGGGCGACCAATATTGTACACAATACTCTAAATGCGGCCTAACAAAAGTCAGTTTAAACCAGCATCTGCAGTTCCTCCTACACAGTCCTATAAATCTGTATCAACACTTCCTAATGTTATACTCAAGCAAATAAAGGTCAGCATAACATACATCTTCTTCACCACTCTATCTACTTGTGCTGCCACTTTTAGCAAGCTATGGACTTGGACCCCAAGATCCCTCTGTACATTAATGCTGTTAAGGGTCTTGCCATTAACTGTATACATTCTCCCTATATTCAACCATTCAGAGTGCAATACGTCACACTTGCTCAAATTAAACTCCATTGGCCATTCCTCCACCCATTTCTGTAGCTGATCATCTATTACATATTTTCCCTTTGTTCTTCCCATTCTCTGCTTCTTTGCAAGTTAAAATGTGTAAGTTTTTGAGATGTTCCCAAGAAATATCATGGAGCTGAATGTCAATTCCCTTTCTCCATTCACAGACCCACCTGAATCTGTAGTATTTTGCTTTTTATAACTCAAATCTTGGTATATTTGTGAGTGAGCTGATTGTTGCTTTCACTGTGTTGTCACGAGGAATATTTTTCCAATGTACTTCATTATCTATGAAAGCTTTTGGATGTCCTGATGCCATGATGCCAGATAAATTGATTCATTCCAATATTTGCTTAATCTTTCTTATGCTTGCAACACTTTTTCTTTACTTGTATCCATCCAACAAAGACCTATTTCCCTCCAGAAAAAAACCCCATTGCAATACTTGCATTATGCGTTGTCCTTGAATAGTGAGGGAAGGAAAAGGGTTTGTTTGCTCTGAACCAAAATGCGCTCAAACTGAAATTTGCAATTGGTAAAAGCATGTCTTAGCTCTGAAGGCTTAGCATTGTACATACTTTATGTCATTTGAAATTTACATATAGCACAGAGATGAAAAATAAAATGATTCTAAACAGTTATTTGTCTGCAGAATGGCAGCAATATAATCTTGACTGATAAATTCAAGTAAGAGTGCAACATACTCCAAGGGCACAAATAACTTTACAATAAACAACAATTCACCAATGACAGAAGCTTGGGTAATATTTCAGTGCATTTCCTGGAAATAGTGGATAATAGCAGCTAAACTGCAAACATTTCATGGACATCCACAGAATTTACTGTTCCAATCAACTAGGAGCTCATATGGTTTTCAGTAAATCACCCACTCTGTGAGCCTCAGGCAATGGCAGTTTGAAACTCTATACAGTACTGAGATGAGTTACTGCAAATAAGACATGACCAAATGCCATAAACTTATTTCATATATCTGCTGTCCCAGCCTTTTTTACACTGCATACAGAGGTTTACCCTGTGAATACTGATTGTACTACAAAAGCTTTGGAAGGAAACTTGATATATAAATGGGTTGCAAAATCTTTTATCAACCAATGAATTTACAGCCCCATTAGTCCCAAGTATTAATTTGGATTCCACTAGGTGTCCAAAATGCGACCTATTTTTGCACTTTAGGTGGTATGAATGATGCTTACAACATACTATGAAGTTATTGGACAAAGTGATGCAGTACTACTGAAATAAATTCAAAACAAACTTCCACAAAACCCCCTTCATTCATTATTCTTAATAAAACAAGATTAACATTTAAGTCATTTTTACAAATGTAAATTATGTTTCTCTCTCCACAGATATGGCTTGAA
Organism: Leucoraja erinaceus; assembly: GCF_028641065.1. NCBI lineage: Eukaryota > Metazoa > Chordata > Chondrichthyes > Rajiformes > Rajidae > Leucoraja > Leucoraja erinaceus. The sequence continues at coordinate 39,639,726 of NC_073377.1, forward strand.
CTGGGGTACTGCCAACATTTTCTATTTTATTGTAGGTTTACAATATTGGTACAATGATGAACACATCACTTAAATTACAATACTAATAAACTGGTAATCCAGACAAACAATGATTGCTCAAATCCTATTATGTCAGAGGACAGCTATTATAATCCAAGCCTCATATTCAATGAGAGCATTTCAAACTGAGTATGGTGTACAAAACAAATATATGTATTTGCATGAATGCTGCTGAAGCTACAGTATGTTCTGAGTGAGGCACCTTTGTGAATGGGGTGTTACTTGAAGTCTCATCTTTGAATAAAAGGATGTGTGTTCCACAACATTTCTCTCACAGCAGGCACATTTATATAAGCTTCCAAAAAGGGGATGGCAGATTGAAGATTTTGAAATCCCTTGAGAAGAGTAAATAAATATCCTTTTAAAATGCCCTTGTTTCTATTGAGCACAGAGGTTTTCTTCCCATTCCCACAGGATGAAATAAAGAGAACCATTCTTGTCAATGTTCACATACTGTATGCCTATCCTTGATCTCTTTGGGTTCCTTAGAAGACAGAGGTGGCAATGTCATCCACCTGCCAGTATGTTCTCTTGGTGCTTTGTTTCATGGCTACATGGTTCAAGAAACACACTATTGGAGGTCAAACTGCATTGCAGACGGAAAGGCACATTTGCTGTTTCGAGTGACAACATTAATAATTACTGAGAGTGTAGAAGGAAGGGAGCCAGTGTAAAGGGGGAGGGAAGGGCTGGTAGGGATGATGGGCAGATGATGCAGTGGAAGAGGAGAGTGGAAGGTGATGCAGGTGATAACAAGTAAAGACAAAAATAATAACATGCAGAAAAAGTCAGGAGGTGAGGGGAAGGAGGAGACAGAGGTTGGATGGTGATGTGGAACAATGCAAGGGAGGGATGATGGGTAAGTGGAGCCAAATAGAGGAGGGGACAGTGAAGATTGCTCAGGGAAGAAGATACCCAGAGGAATAGATATGTTGGTAATGAGCAGAATCAAATGGAAAAAAAAAATGAACAAAGGAAGAGAACCTAGCTGGACCGATAGGAGTAGGAAAGGAACACAGGGGGAGTGGGCTCCTGAAAAACAAAATTCAAACTTCATGCCATAGCGTTGTAGCCTATCCAAATGGAAAATGAGGTACTGCATCTTCTAGTTTGTGCTTGGCCACACTGAGTGGAGGAGGGCGATGACAGACAAATGAGTGTGGGAATGAAAAGCAAAGTTGAATTGACATGCAAGTGGAAGCTCAAGGGAAAGGTTGGACAGCCTTGGATTGGTTTCCTTGGAACATTATGGGTTGAGGAGATAGCTGAGAGAAGTATATAAAATTATGCGAGCCATAGATGGGATAGACAATCACAATCTTGTACCCAGGGTGGAAGCATCAAATACTAAAGGACATGGCATTAAGCTGAGATGGGCAAAGATTAAAGGAGAAGTATGGGACACATTTTTTACATAGAGGATGGTGAGTCCTTGGAACAAGTAGCTGAGCGTGGTTGTGGAGGAAAGTACAATAGTGGAATTTAAGAGGTTTCTCCTTGTGCTCCGGTTTCCTTACCCACTCCACAGACATACTGGTTTGTAGCTTAATTGGCTTCAGCAAACAATTGTAAGTTTAGTTTAGTTTCGAGATACAGTGCAGAAACAGGCCCTTCGGCCCACCGAGTCCATGCTGACCAGCGATCACCACATGTTAGCACTATCCTACACACACTAGGGGCAATTTACATGTACACAAGCCAATTAGCCTGCATATCTGTATGTCTTTGGGGTGTGGGAGGAAACTGAAGATCTCGGAGAAAACCCATGCGGTCACGGGGAAAATGACAGCACCTCTAGTTGGGATTGAACCTGTGTCTCCGGCGCTACAAGCGCTGTAAGGCAGCAACTCTACCGTTGTGCACTGTGCTGCCCTAGTGTGTAGGATAGTGCTAGTGTACAGGGGTGATCGCTTGTCGAAGCGGACTTGGTGGGTCGAAGGGCCTGTTTCCATGTTGTATCTCTAAAAATAAAAAAATAATGTTTCAGGTCAGGTCCCTTCATCAGACTGATGCCTTTTAGGAATGTTTGACTTTTCATCTTTCCACAATGGCATCAGAGTCATTGTCGACCATGAATTGCCCTTAAGCAAACCAACTTCTGTGTATTCTGCGGGGCCAATATTCTGAGCATTTTGGTTAATTATACTGTTAATTCTGATTGGCAAGACTTGCCCGGCATCAAACTCCAGAAACAGACACTCTATTCAAAATCTCCATCGTGGAAAGAGAGAAACAGACGGCTAAACAAAATGATTCAAGGGTTTTCAAAGAACCTGCTTGAAGATGTTTAACATTCCAAATAACTTCTGGGAATTACTAGTCTATGAAACCACAAAATAGAGAAGGAACATTTATAATGACAATGAGATCATCAAGGCCACTCATCAGAAGCATGCAGAAGTCCAAAACAAACAGTAGGAGAATATCACACTCCACACTACCCACAATCAAGCAACTTCTAAGACATTCAGTGGCAGAGTCCACTGGCCCCTTATTAGCTATCTCAGAATTCACAGAACTTGTGTTAGCAAGTCCTGAGGTCTTGCCTGTGATGAAGCATTCGTAAATATGTAATTCTGAGATCAACTTCATCCCTATGGCGTTGAGAATATTTCTGTAAATAACTAAACTTACGAATGACAACGAGGACATTGTATGTGGTACTCTTTAATGCTTATGGTACTTACAGTCAAGGAAATAGTAAAAATCATAAATTCTGGAAGTATATAACTTGGCAAAGGGGAATGGAAGCAACATTCAAATAAATAGTGAAACACAAAGTGCTGGAGTAACTCAGCAGGTCAGGCATCATCTGTGGAGGGAATGAGTGGTGACATTTTGGGTTATTGATTTCATCCTGGTCGTGATTTGTGTAAAGAGAGGAGCAATGGCAACTGGAAAATGGCCCCCTCAGTTCTGTATAATCCATAACTATTGGATTCAGTGGCATCAGACCTCCAGTGCCTTTGTGACTTCAGTATCACAGTGTACAGATTCAAAAACTCAAAGCCACGCTGTATATTAAGTGGACAGCAGTTCCTTGCAAAGCTTAATCCAGCCCACTATTGTGTATAACTACAGACTGACTATGACACTGAAATTTGTATTAACCATTTACGTGGTTTACATCCTTTTAGTCTGTTCTGATTGATTACATCTTTTTTTTATTTTAGCAGGGGAGGCAGGGGAGGCAGACATGTAAAACACAATGGACAATCCTGTCTGTGAGCACCCTTCATTAAATTTAACTGCCCTGGTTAAAGGGCCCGTCCCACTTACGCGACCTTTATGGCGACTGCCGGCACCCGTCATAGGTCGCCGAAAATTTTAAACATGTTGAAAATTCAGCGGCAACCAGAAAGACGCTGGTGTCGCGGGTGTCACCAGGAGGCATGTCGCCAGGGGGTCGCCTGTATGGTCGTGAGTGGTCTTCTAATCACCCAAAGAGTTGTAGCCTGTTTCTGGTCGCTGCTGATTTTCAACAATTGAACATTTTCGGCGACCTATGACAGGTGCCGGCAGTCGTGTAAGTGGGACAGGCCCTTAACTGTATTGTGTACAACTGATTGATTTATGAAGTGTTTTCAAATTTAATTCTGACAAAGTGCAGTTCTGATAGAGTTTCCACATGTGTATTTCTTTTGAGCAGGTCCTGTCATCACAATTAGGAAGAATTTTGTTCTAAATCTTTCTTTCTGTTAACTTGAACATCAAAGTAAAGCCAGATACTGTACTATGATCTCTCGTTTCTTCATTCACTTTACTGCTATCTGCCTTGAGATCTTATAAATTCTCTGCATAGGTGTTCTTTGTCTACCAGATGCTCTAGTTAAAAAAAATTCTAGCAGGATTTACTGAGATTGCATTGGATCATTTGCATGTTTTGTCGTGACATTCTTGTAATCTTTCCTATCCAGAAAAGCCTGCAGAGGCTTTCCTTCCACAGTTCACCAACCACCACCCACCCCTCCCACCCTCCAGGATATTTTAATAAATATTTAATATAAATATTTTTACTTCCTCATCATTTCTCATAGACACTTCCTCTTGACAACATCTTCAGAAAATATTACATTTGCGAACAAAACCCAGTTCTATTTCACCAATATCTCTCTCAACCTCTCTTTCGCTTGCTATGAAACCAGTTGGATGAGTTCAATTCAATTCAATTCAATTCAACTTTAATGTCATCGCACAAATACAAGTATGAGTACAACGAAATGCAGTTTTGCGTCAGTCCGTAGTAGTTGTGCATAAAGAAATAAAAAAATAGAAAGAGAGAAGATACAGAATAATAAAAAAATACAGAATAATTAAACAATGGGGACGGAGGGACCAGAGAAATCTATCGGCGGGACTCCGAGTTCAGCAATGTAATTGTATTATTGTAGAAGCTGTTCCTATTTCTTTGTAAATAAGCCTTAAGTTCTAGATTTTCTTCACTGCACATTAATTGTAAAATTAATTGTTTATTATGACATCAGTCTGAAGAAGGGTTTCGGCCCGAAACGCTGCCTATTTCCTTCGCTTCAGTTTCTCCAGCACTTTTGTCTACCTTGGATTAATTTAAAGTCATTTTTATAAAGGAGTAATACAATTTAACATTTTCGTAACAGTTCAAATATAAAATAAATTATAGTTCAAATTCTATATTTCTGCATGTTCACATGAAAGAAAAAAATAAAACTTTACAGAAAATCACAAATATATTTATTTATTTCTCGTTTGGGAACTAACAAGTAATTGCCTTTACAGCAATCTCAATGGTTTTGCAAAGAACAGCAAAAATAGCAACTTTTCTATTCATTTAATTTACAGTTTCCCCAGATACCATCCATGGACATACCAGCACGTATGCCTGCCAATCAGGTATCTGGTCCATGGTGTGCCCTCTATGGGGCATCAATAGTGGCTGTAAACAAAACAAAACAAAACAGGTTAAAAGGGAAGGAGGTTGTTCAAATTAATAAACTGAAGAGCCACTCACTAATACAGACAAAGTGTGTAACATATAAGGAAAAAACAAGACACACACACACACACACACACACACCCCTCCCCCCCCCCCCCCCCCCCCCCCCCCCCCCCCCCCCCTTTGTCTTGTGCAGCCACCTACTGCACGGGGGGAGCAGTGGGTCCTCCCACCCCACACAGTCCACCAAACATCACATTCCCCCTTTCCAGTTTGAACATCTCCATTTAGCTGGACCTCGCTTCACTCTTTTTTTCCAGTCTTTTTTGCATTTTACAACTCTTGCAAAAGGTTCAGAATCAACAGAGTTTTACTCGGTGTTCTCTTTTGAATAGATATCAGTATTTGCTTTATCTCTATGCTGTTCTTTCTCCACTTGGCTGTAGTTTTTCCTTGGCGGTCGTCAGCATTTTGGATGCAAATGTGATTGGTTCTTCCTTGCTGTTCAGCGCCATTTGTGAGATTACAGCTCCAAGAAGATACGGCGATGCATCGGCAGCCAGCAAGATCGGCTTTGATGGGTCATTGTGGACCAAATGTGTCTTCTGGGCGAGCATCTCCTTCAACCTGATGAATGCATGGTCACACTCTATGGACCAGTGCCATTCGACGTCCTGTTTTCGCAGGTTGTCACGCACTTCCTGACCATGTTGCAATCTGTGGTAGATGACAATGCCATAGTGATCCATTGTAGATCAAGGCACCCATGTCAAGCTTGAAAGCATGGATCCAGTCGATGGCGCCAATGATGATCAGCGGCAACATCTGTGTCATACCATTACAGTGCATTTGCCTTTTGTGGGAATGGGCTGTCGTCCGTATCCGAAAAAGCGGATGTTGGCCAGTTTCAGTTTCAGCGATCACATCGTCTCCCAGATGTCCTGACCCATTAGCGACACAGCCGCACCAGCGTCCACCTGGAAATGTTCATCGACGTTCAAGACCCACAGCAAAATTCTCGTCTTGTCGGTGATCGTAGACACACCGAGCACTTCAATGATCTCCGTAATTTGGTCGACTGTATTTTGCGCTTTCTTGCCCTTTCTCAGCTTTCCTACGGATTGACACACTGCCTGGAGATTACCTTTTCAGTAACAAACGGACTTGATATACGGGCACTAACAGTGATGATGAGCAGTCGAGTCGCACCGGTAGCAAGTTTTCGATTCTCCCTCCACAGGGGGATGGCTCTTCTGAAACTGTCCCACCTTCTCCAGATTTGCTCTGGGTCGATCAAGTGATTTCTGGCGCTGCGGAATTTGGCATTGCGTACAAGTATGACGAACTGTATGCACCTCCTGAGAGAACTTTGACGCTGTTTCGCCAGCCATTTTGTGCAATTCATTACTTAGCAGCTCGGCCATCTTAGTACACTGAAGCACGTTCTTCAATGAGGCGTTCGATTCCTTGAGAATCGCCTGCTGGATGAATGCGTGCCTGCAGCCCATGACCAGTCTATCCCGCAATGCATTGTCTTGGCACTTTTCGCAGCATTGAACTTTAAAATCACATGCCTTTGCATGGGTGCGAAGTTCGGCAAGAAATTCAGTAATCGATTGCCCTTCCTGTTGCACCATCCGGCAGAAATCAAGGCGAGCTGCGAGGAAATTTTGACTTTCTTCGAATTGCAGCTGCAAAGCCGTTGTGATTTCAGCACATGAAACTTCAGTTGCTGCTTCTGTAATTAAAGTTTGAAGCAGTGCAAAAGTTTCTGGAGAAATTGATGAACACAAGAGAGCCTTCTTCCTTTGGTCAGTCGTAATTGCCATACTTTCAAAATAAAACTCTGCGCGCATTAAATAGGACGACCACCTTTCTCGCTCGCGATCAAAACGATCGAATTGTCGAGACATGTTAGTTTGAGTACACTACAGAACTAAAAAAATGAAACCATGTAATAGAAAAATAGGCTGTTATCTGGGTCTTTGGATGCATATGCCACTCCTGACACCACAAATCTTCACAGTCTTTAATTTACAACAGGTCTTTAATGCTTTACTGAATGCTGGCAGCAAGACAACTCAAAATGGCTACACACGCACGCACGCACGCACACACACACACACACACACAGATACACACACACACACACACACACACACACACACACACACACACACACACACACACACACACACACACGAGGACTATATATAAAACATCCCCCTTTGTCCTGTGCAGCGCCACCTGCTGTATGGGTGGAGCAACGGGTCCTCCCACCCCACATCAGTCCACCAAACACCACAACTATGATGACCAGGTCTGCAGAAAGATACAAAATGCTCGAGTAACTCAGAGGGTCAGGTAATATTGCTGAAGAAAATGCATAGGTGATGTTTCGAGTTGGGATCTTTCTTTGGAAGAACCCAAAATGTCACCTATTCATATTCTCCAGAGATGCTGCCGACCCGCTGAATGACTCCACATTTTGTGTCTTTCCGTGATAAACCAGCATCTGCAGTTCCTATAGGTTTAGTTTAGTTTAGTTTAGAAACACAAAGTGGAAACGGGTCCCTCGGCCAACTGAGTCCACGCTGACCATGATCACCCATACACTAACTTTATCCTACACACCAGGGACAACTTACAGAAGCCAATTAACCTACAAACCTACACGTCTTTGGAATATGGGAGAAAACCGGAGCACCCAAAGAAATCCATGTAGTTACGGGGGTGAACCCATAGTCAGGATCAAACCCAGGTCACTGGCACTCTAAGGCAGCAACTCTAACACTGCACCACTGAGCCGCTCTTGTTTCTACATGATGGTTTCTACCCCTACTACCAACTCGTTGGGCTGAAGGACCTGTTTCCACGCTGTTTACCTGAACTCTAAACTGGCCCCTCTTGTTTACACAATCTAGACCCAAACTAATTATAAAATGCTGATCATTTTATCTACTGGGGGAATTTTCCTTTACCACCTTGTTGCAGCCTACAGACCAATTCAAGCCATCGTCAATGAGGAATTAGACAGATTATACTTAGTCATTGATGCAATTGAGACATCAAACCCTAGTGCCCTGATGCCAGTTACTTCAGACAAGCTTAGCTCAGGAGCATATTCCCGAAATACCATCTGCATGTCTCTAACTCTACACTTCGTTCTGGCAATTTCTTACATCTCTTGGGTTAAAATAAACTGCAATTTTAATTAAGAATTTGTGCCAGAAAACTGCAATTTTAATTAAAAATTGAGCCAAGTTCTCCGATTGTATTAACATCATGACATTTTGGATTGGTGCCTCTTGAAAGTTTCAACTGATTTGGTGAATGTACGTTATAATATCTGAAAGCAAATTAGCTTTTCACTGAAATTTCTTTGAGGTTTTTTCTGTCTTTTTCATTCAATTGTGTTGTATGTGCACAACATACATGTCGAGAGCATTAATCATTCAAAAAACTAATTTATGGGCATAGGTTGTCCTTATACTTTATGTCACCGCACACTTGTCATATTCCTCATTCCTCTATCACCAACAAGACAGATGATCAAGTCTGGTTCAATGAGGTGTATCAATGAACATATTGTCTGCTGCTCCAGGAACACCTGAAAATGAGGTACCTGCTTGATGAATCTACAAGGCATGACTAGAAATGCTAAACAGCAAAACCAGCTTACCACAGAAAGTTCTGTATCCCTGTCATTTCCTGTAATGAGTGACAGATGGACAGTCAAACAACTAACAAGATGAGACACCATGAATATTCACAGCCTGCAGAGTCTAGTATGAGTGCAAAAAATAATGTTCAATCATTTGCAACCATCATCATTCATATAGATCAGTACCTCTTGAATTCTTCTGGACTGCATTTATTTCTCTTCAGCCATTTCAATTCAAACTATGTGATGCCTGAATCCAGGGGAAAACATATGAATACTGCTGAAATATGGTGCTGAATACTGCAGAGAAAGTTGTTTCCACAGATGATTAGACTGAGTATAGTTCCAAAACTTCCATTTAACCAACAATGTACAAATTTGTGTAGGCATGGTCTGTCCATTAAAAAAACAAGACAAATGTAATTAAATAATTACAGCCCATCAACTGTTAATAATTAGCAAATAGATAGCACATGTAATCAACAGTTCTATTGAATAGACACTGCAGATGCTGATTTACAAAACAAGACATAAAGTGCCAGAGTAACTCAGTGGGTCAGGCACCTCTGGTGCACATGGATAGGTGATGGATCAGCTCGGGGTCGGTCTTAAGATTTAATATAATGGGGGGTGGGGGGGGTGGGAGCTGTAATAGTGATGGGGTAGGTACAAAGCCAGGAAAGTGAGGTGATAGGGATTTGGCTAGCAGATGGGAGACAAAGACCAAAGCTGAAAAGAAGACATAAGGTGATAAGATAAGCAGAAGATGTGTGAAGTGTGAAAAGGAAAGGGGGATGGGATTTGATTAACTGCACAAAGTTCAGGTTCCAATTGATACATTAATCTCATTTGACCCCTGGATTTAATGTGGAAATAAACTTGAATGACAGTGGTGATTATTACTCTTAGTATCAAGCTTAATTTCTTGAATTGAATTGAAGAATGATTTGATCTCTAAGGGTCTGATAACAGGGACACCAATTGATATACAGGGTTAACAGGGACACCAATTGATAAATTACTCTGCTTCTCCTCTTGGTACAGCTTCTCCTCTTGGTACAACCCCTTCTTTCTGCACTTCATGTTGCCTAGATGAAGGGACATGCTGGTCTGTCATTGTAAGGTTCTGCAACATGCAGTGCATCACCACAAGTCTGACCAAAAGGTGGTCAGACCTGTTTGCAAAGCTCCTTGATAATCTTCCAGTAATATCTGCATTGCTTGAGCACACCAACACCCAACCTCATAATATTGGTAAATGCAGAATGATTCTCACCTTAGGTTAGCTCTGTAACTACAATAACAAAGATCAAGATTGAAAAAATAATAAGCATCCATTATATACAAAATTCTTTATTTTTTCTGTGAGCACAATTTACAGTGCAAAATTAGTTCCATATATTGGTTAGTTAATCGGGTGGACTCTGATCCACTGATGTAAAGTTACTTCCATAATTGCAACACCTATCTTCATTTCAGGTTGACAAGTAGCCAGATTGATAAAGGTCTTTGATGCTCTCTTAACCAGAAACCTTCCAACCTTGCCGATAAGTCCTTGATCAACAGTGGTTGAAGGGTTGACGGTTCATAGTGGTTGGGGACCTGTGGCAATGGATGGGTGTTGCATGGAGTGTACAGTGCTAGTGAACAATATCTCAAGGCCTATTACATAAATTGAAGAAGGGGCTTGACCCAAAACATCAACAATTCCTTCTATCCAGTGATGCTGCCTGTCCGCTGAGTTACTCCAGCATTTTGTGTCTACCTTTGGTGTAAACCAGCACCTGCTGTTCCTTCCTACACATAATTGATTTAGTCTCCATTCAAGGAAGAACTGAAGGGCCCTGGAGCCTTCCTCATGGAGAATGGAGATGTAAAGGACTGGACATCCACAGTACAGATGTGAGGACGCCATGGGAGGCCTAGGAATTGAAAATTATTGAAGTGGGAAGTGTATGTGAGCAGGTGGGAAGAGACTGGACACAGGGACAAGGTAGAATCAAGGTATTTGTAACTGAGATCAATGGAATAGGAGCAGGCAGAAACAATGGATCTGCCAGGGTAGTCCTATTTGTCAATTTTGGGAAGGAGATGGAAACAAACAGTTTGGGTTTGAGATTGGATTGGATTGGATTCAATTTATTGTCATTGCACTTTTTAGTGCAACAAAATAGTTTAGCCTGCAGTCATAACATAGAATAAATAACAAACACTCAACACAGTTTAAAGTCCCGAAGTCATTGTCTCTTCCCTCCTTGCTCTCCCTCTGCGCTGAGGCAATCCAAGCCTCCGATGATGTGACCCCGCCGGGTGATGGTAAGTAAGTCCCGCGGCTGAATCCGTGCTCCGCAAACGGGCCGGTTCAAACCCCGCGGCCCGGGGCGGTTTAAGTCGAAGCTGCCGCCCTCCAGTCCAGCACATGCAGCTGTAGTTGCGGGAGCTCCGGAAAACAGGTCACCACCTGTGACCTGCGAGCTTCCGATGATGTCGTCCACTGGCCCGCGGCCGAGCCTTCGAGGCTCCAAAGTCGGGTCGGAAGTTGGGTCGCACCGCAACCACAGCCCCGAAGTCGGCCAGCCTCGCGTTGGTTAGTCCTGGCTCTGCCTCCGCAGCCTCGAGGTCGGTCGCAGTTGGAGGCCCGCCAGCTCTGTGGTAGATCTCAGCGCAGAAGGACACGGAGACGGGGGGATAGGGCAGGAAAGGTCGCATCCCCCCTGAAGGAAGAGTCAAAAACATGTTATACCCACCCCCCCACACCAATACACAACTAAATAAACCAAAATAAACTGTAAAAATGAGACAAGAGAAAACAAAAAACAGAAAGGACAAACGGACTGCAGGCGAGCATGGTGGCATGATGCTCATCTGATGTTCATTGCCAATGGATGGATGTGTGGAGATGGCCGAGACCTTATGTCGAGCTTCAGCCTAATCTGCCAAACTACCAATGCACCTCTACCTATCACCTCAATCTTTCTCTATCAAAAGGTGATGAGATAAGCAGACGATGTGTGGAGTGTGAAGCCAGAGGAAGGGATATAGGAGGGAGAGGATGGGGTGAAAAGGAAAGCGGATGGGATATGATTAACTGCACAAAGCCAAACTACCAAGGCACCTCTATCTATCACCTCTGCAGGTTTAATGGCAATATTGCCTTCAGAGGGGGTGAGATTAGAGTGGGTAAGGGGGATAGTGGATGTCGAGATGGTGGATGTCGGGGGCAGCAGTTGGAAATGAAAAGGTCCAGAGAGGGTAGAAGGTCAGAGGGAAAGCCCATGAAGAGGAGCAACGATGGAGCTGGGTGAAGGGAGGCAAGGAGGCAAGGAGGGAGTGAAGTAGGCCCTGAGGTGGAGGGGATGCAAGAAGAGCTCAATATCATGGTGGGCTTGGAAGTCGTTGAGGTGTGGGGGCAAGAGTACAAATGTAAGGTCTCTGCTGAGGACAGATCATTCAACAATGCAGTGGACAAGGTCAGGAAGTATGGCAAAAACCGATTGGGAGTCAGACCCAGAAGTTAGGAACTAGTTAACGATGCTGAAGTGACAATGCATTGAGAGTTTCAATTTAATTTGGCATTAATATTACTAATGATCTGTTGTGGACTAACCACATATATGCAAAAGCTAAGAAGATGCATCAATGCCTCGACTTAAGGAGATGGAGGAAATTCTACATGTCTCCAATGACTCTTACAGACTTCTACCAAAGGCATACTTACTGTTGGGTTGTATCAAAGCATGATTTGGGAACAGCTCTGCCCAATATGACAAGACATTGCAGAGTCATAGATGTGGACCAGTCCATCACACAGACCAGACTTCCCACCATTCACTCCATCTACACATTGCACAGAGGAAATTCAGCATGTCTCTAATGACTCTTTCAAAATATTACATATGTACCATAGAAAGCATACTGTGTGGGAAGGAACTGCAGATGCTGTTTATACCAAAGATAGGCAAAAATGCAGGAGTAACTCAGTGGGTCAGGCAGCATCTCTGGAGAAAAGGAATAGGTGATGTTTCAGGTCGGTACCCTTCTTCAGACTGAAAGATAGAGAAGGCCAGAACAAGACGGCACAGACAACAGATATCATACTGTTAATCATTGCTTGATTTGGAAATTAAATTGCAGAGAGTTGTAAATGTAGCCCCGTCCATTACAGAGACCACATTTCCCACCTTGACTCCATCTACACTTCATGCTGGCTTGAAAAAGCATCCAACATAATCAAATGGTTTGTCCCACCCTGGTCATTCCTTCTTCACCCTGCGCCCATTTGGTGGAAGGCACAGAAGCTTAAAAACACACACCACCAAACTCAGGACCAGCTTCTTCCCCTCTGTTATCAGACTTCCATAAGCTAGGGTACTGTGCAATTCACCTCTACCCCATTGTGGACATTGGACTGTTGGAACTGCACTTCTGAGAACTATATTCTGCAATCTGAATCCTCCCTTTTGCTCTATCTATTGCACTCGAGTTTGACGATTGTATTTATGTACAGTATATTTGATCAGTTTGGATTGCATGCAAAACAAGCTTTTCATTGTACCTTGCTACACGTGAGAATAATAAACATAAACCTAAATAAGGGTCTGAGGAGGGCCATGAGGGGTATGAGGAAGATGCATGGGAGGTTCAGTGGAGGGAGGAGGGTTGTTCGGAGGTGAGAGGGATGTGCTGTGTGGTGTAGGAGTGGAGTATAGGGTAGGGTAATAGAAACATAGAAAATAGATGCAGGAGTAGGCTATTCGCCGTTTTGAGCCAGCACCGTCATTCAATATGATCATGGCTGATCATCCAGAATCAGGACCCTGTTCCTGTTTTCTCCCCATATCCCTCGATTCCATTTACCCTAACAGCTATATCTAACTCTCTCTTGAATACATCCAGTGAATTGGCCTCCACTGCCATCTGTGGCAGAGAATTCCACAGATTCTAAACTGTCCGGCTGAAAAAGTTTTTCCTCATCTCAGTCCTAAATGACCTACTCCATATTCTGAAACTTAGACTCCTGGTTCTGCACTCCCACACCATTTTTCCTGCATCTAGCCTGTCTTGAATTGTGTAAGTTTCTATAAGATCCCCTCTAATCCTTCTAAATTCCAGTGAATTAATATATGCCGTCGATCCATTTTTTTAATGGATGTGTGACATGTAAGTGACATGTTAAGAATAAAGTAGTGTGGAAAATATCTTGACTAAATAACCGTGCAGTCATGCCACTTCCCATAATCATCCTGGTATACCTCAAATTAATTTAGCTAATTACTATTGCCAAATGTTATCTTTGCAGCAGGTTCCTGGAATTATTAATGCTGGTGATGGAAATGCAATGCAATATTTACAGTAATAATTCCAAAACTGTAAGCTTTGTATTTACAACAATATTTCAATGAAAATATGCTTGGGTCTTTGATCAACATTAATTAGCTTCATGTACAGCTGACACCAGGTTCACCTGAATTTTCCAGATAATCATATATCTTCAGAGATGCAATGTTCTCATGAAATAAATTACTCCAAGTGTTTTGAATGTTAGACTTGGAAGCAGAGCCTGTTTCAGCAGGAAGTCATCATTAATATTCTTTATGTGTATTAAGTTGATAGAGCTTTATGTTAAGCCTTTGTAGTTCTTCACATAAATATTTTAGCAGAGTTTCAGGTTGAAAATGGGCTTGGGTACAAACAGATAAATTATTGGCGGCAAATGCCATAGGTGTGAGTACACAAAATCAGCAAAGGAAGATTTCATTGCTGTATTAAATTTGCATTTCATGAGGCAATATCGTGAATTTAAAAACATTGCAAATTAACAGGCAACTCCAATACAAAAGACAGTGGGGGAATTTTGAAATGCAATGATTATCATTTTGTTTTGATGCTTTCAAAAGGCTGTTTTTTGCCCTTGCAGCAAATATGGTAAATAGCAGGCCAGGAGGTAAGCCGACTTTTGCAGTCTGCTAATTTATCACCTATTGGAACTTATAGTCGGCAAGCTGAACAAACAGTTTGGGTGAACAGATTTTACCACTCAGTAATTCAACTAGTTTGCTGTCACACAATGTAGAAAATCTATCCTGAGGTCACTAATGCAGACTCATTTGAAGCTCTGCGACAGTGGTTGTTCATTCAAAATGTAGTATTTTTTTTACGATAAGTTGAAAAATCTCAGCAAAGTAAGGTTTACTGCCTTGGCATTTACTATTCTCTCTGTGTATTACATCAACAGAACTTTGTATTTTACTGGTCTTCAAATAATAATTGCAGTAGTGCTTCAAGTTGTAATATGCCTGGGACGAAAGACATCCTGCTGGAAATGAAATCTGCTCCACTTCCAAGCCTTGACTTCAGTAAATCTGCTGTAATTTGTTCCATGAGAACTTTGAGCCTCTGAAGATATGACATTATTTATCAGATTCAAATGAACTGGCAGCTGCGATACCAATGCTTATTGCGATTGATCAAAGAACCAAGCATGTTTGAACTGTTGGGGATATTGCAAAAAGCATGAAGGTTGTACTTTTGAAATTACTGCCGTTATTGTTTTGCATTTTCATCATCAATTTTGATAAGGCCAACTACTCACAATAAAAAGAACAATATCTTGATAGACAAAATCTTAGTGAACAGGTACTTTATTGTATGCGAGCACTTTCCGGACCTGATGTCATTCTCCGAGCTCTACATCCTCGCTCCCAGATACTTGAAGTCTTCACTTTCTTCAAAAATGCACCACCATTTGTCTTGAGAAACTCATGGTAAACAAGGTTGAACGCCATCTACTCCGTCTTCTTGGCATTGAGGTGGAGGCCCACTGTCTCGCACTCCATCTTGACCCTGTCGAGCAGTTCCTGTGCTTCCCTAATCTGGTCTGACAGCAGAACGATGTCATCAGCGAAATTGATGTCTGACAAGTTGACTGGCCCGATTCTTCTCGAAAGCCTTGGAGTGATTGTGAAGTCGAGGTCCTCATGTTTCTTGAGCACCTGCCTCATGGCATAATCAAGGACAATGACGAAGAGAAAGGGGGCCAGCACCTCTCCCATGTAAGACCCCCTCGAAGATCTCAAACACTTTGCTCTCACCATCTGGGGTGACATCCCTGACCATGGTGCCCAAGTACATATCCTCTATGGCTCCCAGGAGATGAGGAGGGATACCGTAAGCCTTCAAAATCCTCATCATTTTGCATTGCCGAATCGAGTCAAACACCTTTTTGAAGTCTATGAAGATTAGGACAGCCGGCAGATTGTTATTCTTCACCTCCTCATGACGCCACGATAGTTGTCATTCTTGTTCAGGCTCCCAGATTTGGGGACGAGGATGATGTTGGATTGTGACCACTGCGTTGGCTTGCCATTCGTCATTAATTGTGTTGCAAAACTTGAGCATGATGTCGTCGAGCTCACAGTTTTTCAACACCTCTGGAGGGATGTTATCAGGGACTGGACTCTTCCCTTGCTTCAGTGAGGTCTTCACTTTTCGCAGCTCCTCCATGGTGAAGGGGCCATCGTGAATCTGTACATCAATGAGGCCAATCTCGATCTCCTCATCTTCCTCACTGAAAGTTGGAGGTGACCCAAGTAGGTTCTTGAAGTCGGTAACCACTTGTTGATTCGGTCCTCTGGACAGTTGCCATTGACTTGACCTGACTTGGCCTTCTTCCTGACACTGATCTCGTTCACGACCCACCATGCCTCACTCTACTGCTTTCCATCGTTGGCTGCCTCTACTCCCTCTATCATTCTCGCTACCTCCTCCTCCTTCAGTTTGTCGTACACCTCAGTTGGGATTTGGCCGCCTTCAGGTCCTCCTTGAGCTGCTCCATCCTGCTCCTCGTGTAGGCCTCTTGGCATTTCAACAACTACTTTCCATGCTGCACCAACTTCCGGGTGCTCAGAGCTGCACCTTCTCTTCACGCGATTCACTTTGGGTAGACTATTTATTGCTGCAGAGTTGGCCTCTATGAACCATTCGTAGCGAGCCGTAGCACCTCACCTCAGCTCCTCCCCTTTCCTCTTCCTCCTCCTCTTTTCGTTTCTCCTCCTCCAGCATCTGGAAGCGGTTCACCAACTCTACTGAGTATTGGGCCTGTAGATCTGGTCGAGAGGAAAACAACTTCTAGTCCACTTTTTCTTGGGGTTTGTAGACTTGGACTGCCCTAGGCTAAGCCTCACTCGCATTGTCACCACTAGTTGATCCGAGCTCACGGTCTCAAAAGTGCTGTACATTTCAGCGTCCATGACATTGTTGCGCCATTTGAAATCTATAGAACATTGGAAAACGATCACCAATGCGTCCACAATTTCTTGAGTTACCTCCTTGAGTACCCAGGGATGCAGGCCATCAGACCCTTGGGATTTATAAGCCTTCAGTTCCAACAGTCTACCGAACACCATTTCCTGACTAGCGTGAATTTCCTTCTGTTCCTCTGTCACCCTCAGTCCTCTGGCCCCTAGTACATCTGAGAGATTGTTTGTCAAGTCGTCAAGAGAGTTTATTATGTGTCCCAGATAGGACAATGAAATTCTTGCTTGCTGCAGCACAACAGAATAATAGGCATAAATAATACAGATCAGATCATTATGTCCCTATACCATGGTTCATAGAGGCAAACTCTGCAGCAATATATATATACAGTGGCTTGCAAAAGTTTTCATACCCCTTGAACTTTTCCACATTTTGTCACGTTACAACCACAAATATAAATGTATTTTATTGGGATTTTATGTGATAGACCAACACAAAGTGGGGCATAATTGTGAAGTGGAAGGAAAATGATACATGGTTTTCAAATTTTTTTACAAATAAAAAACTGAAAAGTGTGGCGTGCAAAAGTATTCAGCCCCCCCGAGTCAATACTTTGTAGAACCACCTTTCGATGCAATTACAGCTGCAAGTCTTTTGGGCTATGTCTCTATCAGCTTTGCACATCTGAAATTTTTGCCCATTCTTCTTTGCAAAATAACTCAAGCTCAGTCAGATTGGATGGAGAGCGTCTGTGAACAGCAATTTTCAAGTCTTGCCAGAGATTCTCAATTGGATTTAGGTCTGGACTTTGACTGGACCATTCTAACACATGAATATGCTTTGATCTAAACCATTCCATTGTAGCTCTGGCTGTATGTTTAGGGTCATTGTCCTGCTGGAAGGTGAACCTCTGCCCCAGTCTCAAGTCTTTTGCAGACTCTAACAGGTTTTCTTCCAATATTGCCCTGTATTTGGCTCCATCCATCTTCCCATCAACTCTGACCAGCTTCCCTGTCCCTGCTGAAGAAAAGCATCCCCACAGCATGATGCTGCCACCACCATGTTTCACAGTGGGGATGGTGTGTTCAGGGTGATGTGCAGTGTTAGTTTTCCGCCACACATAGCGTTTTGCATTTAGGCCAAAAACTTCCATTTTGGTCTCATCTGACCAGAGCACCTTCTTCCACATGTTTGCTGTGTCCCCCACATGGCTTGTGGCAAACTGCAAACGGGACTTCTTATGGCTTTTTTTCAACAATGGCTTTCTTCTTGCCACTCTTCCATAAAGGCCCGATTTGTGGAGTGCACGACTAATAGTTGTCCTGTGGACAGATTCTCCCACCTGAGCTGTGGATCTCTGCAGCTCCTCCAGAGTTACCATGGGCTTCTTGGCTGCTTCTCTGATCAATGCTCTCCTTGCCCGGCCTGTCAGTTTAGGTGGATGGCCATGTATTGGTAGGTTTGCAGTTGTGCCATACTCTTTCCATTTTCGGATGATGGATTGAACAGTGCTCCGTGAGATGTTCAAAGCTTGGGATTTTTTTTATAACCTAACCCTGCTTTAAACTTCTCCACAACTTTATCCCTGAGCTGGCTGGTGTGTTCCTTGGGCTTCATGATGCTGTTTGTTCGCTAGTGTTCTCTAACAAACCTCTGAGGCCTTCACAGCTGTATTTATACTGAGATTAGATTACACACAAGTGGACTCTATTTACTAATTAGGTGACTTCTGAAGGCAATTGGTTGCACTGGATTTTATTTAGGGGTATCAGAGTGAAGGGGGCTGAATACTTTTGCACGCCAAACTTTTCAGTTTTATATTTGTAAAAAAATTTGAAAATCATGTATCATTTTCCTTCCACTTCACCATTATGCGCCCCTTTGTGTTGGTCTATCACATAAAATCCCAATAAAATACATTTACGTTTGTGGTTGTAACGTGACAAAACGTGGAAATGTTGAAGGGGTATGAATACCTTTGCAAGCCACTATATATATATATGTAAATAAATAAAGAGAAAGTGCAAGGCTGTTAGTTCAGAGTTTGTTTGAAGTTGTGTTTAATAGTCTGATGGCTGTGGGGAAGTAGCTGTTCCTGAACTTGGATGTTGCAGATTTCAGGCTCCTGTACCTGCTACCTGATAGCAGCAGAGAGATGACTGTGTGGCCAGGATGGTGTGGGTCCTTGATGATGCTGGCAACCTTTTTGAGCAGCACCTGCGATAGACCCCCTTAATGGGAGGGAGGTCAGAACCGATGATGGACTGGACAGTGTTAACAATTTTTTGCATCCTTTTCCCCTCATGGAAGCTCAGGTTGCCGTACCAAGCCACGATGTAACTGGTCAGCATGGTCTCTACTGTGCACCTGTAGAAGTTTGAGAGAGTCCTCCTTGACATACCAACTCTCCGTAATCTTCTCAAGAGGTAGAAGCGCTGATGTGCTTTCTTTATGATTGCATCAGTGATCAGTGTTCTGGGACCAGGAGAGTCGGTCGATCTCACTTCTATACTCTAACTCGTCCCCATCAGTGATACGTCCCAGTGGTGTTGTCGGCGAACTTGATGATGGAGTTTGCACTATGTCTGGCTACGCAGTCATGCGTATAGAGTGAGTACAGCACGGTGCTGAGCACGCAGCTTTGAGGTGCTCCCGTGCTGATTGTTATCAAGGATGACACATTTCCACCAATACGGACAGACTGTGGTCGATGAATGAGGAAGTCGAGGATCCAATTGCAGAGGGATACGCAGAGACCCAGATCTGAGAACTTGGTAATCAGCTTTTTTTTTTAATCAAAAAATTTATTCAATTATTAAAAAATAATATTTACACTACAATAAAACAAGC
Source organism: Leucoraja erinaceus (assembly GCF_028641065.1). Classification (NCBI taxonomy): domain Eukaryota; kingdom Metazoa; phylum Chordata; class Chondrichthyes; order Rajiformes; family Rajidae; genus Leucoraja; species Leucoraja erinaceus. Next base: position 39,659,468 of record NC_073377.1, read on the forward strand.
CAGAACCCACCACCATAAATACAATACAAACATATATCCATAATAAACTATTATACAATTATGATACAATCCTTATTGAGGATACATTCAACACCCTGCAGAGCCCAGCGGTCTCGGAACTCCCTCAGGGTGCCCACAGACAGGGCGTATTCCCTTTCTAATCCCACCCGGGCACGGACGTAACCCCGGAAAAGGGGCAGGCAGCTGGCTCGGGTAGAGCCCTCCGCCGCCTGGCGCCGTGACTCGCGGATGGCCAGCTTGGCCAGGCCCAGGAGCAACCCAACCAGGACATCTTCAGCCCTACCCGCTCCCCTACGCACAGGGTGTCCAAAGATGAGGATGGTGGGTGAAAATGCAGCCAGAAGGCAAGGAGCAGCCCCTTTAGATATTCAAACAGTGGCTGCAGCCTCACACACTCCATGTACACGTGGTACACAGACTCTTCCAGCCCGCAAAAGTGGCAGGCGGCTGGCGAGTCTGTGAACCGCGAGAGAAACAGGTTGCAGGGAACTCCTCGGTGCAATACCCTCCACCCCAGGTCCCTTGGTAACCAGCTTGGAGGGGATGATGGTATTAAATGCCGAGCTGTAGTCAATGACTAACAGCCTGACATATAGGTTTTTGTTGTCCAAGTGGTCCAGAACAGAGTGGAGAGCCAGTGAGATTGCTTCCACCGTTGATCTGTTATGGCGGTAAGCGAACTGCAATGAGTCCAGGTTTTTGTCAAGGGATTAGTTGATTTGCGCCATGATCAGCCTCTCAAAGCACTTCATCACCACAGACATTAGTGCCACTGGTTGATAGTCATTGAGGCACGTCGCCTTGCTCTTCTTGGGCACCAGTATTATTGATGCCCTTTTAAAGCAGCTGGGAAGCTCAGATCTCAGAAATGAGAGGTTGAACATGTCCGTAAAGACTCCAGCCAGTTTGTCCGCAAAGGTTTTTAAAACACGCCCGGGTATACCATCAGGTCCAGTCACTTTCCGAGGGTTTGCCCCTCTGAAGGATCTTCTGACGTTGGCCTCTGTGACTGTGACCGAAATACCGTCACGGCGAATGTGGGCACAGGAAGGCACATCAGTGTACTCCCTATCAAAGCGTGAAGCAGTGTCTTCCTTAGTGAAGAGAACAAAGTGCCTGCTCAACTCGTCTGCCATTTCCTTAGTCCCCATAATAAATTCACCTGTTTCTGTCTTCAAGGGACCTACATTTGTCTTAACTAATCTTTCCCCTTACACATACCTAAAACAGGTTTTACTATCCATTTAGTTACCTTCTGTCATTCTTTAAACGTTTCCCAATCCTCTGGCTTCTCGCTCATCTATGCTATTTTATACATCTTCTCTTTTAGTTTTATACTGTCCTTGACATCCCTTTTCAAAAAGCTGTTGCCTCTTACTCTCCTTAGAATCTTTCCTCTTCTTTGGAATGAAATGATCCTGCATCTTCTGGATTATTCCAAGAAATTCCTGTCATTGCTATTCCACCGTCATCCTTGCTAGAGTCCATTTCCAGCCAACTTTAGCCAACTGCTCCCTCATGCCTGCATAGTCACCTTTGTTCAACTGCAACACTGACACTTCTGATTTACATTCACCCTCTCAAATTGCAGATTAATACTTATCATATTATGATCACTACCTCCTAATGGTTCCTTTACCTTGACTTCCCTTATCAAATCTGGTTCATTACACAACACTAAATCCAGAATTGCCTTCCACCTGGTAGGCTCCAGAACAAGCTGCTCTAAGAATCCATATCGGAGGCACTCTACAAACTCCCTTTCTGGGGTCCAGTACCAACCTGATTTTCCCAGTCTAACAACACATTGAAATCTCCCATAACCACCATAGCATTACCTTTGTTACATGCCAATTTTAACTTCAGATGCAACTTGCACCCTATATCCAGGCCACTGTTTGGGGGCCTGTAGATAACTCCCATTACGGTCTTTTTGCCCTCACAATTTCTCAGTTCTATCCACAATGACTCGACATCTTCTGATTCTATGTCGCCCCTCACAAAGGACTGAATTTCATTGCTTACCAACAGGGCCAACCCACCCCCTATGCCCACCTGTTTGTCTTTTCGATAGGGAGTATAACCCTGAATATTCAGTTCCCAGCTCCAATCCTCTTGCAGCCATGTCTCTGTAATTCCCACAACATCATAGCTACCAATCTCTAACTGAGCCCCAAGCTCATCCACTTTATTTCTTATACTTTGCGCATTCATATAAAACACTTTTAATTCGGTATTCACCTCCCCTCTCACACCGGTTCCTATTTCACCTGACCATACTCTCTTATCCCTTCTTGAACTTTTCGTCCCTAACTTTCCGTCCCATAAATTTGGGTGTCTTTGGTAACTTTTCCTGTACTCTTTTTCTCTTTAACTCCATCCTTATACTTTCAATTTGTCAACCTCTTCCCCTCCCCCACCCCCCCGCTATTTAGTTTAAACCCACACGTGTAGCACTAGCAAACCTGCATGTTGGTCCCCCTCCAGTTAAGGTGCAACCCGTCCCTTTTGTACAGGTCACCCCTATCCCAGAAGAGATCCCAGTGGTCTGTAAATCCAAATCCCTGCCGCCTGCACCAGTTCCTCAGCCATTCAGATCTCCCTGTTCCTGTCCTCATCAGCACGAGGTACTGGAAGCAAACCAGAAATAACCACCCTAGAGGTCCTGCTTTCCAGCCTTCTTCCTAAATCTCTAAATTCACATTGCAGAACCTCCTTCCTCTTCCTCCCGACGTCGTTTGCACTGACATGCACAACCACTTCCAGCTACTCCCTTTCCCCCCTGAGGATGCCCAGCAATTGATCCGAGACATCTTGGACCCTGGCATCTGGGAGGCAACACACCATCCTCGAGTCTCGCCCGTTGCCACAGAATCTCCTGTCCGTACCTCTCACTGTTGAGTCACCTACCACTACTTGTTACCTGACGTAGGTCTCTCCGGTTGAGCCAGTGCCAGGATTTGATTGAAAGACATGTCTGCCCCTCGGACTGGAAATGTCATCTGTCCCGACAGCTTCTAAGAGGTTGAACCTGTTTTAAATAGTTACAGCCAACAGGGCCTCCTGTACTCCAAGCTTACTTCCCTTCCTCATTGTCACCCACCTTCGCACTTCTTGTATCCTTGGTGTAACAATGTCATTGTAGATCCTGTCCAGGATGCTTTCCCAGATGGTCCTGAGATCATCCAGCTGCTGCTCCAGTTTACTCACAAGGTCCTTCAGGAGCTGCACCTGGACACAATTTCCACACGTATGGCTGTCAGAGACACCAGCAGCGTCCCTGACTTCCCACATCCTGCAAGAATAACACTGCAGCAACCTGCCTGCCATTATTTCAGTAGACAAATCCCAATTGGTTGTGCCTCTCACCTTCTCCACCTTTGAGCGTAGACTCCTCGCCGAAGACTCTTGTGCCAAAGACTCGCACTTTACTCACCAAGGCTCTTCGCCTCAACAAGGCCGCTCCGCAACAGTTGCACTTATTTTTATCTGCTACCTAATCAACTACTTTGGGGCTAATTTGTAAATTACTCAAACCTAGCCTTTGGCACTCTTTTTAAATCTTCGTTCCCTCTGACTCACCTTCTTTCAGCCTATACTTGCTCTCGCTGCTTCTGGCTGCTGCGGAACAGGCAGCACCTCTGGAGAAAGAATGGGTGACGTTTCGGGTTGAAGAAGGGTCTCGACTCGAAAAGTCACACATTCCTTCTCTCCAGAGATGCTGCCAATCCCGCTGAGTTACACCAGCTTTGTGTCAATCCCCTTTCATCTATTCAACGAAGATCACTGTTCCCATGTTTTCCTGTAATACAATCTTTCAGTACTCACACCTTCAAATCGTCCACTATTTTAACTTAAATCTTCTCACAGAATGAAGCACAATCTTCTTTTTTTAATCCCTGATCTCCTTTCCATTCCTAAACGGAAGGCTTCTAAGTTTCCTCCCTGATTTGTATTTAGATTTCCACTAAACTCCTTTTTCTCCTTAGAAAGCATGGTATATAAAGTAATCAATTACCCCATATAATAAAATAAATATTATTAAATTCAATAGTCAATTATGATGAATGAATTAATTAATTAATTACTCCCATTTCCATGGGTTCAATCCATCATGATATGTTATGATATTCACTATTAAAATATCCACGAAGTTATGGGCTAATAACAGAACAATCTCTATAGAAATAGCCAGACTGACAATTTGTTAACCATGAGCTTCTGAGCAGATCCAGGCCACAAAGAAGGCGCCAATTCTTAATTACTTTTGCAGCACTTCATAATCCTTCATTCACTTGCTTGTATATAAATGAGTGCCGGAGGGAATTGAGAATATTTCTCATGACCAAAATAGTAAAAGAACAGGAAGAACATGTCTGACATTGAAAGTAAAACGAAATAATGGATGATCAAGATATGATGGTGGATGGAATAAAAGATAATTACATAGTTGGTCCAAATTGAAGGTAATGGGAATTAAAAATAAAATACTCCAGTATCGGCAGTCATACCTTGGAAAAAAGAACAAATTGTGAATGTTATATGCCAACATTCCCAGCTCCAGGAGATCACTGCAAGAGTTCCTCAGGGCACTGGTCAACTATCATCACCTGCTTCATCAATTACTTTTCTTCCATTATAAGGCCAGAAGTGGAAATGTTTGCTAATGATATCACAGTTTTCAAATCCATTCACAACTCATTAAGAGATAGAACAAAGAACATGCAACAATATAGAATTTCGATGCACAATGTGTGTGATGAACATGATGCCCAGACGAACTCTTATCTGCAAGTATATATCGGCGAGACCAAGCGCAAGCTTGGCGATCATTTCCTGATCACCTCTGCTCAGTCTGCCTAAACCTACCTGATCTCCAGGTTGCTAAACACTTTAACTCCCCCTCCCATTCCCACACAAACGTTTCTGTCCTGGGTCTCCTGCATTGTCAGAGTCAGGCCCAGCACAAATTGGAGGAACAACACCTCATATTTTGCTTGAGCAGCTTACACCCCAGTGGTATGAATATTGAATTCTCTAACTTAAAGTAACCCAAGCTTTCTGTCTCTCTCCATCCTTCCCCTTCCCAGTTCTCCAACCACTCTAACGGTCCTCATTTACATTTTTATCTCTGTTTGCTTTATTGTTAGCTTCTCTAGCTAGTAATGATCTATTCTACTTTTTCCTTTATCTCCATCCCCTTTGTCACATTTTCACAACTTACACTTCCTTATCTCCGTATCTCCCTCTCCCCTGACAGTTTGAAGATGGGTCTCGACCAGAAATGTCACCTATTCCTACTATTCAAGAGTCAAGAGTCAATTTAATTGTCATTTGGACCCCTGGAGGTCCAAACGAAATGCCGTTTCTGCAGCCATACATTACACACAAATAGACCCCAGACACAACATAATTACATTTTACATAAACATCCATCACATAGCTGTGATGGAAGGCCAAAAAAAACTTATCTTTCCACTGCACTCTCCCCCCCCCCCCCGATGTCAGAGTCAAAGTCAAAGCCCCCGGCTGGTGATGGCGATTGTCCCGCGGCCATTGAAGCCACGCCGGGTGGTGCGAGGTCGCACACCGGGTCTTGATGTTGGAGCCCCCGGTGTGCTCTCGCAAAGTCCCGCGGCCATTCCAGCCGCGCGGGGCAGTGGTGTCAGGCCCCGCTCCAGGAGCTCTTCAACCCCGCAACACGGGCGGGAGAATTCGCCGTTGCAGGAGCCCCGAAAAGCGGTCTCCCTCCAGGGATCCGTGGGCTCCCGGTGCCGCCGTCCGCAGACCCGCAGTTGCAGCCTCCGACTCAGCAGCAGCAGCAGCATCGGCAGCAGCAGCAGCGGCAGCAGCAGCAGCAGCGCTCCTCCACCGCTCCACCCGCTCCGGTCTCGGCCAGCTCCGCGACGGCAACGGTGAGTCGGCACCAGAGTCCCCGGCTTCTACTGTTGGAGGCCGCTCCTCGTTGCGGCCCCAACGACAACGGAAACCCGACGAGAAAAGGTCGGGTCTCCAGTGCAGGGAGAGATTCAAAAGTTTTCCCCCCCCCCTCCCACCCCCCCCCCCATCCCCCCACACACACACCCCAACATAAAATAACAAAAACTACATAAAAACACAGACAAAAAATAATAAAACGCGGACAGGCTGCAGAGGCCGCTGCTGACCAGAGTCGCGCCGCCTACCGGAATCTCTATTCAGAGATGCTGCCTGTACCCCTGAGTTACTCCAGCATTTTGTGTCCAAGCTGCATCATGACTTAGATCATGGTTTAGGTTTATTATTGCCACATGTACTGAGGTACAGTGAAAAGCTTTGTTTTGCATTTTATCCAAATAGACCTCAATCTTGTACTCAATGCACTGACCAATGAAAGTAAGATACCATAAGCCTTCTTTGCCACTGTATCTACTTATGGTGCCACTTTTAGGGAGTTATGGACTTGGATCGTATGGTTGTATTACATTGTCATACATTGGTTGTATGACAGCCCATAGGATTTAAAAATTAAGGAGATACAGCGTGGAAACAGGCCCTTCAGCCCACCAAGTTCACGACGACCAGAGATCCCCATTCACTAGCACTATCTTACATGCGAAGGGCAGTAAGTCTACAAACCAGTATGTCTTTAGAATGTGGAAGGAAACCGGAGCACCCAGAGAAAACCCACGCAAGTCACAGGGAGAATGTACAAACTCCGTACAGACCACACCCGTAGTCAGGATCAAACCCGGGTCTCTGGTGCTGAAAGGCAAAATATCAATACTGGGTTCAAAATGCTGATGATGCCAGATCATTGTAAAAGAGGTAGATAAGATTTCAGGGAAAGTGTGTACAAAATAACTAAATCAAACAGGGATTAATGTCATGGTGAATTAGTGCCTGGACACTAATCAGAGTGTAAGTGGTTTGGATGCTGACATTGTAACTGGAAGTAGAGCAGTGATCCTTTCTGAATACTAAGAAAACCGGTAAGTGAGATTTACTCATCCCTATCACATTAAATAAGGCAAGATTAATGGAGATAACAGAATCTATCTGATTTGTCCTTTTTTGACCTTACCAACGGCAGTCTAGTGATCACTGGTAGTCCCACTCATTACAATCTAGTCAACACAGCAGAGAAGACTTACTGGCTGTGGGAGTTTTTCTGGCTTAGAGTTAATGAAGTATATTCTTGAGGTTAACTTTCATTAGTTATATGGTGGATTCCTGCTGAGATGCTCTGTCGGGCCATTAATAAGACCCTAGGATATAGACTTGCAATCCAGAAGCAATTTGTATAAATAGTAAGATTAAACAAGAACTTACCAGTTTGAAGTTTGATCTTTATTTTATGAGGAGTTACGATGAGGGATTACGTGAAGACCCCGCCAGCACGCATGCACGACATTCTTCAAAGCAGCGGTGTGAAATCACAGACAACAGTAGATGAAATAAACATAGTAAGATAAGAACTAGAATACCAGTTGATCTTTATGATAGAGGGCGGGAGCGGAGGGCACGTAATCCCTCATCGTAACTCCTCATAAAATAAAGATCAAACTTCAAACTGGTAAGTTCTCGTTTAATCTTACTATTTTACTTCGGAGTCACGTGAGTGACTATGTGAAGATTTTAAAGATCTGTGATTTCATGCCGTGGAACAAGTCCATGCTTCACTAACTGCCTTAGTTAACCAGGGGAGGAAGTATGTTATCGTATTCAGACATGAATAATGACAATAGTAACCTCCCTCACCCGGGAGGAACTATGAACAGAACTTAACATAGAGTTCGTAAATACCCCCCCATCTGGCAATGGGTTAGTACTAAATGTGTGGAAAATTGCTAGATTGACCATCCTGCAATCGCTAGGATGTGGTCCCGCTAACTTCCATAACCCTGCTGCTGAGGTTGTTACAGCCTTGGTGGAGTGATTTGAAATGTCAGTATTTACTCCTGTATAAGCCAGACCCATAACCACCTGAAGATGGTCTGAAGTGATACCTTCTTTTGACGCTAGATGTAACTAACAATATTGCTAGTTCAGAGTCTCTAGGCTCTAGTGATCTAACATTCTGGTGTAGATGTGTGACTATACACAATCGAAGGTTCATGGGATATGTGAACATCTAGTTTGAGATCTGGTGCCCCTGGTCTATGCTGCTTGACTAAGTCATAACATAAGTGTTATTTAGCCTGCAGATATAATCATCCTATCCAGTCAACGTTTATGTAATGACTGGACCCGTAGTGCTGCATGCAGGGCTATGAGCATAACCACTTATAAGTGAGTTAGCCCAAGGACAGGGATGTAGCTGGAGCCCTTCAGCGAAGCGACGTAGCACAACGTTAACACCCCCTATCTCTGCGTCCCTAGGCCTGGGAGTTTTCGAGTTGCAGATTTCCTTCATAATCTAGAGCTCAGAGGGTGACCCCCCAGAGTGGATTCTACTCCTCTCAGCCAGTATGATGAAGTACTTAGGTATGGTAGATGGCACTTTAGACATCATGATTTGTCAAGCCCTCATATGAGCCTGGACTACAAGATGTCAGTCATCCGTGCCGAATATGTAATATAATTATAAAACAAATACCTCCCATCTCCTTATGAGGAAATATTGATATTTTTTGGTGCTATCCCAGCGATCTGCAGCGAGCACGTTCATGGTTGGTTTAACAACCCAAGCCACAGGAACGGTCTTCTCATTCTCTGTAATACAAATAATTGATTATATCATGCTGAGGACGGTTAACCACATCATGGCTAGACCAATACTTGTGTCTAGAATAACCATATATGGTTCTATCATTCCCCACATCAGTGGGAACCATGGCTGGCTAAGCCCGACAGGCACTATAAAAATGCCTGAGGCGGGAACTTGCTGAATTTTGCAAACCCGTCTGATGAGGCAGAAATGGAGGAAGTCATAAAAGAACATTCCTCCTTAGTGTAGCTAGAATGCAACCAACGCTACCGATATGCCACATATTTTCCACTGTTGATTGAACCTGGATGCAAGCTTCTTGGTCTTTAATGTTCACAATATATTTTAATACTTTGTGATCCAACACCCATATTGTGTACCGTAATGAGGTTTGGGTAAATTATCACTGGATATTTTGACTTGTTTGCACCCATGTAAACAGACATTTGCCACCACCGAAGTGTATCAACTTGGACTAGATCATACAGATTAGGCATATTGGCATAAACCTTTAATCCACAGAATGCACCCAGTGTCTATAGGTAGTTGATACCATTTAACTGAGGAATTGGTAACTCTCCAATCCACATCTGTAACTAGATGGCATGAGCAATTTCTCATCCTGAACAATAGCATCAATTTGTAATATAACCGAAGATTTACTGATTTAGTGGAATAGCATAGAGCTGGTAACAATGACCACATGGTACTTGAGTGCTTACTTCTTTTGCATGCTGTATAGTTCTGATTGTGCAAAGGCCTAAATAGCACAGCTGTAAGCCAATTATACTTGATGAACAGAAGGTTGCTTGATCAGTTTTGTTACGGGCTTCAATTAATTCCAATCCCTTACCTCAGGGTGGAGTCCCAGATGATTAAATAGAGTTAAAGGTAATCCCAATCATCAATAAGTTCAGTTGGTATCAACTTAAATTTATCTGGACAGATGAGAACCCAATTTCTCAAATGGGTTTTGTGGCTGATACAGCTAACTTAGCAAAATACAGCGTTTAATCTCATCCAGATAGTTCTTAACAATATTTTTAAACTCTGAGCAGCCGAAGCACTCATTTACTAAATATTCTGGCTTGTACTGTGCAGTATAAACTATCTCATCCAACCTTCTTGTAAATGGTCCACATCCCCACGTTTCGGAAAGAACCAGACCCACCTACCATTATGGCTACCGGTGGCTTTATGGTAAGCCCAAAAGGCCCCCGATGTGGGTTCGATTTCCATCCTTGATTGGAGCGTAGGGCTGCTGGTGTATGTGGACCCATGTCTTTCCAGGTGCATGGTAACTCCCAGCCGGCATCTGTTCCTCAGACATGCTTCCGAGTTCAGAGTCAGTTGCCAACTGACTCCTCACACACACATTCGCGGAAGGGAGTTTTGTAGGTAGCCCTGAAAAAGGGTACTGTCATGGGCTCTCGAGGAGACCTGTGCTGATATGGCCCTCCCTGGCCAATTAGGATGGGTAAAACGTCCGAGGACGAACCCATGTCGGAGGGGACCCTCCTGGCCTGACTTCAGTCAAGTCCTTTCAGTCTCCTGTTTTAGCTCTTACCCTCCTCGGGCAGCCGGAGTCTGAATTCGCCGCCGGCTACCCGCTCTTCTGCGGTCCTAGCCGTGTCTTCTACACGGTCCCCGTAGCTGGGGTGTCCCCCAAGCACGGTTCTACCAGCGGTCTTCCACACGGTCCCCGTGGCTGAGGTTTCCCCCACGCACGGATCTACCTGCAGCATTTGCATGGTCCCCGTAGCTGAGGTTTCCCCCAAGCACGGGTCTGCCCGTGGTCTTCCATGGTCCCCATGGCTGAGGTTTCCCCCAAGCACGGTTCTACCCGTGTTTTTCGCAAGGTCCCTGTAGCTTGGTTATCCGCAGTTTTCCCGCGGTCCCCAAAGTCGGGTACCCGCGGTCTTCCCGAGGTCTCGGAGAACGGGTTACCCGCGGTCTTCCCGCGGTCCCGGAAGGCAGGTTACCTGCAGTCTTCTGAGTTTCCGTGGTCCCCGCAGCCAGGGTTATTCCTGCGGTCGGCATTCCCCATGGCCCTTGTAGTTGGGACCTAAAATGCTGGTGAAACTCAGCGGGTGCAGCAGCATCTATGGAATCTTGTAGCAGGGATCCATGCGGTGTCGGGAGCCGGGATTTCCCCTTTGAATGCTCCCTCAGTTTTGGGCTTCCCCCAAGCCGGCGTGGCTTAGTAAACGGGGTTTCCCTCGCGGTCCCTGATAAAGGGATTCCCCGCGATTCTGTGGTCCGCTTCGGATATCCCCGCAATTTGCAGCCGGGATTCCCCCCCTGGCGGTCCCTGTAGAAGGCAGCCGGGTGGCGCTGGGGTTCCGACCTCGGACCTCCAGCAGGAGCTCTGAACGTTTCCTGCAGTAAAAAAGAGACCTGAAAAAGTTAAAAACTTACCTTCAGGTCTGAGCTGTTGGAAGCAGAGTTCCAACAGCCTGTTGTTTGCGCAATGCGAGAGATGATAATACGCGCATGCGTGCTGGCGGGTTCTTCACGTAGTCACTCACGTGACTCCGAAGTAAAATCATACACTCAATAATAGAAACACAGAAAATAAGTGCAGGAGGAGGCCATTCGGCCCCAAGCCAGCACTGTCATTCATTGTGATCATGGCTGATCGGCTCCTATCAATAACCCATGCCTGCCTTCACCCCATATCCCTTGATTCCACTAGCCTCTTGAGCTCTAACTCTCTCTTAAATCCATCCAGTGATTTGGCCTCCACTGCCCTCTGTAGCAATGAATTCCACAAATTCACAACTCTCTGCGTGAAAAAGTTTTTTCTAACCTCAGTCTTAAATGGCCTCCCCTTTATTCAAACACTGTGGCCCCTGGTTCTGGACTTGCCCAGTATTGGGAACATTTTTCCTACATCTAGCTTGTCCAGTCCTTTTATCATTTTATATGTTTCTATAAGATCCCACCTCATTCTTCTAAACTCTAGTGAATACAAGCCTGGTCTTTTCAATCTTATAACCATATAACAACAATTACAGCACGGAAACAGGCCATCTCGGCCCTACAAGTCCGTGCTGAACAAATGTTTTTTTCCCCTTAGTCCCATAAGGGGCTCTTTCCTCATATGACAGTCCCGCCATCCCTGTGATCAATCTTGTTAACCTACACTGCACTGCCTCAATCACAAGAATGTCCTTCCTCAAATTAGGAGACCAAAACTGTATACAAAACTCTAGATGTGGACTCACCAGAGCCCTATACAACTGCTGAAGAATCTCTTTACTCCTATACTGAAATCCTCTTGTTATGATGGCCATTAGCTTTCTTCACTGCCTGCTGTACCTGCACGCCAACTTTCAGTGATTGGTGTACAAGGACATCTAGGTCTCGCTGTACCTCCCTCTTACCTAATCTAACCCCATTGAGATAATAATCTGCCCCTTATTTTTGCCGCCAAAGAGGATAACCTCATATTTAGCTATATTATACTGCACCTGCCACACATCTTCCCACTCACTCAACCTGTCCAGGTCACCCTCAACCTCCTAACATCCTCTTCACAGTTCACACTGCCACCCAGCTTTGTGTCACCCACAAACTTGCTAGTGTTGCTCCTAGTTCCCTCTTCCAAATCATTAATATATATGGTAAACAGTTGCGGCTCCAACAGCAGGCCTTGCGGCACTCCACTCGCCACTGCCTGCAATTCTGAAAAGGACCCGTTCACCCCTACTCTTTGCTTCCTGTCTGCCAACCAATTTTCTATCCATGTCAACAACCTACCCCCAATACCATGTGCTCTAATTTATGTCACTAGTCTCCCCTGCGGGACATTATCAAAGGCTTTCTGAAAGTCTAGATACACTACATCCACTGGCACCCCTTCATCCATTTTAACATCCTCAAAAAAATTCCAGAAGATTACTAAAGAATGATTTCCCTTTCATAAATCCATGTTGACTTGGACTAATCATTTTACTGCTATCCAAATGCCCCATTATTAGCTCTTTAATAATTGACTCCAGCACCGAAGTCAGGCTACCTGATCTGTAATTCCCCGTTTTCCCCCTTAGATCCTCTGTCCTCCAGTACATCTGGGAGAATGTTTGTGTCTTCCTTAGTGAAGACAGATCCGAAGTACCTATTCAACTCTTCTGCCATTTCCTTGTTGCCCATAATAATTTTACCCATATCTGCCTTCACGGGACCCACATTAAACTGCTACTCTTTTTCCCTTAACATATCTAAAGAAGCTTTAACGGTCCTTCTTTATATTCCTGGCCAGCTTCCCCTCGTACTTAATCTTTTCAGCCCGTATTGCCCGTTTTGCTTCCTTCTGTTGTCCTATGAAAGTTTCCCAATCCTCTGGCTTCTGGCTACTCTTTGCTGAGTTATACATCTTTTCTATTAGTTTTATTCTATCCCTAACTTCTCTTGTCAGCCACGGTTGCCTCCTACTCCCCTTAGAATCTTTCTTCTTTTTTTGGAATGAAATGATCCTGCGTCTTCCAGATTATACCCAGAAATTCCTGACATTCCTGTTCCACCGCCATTCCTGCTAGGATCCCTTTCCAGTCTACCTTGGCCAGCTCCCCTCTCATCTCTTCATAGTCCCTTTTGTTCAACTACATCATTGACACTTCCGATTTAACCTTCTGCTTCTCAAATTGCAAATTAAACCTAATCATATTATGATCACTACCTCCAGCGGTTCCTTTACCTCGAGTTCTCTTATCATATCTGGTTCATTGGACGACACTAAATCCCGAATTGCCTTTTCTTTGGTCGGCTCCATTACAAGCTGCTCTAAGAATCCATCTCGGAGGCATTCTACAAACTCTCTTTCGTGGGGTCCTGAAACAAACTGATTATCCCAGTCTCCCTACATATTGAAATCCCCCATCACCACCGTGGCATTACCTTTGTTACATGCCAGTTTTAACTCCTGCTACAACTTACACCCTACATCCGTGCTACTATTTGGGGGTCTGTAGGTAACACCAATTAGTGTCTTCTTGCCTTTACAATTCCTCAACTCATTCCACAGTGACTCTACCTCGTCAGTCCCTATGTCTTCCCTCGCAAGGGACTGAATTCCATCCCTCACCAGCAGAGCTAACCCCCTCCTCTGCCCATCTGCCTGTCCTTTCTATAGGATGTATAACCCTGAATATTGTTCCCATTCCCGATCCTCCTGCAGCCAAGTCTCAGTAATCCCCACAAAGTCATATCTACCAATCTCTAACTGAGCGTCAAGCTCATCTACTTTACTTCTTATACTTCGTGCATTCATATACAATACTTTTAATTCCTTACGCATCTCACCTTTCACATCGATCCCTATTACATTTGGCCATACTCTCCTATCCCTTTGTGTGCTTTCTTTACCGTTAATTCTGGGGTCATTAACCATCCCTTTACTCTCTTTCCCTTTAATTCCATCCTTGACTATCCCATTTGACTCTCCCCTCCCCCCTTATTCAGTTTAAAACCACCCGTGTAGCAGTGGCAAACCTGCCTGCCAGAATGCTGGTCCCCCACCTGTTAAGATGCAATCCGTCCCTTTTGTACAGTTCCCCCTTACTCCAAAACAGACCCCAATGATCTAAGAATATAAACCCCTGCCCCCCGCACCAGTTCCTCAGCCACACATTCAGGTCCTGTATCTCCCCTGTTCCGGCTCTCGCAAGAGGAACTGGAAGCAAACCGGAGATAACAACCCTGGAGGTCCTGCTTTTCAGCATTTTTCAAGCTCTCTAAAGTTACGCTACAGAATATTCATCTCCTTCTTTCCGACATCGTTTCTGCCGACATGCACTACCACTTCCGGCTGTTCACCTTCGCCCTTGAGGATTTTCTGCACTCTGACCGTGACATCCTGGATCCTGGCACCAGGGAGGCAGCACACCATCCTCGAATCCCGTCTGTTGCCGCAGAAACCCCTGTCCGTACCTCTCACAATGGAGTCCCCAACTACCATGCCATTGCCTGACATCAGCCTCTTTGGTTTTGGCTCAACAGCACTTTTTGCTTCGCAAGCCAGTCCGCCGCTCAGTGTGTTAACTTCTGTCCCGACAGCTTCTAAGTGAGTGAACCTGTTCTCAAGAGGTACAACACCCGGGGACCTTTGCATTCCATGTTTCCTTCCCTTTCTCACCGTCACACACCTTCTCTCTTCCAGTACCTTAGGTGTAACAATCTTACTGTAGGACTTGTCGAGGAACGACTCAGTTTCTCGGATGAACCTGAGGTCATCCACTTGCTTCTCCAGTTCCCCAACACGGTCCTTCAGGAGCTGTACATGGATGCACTTCTCATATTTGTAGCAGCCAGAGGCACCAGCGGTGTCCTTGACCTCCCACATACTGCAAGCATCACACTGAATCAGCTTGCTTGATATCTCCTTCTTTCGTCGCTACCTCTCCAGCATTTGGTGTGGCATCCACGCCAAGGACTCGCAGCCAAAGAATGACACTTTTCTTACAGGGCACTTCCCTCGACAGGGCCGCACCCCTTGAGCAAGTCTTGCTTATATCAGATGCTAAATTGCCAAATTGCCCAATTTACAAATCTTCCGATCTAATTGTTCAGCCAATCCCCACACTCACTCCTAACCTTCCTTCCTTCCTTTGATTAGCTTGGAAGTATGTGCTTTGTCCGACCTGCACTCAAAGACTGCTAAAGTGCTGTTTGCCCTCTTTGTAAACCTGCACTCAAGACACACCAAGTCCAACCAACGGTTGGTCTCACTACTGCTTTGTCCGACCTGCTCTCAAAGAAAATAACTTGTTAGAAATGTAGTCTTAAATTATACTTTGTCTTCTTTTTTCATAACAGGTGCAAAATCCTGGTGATCCTTGTCAAAGTTTGTCTTCGGAAGTTTCTGAGAGTTTCAAACAGAACCTACCTGAAAATATGGCACATGGAAAACCCGTGTCAGCACCCTCACTTTCATGTGCACAGACATGGTGTGTCCTAGGGACTACGAAACTGCCTATGAATGATATTAAGGTCTTTTCTTTGAGTTAAATGTACATTGATGAACAAATATCCCTTATGCATGAACAGACCTTCACAATGGTAACCATTTTTAATGTTTAAGTAAATATGGTGAGAATGGAAATATTCTACTCATCTGAAGGATGTTTGTTTTTGACACTTAATAGTAATTGAAACTGTAATTCTGTCTAGATGGTTGAATTGAATTCAACATTCAGAGAGACTAGAATTGACTATTTGACTATCTGTTAACTGCATATATTAACATTTCAAACAGGCTATTGCAGTCCCTAAAGCAACATGGAGTTAATTAGTTTTTGAACAGAAGCATAGGCTGTTTTCCCCATAGGTACGGACAAACCTCCATAAATGACTTTTCTCACATCACAAATATTAAGGGCAACCTTGACAGTTCTTGTGCAAAGATCAAGACCCAGTTCTGCTCTCCCAAAAAGTTATAGAGTCATAGTCATAGAGTGATACAGTGTGGAAACAGGCCCTTCGGCCCAACTTGCTCACACCGGCCAACATGTCCCAGCTACATCTGCCAGCATTGGTCCATATCCCTCCAAACCTGTCTTATCCATGTATCTGGCTCACTGCTTCTTAAATGTTGGGATAGTCCCTGTCACAACTATCCCCTCTGGCAGCTTGTTCCATACACCCACTGCCCTTTGTGTGGAAAAGTTACCCCTCAGATACCTATTAAATCTTTTCCCCTTCACCTTAAACCAATGTCCTCTGGTCCTCGATTCACCTACTTTTGCAAAAGACTGTGCATCTACCCAATCTATTCCTCTCATGATCTAATATACCTCTATAAGATTACCCCTCATCCTCCTACTCTCCAAGGAATAGAGACCCAGCCTACTCAAATTCTGCCCAAAGCTCAGACCCTCTAGTTTTGGCAATCCTCGTAAATCTTCCCTGTACCTTTCCCAGCTTGACACCATCTTTCCAATAACACGGTGCCCAGAACTGAACACAATACTCTAAATGTGGCCTCACGAATGTCGTATACAATTGCAACATGACTTCCCAACTTCTATACGCAATACTCTGACTGATGAAGGCCAATGTGTCAAAAGCCTTTTTGACCACCCGATTTACCTGCGACTCCACCTTCAGGGAACTAGGCACCTATACTGCTAGATCCCTCTGCATTACAATTCTACCCAGAGCCTTACCATTCTCTGTGTAGGTCCTGCCCATCTTAGACTTCCCAAAATGCAACACCTCACATTTTTCTGAATTAAATTCCATCAACCATTCCTCAGCCCACTTGGCCAATCGATCCAGATCCTGCTTCAATCTTTCACAACCATCTTCACTATCTGCAAAACCACCCACTTTTGTATCATCTGCAAACTTGCTGATCTTGCCGTGTATGTTCTCATCCAAATCATTGATACAGATGACAAACAGTAATGGGCCCAACACTGAACCCTGAGGCACACACCACTCGTCACAGGCCTCCAGTCCGAGAAGCAGCATTCCACCATCACCCTCTGCTTCCTTCCATGAAGCCAATTTTCTATCCATTCAGTTATCTCTCCTCCTATCCCATGCAATCTAACCTTCCAGAGCAGCCTACCATGAGGAATCTTGTTGAATGCTTTACTGAATTCTATGTATACAACATCTACAGCTCTGCCTTCATCGACCTTTTTGGTTATGTCTTCAAAAAATCCTATCAGTTTTGTGAGACATGAACTCACACATACAAACCATGATGACTATCCCTAATCAGCCCTTGTCCATCTAAATTCCTGTATATCCTATCCCTCAGAATATCCTCTAGTAATCTTCCAACTACAGATTATCTGTGGTACGAATGATGCTCATGAGAAGCTAATTGTTTATAATGGCGTAAACTAAAACCACAGAAAATATGAAAATCAAGTGTCTTATTAATGTATGTAAAATGTGTATCAGTTTAATATTTTTTTTTAATCTTTGGTTTAAACCAGCATCTGCAGTTCCTTCCTTCACAATGCATAAATTGCTTGTGAACAAAAATTGATACATTAAAGCATACATCAATACAAAATTGAACATCTTATCTCTGGATAGAAAGAATGGGTCTGTTTTGGGTCGAGGCCCTTCTTCAGACAGAAAAGGTTCTATGTAGATGAAGAAGAAGTCTGTAAAGGAGAAGGCAGTTAAAAGCTTGGGTAGGAGGTATAACAGGAAGTGGGATGACACTGAGAAAAGACTGGATAGACTTGGTTTGTACTCGCTAGAATTTAGAAGATTGAGGAGGATCTTATAGAAACTTACAAAATTCTTAAGGGGTTGGCCAGGCTAGATGCAGGAAGATTGTTCCCGATGTTGGGGAAGTCCAGAACAAGGGGTTACAGTTTAAGGATAAGGGGGAAATCTTTTAGGACCGAGATGAGGAAAACTTTTTTTCACACAGAGAGTGGTGAATCTCTGGAATTCTCTCCCGCAGAAGGTAGTTGAGGCCAGTTCATTGGCTATATTTAAGAGGGAGTTAGATGTGGCCCTTGTGGCTAAAGGGATCAGGAGGTATGGAGAGAAGGCAGGTACAGGATACTGAGTTGGATGATCAGCCATGATCATATTGAATGGCCGTGCAGGCTTGTAGGGCCAAATGGCCTACTCATGCACCTATTTTCTATGTTTCTATGTTTCTATGTTATTGACGCGTTAGAAAGGATAGAGAGGTCAGGACTTCCAGGCAAGTTGCAGTTGTCGTGTTTGCAGTTTGGGCTATTCCCTATGTTGATGTGGCTATTAACAGTACATGAGATGCCAATTTGTAAGGTGGAAAGGGTAGAGAGATTGGCTAGCTCTTATGTTCGTCGCAGATACGTCGTCAGGAGGAAGCAGTGAGATGTATAAGTGCAGTAGCACAGGTTAAGCGGGAACAGTAGATAAATTGAGAGAGTCTAGAAAAGAGGAAGTTTAGCTGGAGGGACCTGTCATGCATGTAGGTGGGTCATGTAAGGTTCCTTATAAGGACTATATATGATATGCTGCCATCACCGCAGAACCTCAAACAATGGGTAGGTGGGGACCCAGCGTGTTCACTGTGTTCAGAGGTGACAATGTTGAGGCATATACGTGGTGATATAACCAGGTCTTGAAGAGTACAGCTGCAGCAATTGAGAGGAGGAGAGCACAAGTGAATTCAGTAAGCATCAGGACTGAGAGTGCAGCGATTCATTTTGGCCGTGAGGGAGAGAAAGGCACGAGTTAGGCCACTTACGGGGAGCCAATGATTGGGAGACGTAGGTAGTTTTGGGAGGAAAGTTTGTTTTTCTGCAGGAAATAATTAGTACTAGTTTGAGGCCTGATATAGTGTTATGGTCAGTTAGTCAGTGGAAAGTGTATTTTATAAAACTGACGGTGTTTTGGGAGAACTTAGTGGATGAGGCTTATAAGAGGAAAAAGCTTAGAAATGTAGACTTGGCAGCGGAAGTTGAGCAACGAGGATGGAGAGCACAAGTACGTCCAGTAGAAGTGGATTGTGGAGGTTTCATAGGACGATCGACCATGTCACTATTTGGAGAGCTAGGACTTCGCGGACAGGGTTTGGCGACAGGCCGTAAAGAGAAGGTCACAAATAGCAGAGCAAGGCAGTCGGTGGATTTGGTGGAGAAGAAATATTGTCAGATGGGGGCAGAAAGCAAATGTATAACATGCGGTCAGTGTATTTCTTTGTAAGTGTATTCTGTGTAAGTGTACACTGGTGTTATGCGAGGTGTTACGATTGTTTAATGATGGGTTAGGATAAGTGGAAGACAGGATGTGAGTGTTTAGCATTCGTATGAATGAATTAATCGTCTGTATTTTCCTTTATTTAGTAGATATTGGTAGCATAGGTTGTGAGAGCAGGTATTGAGGTGATTGTTCTGGGGCGCCAGAACCAACCATTGAGCCTTCTTGAGGTGTTTTTCGCCTAACTCAATGAAACATCAGTGAAGGGAGATGCCTATTTGATAACCCCAATGATATACTTGCATCTTGAAATAACGATCGTTATTTTTCATGTTGTCTACATGGAGTTCAGCAAGACATTTAGACAAAGTTCCTCATGGTTATATGATCAAGAAGATTAAGATGCATAGGGCACACAATGCTTTAGGAGTTTGGATGCCAAACTGGCCTACCCACAGAAGGGTGATATCTGGCTGGAGGTTTGTAACCAGTTTGTGAGGTTCTGCAGTGATTTGTGATGTGACTGCTTCTGTTTGTTTCTGAGAATCAAATACACAGGACTAGATGTTAAAAGTCCCTTGTGCCAATAAGTGGGGAGCATTTCACGACATCCGTTGATTGTTGAGAGTGGTAGACGCTCAACATCGGTGGGGGGGGGGCGGGGGGGGGGTGATACACATATCTTGGCCTGTGTAACCTTCAGGATAGTTGGGCACAGGACACATCATCAGTAGTGTACCCTTGCATCACTGGGTGTTTCGGCCTTTTAACACTATACACCCTCCACAAGGGCGGCCCGCTGCAGGATGATCAGCCCTCAGCGCGTGTCCCATGTCAAACCATCCCAAAGATTCACCCTGACGTACTTGGGGCCCAGCATGGGTCTTTCCGTTTGAGCCAAATCCACCGGCTGCTTCTTTCAGCCGCCTCTGAGAGTGATCTTATGGTCTTCCGCAGAGCCTGACCGTGGATTCCAAGCTCCTTCAGCAGTCTGATTGTAGATGACGCAACAAATCCTCTGCATCCCACTTCAACTGGATAGACTTTGGTGTTCCAGCCACGCTGCGTTGCCTCTGCTGCAAGCTCTGCGTAGCGCAGCTTCTTACGCTCATAGGCCTCCTCAACACAGTTCTCCCATGGAACTGTGAGCTCTATGATGTAAGCAGTCTTCTGTGAAGGGGACCAGAACACCAAGTCTGGCCTGAGGTTGGTGGAAGCAATTTCAGGTGGAAAAACTAGTTGTCGGCCGATGTCCGCCAGCATCCTCCAGTCACAGGCCCTGCATAGGTTTCCTTCTTCTGATCTGGTGGAAGGATGTTTAGATGTTTTCTGTCCTTCTCGGACAAAGGTTGTTGCCCTTAGGCGGGGGGGGTTGCTTGCTCTCAGAGGCAAGGAGTTGGTCGCACACCGCCTGTTCTCGAGGGCTGATGCCAGGCTTTTTAGTACCTGATGATGCCGCCACGTGTATCTCCCTTGCGTGAGGCTGGTCTTGCAGCCTACCATGATGTGTTTCAGGGTTGCTGGAGTTGGGCAGAGGGCACAGGTTGGATCCTCGCCGTACCACTGCTGGAGGTTCTTTATGATGTGTTGGAAGCACATCATAAGTCGCTCTGATGATGAAGCTGATCTTGCTTGCTTCCATTTCCCATAGTTCTTTCCAGCTGATCTTCCTCCGCTCCACACCTTCCCACTGCATCCATTGCCCCTGTTTGGCAAGAGAGACCGCCTTTGCACTTCTTGCGGCCTCCTCCTGTCGCCGCACCTCCTCGACCACCAATGTCCTCCGCTCTGATGTTGTGGCCTTTCGCCAAGTTGGTTTACTTGTCGTAAGGCCAAAGCCTCCTCTTCCCTGCTGGACTTGCCCCACGATGTCTTTGTGCCTCAGGGCTGATGAAGCTTGCTGTACTGCATCAGATGGTGTCCACTTCCGGCCAGTTACTAGGGGTGGCGCAACAGCACTGATGGTCTTGTCTCTAGAGTCCCTCAGTGTCATCTGAAGTCTTACTTTAGAACACTTGTATTCCTCTGTTAGACTAGTGAGAGGTAGTTCCAGGACCCCTTTGCCATATAGGCCGATGTTAGTTAGACATCGTGGGATCCCGAGCCATTTCTTCGCGTATGAAGTTATGGTTCGCTCCATCTTCTCCACAGTTGTTATTGGGGCTTCATAAACGGTCAGTGGCCACATTGTCCGAGGAGGAAGGAGTCCAAACTGTAGGCACCAGAGCTTCAGTTTCCCAGGCAGTAGGGTCTGATTGATGTTCTCCAGGCCGTTGACAATTTCTTGCCTTAGTTGTTGCACCTGCTCTTTGTCCTTGAGACTTGCATTGTACCATCTGCCCAGGCTTTTAACTGGCTGTTCAGACACTGTTGGTATTGGGTCGTCACCGATACAGAACCTTGTGTCTCTAAGCACCCCCTTGACTATGGAAATGCTTCGAGATTTACTTGGTTTAATTTTCATTCGGGCCCACTTGATGTTCTCCTGCAGCTTTCCAAGTAGCCGCTTGGTGCATGCTGCAGTAGTGGTTAGTGTTGTCATGTCGTCCCATGTATGCCCTGATGGGTGGCAGACGGAGCCCAGCCCTTGTTCGTTCACCGCCCACCACCCATTTTGAGGCCCTGATGATGACTTCCATGGCCATTGTAAAGGCCAAGGGTGAGACTGTGCAGCCTGCCATGATGCCTACTTCCAAGCGCTGCCATGTTGTACTGAAGTCAGCTGTTGTGAAGCACAGCTGCAGGTCTTGGAAATAGCTCTTGACCAGTGTGGTGATGAGCTCTGGTACATGGAAAAAGGCAAAAGATTCCCAAAGAAGTTCATGGGGAACTGAACCAAATGCATTGGCCAGATCGAGGAAGATCACATGTAGGTCTCTTTTGTCCTTCTTAGCTGCTTGGATCTGGTGCCAGATCATGCTTGTATGCTCCAAGCAGCCCGAAAATCCTGGAATTCCTGCTTTCTGTACAGATGTATCAATGTACTTGTTTGTTACCAGATAGGTGGACAGCCTTTGTGATACAATGCTGAAAAATATTTTCCCCTCGACGTTGAGGAGACATATTGGCCGGAATTGGCTGATGTCTGACGCATCCTTTTCTTTAGGTATTAGCACACCCCCGGCCCTTCGCCACGCCTTAGGTATTGTTTGCTTCTTTCATGTTGTCTACATGGAGTTCAGCAAGACATTTAGACAAAGTTCCTCATGGTTATATGATCAAGAAGATTAAGATGCATAGGACACACAATGCTTTAGGAGTTTGGATGCCAAACTGGCCTACCCACAGAAGGGTGATATCTGGCTGGAGGTTTGTAACCAGTTTGTGAGGTTCTGCAGTGATTTGTGATGCGACTGCTTCTGTTTGCTTCTGTATATATCTATATTACTAAAAGTCTGTTCTTGACTGGTTTTGGCCATCTGTGCTGCAATTTCAGAGAGAACGCCACCACCTACGGCCGTCATTTTTGGCCACCTTGCTCAGAGCCCCCCTCCGCCGTATGTGTGCCGAGGATTTTTCCCGTCGATGAAAAATGACAGACATATTAATGATTTTAAAAAATTCCCCATTCTCTCTGTTGCCCCTGCTGGCGGCAGGGGGGAGGGACTATAAAACCAGGAAGTGGTGTGCCTCAATCAGTGTCTGCAAGCTGGAGGAAGGCAGAGGGTCACGTTTCTCTGAGCTGTGAATAACACTGAACACATGTGTACTCAAATGTAAGTGGTTCTCGCTTTAGAATGTGTCTATTGGTTCTAAAATGTTTGCAAAAAGTGTTTATTGGTTCTAAAATGTTTGCAAAAAGTGTCTCTTTTGGTTCTACAATGCTTGCAGAATGTGTATTTTTTTTGGTTCTAAAATGTTTTTTAGGTTCTCCCCCACTTTCCTCTCCCCCCCCCCTCCCCCCCCCCTCTCCTCTACCCCTCCTCCTCCTCTCCCCTCTCCTCCTCCCCCCCCCTCTCCTCCCCGCCTCTCTCCTCTCCCCCCTCTCTCCTCTCCCCCCCCTCTCTCCTCTCCCCCCTCTTTCCTCTCCCCCCCTCTTTCCTCTCCCCCCTCTCTCTCCTCTCCTCTCCTCTCCTCTCCTCTCCCCCTCCCTCCCCCCCCTCTCCCCCTCTCCTCTCCACCCCTCCTCTCCCCCTCCCCCCCTCTCTCTCTCCCCCTCCCCTCCACCCCTCCCCCCACCATTCCTCCCCTAAACCCCCTCCCCTCCACACACCCCTACCCCCTTCCCTCCACCCTCCCTACCCCTCCCTCCTCCCCCACCTTTCCCCCCCTCACCCACCCCCCTCTTCTCCTCCTCAACCCCCCTATCCCTCTTGCCCCTCTCTCTGTCTCTCTCTCTGCCTCTGCCCCTTCTCTCTCTGCCCTCTCTCTCTCTACCCCCCCCCCCCCCCCTCTAGTTTGGGGGCTATGCGTCGGTAGATAGGGGGGTTATGGGGTAAAAGGAGCAAATTAATAATTTTAATATAATATCAAGGGGGTAATTAGCGTGGGTGCGGGGGGGGGGGAAGATATAGCTAGTGTGTGTGACGCTGCGTGCAGCCTCCCCCCCCCCCCCCCCACACAACCGCACGTTGGGGGAACAGACCCAATGGGTCTACACTTGGTATAGTATATATATATATATATAAATGACATGGCCAAAATGAAGGTGGTCAGTTTGCAGTTGTAAGTTTGCAGATGATACAAAACTTGGTGGAATTCGTGGAAAGTGAAGCTGTCAAAGAATACAACACGATATTGTTAAAAAGCTGCAGAGAAATGCCAGATGGAATTTAATCCAGGCAAGCGTGAGGTGTTGCACTTTGTGAGGTCAAATGTAAAGGGAAAGTACACAGTTAATGGCAAAATCCAAATAGGATTGATGAGAGGGATCTTGTGGTCCAAGCTCATAGTTTTATGAAAGTTGTAATAACGGTAGATAGAATGATAAAGAAGGTGTACGGTATGCTTGCTTCACTGAATGGTATGCTGTATGGTATGCATCTTTATAAAACTTTGATTAGGCCAGATTAGGATCTGGGGGCTCCAACCACAATACCACAGACCAAAGTTGACTGTTTCCTTTGCTCCAGAGATGCTGCTGCACCCGCTGAAGTTCTCCAGCACTTTTGTCTACCTTCGATTTTCCAGCATTGCAGTTCCTTCTTAAACACTTTGTCTACTCCACTGCGAAATCCCCTCAAGGTATGTCTACTTTGAAGAAGTTCTCCTCCTCCCTTCTCTCTAACTGCTCCCCCTCTGTGATTCCCCCTTCCCTCCAACTCTACAACCACATCCTAACCCAGACCCGATGCCACAGCCACATTTGCTTCCTCAGGACTTGCCTGCGCATCCATCTCGTACCTCATGGCTTCCAGCTCCAGTTCCCTACCTCTCAGTCCGGACCCAAGCTGTATTATCGATACCGACTGGCTATCTACCGCCATACACACCAATTCTCCCACCGGGCACTGAGATCTACCCTGGCTGCAATGCGACGGCACCAGCAGGACCTCGCATTGACTCTACCGAACCTTCGGGCCTCAATCACCCAGACCTGCAACGGACCCCAACTATGAATAAAAAACGTTGCCTATTTCCTTTGCTCCATAGATGCTGCTGCACCTGCTGAGTTTCTCCAGCACTTTTGTCTACCTTCGATTTTCCAGCATCTGCATTTCCTTCTTAAACACCACAGCCAACCACTATTGTGCTAGATGGGGCAAAAATAACCAATACCAATACCTTTAGAAGTTTGTTGGTCAGTGAAAACAGTCCCCTGAGAAAGCATGTACTCCACATGTTTCATGAAGGAAATAATTAGTTCCTTTCTCTTGTGGACATTGAGAGAGAGAGACTGTTGGCTTGACACCAGGTTCCTATGGACAGAGCAGAATATGCCCACACGACTATATTCCTTATATGAATGTATAGGGATTATAGGAGGTGACTGCAAATACACCCTTGTGGTCACCAGTGTTGGGGGTTATAATGGGGTATGTGTTGTCCCCTACCCTAACTGATTGTGGTCTATGAGACAGAAAGTCGAGGATGCAGTGGTAGAGGGAGCTGCTGGTTACTTGGTCCATGAGTTTGGAGATGTGATGGTACGTGTAGTGAGCGTCTATTTTCCAGGGTGGAAACAGCAAATACTGCAGAACATAGCTTTTAAAATGAAGGAGATGCACTAGACAGGTATTTTACGCAGTGTTAGATGTCTGGAATACACTGCCAAGGTAGATGTTGGAAGCAGATATGATAGGAACATTTAAAAGATATTTAGACAGGCACATGATCAGACAGAAAATGGAAGAATACAAATCACGTGCAGGTAGGTGCATGTGCAGATTAAATTAGCATCAGTGTCGGCACAGATTAATCGACCAAAAGCCGGTTGCTGTGCTACACTTCTTTATATTCTACTAGACCAAGTGCGACCCGTCGGGTCCCATGTACGCATGGGAGGGCAATATTCCACCTCCCCACCAATTCCAATACTTGTGGCCAGGTGGGGGGGGGGGGGCTTTCTGGAGTGCTAGTATGGGTGTTGTGGGCTGAAGGGACTGGTTTCCAGAGGGCTAGTATGGACATTGTGGGCCAAATGGATTATTGGGGTGGCAGTTCAGTCACTCAAGCCTGATGTGCTGGCAGCTCACTCACGGCTGGTGGGCTGGCAGTTGACTCGCGACTATTCCTTGAAATTCCACTTCAAGCCGCGTGCAAGGCCACCAAATTCAAGTACAGTTTCATACTACTTCAAGCAGGGTGCAAGGCCACCAAACTCAAGTGCAGTTTCATACCATTTCATGCAGGGTGCAAGGCCACCAAATTCAAATGCAGTTTCATACCATTTCATGCAGGGGGAAATCACCATAAAACCACATAAAACACAACAAAACACCACATAAACACCACACTCACAGTTCAGTGGACATTCAGTTGATTCACAGCTCAGACAGAGTCGTGACCTCCCCCTCCCCCATCTTGCAGAGACTGAGCCACACCCACACTTGCGGGTTTTATATAACCCCCCCCCCCCCCCCCCCCCCCCCCCCCCCCCCCCCCCCGCACCAGAAGGGGCGTGGCCTTCCTGGCGTGATTAACAGGAGAGGGATTCTGAACAGTTTTTAAACTAATAACACTTTTATTTTTTTTCTTTGATGAGAAGAATCCTCTGCACCCGATGAGCGGAGGGGGACTGAGTAAGATGGCCAAAAATCACAGCCGTATGTGGTAGCATTTTATCTAAAATCAATATACAGTGCAAACAGGAAGTTGTCAAGTTTAGACTTTTAATCGCGCTTTAGTTCAAACCAACCACCACCAACCATTTGCTTTGCTTTAGTTCAAACCAACCACCACCAACCATTTGCTGTGCTTTAGTTCAAACCAACCAATTTTCAAACCACATAAAGGGCACTCAAGGTCAGTAAAACCACACTCAGTTTACGAGACATGTTTTCAGTGTTATTCACAGCTCAGACTGAGAGATGTGACCCTCCCACTTCCCCATCTTGCAGAGACTGACTGAGGCACTCAACACTTCGGGGTTTTATAGTCCCTCCGGAAGGGGCGTGGTCTTCAGGAGAGAGAATCTCAACATTCCTTAAACACTAATAATTCTTTTATTTTTCATTGATGGGAAAAATCCTCTTGTCGTGCACAGCGGAGGGGGACTCTGAGTAAGATGGCCAAAAATCACAGCCGTAAGTGGCAGCGTTTTTTCTAAAATCAATATACAGAACAACAGGAAGTGGT
Organism: Leucoraja erinaceus; assembly: GCF_028641065.1. Lineage (NCBI taxonomy): Eukaryota > Metazoa > Chordata > Chondrichthyes > Rajiformes > Rajidae > Leucoraja > Leucoraja erinaceus. The sequence goes on from NC_073377.1 coordinate 39,686,577, forward strand.
CAAGACCAGACTTTTAGTAATATAGATATTCGCATCAACTCAAAGAACATAAACTTAAATGGAAATGAATGAGTATGTTGTATGTCTGAACAATATATAACTTTAACGATGGCAAGGCACATTAAATAGCACGCTGAGACACAAAAACGTTAACAGTTATTATCTGTTGGAGAAACGCAACTCTTTACCAAGGATGAATATTGTGTTGCTATGAAGTGAGCCATACAAAATACTATCAGCTTGAGAGAAGGCCTCATTAAACTACAACAAACAATATATATGAAATAAGTAACCTCAGTAAACATTGAGCAACCTTTGACAGGAGCATGCCTGATGGAACTAATCATTCAAATGCGCATGCAAAAAAAAAGAAGGCAATGTGGACACAATTGATATAAAAACAAATCAATAACTCGCTTTTTACTGCAATCTGGTTGGAAACATTGGTCCTAGAACAATAAAAATGAGATTAATCAGACTTCAACATTGTTGATTTGATTGATTGGACAAGGATTCCAGAAATGTGTATTTATTGTTCATGTCCTATATTTGTGGTTAAATAAAGATGTGGTGCAGGATATTTGCTTTTCTTTAAAGCCAGTATTTAAAAACAGCTGAAACTGTCTTTAAAGAAAATTGTTAAAAGGACCACACTTTTCCTTGTTATCCAGGAAATTACCTAGAGCCATACAGTCATAGAGTGATACAGCATGGAAACGTGCCCTTTGGCACAACTTGCCCACACAGTTCAACATGTCCCAGCTACACTTGTCCCACCTGCCCAGGTTTGATCCATACCTCTCCAAACCTGTCCTATCCATGTACCGATCTAACTGTTTCATAAATGTTGTGATCATTCCAGCCTCAACTACCTCCTCTGGCAGCTTGTTCCATACACCTACCACCTTTTGTGTGAAAAAGTTACCCCTATTAAATCTTTTCCCCTTCACCTTAAACCTAAGTCCTCTAGTCTTTGATTCCCTACTCTGAACAAGAGACTGTGCATCTACCCGACCTATTCCTCTCATGATTTTATACACCTCTATAAGATCACCCCTCATCCTCCTGCGCTCCAAAGAATTGAGTCCTAGCCTACACAACCTCTCCATAAAGCTCTGAGTCAGCCTCTCCTTCTACTTAACCTCTCCTTATACCCTCTAATCCTGGCAACATCCTCATAAATCTTCTCTGTACACTTTCCAGCTGGTCTCAGATTGGGTAAGGAGTCTATTTAATTCTAAAGCATTGTAATTATGTTGGATCAGGTGGAAGAATCAGACAGTCTATTTCTATATAAAAAATAAACAAAGTTCTGAAGTAACTCAGCGGATCAGGCAGCATCTCTGGAGAACATGGATAATGTGGGTGACGTTTTGGGTCGGGATCCTTCTTCGTTTTGAAAAAGGATGCCAATCTGAAAATCACCTGCCCACGTTCTCTGGAGATGCTGCTTGACCCGCTGAGTTACTTCAACATTTTGTGGGATTTTTGTATACCATCATCTGCAGTTCCTTGTTTCTACATTGTTTAAGAAAGAACTGTAGATGCTGGAAAAATCGAAGGTAGACGAAAATGCTCGAGAAACTCAGCGGGTGAGGCACCATCTATGGAGCGAAGGAATAGTTGACGTTTCAGGTCGAGTTCCTTCTTCAGACCTGTATTCTACACCCTGTACACCAATGACAGTGCAGCCAAATACAGCTCCAACTCAATCTTTAAGTTCACTGGTAATCCTATTGCGGTCAGCTGGATCAACAGCAATGTTGAGACAGAATGCAGAAAAGAGATAGGGAACGTTGTCTCAAGATAACAGCCTCGTCCTTTCCAGCAATAAGATTAATTAATTGGCTGTTTCCCTGAATGTGAACACAATCCTGTCTTCATCAATGGAGCTGCTGTAGAAATGGTCGACAGCTTGGGGAACTTACCCTAGCAACCATATCATCAGCAATCTTACCTATTCCTTTCAGTCATCTCTGATGCAGTGATCAAGAAAGCGCATCAGTGTGTTTATTTTTTTAGACATCTGTAGAGATTTGGACTGTCCATGAGGATTCTCTTGACCTTCTACAAATGCATCACAGAAAGTATTTTGATGAGGTGCATGTCAGCCTGGCAAAGGGAATGGCAACTGCTCTGCTCTTGACCACCTGAACCTGCAGTGAGTAGTAAATATTGCCCAGTCTGTCACAAACACATCGTTTCCTTTTATCCAGTCCATCTTCATGGTTCAACCTTCATCAGGGAGACTGGATTTATTGTTATTGAAGCCTATCATCCTGGGCATTCTCTTTTTTTAAAAAGAGCTTCTTCTCCACGTCTATTCAACTCCTCAACCAACCATTTATTTCACAGCCCCTTCCCAAAGATGCCGCCATGTATTCTTATTCTTAACTCTACCTCATAATTGCACTTGAGTATTTTCTTTGCACCATTCTGTCACTTAGCATTCACTGTTGTATTTATCATTACAGTATACTATTTACTCTAACAACTTCATGCAAACAAGGCATTTCATTGTACCCTGGTGTATATGGCAACAAACTAATCAGACAGTATGTCAACTCTATTAAGATCAATCTGCTCCAATATTGACCTTCTCAATGAGTCCAGCAGTTAAGTGCAAACATCTGCATTTTCACAGTGGTTACACTGAGAAATATGTCTGCGGAACCTGTGCCAGGTTAAATGTGGCATAAATTCAGCAAATTTTATTTCAATTGAGAGGAAAGGCTTCAAGGAGAATGGCAAACAAGGTTGTTTGTAGGCTAGATACCTAACCCTAACTCAACCAGCCTCTACAGCCAACACATCATTATCTGACATTTACACCACCTTCAGCGCAATCCCACCACCAAGAATACAGGTGTTCCTAACATCTGTTGTCAAGGGTAAAAAGACAAAACGCATCAAACGCATTACACAGCACGGTCTTTAATCCGTCATTTAAATATACTCGCCCACGAACATTTGGATGGCTGTTTCCAGCTGTAACTATCAGTGATGTCAGAAAGTAGCTTGGGCACAAACATGAACAGAAATGCAGCATCATGAGTGCCCACGCATTTTTCTATTTTTACTATCCCCAATGTTTTCCAAACAAAAACTGTAGTAAAGTTACAAACACTGCCTGTTCAGATTTTTGACTCAACACAGGGCGCTCCAAATCCAATTCATCACGAATCCTTCTGAATCAAGCCGACTTGTCAGCACGTTGTATCGGGATGTAATTGAACTGTTTAATATAAGATTCTAATTAAGTCTGTACTTTTAATATACTAATGGTCATAATATCGTCACTGTCATGACATTTTCTGAATCAGTTTGGCTAGAGTCCCTTCAAAGGCAACATTACTAATCTGTTTTACGCGAACTAAAGCGGTTAGTCGGGAGTGAATCCAGTTGTAGTTTCTCTGTAATGTAGAGTATCGTGTTTTCTGTGAACGTTATCTGAAGCATGAACTGAGTGGACATTCGCAATCTTAACATCAGAGATCCCGTGTTACATCGTTATTGTCCAATGCAAATTAATTTTCCAATGCAATGGAAAAAAAAAATGCTAATTTTACGTAGGAAGTAAATTAGTTGCATTCCAGAATGAAGAGTCCCCATCGCCCCTACCCCTCCCTCCTGCCAGCCAACGCTCCGCCTCACTGCAAGTCTGCTCGTTGCCCGGACGTTGACACCAAAGATCATAGATCTTTGCTCTAGTATCTTTGGTTGACACTGCCATTACCGCCTGCAAGCTTCATTATTATTAAACTTCAGGTGCCCGAACTCAGCGCTGTCAGCAAACGTCGATCTCCCCACTCCGCCCCCCCACTACTTTTGGAGAGCATTGGGGCGAGTAGAATTAGAAAACTGCATGGGTACTCATTACATTTAATTTCTGTTCCTTTTTGTGCCCAAGCTATTTTCTGGCACCACTGTTATTGATGCTAGAAATATCCACCCAGACGTGAATGGTGAAACTCCGCTGACATACAGATTGCCACAAATAGGCCGGTTTCAAACCTACCGCTTTTCCCAACCCCACCAGCACCAAGCATCACAACTTTATATTCTCTCGATGCGCCTGAAGGACTGTTGCCGCCGCCGCTGCTGCTGCTGCTGCTGCTGCTACTGATCGGCTCGTTGTCCATCTCCATCGCAACCGGGCACAAAAACAAAAGAAGTTGGATTGAAAAAATATATGAGACGCCAGACAAAAGAAATGCAAAGTGCTGGGTGCGAGGGAGCGAGTGCTGGCGAATGCCTACATGGCGCTGGGTCCACGGGCACTGAGTCCACGGCTTGTGAGCGCCAGTGGCTGCCAGCGCGGGTCTCCAGGCAACCAGCGGCTACAGAGCCTGCCGCCTGCAGCCGCTCATCGACCTGGCTCATCTAGTACGAGAAGAGCCCACAAACACCAACACCAGCCCCACCGCACCGCAACCCGACACCTGGGAATGTTTGTGAATAAGTGAAAATAGAGGATGCATGAAATCCCAGAATGCATACTCGCCAGAAATGAAATCCTGTGATGCTAATTGTTCCCCCCTCCACAGATGCTACCTGACATGCTAAACATTATCTGTCTTATCTTCCTTCATCAATTGTGATAAGTTTGTTTATCTGCCAGGATCTTTCTAAGATCTGGGACAATTTGGGAGATGGCAACCAAAATTACACTCACCAATCTTTGCAAATGTGACTTTTAGAACTCTGAGAGTGGAGGCAAGGAACTGCAGATACTGGTTTACACCGAAGGTAGACACAACATGTTGGAGTAACTACAGATTCCAGGAGAAGGGTCTCGTCCCAGAAACGTCACCTATTCCTTTTCTCCAGAGATGCTGCCTGACCCGCTGAGTTATTCCAGCATTTTGTGTCTATCTTGGAACTATCAGTTTGCCTGGAAATTATCCTCCCGTGATAATAAGTAGTTATGGATGTCTAATACTTTTAGTATGTTTCTGCAAAGCTTAAGAAAACAAATCTTTGTTCTATGCCCTGACATTTACCCATTTGACAATATTACTTGTGCAAGAAGGAACTGCAGATGCTGGTTTAAACCAAAGATAGAGGGTCTCGACCCGAAACGTCACCCATTCCTTCTCTCCAGAGGTACTGCCTGTCCCACTGAGTTACTCCAGCTTTTTGTGTCTATCTATGACAATATTACTTCCTGTGTTTCAGCTTCCAAGGGACCAATAGTTGCTTTTGCCACTCATAATAATCTTTCTGAGTATTTGAAGGAACTCTTACAGTCTTTATTTTTCTTTAGTGTTTCTAACCATCTTTTGCAATACCTTTAAAATATTTTGCTAGTTTCATAGATCTACCACTGTTCACATTTATTCTTTATCAATCTCATAATTTCCTTTACTCTTTTAGTCAGCCACAGAAGGGTCACCTTTCCCATGAAGTCTTTGTTTCTATATTGAATGGATAAGCATTGAGAATTGTGATGGCTGTAGCAAAGAAGCTGTCCCTGAACCTTGATGTAACAGATTTCAGGCCCCTGTATCTTCTGCCTGATGGTAGAGGAGAGATCAGTGCGCGGCCAGGATGGTGTGGGTCCTTGATGATGTTGGCTGCCTTTTTGAGGCAGCGACTGTGATAGATCCCTTTGATGGTGGGGAGGTCAGAGCTGATGCTGGACTGGGCAGTGGTCACAACTTTCTGCATCCTATTCCGCTCCTGGACGCTCAAGTTGCCGAACTAAGCCACGATGCAACCAGTCAGCATGCTTTCTAAACTGTACACCTGTTGAAGTTCGAGAGAGTTCTCTTTGATATACCGACTCTCTGTAGTCTTCTCAGGAAGTAGAGGCGCTGATGTGCTTTCTTTATATTTGCATCTGTGTGCCTGGACCAGGAAAGTTCTTTGGAAATGTGCCGCCCAGGAATTTGAAGTTCTTGACCCTTTCCACCATCATCCCGTTGATATAAACGGGATTGTGGGTCCCTATCCTACCCCTTCCAAATTCCACAATCAATTCCTTGGTTTTTGCTGGTGTTGAGAACCAGGTTATTGTGCTGGCACCATTTGGTCAATTGGTCGATCTCACTTCTATACTCTGACTCGTCCCCATCAGTGATTCATCCCACAACAGTGATGTCGTCGGAGAACTTGATGATGGAGTTTGCACCATGTCCGGCTACGCAGTCATTAGTATAGAGTGAGTAAAGCAGAGGGCTGAGCACGCAGCCTTGAGGTGCTCCCATGCTGATTGTTATCGAGGATGACACATTTCCACCAATATGGACAGACTGTGGTCTGTGAATGAAGAAGTCGAGGATCCAATTGCAGAGGGATGAGCAGAGACCCAGATCTGAGAGCTTGGAGGGGATGATTGTATTAAATGCCGAGTTGTAGTCAATGAATAACAGCCTGACATATGACTTTTTCTTGTCCAAGTGGTCCAGAGCAGAGTGGAGAGCCAGTGAGATCGCACCCATCGTTGATCTGTTATGGCGGTAAGCGAACTGCAGTGGGTTGAGGTTCTTCTCGAGGTAGGAGTTGATGTGCTTCATTATCAACCTCTCAAAGCATTTCATCACCACAGACGTTAGTGCCACTGTCATTGAGGCTCGTCACCTTGCTCTTCTTGGGCACCGGTATTATTGATGCCCTTTTAAAGCAGGTGGGAACCTCAGACCTCACAAATGAGTGGTTGAAATTGTCTGTAAAATGTTCACCAAGGCCCCAGCAATTTCCTCTCCAGTCCCCCTTAATAATCTGGAATATCTCATCATGGCCTGGGGGTATATCCACCTTGATTCTCTTCAAAAGATTTACTTTGATCTCAAGATGGCCCTGCGTATTGGTGTACCTTGCACTGATCTCCCCATTTATATAATCCTTTCCCTTGTGAATACTGAAACACTTGTTTTGTACATTGCCTACATCCTCTGATTTTATTCCTTTATCCTTCAGTAGTCCTTCCTTATCCCTTGCTAACTTTTTGTTTTTAATGTATGTATAAACAACCATGGGGTTCTCTTTCATCTAACTTGCCAATAACATTTCTGTTGCCTGGGTTTCAACAACTAAGTTACAGAGATAGGTTGAATAAGTTAGGTCTTTATTCTCTGGAGCACAGAAGGTTAAGGGGGGACCTGATAGAGGTCTTTAAAATGATGAGAGGGATAGACAGAGTTGACGTGGACAAGCTTTTCCCTTTGAGAATAGTGAAGATTCAAACAAGAGGACATGACTTCAGAATTAAGGGACAGAAGTTTAGGGGTAATATGAGGGGGAACTTCTGTACTCAGAGAGTGGTAGCGGTGTGGAATGAGCTTCCAGTGGAAGTGGTGGAAAGCAGGTTCATTGGTATCATTTAAAAATAAATTGGATAGGCATATGGATGAGAAGGGAATGGAGGGTTATGGTATGAGTGCAGGCAGGTGGGACTAAGGAGGAAAAAAATTTGTTCGGCAACGGACTTGTAGGGCCGAGATGGCCTGTTTCCGTGCTGTAATTGTTACATGGTTATATGGTTATTTGCCATTTTTGAAATCTGATCAGTTAACCTTTAAGCCTGTACTTCCAAATGGGAGAGATTTAAAGCTGCTCCTGGATTTTACTCTCCGTAATTCCTGCACAGTCACTCCAAGATCTAAACTTACCCTTTTGTTCAGAGAACCATCTTAAAATGGAAGGAGTTGTGATCACTGTCCCTAAAATGCTCTCCCATTGAAACACGTCATCTGTCCAGGCTTGTTTCCAAATATGAGGTTCAGTATAATCACTGTTTAGACTTTAGACAGCACTGTAACAGGCCCTTCAACCCACTGAGTCCACACCAACCATCAATCATCCCATACACTAACACTATCCTACATGCAATGGACAATTTATACATTTTTACTGAAGCCAGTTAACCTACAGTCACCTGTACGTTTTGGAGAGTAGTGACAGCCGAGGAAACTGGAGCCACCAGACCTGAAAACCCGCAACGGAGACGACCTGTGGCCTGTACAAACTTCGTACAGGTAAACACCCCATAGTTGGGGATCGAGCAGTCCCACACACACACAGCGCACACACCACACACACAGCACACACACACACACACACATGGAGGGGAGCACACACAACACACACACACGTTGGGCACACACACACCACCCACACAACACACACACACACACACACACACACACACACACAATTCCGGTCACAGACATTTCAGAATGGTCAGAAGACCTCCTTTCATCTTGATCTTGCTATTAGAGAGACACACATTATTGTGAAGTCTTGCTTGTGGCCACAGAAACATCTGTCTATACTCCAGAATGTCTATACTCCAGACTCTGCTCGCCTAGATTCAGCCTTGTTCAACATAGGCAAGTGCAATGACATTGTTCTGACTCCTGCTGCTATTTGCTCCTTAGTAATATTCTGCTCCATAATAATATTCAAAATGGCATACTTGATAGAGATGGAGGCAGCCACAGGAGACTCCTGCACTAATCTTGTTGTAGCGTTCTTACCTAAACAATAGATGACTGCTCCCTTGTCACTGCTGGCCTAATGTCAAAATGTCTTACCTAACTGCACGGAGACCAGTTGAATTGGAATATTTCAAGTATAAAACCCATTGCAAACTTCTTAGGCCACACTGGATTAGCAATTAATAGGGCATCATGCTCAGCCTTCACTTTCCGTGATGTAAATTATTTAAATGTAAATGACCAAAAAGGTTTAACATGCTTTATATTAGTGAATGTAAATACAAAACATAAAAGTATTTCATGGATGTAAATCTGAAGCATAAAAGATCTGTTGAAATTTCAGGAAAAACCCTTGTGGATTTGGGCGGTATCCTACATTGAAAGCTGGGTGGTATTGAATATTTATGATTTTTTTCATATTCACTAAAGAAATCATGAGATGTCTTCTCATTGCAAAGTGGACACCTTAATGGGAATCCCATAAAATATTAATAATGATAGGACTTATGAATAAAGAGATGACGTGCAGAGCGATACCAGTAACCATGGACAAAGCACACAATCTTATTAGCATGAGGAAGTTACTAATGAAAGTAATCGTATTTTGCTGGAAACATGCACGATTCACTGCAAACAATTGTGATCAGGTCTTGTAACAGGGCAGATGCAATACAATGCATTAATTTGGTGCAAAAGGATAACCTTCAACTAATGAGGGTTATTTTCAATATGAATGAAGCCAACATTTTATTTGTCTTGCTGTTTTTTTATACATAAGAATCATGGGCATTCTGATTATAATTTCCTGATATTCATCAGAAGAGAACGAGGTTCCCATCATAGGTGGGAACTCTACCCATAAAGTCGATCCCTACAGGTTATTTTAGAGGAAGCAATAATGAAATATCCTGGGAAGGATAATGAATCGGCATGTTAATGGTTTTGCTGGAAATTGCTCACATAGGAAATCTTACAGTTATGATGACATAGCAACTGGGAGAAATGTTGCAGTTTCCATTCATTATAAACAGTAAAGAAAATCAGCAGCTTTGTAGATCACAGATAATGTTTCTGGAGGAACGATTTTAAATGAGTTGTTTATATATATAATTACATAATGTTCAAAAACATGGACCTCAGGCTTATCTGATGTTCAAAGTACTAACATCTTATCAATGTGAATTTTCTACTATTGACATTAAGCCAGTGGAACAGAAGATATCATCTGTGGGATGATCTCAAAGGACTTTATAAAATCAACTACTTTAACTATTAATGACATCTACAACCTACTAGACTTAACTACTGGACTTAATGGCCAATTTGGGTAGAAAAAATATGTGGTGTGTATGGAGTGATAATGCAGTTTGTGAAGACGGAAGCTGTGATTTAGAAAGACAGATTTATTTTTCTGCTGCAGAACAGGTAAGATAATTAGAATATATATATATATACATGTCTATTTTTTGAGCCATGTTAGGACATTCCTGTGGAGCTAATGCAGCAGCTGAAGCTCATCTCACAATATGTCCCCGTCAATCTGTCCCCGTCAAAATAAAAGTATAACATAGCAAAGATGAGCGGGAAACCAGAGGATTGGGAAACTTTTGAAGAGCAAGAGAATATAACTAAAAAGCCAATACGGGCAGAAAAGATGAGGTATGATTGATTAAAATAATCTATTGATGCTCCTGAACACAGCACCAGTGATGTAACCTGGGGTCATTGGGTGTTTCGGGTCTTTCAACATCAGACACCCTCGCCCAGGCGACCCAGCCGTGGTTGATCAGACTACGACTTGTGTTCAGGTGGTGTTCGCTCCTCCCTATGGACCTTCTCTCCTGATCCAGAGCCATCTCAAGGCCTTCTCAGTTGCTTCTGTGCCAAGAATATAAAGGAAGATAATAAAAGCTTCTTTATGTATGTAAAGAGAAAAAAAATCAGTTAAGACCAAAATTGGACCCTTGAAGACTGAAACAGGTGAATTTATTATGGGGAACAAGGAAATAGCAGACGAGTTAAGCAGGTACTTTGGGTCCGTCTTCACTAGGGAAGACACAAATGATTACTTTACATTTAAGAAGGAACTGCAGATGCAATCAAACGCAGACAAAAATGCTGGAGAAACTCAGCGGGTGAGGCAGCATCTATGGAGCAAAGGAAAGAGGCTACATTTTGGGTCAAGACCCTTCTTCAGACTAATGTATGGGGGTGAACAAGAAAGGAAGAGGCAGAGACAGTGGGCTGAGGGAGAGCTGAAATTAGAGAAGTCAATGTTCATACCGCTGGGGTGTAAACTGTCCAAGGAAAATATGAGATGCTGCTCCTCCAATTTACGGTGGGCCTCACTCTGGCCATGGCGGAGGCCCAGGACAGAAAGGTCGGATTCAGATACTTATTTATTATTTTACTAATAAGTGTACATATGTGTTAATGGTTGAGGTGTTTGTATTTTTTTAACCGGAGAAGATGTAATGGAATTTTGTTGCACAGTATTGTGCAATGACAATAAACGTATTCATTCATTCATTCAAAGAATGGGAGGGGGAGTTGAAGTGCTGGGCCACCAGGAGATCAGGTTGGTTATTGTGAACTGAGCGGAGGTGTTGAGCGAAGCGATTGCCAAGCCTACGCTTGCTCACCGATGTAGAGCAGCTGACACCTAGAGCAGCGGATGCAACAGATGAGGTTAGAGGAGATGCAGTTGAAACTCTGCCGCACCTGGAAAGTCCCTTAACAACTTTTCATTTGACTCCTCCCATTTCCTCCAAATATAACCATATAACAATTACAGCACGGAAACAGGCCTACAAGTCCGTGCCAAACACGTATTCTCCCCAAGTCCCATCTACCTGCACTCAGACCATAACCCTCCATTACTTTCCCATCCATATGCCTATCCAATTTATTTTTAAATGATAAAATCGAACCTGCCTCCACCACTTCCACTGGAAGCTCATTCCACACAGCCACCACTCTCTGAGTAAAGAAGTTCCTCCTCATGTTACCCCTAAACCTCTGTCCCTTAATTCTCAAGTCATGTCCTCTTGTTTGAATCTTCCCTACTCTCAATGGGAAAAGCTTGTCCATGTCAACTCTGTCTATCCCTCTCATCATTTTAAAGACCTCTATCAAGTCCCCCCTTAACCTTCTGCGCTCCAGAGAATAAAGACCTAACTTATACAACCTTTCTCTGTAACTTAGTTGTTGAAACCCAGGCAACATTCTAGTAAATCTCATCTGTACTCTCTCTATTTTGTTGACATCCTTCCTATAATTGGGCGACCAAAATTGTACACCATACTCCAGAATTGGTCTCACCAATGCCTTGTACAATTTTAACATTACATCCCAACTTCTATACTCAATGCTCTGATTTATAAAGGCCAGCACACCAAAAGCTATCTTTACCAACCTATCTACATGAGATTCCACCTTCAGGGAACTATGCACAGTTATTCCTAGATCCCTCTGTTCAACTGCATTCCTCAATTCGCTACTATTTACCATGTACGGCCTATTTTGATTTGTCCTGCCAAGATGTAACACCTCACACTTATCAGCATTAAACTCCATCTGCCATCTTTCAGCCCATTCTTCCAAATGACCTAAATCTCTCTGTAGACTTTGGAAATCTACTTAATTATCCACAACACCACCTATCTTAGTATCATCTGCATACTTACTAATCCAATTTACCACACCTTCATCCAGATCATTGATGTACATGACAAACAACAGTGGAACCAACACAGATCCTGAGGCACCGCACTAGTTACCTGCATCCAACCTGACAAACACCCATTCACCATTACTCTCTGGCGTCTCCCATTCAGCCACTGTTGAATCCATCTTGCTACTCCTGCATTTATACCCAACAATTGAACCTTCTTAACCAACCTTCCATGAGGAACCTTGTCAAAGGCCTTACTAAAGTCCATACAGACAACATCCACTGCTTTACCCTCATCAATTTCCCTAGTAACCTCTTAAAAAATTCACGAAGTTTAGTTAAACATGACCTTCCAGGCACAAATCCATGTTGACTGTTCCTAATCAGACCCTGTTTATCCAGATGCTTATATATATTATCTCTAAGTATCTTTTCCATTAATTTGCCCACCACTGAAGTCAAACTAACAGGTCTATAATTGCTAGGTTTACTCTTGGAACCCTTTTTAAACAATGGAACAACATGCGCAGTACGCCAATCCTCGGGCACTATTCCCGTTCCTAATGACATTTGAAATATTTCTGTCATAGCCCCGGCTATTTCTACACTAACTTCCCTCAATGTCCTAGGGATATAAGGCGTAGCTATGGGCAGGCACATGGCCCAAGCTATGCCTGCCTCTTAGTTGGGTACGTCGAACAATCTTTGTTCGAGGCGTACCAGGGCCCTATCCCCAAACTCTACCTCCGCTACATCGACGACTGCATTGGTGCTACCTCGTGCACCCACACGCAACTCACTGACTTCATCCATTTCACCACAAACTTCCATCCGGCACTCAAATACACCTCGACCATTTCCGACATTTCCCTACCATTTCTAGACCTCACTATCTCCATTGCAGGTGATAGACTACTGACCAACATCCACTATAAACCCACTGAATCCCATGGCTATCTGGAGTACACTTCTTCCCACCCTGCTTCCTGTAAGGACTCCATCCCCTACTCTCAATTCCTCCGTCTACACCGCAATGCACCCAGGATGAGGCATTCCACACCAGGGCATCGGAGATGTCCTCATTCTTCAGGGAATGGGGGTTCCCTCTTTTACTATAGATGAGGCTCTCACAAGGGTCTCTTCTATACCCCGTAACTCTGCTCTCACTCCCCACCCCCCCACTCATAACATGGGCAGAGTCCCCCTTGTCCTCACCTTCCACCCTACCAGCCATGACATCCAACAAATAATCCTCCACCATTTTCGCCACGTCCAACGGAATACCACCACTGGCCACATCTTCCCATCTCTTCCCCGTCTGCCTTCCGCGGAGACTGCCCCCTCCGAAACTCCCTGGGCAATTTGTCCCTTCCCACCCAAGCCACACCTTCTCCTGGCACTTTCCCTTGCAACGGCAGGAAATGCTACACTTCTTGCTTTGCCTCCCCCATTTACTCCATTCAAGGACCCAAGCAGTCTTTCCAGGAGCGGCACAGGTTCACCTGCACTTCCTCCAAACGCATCTATTGCATCCGCTGCTCTAGATGTCAGCTGTTCTACATCGGTGAGACCAAGCATCGGCTTGGCGATCGCTTCACCCAACACCTCCGCTCGGTTCGCAATAACCAACCTGATCTCCCGGTAGATCAGCGCTTCAACTCCCCCTCCCATTCCGAATCCGACCTTGTTGAGTATAACGCCGAGGATGCGGGAAGAACGAAGGTGTGTGACTGAGAAAAAGAGTGGTAACCGTGGAGTGCAAGAGACCCAGGTGGCTGAGCCTAATTAAAACAGGTATGCCCTATTCGGAACTGTCAGGAGAGATGAAGCTTCCAGTCTGAGTGGCGGACACGTTGATGGCTCCAATCCTGGAGATGGGACTCGACCGGCTTCGGGCAGAGCCATAGTGGTAAAAACATAGAAACATAGAAACATAGAAACATAGATGGGCGACTCCATTGGCCGAGGAGCAGACAGGAGATTATGTGACACCAGACGAGATACGAGGATGGTCTGTTGCCTCTCTGGTGCCAGGGTTCAGGATGTCATGAGCCGAATTCAGAACATTCAAGAGGGAGAGAAGGTGAACAGCCGGCAGTAGTTGTCCACGTAGGCACAAACGACATTGGGAAGAAGAGAAAGGAGGTTCTCCAACGTGAGTTCAGAGAGTTAAGAAGAAGACTGAAAAGCAGGTCTTCTAGGGTGGTTATCTCTGGATTGCTTCCAGTACCTCGTGCTAGTAAGGACAGGAACAGGGGGATAGGGGATCTGAATGTGTGGCTGAGGGGCTGGAGCAGGGAGCAAGGATTTAGATTTGTAGACCACTGGGATCTCTTCTGGGGTAGGGGTGACCTGTACAAAAGTGACGGTTTGCACCTTAACTGGAGGGGGATCTTCAGACTCTGAAGACGAGTTTCAGCCCAAAACTGTAGATAGCTAGTGCATGTGCCTTTAACATAGTGACCTCACCACCCTTAACCACTCCCCTTATTAGGTGTATAATTGCATGTTCCCTCCCTGGGGTCTCTCTCTCTAGCTCCAGTGACAGACCACGTACAGCTAGTATAGCAATTATGTGAACAGTTAATAAAAGCTACAGTTAAGACAATGTGTTGTTGAGACTTCTTTACATGGTGTCTCAGCTGTGAGACCCTGCGCCTCCTGTTTGCCGGTTTTCTTTTAGTTTATACCCCAGTACCCTTATCCTGTTTCCTTCCCTCGTGCCATGGCAAACTCGTGCCGCAAGCCCGACCCGCTTGTATTTGATGGGGACATTGCCCATCGATGGGATGTCTTCCGACGTGATTTTCAGCATTATGTGACCATCGCCCACCCTGCTGCCACCGCTGAGACGCGTGCATCTCTGCTCCTCAACTTGGCCGGTCCCGACGCCCTGGAACGGTCCGAGTCGTTTGTGTATGCTGCTGGTGAGAGTGCCCTCGATCCGGGTATGTCTCATTGCTAAGTTCACTGCCCTGTGTGATGTTCCCACCAACTCTATTTTGGAGCGTTTCAAAATGTTTGGCCGTCGGCAGAGCGCTGACGAGTCCGTCACTAACTACATCGCCGCGTTGAGGCACCTGGCTCGGCGCTGCCGCCTTGATGCCCTGACCCCCGAGCAGCTGACTCGTGATATCCTTGTATACGGCCTCCGCGATACCAAACTGAGAGCAGAACTTCTCAGAATGCCCGAACTTTCTCTGGATGCGGCTCTACACGCTGCACTCATGGCTGAAGCTGTCGCCTCTACCCTGCCACCCGAGGACACTCATGTCGACTTAGCCTCTGCCACCGGCCGCCCAAGAAACGTTGCCCCGAGGCGACAACAGGGTCCACCCCCACCCAGGTCAGGAGTCGCCCGCCGCTGCCCCAACTGCAACTTTGCTACCCATCAATTCAACGTGTGCCCTGCCCTGGGGAAGACCTGCAATTTCTGCAGAAAGCTAAATCATTTTTCTGCAGCCTGCCGAGCCCGCGGGAATCAAGCCCCCCCTTTTTGGAGAGTGCCGGTCAACCTTGCTCAGGCTGATAGTACTGGCTCAGAGCACCTGCCTGATGATCTCACCCTTTCTGATATCAGTTCCTCCGAAGGGGAGGCCAGCGTGTTTTCGCTTCTAGACTCTCATGCTTTGGTTGCTAACCCTTCTGTCCGTGTGACCGTTAATGGTACGACCTTCTCAGCTAAGTTGGACACAGGCGCATTTGGAAATGTTATGTCAACAAGCCTGTTTCGCAAGATAAGGTCTGGTGAGAAAGTGTCTCCTGCTCACTCCCGCCTGCATGCATATGGGGGAGCTGTACTCGTTCCTGTGGGAAAGACAACTTTGCACTGCAAGGTCCTGGAGGCCTCTCGGCCCCTCACTTTCTACCTGCTAGATTCCGACAACGTGACCCTGCTCGGCGCCCGAGCATGCCAGGACCTCGGTTTGGTCTCCTTTCATCACGACATCCATCAGGTACAGACCCTCATGGACCCCCTGCTTGAATACCCTGATCGCTTCGATGACAGGCTGGGCAAGCTGCCCAGCTGCTACAAGATTGCTGTCGACTCCAGCATAGAGCCTGTGGTCCGCCCGCCACACCGCGTCTCCTTCGCCATGAAGGACAAGGTGAAGTCTGCGTTACTGAACATGGTCTCCAAGGGCATCCTGAAAGAGGTGAGCGAGCCCACCCGGTGGGTCTCCACCATGGTGGTGGCGGCCAAGAAGGACAAATCTGAGATTCGCATTTGCATCAACCCCAAGGACCTGAACCTGGCAATCAAACGCCCGCACTACCCGATGCGCACAGTAGAGGACGTCGCTGCACAGGTTGGCCCGGCCACTGTCTTTTCGGTCCTCGACGCCAAAAGCTCCTTCTGGCAGATACCGTTAGATGAACGTTCTTCCTACCTGACGACCTTCAGCACACCGTTCGGAAGATTTCGATTTCTGCGCATGCCATTCGGCATCAACTCTGCCAGTGAGGTGTTCCAGCGGACCATGGAGCAGCTGTTCGCCGGTCTGCCGTGTGCTATCATAGTTGACGACATCCTGGTCTATGGCAAGGACGTGGCTGAACACGACCTGAACCTCCGTAAAGTCCTAGATCGGGCCCGGGACATTAATCTGAAACTTAACCCAAAGAAATGTCGATTCCGCGTTAAAGAAGTCACTTACGTGGGCCACGTCTTTACCGCCTCGGGGCTGAAGCCCGACCCGGAGAAAACTGCTGCCGTCTCTGGAATGTCCCCTCCTACCGATGTGCCCGCTCTGCAGCGTTTCCTGGGCATGGTGAACTACCTGGGGAAGTTTATCCCCGACCTCAGCGAACTGAGTGCGCCCCTGAGGGAGCTCATCAAAAAGGACACTGCCTGGGCTTGGTTCCCGCAACACCAACGCGCCTTTGACGTCCTGAAGTCCCGACTGGTCAGTACCCCCACACTCAAGTTTTTTGACCTACAGCACCCCATTGTTCTCACCTGTGACGCTTCCAAGTTTGGCCTTGGCGCCGCTTGCATGCAGCTCCACAACGGTCAGCAGCTGCCCGTTTCCTATGCGTCCCGCACCATGACCCCTGCCGAGCAGCGCTACGCTCAAATTGAAAAAGAACTCCTTGCTGTGGTGTTTGCTTGCTCGAGGTTCAAGGACTACATTCTGGGCAATACCTTCACGATTGAAACGGATCACCAGCCGCTAGTGACCATTCTTAACAAGCCGATCCACGCTGCTTCCTCCAGGTTGCAGCGTATGATGTTGCAGCTGCAACGGTTTACTTTTACCATCGTTTACCGAAAAGGCAAAGACATGTTCGTTGCCGACACACTGTCCCGCGCCCCTCTGCCTTCCTCTGCCCGCCACCCCTACGAGTCGTCGGACCTAATGGTACTTAATGTCAACTTTGTGCCTTCCAAGCAGATGCAGTCCCTCGTCTCCCACACTGCCAAGGATCCTACCCTGCAGCTACTGTCCGACATCATCATCCAGGGTTGGCCTGAACGCCGCTCCTCCTTGCCGGCCAGTGTAGTCCCGTATTTCCTGGTCCGCGATGAGCTCGTCCTGCACGACGGCGTGGTGGTTAAGGGGCACAAGGTCGTAGTGCCCGAGTCACTGAGGGTTGCCTATTTTCAGTCTGCCCACAACGGTCATCCTGGGGCCGAGGCCACTCTGTCCAGCGCCCAGGACCAGTTCTACTGGCCCAGCATGGCCAACGACATCCGGGAGTGGGTCTCTGCTTGCCCTTCTTGCAACAGCCTGGCCCCACATCAACAACGTCAGCCGCTGCTGCAACAACCTGCCCCTGATCTCCCCTGGACGGCGGTCGCTACTGACATTTTCGAGTGGCGTGGGAAACACTTCCTGGTCCTCGTCGACTCCTATTCCAACTGGTTTGAGGTCGACCAACTCCACTCCCTTTCCTCCTCGGCTGTCATCGGGAGGCTGCGTCGCCACTTTGCCACGTTTGGCTCCCCTGCTCGCCTCCAATCCAACAACGGCAGCCAGTTCACCAGTGCCGAGTTCCAGCGTTTCGCTTCTCAGTGGAACTTTAAACATTTTACCAGCAGCCCTGAGTACCCGCAAAGCAACGGCCTGGCGGAGCGTGCAGTCCGCAGTGCTAAGGGTTTGCTGGAGCACTGTCGGCTGTCCAAGTCGGACTTCCACCTGGCCCTACTTAATCTCCGCAACATCTCCCGCGACCCTGCCCTGGGTTCGCCGGCACAACGACTGCTGTCTCGCAGAACTCGCCCCCCCCTCCCTGTTGCCCAGCAATCCCTTGTTCCCTCTGTTCTCCCCCCTGCTACTGTCCAGGAGCGTATCACCACCAAGCATGACTCGCAGAAGCGCTCCCACGACCAGTCCTGCCGCCCCCTGCCGTTACCTATTTCCTTCGCTCCATAGATGCTGCTGCACCCGCTGAGTTTCTCCAGCATTTTTGTGTACCTTCATCAAAACCTTATCTATCTGACAACATCATGAAATTGTTATGGAACTGTTGTCTTTCCTATTTGCCATTCTGGGGTTTGCCATTGTAACAATCCTATTGTTCAATCAGCTCTGTCTCCTGACTGTGCAGGTTTCTTAATTTGATCATTCATCTGGTAACATTAAAGTCTTCTTTAGAAATGTATCTTTATTATATCTGTTGTATTATCCTCTGCTTCACCTTTTAATTATGTTTTTCACGGCATTCACAAGGTTGAATAAACATGATCTCCCCTTTTGGAATCTGTCTACACTGCATTATATTTTCAGTATGTGGATGCTCACCTAAATATCAAATCAATCTGAGAGGGAGGAAAGGGTCGTTTGTACTAATATTTGCAGGCAAAATCAATATTGTGTCAACATAGGGTAGCATGTTTCACTAGTTACCAGACAATATGTAATTAATTACAATTCACAATGAGCATAATTCTAATCCCCATAAACACCTGGGATTATATCCATGCAAAGAAATCTGGAGGACTCACTGCAACTGCCTTGAGCCCACGGTATCCAGAAGTCACATTGTTGTAGTGGGGAGGAGAAGCCAATAATCCTCCCACAGGTTGGTAACTTTGATGACATTTCGCAGCTATGATGAAGTCTCAAAACTAAAATGTTAACCATTTCCCTTCCCGCATACGTGGCTTGAACTGCTGAGTGCGTTCAACATTTTCAGTTACCTGTATTTTCCACTCGTAAGTATAAGCAGCAGTTTTCACAGATCGAAGGATATCAGGCAGTTGAATTTAAACAATTAGGGTTGAGTCCAAGATATAAGAAGCTTTGGAAAATGCTCGCTCCTCCAAAATCAATAAAATTCCTTCCTGATCATCAACAGGTCTGATGCCAATATTGATTCCAGTCAGATCCCACTGACCGCCATTACATCCTGCAAATTTGCAAAAGGATCCCACTGACTGACCACAATTTTGTCTGCCGTTTGCCATCAGACCTTACTGGCCTTCATCAGGTTGACTGACCTCCATGTATCCATGCTGATCACAAGTCCCCACTGACCACCAACTATGATCACGTTAAAACACAGTGACTGCCAGCGGTGGCCAATGACTCCACCATCACCACTAGACCTCACTGATCTCCATCACTATCTGCTGAGCACAACCCATCTCTGCTGACCACTTCCAGGCACGATAACTGTCATAGGATCACCCTGATCACAAAGAGACACCATAGTGCACGACCAAAACGTCATCTGTGACTCAAGCACCATCTGAACCTGAATTTAGGTTGGCCATTTGAGCAGCATTGGGACTCTGATGATCGTCAGAAATGTCTCCCTGCATCCCCACCATCCCCCTACAACTATCATCGTATCAACATTGATCACCCTACAATCTGCTCCCTCCACATTTGGAGCCCTGAGCATCATCTCCACGCTCCAACCATGAATGGACTTTTGATGACAACTCAACCAGCTACAATTTAAATTATCTGGTAATCATGACTGCTCGGTGATTTGGACAGTCCTTCACAATTTAGACTCAGCGCCCTGAAATTAGGCCATTCATCACCCTGAGCTGAATCACCCCCCAGCCACATCATACCTCCCCTGCCAACCCCAATGTCCAAGAACAAGCCTGTTGCATGAACTGGACTAGATGCAATGATCCACTTTCTACTGCCTCTGCTATCTAAATGTTTATCCCCCTTACAATCTCTCTCACCCCTTGTCCAACCAACTGTACCTGCCACCTTTAGATTGCTTCGGCCTTATGAACCATGCTTCCCAGCAATCGGGCTGTGCAGGGCCAGGAACCTTGCTGGAAACAGTATTATATTGCTAATTATTCACAATTTCCAAAAGCAATAGAGAATAATCATCCTGGTTAAAATTCAGAGTTGGATTTCCGAACTGTTGGTAAATAGGAGAGTAAAGGTAGGGAAGCAAAGAATGGAGTTTAATGTGAGACAATTTATATGAATGCAACTGCTAAAGGGACATTTAATACTCAAACAGCTGCAAGCCTTAGAGCTTTTTTTTAAAATTTAGCTTAATGCTGTGGTGAATTAGAGGAATTGTTAGGAAAGTATGAGTTGGCTATATTCTATGACTGTTCAGTCCTTCTGGGAAGAGATGTTAAGCAGAATCAGGAAATGAACAACCATTGAATTAGATCCAAATACCCATTAGTTGATCACAGAAATCATGCCAGCAGAATTCCGGTTTAATTAAGTTAATTTTATAGATACTGCCATTGCCAAAACTTAATGCTTCACAAAATTATAATGGCCTGACAGCCTGGATTGCAGTTGTTTGCATGTTGGTGAACTGGGATTGGTTCTGCTGAAGTGCAGTGAGAAGTTTTAAGGATGAAATGGACGAATAGAATGCTTTACTTATTTTACATGTAGCACCTTGCACCAAATATATCCTCTAGAGACTGCAATAGGTGGTTTGTAAAACGAAAGCGGTTGGAAATAATTGATTAAAAACAATATTTTTAGGAAGGTATTTATTTGGTTTGCAAGTTGGAAAGTAGATAAAGAAATTATAACTGGTGTTTGTGAAGGAGAATTGCACAACTGGTGCAACGTAATAAGTTACGATGTCAAGAAGAGATCAGTAAGAATGCATGCTGTGTAAAAACAATCAAAAAGCATCAATTACTGATGTCCGAAGCAGCCATTAGAATTTTGCTTAAGCCGTCTTCAGTGTTTCATCAGAAAATTGGCTTCAATGGGAGAAACCAAACCTAGAGAAAATAAACAGGATACATATTAAGATCTCCATAAAAAGCATAGTCACTGTCTTGAACATGCCAACAACTGGCCAAAAGACCAGCAACCATGAAGTCGTGACCCTGACCAAGTCACTCCCCATTCAAATCCTATGTAACCCATTATTCTCTTCTCCAACATGCAGTTCCCATCTATCCCTTGCTGACCATCCTAAACCCCAACCATTCACACTCCAGCCACAAGTTGCACCATGGTCTGCCTTAGATAGACACAAAGTGCCGGAGTAACTCAGCAGGTCAGGCAGCATCTCTGGAAGAAAAAGATAGGTGACGGTTTGGGCCGGTACCCTTCCTCAGACAGAAGAAGGATCCTGACCAGAAACATCACCTATCCTTTCCTCAAGGGGTGCTGCCTGACCCATTGAGTTACTCCAGAACTTTGTGCCTATCTTTGGCATAAAGCAGCATCTGCAGTTCTTTGTTTCTATACCATGGACTGTCTTTCCAACTTCTAAGCATTCAAATTCTGATTCTGTCCTGAAATGGAAGATGTCAATTAAAATCAATAACTTTTCAAAATGTTCTTAAGGTAAGAAAGGCAGGTAAGTTCCTATTTTCAAAGAACCAAAGAACATGACCTACAAGGAGGGATACTTTGAAATGCTGCCCAATATAATGTTATTGATTGTACACAAAAAAGCTGGAGAAACTCAGCGGGTGCAGCAGCATCTATGGAGCGAAGGAAATAGTCAACGTTTCGGGCCGAAACCCTTCTTCAGACTGATCGGGGGCGGGGGTGGGTGGGGACAAGAAAGGAAAAAGGAGGAGGAGCCCGAAGGCTGGGGGATGGGAGGAGACAGCAGGGGGACTGAGGAAGGGGAGGAGACAGCAAGGACTAACAAAATTGGGAGAATTCGATGTTCATGCCCCCAGGATGCAGACTCCCCAAACGGAATATGAGGTGCTGTTCCTCCAATTTCTGGTGCAGCTCGCTGTGGCCATGGAGGAGACCCAGGACAGAGAGGTCGGATTGGGAATGGGAGGGGGAGTTGAAGTGCTGAGCCACCGGGAGGTCAGCTTGGTTATTGCGGACCGAGCGGAGGTGTTCGGCGAAACGATCGCCCAACCTCCGCTTGGTCTCACCGATATAGATCTGCTGACATCTAGAGCAGCGGACGCAATAGATGAGGTTGGAAGAGATGCAGGTAAACCTCTGTCGCACCTGGAACGATTGCTTGGGTCCTTGAACGGAGTCGAGGGGGGAGGTAAAGGGACAAATGTTGCATCTCTTGCGGTTGCAAGGGAAAGTGCCCGGGGAGGGGGTGGTACGAGAGGGAAGGGAAGAATTGACAAGGGAGTTATGGAGGGAGCGGTCTTTGCGGAAGGCAGACATGTGGGGAGATGGGAAGATGTGGCTAGTGGTGGGGTCACGTTGGAGGTGGCGAAACTGACGGAGGATTACTTTTTGCATGTGACGGCTGGTGGGGTGAAAGGTGAGGACTAGGGGGACACGGCCCTTGTTGCGAGTGGGGGGATGGGGAGAGAGAGCAGTGTTGCGGGGTATGGAAGAGACCCTGGTGCGAGCCTCATTTATGGTGGAGGAGGGGAACCCCCGTTCCCTGAATAATGAGGACATTTCAGATGTCCTGGTGTGGAACGCCTCATCCGTGGAGCAGATGCGGCGTAGACGGAGGAATTGGGAATAGGGGATGGAGTCCTTACAGGAAGCAGGGTGGGAAGAAGTGTAGTCCAGATAGCCATGGGAGTCAGTGGGTTTATAGTGGATGTTGGTCAGAAGTCTGTCACCTGCAATGGAGATAGTGAGGTCAAGGAATGGTAGGGAAGTGTCGGAAATGGTCCAGGTGTATTTGAGTGCCGGATGGAAGTTAGTGGTGAAGTGGATGAAGTCAGTCAGTTGTGTGCGGGTACAGGAGGTGGCACCAAAGCAGTCGTCGATGTAGCGGAGGTAGAGGTTGGGGATGGGGCCCTGGTATGTATTGAACAAGGATTGCTCGACGTAACCGACAAATAGGCAGGCATAGCTGGGGCCCATGCGTGTGCCCATAGCTACGCCTTGTATTTGGCGGAAATGGGAGGAGTCGAACGTGAAGTTATTGAGGGAAAGAATGTTATTGATTGTCCAGTCACTGGACACGGTTGAGTGTTTTGTACAATCACCTTCATAAATTACAGCAGTATCTACAGCTACAGACAATTCATAAGCCACTATGTATATACAGTAAGATTGATCAAGTACAATACATGATATTCTTCTCTATTTACAATGAAAAGAGCAATTATCTGAAGATAAAGGCCTAACCCGAGTTACATTAATTAGCCTGTCTGTGCCTCAACCACTGCCAGTGAATATTCCCAGAATGGTTTCTTCTTCTTTGAGGTTTACTACTCCTGTTTCCTAATGTCATCATGGTTTCCACCCAGCAAAACCCTTCTGGTTTAGGTGTCCATGCTCTTCCAATAGCCTTTATCATTCCTTGTAAATTTTACCAGCACCCCACTAGTTGTTCACCTAATTCCACTCCATCAATTATTTCTCTGTTCCCTCCCCAATCTTTGTTCTGACCCATTGATCATTTTCCCAATAATCCTTCCCTGAATTTCTTTAATGCTTTCCTCTAACTTTTTCCTTACTTCGCAATCATTTCCCCTTTACTATCCCCATCGTATTCTCATCCCATTTTAGACTTTCAATTTACACTGCAATCTTGTTCCATCCTCATTTTTCTTCTTGTTGCCCTGATTTTTAATCCTACTTAATCTCCTCTTTAAAATCCTCTCCTCAAAGCTGATGGCTTCCTCCCAAACCCCCCCTAGAGATGTTCTACTCACCCTTCTGATCTACTTACTGATCCTAATACCATACTATCCTAGAAATGCCTCTCATAATGTTTTCTTTCCTCTCACATTGTGCTGGGAGATGTCACAAGTGAAACCTTGTTGTATGTTAATGCACATGTAAGTGTCAAGATGGTTACAGCAATTCAATTATATATTTCCTTACAATGTAGCAGGAGGCCATTCATCTGATAATGTGTCTACTTGCTGTCAGAGCAATCCCATCAGTCCCATTAATTTCTCCATAACCCCTCTCCGCTCATTTGTCCATGAACTTTACCCAATTTTCCATCCACCCACTTAGATAGGATGCAATTTCCAGTAACTTTTTAATCCACAAACCACTGCCTCATTTGAACATGGGAGAAGTGCAGAGCACTGGGAAGAAACAAGAATGGTCATGAGGGAAATGTATATGTCCACAAAGACTGCACTGGCTGTCAGGATCAAAATTGTTGACTGGAGATGTGACGCAGCAGAGCTACCTGCTTTGCCATTGTGTCAATGGCTGTTGGCAGTAAAATATTAAAAAAATCCTTGCATCATCAAAGCAGATGCATGTCTCCCACTAAGGTTAGCAGATTTGGTCTCCAAATCTGAGGAAGGACATTATTGCCATAGAGGGAGTGCAGAGAAGGTTCACCAGACAGATTCCTGGGATGTCAGGACTGTCTTATGAAGAAAGACTGGATAGACTTGGTTTATACTCTCTAGAATTTAGGAGATTGAGAGGGGATCTTATAGAAACTTACAAAATTCTTAAGGGGTTGGACAGGCTAGATGCAGGAAGATTGCTCCCGATGTTGGGGAAGTCCAGGACAAGGGGTCACAGCTTAAGGATAAGGGGGAAATCCTTTAAAACCGAGATGAGAAGAACTTTTTTCACACAGAGAGTGGTGAATCTCTGGAACTCTCTGCCACAGAGGGTAGTCGAGGCCAGTTCATTGGCTATATTTAAGAGGGAGTTAGATGTGGCCCTTGAGGCTAAGGGGATCAGAGGGTATAGAGAGAAGGCAGGTACGGGATACTGAGTTGGATGATCAGCCATGATCATATAGAATGGCGGTGCAGGCTCGAAGGGCCGAATGGCCGACTCCTGCACCTAATTTCTATGTTTCTATGTTTCTATGTTCGCTTAAAGGTTTGAAATGTTCGTCAAGGTCTTTCTAGCCCAAGCATACAAAAGATTTTTACAACTATTCAAATACTGCAAATTTATTTTAATTTGGTTTAATGAATGCCAAATCTCGGTGATAGCCAGTGACTCAGAAGTGAAATTGGTTTACAGTTGCTGTTAGAGTATTGTATGAATTAGAATCTTATTTGCATTAATATCTGCTTCAAAAGGTGCAAAATCGGCCAAAGCAAAAATTTCTGACACCGTAGACAAGATGTGCAAATAAGGACTACAAGCAGCAGAATGTTTTATAATTACCAAGAAAGAAACAAATTGTCATTCAATAAGGATGTAATTATTACTTTGAAAAGACTGCCAACTTAGTCCACATTGACAAGGTGGACTGAAGGGCCTGTTTGTGATTGTGATTTTCAGTTTCTCCAGGCTGAGGCCTAATGGCGGAGCTGGCGGACTCCAACTTGGACCGAACTCGAGGCTCCGGAGGCAGAGCCATCCAGGACTTTCCAAAGCGAGGCTGGTCGACTTCGGAGCTGTGATGGCATAGTGGCGGCAGCGACCTCTCTTTGGAGCCTCGGAGGCTCAGCCGCGGGCCCAGTGGACGACATCGTCAGGAGCTCGCAGGTCCCAGGTTGGTTACCTGGTTTTCCGGAGCTCCCGCAACAACAGCTTCGTCCCGCTGGACTGGAGGGCGGCAGCTTAGGCAGCTTCGACCGTCCTGGGCCGCGGTGTTTGAACCGCCCCGTTCGTGGAGCTCGGATTCAGCCACGGGACTTACTTACCATTACACTGCGGGGTCACAGCATCGGAAGCCTGGATCGCCTCAACGCAGAGGGAGAACAAGGAGGGAAGACACAAGGACTTTAAGACTTTTGCCTTCCATCACAGTGAGGAGGGCCTGGTAGACTCACTGTGGTGGATGTTAAATCTGTGTTAATTGTGTGTTTTGTTATTTTATTCTGTTATGACTGCAATGCACGAAATTTCGTTCAGACTGAAAAGTCTGAATGACAATAAAGGATACTTGATACTAACCCCACCCCACCTCCCACGCCCACCTCTCCCACATGACTCCCACCTTTACATTATTATCTGCGTTAAAGGGTGAACATTCCCCCAAGGCAGCAATTTCACAGTTTGCCATTGACAAGCTGTGTATTTCAATTACTCCATAACTCTAAGTGCCACAACTACTCCAATAAAACTGATCCATAATCTTTCTGCCAAAATCCTACCAAGATTTGCCAATATGGCAAACCCTTAAAGAAATTATTTGCCTCATGAGAAAAAAGATGCACTTTCACCAGGGGCAGTAAGGCAGACTCTTCTTTAGTGATGTGGAAAACCTGTACTATTATTAATGTTACTTAAGGGCCTGTCCCACTTACGTGCCCTTGGCACCCAAATTACACAACCTCGTGGTCGCGTTGAGCCGAGGCAGTCCCACGAAGGTCGGCCGCGATTCCATGCATACGCACAGCCATCTGGAGCGCGTGACGTCATTTGAAGATGGACACAAAGCTGGAGTTACTCAACAGGCCCGGCAGCATCTCTGGAGAGAAGGAATGGGTGACGTTTCGTGTCGAAACTCTTTAGTCTGAAAAGAAGGGTCTTGACCCAAAACATCACCTATTGCTTCTCTCCAGAGATGCTGCCAGTCCCGCTGAGTTACTCCTGCATTTTGTGTCTATCGTCAATTCTCTTGGCACCACTCTAGGAGTAGAAGTGGGGGCGAAACTGGACCACAACGGCCGTGAGCCCCAGGCCGAGTTCGGTGATCGTTTGCCTGCTTCTGCAGCTGTTGAAGGTGAGATATTGTGTCGTGCCAGTGTTTTGGGCCTGTCCCACTTTGGCCGTCAGTTCCACGACAAGCCGTTGGCGCGCAAAGATTTAGTTCACGACAAAAATTTTGAAGCCCCGCGCGATGTTGCGCACAACTCCATACCCCTCCGCGCTTCTAAGTGGGACCGGCTCCGCATGGCCATATGATGCCCATGCGCCTCAAAGCCACCACGAGGTTGTGTAATTTGCATGCCAAGGACACGTAAGTGGGACAAGCCCTTTAGAGTCACAGCCACGGAGATGTCCGGAGAGGACCCGGCAGTGATAGCAGAGAGGTCGGTGCGGCGGTCAATTGGGTCGTCGACCGACAGACGAGGACGGACCACGTGGAGTGAGGACGCCGCTGCTGAGGGAAGAAACAAATGAGGACCCGGTGTGGGGGGACCACCGTGAGGAAGGGGGTTGAGGAGATGGAGAAGAAAAGTGGACCTGGCGTGGATACTGTTTATACTTGTAGCTTTGTCAGTGCCCTTATGTGGCAACTATTTGTATACCGTGGGTATGCAACAAAGAATTTCACTGTGACTTTTCGCATGTGACAATAAAGCATGAATCAATCAATTCATTAATTAATTCATTCATTACATCATTTATTCTTTCATAGAGTCATTCAACTAGTCACACCAGCAGTAGTCACCTAAAATAGGTTGTCTACTCCACACTGTCATGGGAAGAGATCCCCAAGCAGATGAATGAAAAATATCAAGGATATTATCGAACCCTGCTCAAAAAAAAGAAACATCACTATTGACAGCATGGACAAGGTGGGCCAAAGGGCGTGTTTCCATAATGTAAGGCTCTATAATGTATGGGAAATCTTTGGTCAACTAACATTCAGAGTGGAGAAGAAACAGTCAGATATCATTGAGATCCTCAGGTCAATGTACTGGGAGCTCACACAGAGCCTTGTGTGAAGGCCCAAGCCAAAGTTGCAGAAGAAGCACAAATCCTTTTCAGGAGTTTGCAGTTGCATATTATCATCCGATATTACAACCCTTAAAACTAGAGTGGCATCAAGTTATCCTCGATCCTAAGAGACTGTTTAAGAAACAGAACTCCCATATTAACATCCACTCAGAGAATAGAATATGAACTTTTTCAGTGAGAAAACTATTAAATCTTCCTATCTCATTTAGCTACATGAACAAGGGAATTAAATGATTCTCTGCTATGACTTACATTTTTAATACTTGAGGCAGATTTAAGATGAGGAATTACCTTGCTCTTAGTCACAGAAGCATGGACGCAGGCCCATTGGTCCAACTTGCCCATGCCAGTCAAGATGGTTCAATGGTTCTTTTACAATCATGTGCACCAAGGTACAGTGAAATTATTTGTTTGCATACAGATCAGTAATAATATGGCCATTTCTAAGTACAATCCCCGATTAAGTACGGATTGCATAGAAACAACCCACTGAGTCCTTATGCAAAAGTCACCAGTTTGGCAGCATTTTCAAAGTCCCAGCTTCAGCTAGCCATAAGGGCCCATTCCAGCTGTTGCCTTCATCCTCCATCCGGATCGCCAGCGAACCGTCATCCCTCTCACGCCCTTTCAGCCATCAACCTTCGTGCCTCGAGTGGACGCCTCCTGCAGCAAATTTTGAGAGAGCGGAAGGTAAGGTTTCCTTACTGGTCCTTTCTCCTGTGTCCACGGCTGTCGCTGACTCTCTCCACCTTCCGGTTCCATTCCAGCCTTCGGGGGCGAGCAGGAGTAACCCTCCCACCACTTTCTGGCCCATCAGGCAGCTCCTAAAGAAGTGTTCACAGTTTACACATTGGCATCATCAGCCACATCTAATGGCACAAAGCCATGGAGGCAGCAACTAGTAAAATAAAAAGACACAAAGTGCTGGAATAATTCAGCGGGTCAGGCAGCATATCTGGAGAACATCTGTCAGGACCATTGTTCAGACTGATGCCGCAAATCCACTGGTCCCACCTGTCCACATTTGGTTCATATCCCTCTAAAACAGGGGTCGGCAACCTTGTTCTGCATAGGGACCTGGACACATGCCTGTGAGCGGATGGCGGGACACATCTATCACCATAGTTAATAATCGGAGGTAATAATAACACATACTAACTAAACTTTGACATATTTATATATTTAAGCAATATTATGTCTACTGAACATAGCAGTTAGTTGAGACACTGGTAATGGAACTACCCTCACCCCTGTCTGAGTGTCTGTTTGTCAGTTTCATAGCAGTTAGTGTGACCCTTGGTGTTGTTTATCGCTCAACAATCTCTCAATATTAGGTGACAGGCTGGAAGAGGCCAGATGCAAGATGCCATCCAAATGGGCATCAGTCAGTCGGGTTCTTAATTTACTCTTGGTGTATTTCATTTTTGAGAAGAGTTGCTCGCACATGTAAGTATTGCCGAACATTGATGTCATTTTTTTCGCGTGATCTATCAAGTTGGTATACATACCAGTTTCAAGAAGATATTTCTTGTAGAACTGTAGTAGAGATACATCCGTTACATTAAATTTAGATCTTAATACATCACTGCACTGCATCTCAATAAGTTCCATTTGAACATTTTCTGGTTCGACGTCGATGTCCACATCAAATTGAGTGGCAAACAGCCTGAATTCTCTCCCATGTCTGTGAGCGAATGTCAGCGAAACGTAACAAAAACCCAGTTTTCAAGTGACATATCACAGTCACATATGTATTGGTGTCTGTCAGTTGGGTCTCCTGCAATTTAGGGAAATGAGCATAGCATGATTTCTTAAGCTGGCATTCCCACAGACATAGTTTTGTTTAGAAGGCAACAATGTATCCACACATCTCATGTATAAATTGATTTAATCCCTGAAGTTGCAAGTTGAGTTTGTTTAAATTAACTGTTAAAACTTCCAGAAATGATAGACTCGAAAGCCATTTAGGATCTTGAAATTCTGAGGCATTCACAATTTTACCTTCGATGAATGTTGCTATTTCTTCCCGCTGAGCATATACTCTTTCTAACATTGCACCTCGACTGAGCCACTGATCGTCGCAGAAGTAGAGCAGGTCTCCATACTGGGCCTCTGCATCCGACAAAAGTTGTTGAAACTGACAATGGTTCAGTCCCCAAAACAATATCAGGTTTGCTGCTCTTAACACTATGCCCACCACAAACTTCAAATTTGAAAACTTGGCACACAATACTTCCTGGTGGATTAGGCAGTGTATTTTTTAAATGTTGTGGTTAAGTCCAAGGCCTTCCATGTGCTTTTGAAACAGAGCCACAACACCTTTCTTTTCTGAAACCATTGCTGGTGCTCCATCAGTTGCTATGCATACTAACTGAGATAGATCCAGCTCCATGTCTGTAGTACACTTGAGCTGTAGTACAGGTGAGCTGACCTGGGCACGCAGACGATCTGGAAACTGCAGCCATTCCTGGGGCATGCATGTGACCTGGGTGCTACAGCCAGTCCTGGGGCAGGCCAGCTGACCTGGGCGCTACAGCCAGTCCTGGGGCAGGCGAGCTGACCTGGGCGCTACAGCCAGATCTGGGGCAAGCGAGCCAACCTGGGCACGCAGGCGACCTGGGAACTGCATTCATTCCCGGGGCACGCATGTGACACTGGCACTGCAGCCAACCCTGGGGCAAGCGAGCCGACCTAGGCTCTACAACCAGTCTCAGGGCAGGCGAGCGAACCTGGGTGTTACAGCCAGTCCTATTGCAGGCAAGCTCACCTTGCTACAGCCATTCCCAGGAGGTTTTGCTGCAACATATTTCAAAAAACATGAGCGGGATTGTCTCCCACCTCTCAAATCATGGGGGACGCAGGTCCCATCCCCTCCCCCAGGATTTCAGCCCATATATGGACAAGCCGAAGTGCTGTATAAAGAAGTACTTTTCTGTCCGTGTTTTGGAAGACTCGGCACTCAGCATCCACCTTCCTCATTTTGTAGCCATTGGGGTCGCCTTATAATATTCCTGGACTCGATCTATCATCATTTCATGCGCTTCATAGCACTTCGTTCACTGCCCCATATCTCCACTGTAAACCGCGCTGTGATTAGCCGTAGAGCTGAAGAGAAGGAGGGTTTTGAGAGATCCGGCCCAGGCCATGGGCATTTGGTTGCCGACCCCTGCTCTAAATCTTTCCTATTCATGTACGTGTCCAAAAGTGGATTGATGTCCAGACCCCTGCGCTAAATATGACAAGGCACTACGAGCAGTGTTAATAGCACTGTAGCTTAACTTTTTCTCAAAATATAAAGTTGAAAGAAATTCCAACACATCGGCTATACCTGCCGTAAAGTAATTTATATGTACTTTTTCGCAAATGTTCTCCCATTGATTGATATATGAGAAGTACTGCTTCTTTGTGCCATTACGCCAAGCTGCTGTTATTACTGTAACATAACATCCCAACATAGCATCCTATTCTGCTCTTGGCTAAACTGTACTTTGATAGTTAATGCAATATGAAAAAATTAACTGCATATTGGCATAGTATTTCAGGTGAAATGTTTATTAGGTATTTAAGTAAATCTATCATTGTCAGTGATACCATTATGAGAGAAAACCGCTACTGGGAGACATTAAATTGTTGTTCTTGTCAAGTGCCTTCAATCTTAATGGTTTAAGATCATGCCTATTATAAATTTTAAGAACATGCCTATTAGAAATTAAAAATCAAAAATATAATTAATTCACCAGTCACAAACATTACTCTACATACTTGCATGTTCAGAGTAATACAAGCTAGTCATAAAATTAATATCAAATTTTACTTTCTGGTGTAATTGCCATCTAAAAAAATTGTACAGCTAAAACTTTTAAAATATTGCAGAATAAATGCCTTGATACAATACGGTTTTATTCGTCACATAAGTGAAATGAATTTGTCAGCAGTGGTACAATGAGAAAGAACACACAATACACACTAAACATTTAACACAAACATCCACTACAGCATTCATCACTGTGGTGGAAGGCACAAAATTTGGCCAGTCCTCCTCCATTTCCCCCCGTGGTCGGGACCGGAGTCCAGAGCCAGTCCAGAGTTGGCTCTTCCCCACCGGAGACCGCGGCTTTAGGTTGGTGTAGGCCGCAGGCCGGCGGTCGAAGATTTAAAGTCCCTGCCGTGCCGCAGCCAGAAGCACCTCAGACCGCAGAGCCGGCAATCGAACCTCCCCACCAGGGGTGATGGTAAGCCGACGCCGGGCCCACGATAGAAGTAGGCCACGGGCCGGTGATGGTGGCTTCTTCTTCTCCCGGGTCCCCCATGAGGGATCCCGGGCTGCAGATGCCACGCCAGCTGGAGCTCTGCAGAAAGCGGCTTCAGGCTGCCGGTTGCCGTGGGCCAGCAAAACGGAGCGCTCCCCTCTGGCTAGCCCCAGCAAGGGCTCGCCCGCTCCACGCTGAGAGTCCACGCTGCGCCTGCAACTGCAGCCCTGGGCGCGTCTCCGGGAAAGGCTGCGCCGATCCTTGCTGTTAGGCCACGGTGGAGGCGACCTGGAAAAAATTGCCTCTCCATGGAGGAGGCGACCAAAACCTTTTCCCCCTTACCCCCCCCACACCACCCCCCACACAAAACACACAAAGAAACATTAAAAACATACTTTAAAACATACTAAAAAAACAAAAAAAGTTGAAAAAAACGGACACGCTGCTGACAGGGCGCCGGCTTGCAGCGCCCCCACCGACCAGTTTTCACCTCAACCTGTCACTGTCAGAGTATAAATGCTTTGTGTGTTGGAATACACATGAAATTCACATAGGGATTCCATTTTCTATGAATACATTGCATGAAACATATTTTCCAGTTGAGTCTGTATCATCCATATCTTAAAAGAACAAAGCACAGGATTTCCAGTTACTAGTGCCCATTTTGAAACCTGTCAGATGAGTTAGAGTAAGAAGGAATTGCAGATGCTGGTTTTAATCAAAGATAGACACAAAAAGCTGGAGTTCTCAGCGGGTCAGACGGCATCTCTGGAGAAAAGGAATAGGTGACGTTTCGGGTAGGGTCTGAAGAAGGGTCTCGACCTGAAATGTCACATATTCCTTTTCTCCAGAGATGCTTTCTGACCCGCTGAGTTATTCCGGCTTTTTGTGTCTACCGTAGATGAGTTAGAGTCTTGGGCCATCTTAAATGCTTTTAAATATTTCATCGCTTGGTTCAAAATGAAGTAGTTGTGCTTCAATTAAGCACTAAATGTACAATTTCCTACAAAGGAATGCACATTTATAAATTATTTATATTTAGACTATGAATAAAATTCATTTTTCCTCTGAGAAATGCCTGGGGCATCTGCAAAGCATACACCTTGCAGCTAAACAAGGGAGAATGCATATAAATCTGGCCTCCACCAATATCTCAGTCCATTCCTCTGTCCAAACATGTGTATTTAGATTGCACAGCAGCTATGTAATTATTTAAAAGTTTTACAATCTGTCAGTAGAAAGCAGCTGAACAAGATAATTAGTACTTCCCATCATTTGCTAGAAGCCAGTCACTTGATTACAAACTTTGTCTATAACACATCATTTACTTGAAATTGGTAAACTGCCAGGATCTGACATAAGACTGACACCATTTGCTCTCTACCAGGTGCAGATGTAGCTGGCATGCTGCAGATGTATTGGCACAAACATGCTCAATAACCTTTTCCTTATTTACAACAGTTTGGCAGTTTCAGACAAAAGGAAATATGTTGTTCTATTTCGTGGGGATTTTCTTTCCATTGCTCCTCAAAAGTAACAGCACAAGAAGATATGGTGATAAAATATACCTGCCTTTATCAGTTGGGATTTGGAGTATATAAGTTGGAAAGTCATGTTGCATCTGTATAAAACTTTGGTTGTGCCACATTTGGAGTATTATGTGCATTTCTCGTTGTTGCATTACAAGATATACAGGCATTGCAAAGGGTGCAGAAGAGTTTCACCAGAAGCGTCCTGATGCAAACTGTTGTCCATCCCTGTTCTCTAGAGATTCCGCCTGATCCATTGAGTTACTCAAGCACTTTGTGTCTTTTTTGCAAACCAGCATCTGAAGTTCTTCTGTTTACATTTCACCAGGATATTGTACGGATTTGTGTTTATTAGCGGAAAGGAGAGGTTGGACAATCTTAGACTGTTTTATCTGGAGCATCATAGGCTGAGGGCCACCTGAAAGGAAATATATAAAATTATGAGAGGCATAGATAGGGTGATTAGTCAGTCATTTTCCCAGAGTGGAAATAATACCAGAAAGCTTTGCTATAAGATGAGAGGGGGAAAGTTTAAACAAAGCAATTTTGTTTACACAATAGACAATAGACAATAGGCGCAGGAGGAGGCCATTCGGCCTTTTGAGCCAGCACCGCCATTCAATGTGATCATGGCTGATCATCCACAATCAGTACCCCGTACCTGCCTTCTCCCCATATCCCCTGACTCTGCTATGTTTATGTAGACTCACAACTCTCTGTGTGAAAAAGTGTTTCCTCATCTCCGTTCCAAATGGCTTACCCCTTATTCTTAAACTGTGGCCCCTGGTTCTGGACTCCCCCACAAAGTAGGTGCCTGAATCACACTTGCAGGGAAGGTGGTGGGAGCAGATACAATAGCAATATTTAAGGGACATTTAGACAGGCACATGAACAGGCAGGGAATGAAGAGATACAGGCCATGTGCAGGTAGATGAAACTAGTTTAAATTGGCATCATGAGCCAATAGCACTGCTACTGTGCTGTACTGTTTTATCTTCTAACTTTAGGATTTACATTGGAAACCAAATCTTCACTGAAACTTGTCACCTCTGACAAAGCAACTTCCCAACCATTTGAAGGGGGACAACTGAATAATACAATGTTCTATTTGGAACAATAAAACAGTCAAATGCATCCCATCGAAAGGTTAATTTGCAGATGCTCTAATGAATGATCTCCATTTCGTTTTCTTAATAATTAAGCCTTTGCAATAAAGTCCTGATCATCATACTGATAATCTCTTCAGTGTCGTCATTGTAAATATGTTGGGATATAAACACATCAAATGAAGCATAACTGCCTTCTATTTGCATTCCAGCATACTTACCAATTACCTCTAAATAATCTGCATGAAATTGAGTTTTCCATTCACTAAGCAAACTATCTGACTTTGATGTAAGATTTATGACCTGAAAAATTATCGCTGTAACCTGTTGCAGTTGTATTTACTTAAGTTTGTTTAACCTCTCAGTCGCCAGTAGCCCCTGAATTGCAAGTTATCAAATCATTAAGCATAGCGCAGTCAATGGCAGTTGTAATATTATAGGAACCACGTATACAAGATCAGACCAGGCATTAGCAGAATTTTATGATACCCTGCTATATTTTCTGATTAACTTCTCTATTCTGTTGCCAGGCAACCTCTATCACTAAGAAAGGCAAAGGTAGCAAGTGCAGAAAATATTACTCCTTCCTGTTTCTCGCCAAGTCATACACCACAGTGATTTGTAAATCTTTCACCAATCCTTTGTTGTCACTGGGCCTAAATCCCAGAACCTCTTTCACTTGCACAGCCGGAGAGGTTCAAAGAGATGTCTCTCAATCTCTTCTGAGTGACAATAGTGATGGTCAATTAATACTGGCCTTGACAGCGACATCCATGTCACAAAAGCTAAATAAATAAATACATATTAATTATGCCTTATTGTCAAGAGATGGCCGCATGCACTGCTTAGTCCTTTGTTGTGGAAGAACAGAGAGATAGAAGATTGAATAAATCAATACAGTATTTGGTCTAACATCTCTTTGCTCCCCTAAGGGCTCAGCCACCAAAATGTTTACTTGTGTTTTGC
This sequence comes from Leucoraja erinaceus, assembly GCF_028641065.1. Classification (NCBI taxonomy): domain Eukaryota; kingdom Metazoa; phylum Chordata; class Chondrichthyes; order Rajiformes; family Rajidae; genus Leucoraja; species Leucoraja erinaceus. Next base: position 39,722,465 of record NC_073377.1, read on the forward strand.
TTTCGGTTTCCCCCACATTCTGTATACTTACTCTATTTATTAGCGCCCCCCTAATATTATATGTATTGTATTTTTAATGACCACACAGCCAGTATCTCTTGTTGGTGGAATTTGGGTTGTCATTTGCAGCGATATGTGGTCTTAATAATAAAGCTCCCACACCCCACAACCACAATCAAGAAAAAAAATGTAACACAAAGCATTTATTTCAAGAGGTCTTGTATAAAAAAAAAACAGCATGTTTCATCACTGTGGTGGAATTTTGGGCACAAAAATGGAGAGGGTCCCAGTCCCAGAAATGTGTAAATTAACCTATGATGAACGTTTTACTCGGCCTGTATTCGCTGTGCACGACCTCATTGAAACATACGCTTGGAAGACGGAGATGACCTAAGATATAGAGGACCTTCAGTAAATCTCTTTGTTATTCAAATGGAAATAATTCTGGTAATGAAAATATATTTAAACTGAATATTTTCTATGTTATTTGGAAATCCCAATTGTTCGACATTCGGTTCACCAGTATATTTTAGTATGTTTTAGTTCATTAGTGTCATATGTACAGTAAAAAGCTTTTTGCTGCTTGCCATCCAGTCAATGAAAGGTAATATTTGCTGCACTCCTTTTTCAATCATCCATTTCCCTGTTCCTGCTTTCCATTTCAATTCATCGCAGCCCCAGTTATAGTGCTCCCTTTTAACTTACCTAGCTCATGGGAAAACATTGACTTATTATGTATCAACCATAAAAATGTGACTTCAAAGAATGTTAAGGTATTAATAGAAATATTATCCAGTAGCCCAGAAAATCTGTCAATCGGTCATCACCAAGCTTCAATGTGTACTGGATTATAAGAGTTTTACTCTACCATTGCAATATAGGTTATTAATTTTGATCATAAAATGTAATAGTGAAGAACAGGACTCTAACACCCAGAACTTCAAACTTGTACGATCATTCAGTCAGATTGTAGCTGATCTGCAACTCAATTCAATTTATCTATCTTAGATCAATATCATTTGATGCCTTAATCTAACAAAAATCTATCGATCTCAACCTCAAACATTTAATTCACCCAGAACCATGGCCTATTGGGAAGGCAGTTTCAGACTTCCACAGTTCATTCAGTGAACAAGATCTTTTTGGTTTCACAGCAAATTTGTCTTGCTCCAGCACTCCTTTCCGGATTCCTGATCATTTACCCCTTATCCTTCTGAACACTTCAATTAATCACTATTCAGCCTTCCTTTTGCTGACCAAGTGGAATCATTATGCTTTTTTCAACTATCAAAGGATGCAAACCAAGGTTCAAAACTTGTGATAATTTAACCCTTTTAGGACCAATATTTATCTGCACAATAATCTATCCAAGATCAATCTGGCTTTCCTGAGGTGCACTGTCCATTATTAAATGCAATGATCTAGATGGGGTCTACACTATTCAATTTAAGCATAAATCCATACAATGTTTACACCCTCACACTAAATCCAACTATTAATATTTTTCATGTTTGCACCTATCCTTTATTTTCATAGCTATGCATAGGGGAATAGAAATCCTCACATTAATCTTTTAGTGAGAAATTATATAGATTTACATTTTTAGCATAATAAATACATTTCATATTTGACCATCTTAAACTCTACCTGTCATACTTTGTACCACATTTTATCTTTATCCTGATTCTCCACCTTCCATTTTCAAACAAATTATCAAAGAAGGATGCAAAGTTCCTGCACTTTTCTTTTCCTAACAACCTCCTATTTATTTATAGTTATAATATTATTTCTCTAGTAGCCATTCTGAAATCTATATGCATTGTTTTAACTTCAAACTTATAGATATTAAACACGACCTCTTGTATTTGACCCTGGGCGTGAATAAAACCCATAATATTACTGATTGTCCAGTAGCTTTATTTGACTACATAGACACATTTCAGAAACAATATCCAGAGGTATCTTGCTTGGCTCGTGACTTATGTGAAGTGTAAAGAGATTCATGGTCACCAACCCATGCTCAATATCTCACCTGGGGTCTGGAAATAATTGACAAATATTATTAGTGGAAGAGAGAAAGGATCTCACCAGCAGGTAATCACATCTCCATGAAGGGGGTCTGGACATTTGGGAAACAACTGAAAAATCGCACAATCTCTGTATTGAACTGATTTCAGTTCATCAATTCATGAATAATAGGAGAAGAATTCGGCCATTTGGCCCATCGCCTACTGTGCCATTCAATCTTAGCTGATCTACTGTATCTTTCCCTCTCAACCCCATTCTCCTGCCTTCACCCCATAACCACTGACACCCATACTAATCAAGAATTTATCTATTTCTGCCTTAAAAATATCCATTGACTTGGCCTCCACAGCTTTGTGCGGCAATGAGTTCCATAGATTCACCAGTTTCACATAGTTAAAAGGAAAGGCCGATATGGGGAAGAAGCATCCCAGGGTACTCAAAGAGGTGACTCTAGAAATCGTGGATGCATTTTCCAATGTTCTATGGATTCAAGATCAGTTCCTGTGGATTAGAGGGTAGCTAATGTTATCCCACTGTTCAAGGAAGGAGCGAAAGTGAAAACGGGGAATTATAAACCAATTAGCCTGACATCAGTGATGGGGCAGATGCTGGAGTCAATTATTAAAGAAGTAATAACAACTTGACTAATCTTCTGGAATTTTTTTGAGGATTTGACAAGTAAAATGGATGAGGCAGTGGATGTAGTGTATCTGGACTTTCAGGAAACCTTGGATAAGGTCCCACACAGGAGATTAATGAGCAAAGTTATTGCACATGGCATTGGGGGTAGGGTATTGACATGGTTGACAGACAGGAAACTAAGAGTAGGGATAAACGGGTCCCTGACAGAATGGCAGGCAGTGGCGAGTGGAGTGCCGCAAGGCTCGGGTACTAGGGCCGCAACTATTTGCAATATATATTAATGATTTAGATGATGGGATTAAAAGTAACTCTGGCAAATTTGCAGAAGACACAAAGCTGGGTGGCAGTGTGAACTGCGAAGAGGATGCTAGGAGGTTGCAGGGTGACTTGGATAGGTTGAGTGAGTGGGCAGATGCATGGCAGATGCTGTATAATGTAGAAAATGTGAGGCTACCCACTTTGGCGGCAAGAACATGGACAGAGATTATTATCTCAATTGTGACAGATTAGGAAAAAGGGAAGTGCAACGAGACCTGGGTGTCATTGTACACCAGAAAGAAAACAGGCAGGTACAGCAGGCAGTGAAGAAAGCTAATGGCATATTGGCCTTCATAACGAGAGGATTGAGTAGAGGAATAAAGACGTACTTCAGCAGTTGTACAGAGCCCTGGTGAGATCACATCTGGAGTATTGTGTGCAGTTTTGGTCTCCTAATTTGATGAAGGACATCGCTGCTATTGAGGCAGTGCAGTGTAGGTTCACGAGGTTAATCCCTGGGATGGCGGGACTGTTATATGAGGAAAGATTAGAAAGACTAGGCTTGTAGTCACTAGAATTTATAAAGATTAGAGGTGATCTTAGAGAAACATATAACATTAAAAAAGGACTTGACAAGCTAGATACAAGAAAAATGTCCCCAATGTTAGGAGCCCAGAACCAGGGGCCACAGTCTAAAAATATAGGGCAGGCCATTTAAAACTGAGATGAGAAAAAATGTTTTCACCCAGAAAGTGATGAATTTGTGGAATTCTCAGCCACAGAAAGCAGTAGAGGCCAATTCACTGGATAAATTTAAAAGAGTTAGATAGAGCTCTCCGGACTAGCGGAATCAAGGGATATGGGGAGAAGACAGGCATGGGTTACTGATTGTGGATGATCAGCCATGATCACAATGAATGGCGGTGCTGGCTCAAAGGGCCAAATGGCCTCCTCCTGCACCTATTTTCTATGTTTATATCAAATGGAAAGGGTGATAGTAATATTGCTGGACCAAATCAGAAAGGTGAGAATTGATAAGCTGGAACTAAAGAGGCCATGCCTTGGAGTCATCTGTAGTCCCACACAGGGCTGCATTTGTCAACCTGGTAATGGCCTATGCTACAGTTTGAAAGCAGTTTCAGCCTCATCCTCTCTAGCCGTTGCCTTATGCCAAGTTGATTGACCTACCATGAACTTAGAAATGAACCTTCTCTCTTGGGGCATGTTCAGCAAGCTACAAACACAGAGCAGAGTGTAACCCCAGGGCTTGTCCCCACTGACACGCTTTAAAATGTATGTCAGCTAATTGCCTGCCACAGAGTTAAGGAGATGTGCCTATGCTGACAATGAGGCACCCAAGATACAGGGAAAATCCTGTAGTAACTTGGATGAGACTCTTCAAGTGGATACATATGCAATATCTAAAATTGGAGTTAGTGAACATACCTAGCAAATTACCTAGCAGCTACTACTCTCAACGTTACCTACTATGGAGACCTAAGAGCAAAAAGAGTTACTTTTGACAGAGGAAGAGTTGCAGTAAGTATTGTGTGCAATGTCACAACACAGATGCGGATGCACAGGTGCTATAGATGGCTTTCACAATGAGGTATTTTGCCACCAAATATTGCACAAAATTATGGTCCAAATCTGCATGACCAAAGTTCCTTAAAACCTGTTCTCATTGTATCATTCTGCTCCCGACAATAAGATTTATAGCAAGACTCTGAAGCACTTTCCACTTCTTGAGAGCCACCTCTCAATGATGAAGTTCACCGTTACCATCATAAGTTTTGGTTGATTGCTGAAATGATTGATGATTAAGGCAGTATTCTCTCTCAGGCCAACATACCAAGCACTCGAGTTACATTTAGTTGGACAGATCACGTTGTTTGCTTGACCTACACTAGATCCATTCCAAACTCTGTCATGGCAAGAGATGGATAGTGAGAACGATCCAAGGTTATGCTCAATACCTCCTTGACCAACAATTTCACATATTTCTGGGAATCTCTGCTCACAGTGGAGAAGGAAAGTTCAGGACCATGTGGAGAACCTCAACGTCATGCATTGGGAACACAAAAAATCCATGCATAGGTAGCAGCGGGAATGCGCTAGCTGTCAAGGTAGTCCAAAAAAGATTGATTGTTGGCTGATTCCTGGGATGGGAATGTGGTCTTATTAAAAGCAGATCTTATTAAATAGATCTGTATTATTTGAAGTTTTGAAGAACATCGCATAATCTTATTGAAACATATAAAATCCTTAGGGGACAAGAGAATGCAAATGTTAAGATGCACCCACTCATGGGTGAATCTCAGACAAAGGGAACAATTACACAATTAAAAGGTGTTCATTTAAAATCGAGATGTAAGCAAACTTTTTGATAAAGGTGGTGAGCCTGGAACCTTGCTCCAAAGGTTTATGGAGGCTAGATCATTAGTTGTATTCATAGAGGAGAGAGATCAGGGAATTAGGAGCGAGGGGAAACAGGCACAGAAGAAGAGATGAGAATGTCCATTCTCCACTGTGAGCAGATCAACCATGATCATATTAAATAGAGGAGCAAACTACAGGAGCCAAATTATGGTCAAAAGCTTCAAGTTCCTCAACATACATATCACTAACAATTTGTTCTGGTCCAAACACATTAATTCTAGGAAGCACACAAAAGCCTCTACTTCCTCATCTTGTCTCAAATGACTCACTGGTTTCTATAGATGCACCATAAAATGCATCCTATCAGGATGTCTCACAGCTTGGCTTGGCAATGTGAGTTTGGTATTTCGACTGTGCATGCGTCACAGGTCATTCGATAAAAACACTCTCGGCAGCTGAGATAGAAACTTAGAAACATAGAAATTAGGTGCAGGAGTAGGCCATTCGGCCCTTCGAGCCTGCACCACCATTCAATATGATCATGGCTGATCATCCAACTCAGTATCCCGTACCTGCCTTCTCTCCATACCCCCTGATCCCCTTAGCCACAAGGGCCACATCTAACCCCCTCTTAAATATAGCCAATGAACTGGCCTCAACTACCCTCTGTGGCAGAGAGTTCCAGAGATTCACCACTCTCTGTGTGAAAAAAGTTCTTCTCATCTCGGTTTTAAAGTTTCAAAAATTGTTATATGTTATATGTTATATATGTTATATGTTAAAGGATTTCCCCCTTATCCTTAAGCTGTGACCCCTTGTCCTGCACTTCCCTAACATCGGGAACAATCTTCCTGCATCTAGCCTGTCCAACCCCTTAAGAATTTTGTAAGTTTCTATAAGATCCCCTCTCAATCTCCTAAATTCTAGAGAGTATAAACCAAGTCTATCCAGTCTTTCTTCATAAGACAGTCCTGACATTCCAGGAATCAGTCTGGTGAACCGTCTTTGCACTCTATGGCAATAATGTCCTTCCTCAGATTTGGAGACCAAAACTGTACGCAATACTCCAGGTGTGGTCTCACCAAGACCCTGTACAACTGCAGTAGAACCTCCCTGCTCCTATAGACATAGAAACATAGAAATTAGGTGCAGGAGTAGGCCATTCAGCCCTTCGAGCCTGCACCGCCATTCAATATGATCATAGCTGATCATCCAACTCAGTATCCCATACCTGCCTTCTCTCCATACCCTCTGATCCCCTTAGCCACAAGGGCCACATCTAACTCCCTCTTAAATATAGCCAATGAACTGGCCTCAACTACCCTCTGTGGCAGAGAGTTCCAGAGATTCACCACTCTCGGTGTGAAAAAAGTTCTTCTCATCTCGGTTTTAAAGGATTTCCCCCTTATCCTTAAGCTGTGACCCCTTGTCCTGGACTTCCCCAACATCGGGAGCAATCTTCCTGCATCTAGCCCTTAAGAATTTTGTAAGTTTCTCAATCTCCTAAATTCTAGAGAGTATAAACAAAGTCTATCCATCTTTCTTCATAAGACAGTCCTGACATCCCAGGAATCAGTCTGGTGAACCGTCTCTGCACTCCCTCTATGGCAATAATGTCCTTCCTCAGATTTGGAGACCAAAACTGTACTCCAGGTATGGTCTCACCAAGACCCTGTACAACTGCAGTAGTACCTCCCTGCTCCTATACTCAAATCCTTTTGCAATGAAAGCTAACATACCATTCGCATTCTTCACTGCCTGCTGCACCTGCATGCCTACCTTCAATGACTGGTGTACCATGACACCCAGGTCTCGCTGCATCTCCCCCTTTCCCAATCGACCACCATTTAGATAATAGTCTGCTTTCCCGTTTTTGCCACCAAAATGGATAACCTCACATTTATCCACATTATACTGCATCTGCCAAACATTTGCCCACTCACCCAGCCTATCCAAGTCACCTTGCAGTCTCCTAGCATCCTCCTCACAGCTAACACTGTCCCCCAGCTTAGTGTCATCCGCAAACCTGGAGATATTGCCTTCAATTCCCTCATCCAAATCATTAATATATATTGTGAATAGCTGGGGTCCCAGCACTGAGCCTTGCAGTACCCCACTAGTCACTGCCTGCCATTGTGAAAAGGACCCGTTTACTCCTACTCTTTGCTTCCTGTTTGCCAGCCAGTTCTCTATCCACATCAATACTGAACCCCCAATGCCTTGTGGTTTAAGTTTGTATACTAATCTCTTATGTGGGACCTTGTCGAAAGCCTTCTGGAAGTCCAGATACACCACATCCACTGGTTCTCCCCTATCCACGCTACTAGTTACATCCTCGAAAAATTCTATAAGATTCGTCAGACATGATTTACCTTTCGTAAATCCATGCTGACTTTGTCCAATGATTTCACCACTTTCCAAATGTGCTGCTATCCCATCTTTAATAACTGACTCTAGCAGTTTCCCCACTACCGATGTTAGACTAACTGGTCTATAATTCCCCATTTTCTCTCTCCCTCCCATCTTAAAAAGTGTGGTTACGTTTGCTACCCACCAATCTTCAGGAACTACTCCAGAATCTAAGGAGTTTTGAAAGATTATTACTAATGCATCCACTATTTCTGGAGCTACATCCTTAAGTACTCTGGGATGCAGCCTATCTGGCCCTGGGGATTTATCGGCCTTTAATCCATTCAATTTACCCAACACCACTTCCCGGCTAACCTGGATTTCACTCAATTCCTCCAACTCCTTTGACCCGCGGTCCCCTGCTATTTCCGGCAAATTATTTATGTCTTCCTTAGTGAAGACGGAACCAAAGTAGTTATTCAATTGGTCCGTCATATCCTTGTTCCGCATGATCAACTCACCTGTTTCTGACTGCAAGGGACCTACATTTGTTTTAACAGATGCTGCATGTATACAGACCTGAGCTTTATCCGTAATCAGTATCGAACCTGGTCTCTGGCGCTGCAAGCGCTGTTGAATTATTACTGTAGTTAGCAACACTATTTCTCCCTTCTCCACTGATCCATGCACAAATCTCAGCAGTGACAACCTAATGAATCACGGTCTCAGCCTAGGTGTATGGGTTCCAATTTCACTTGGGCTGCCCTCCTGGGTTACAAAGGGTTATTATACAGGGGCGAACCACACACCCCTCTCCTGCATAACCCCTGGACCAGAGTCTCACTACCGTCCCCGTCCCCTCCCAAGTGTCCTATCCCTGTCCGGGGGTGGACTGAGGTGACCCTGGGCTGACCAGATACTGGCTGGGAGCAGTGGCCGCCCCAGGCTTACAGCCAGCATGGAGAAGAAGCGCTAACTCCAGTTCAACTCTGCTCCAACTCCCAAGGAACCCGTTCCCCGTCGGGCCGGGGACCGTCAACTGCACCTCTCGCCTTATCCAGTGGCTGTCGGTTAAACCCTTCGGTGCCGGCGAAAGCCGAGCACCAGTCATCAACAGGAATACACACAAAATGCTGGAGTAACTCAGCAGGTCAGGCAACATCTCTGGAGAAGGGTCTCGACCCGAAACGTCACCTATTCCTTTTCCCCAAAGATGCTGTGATATTCAATCTTCTCGTCAGGCTTTCTGTACAAAAGGTAGTCGAACTTCCGTTATCCAGTAAAGCATATGTTAGCAACATTGTATTCATCTTACTACTGGTAAGATAGAACAATTACAAGCTTCTACCCCGGCCCCAATATGAGCAGTTACTGGTTGTAAGCTGCCTAAATGAAATATGAGGTACCGTTCCACCAATTTGCGTTGGACCTCAAGATTCAAGATTCAAGATTCAAGATACATTTGTTTGTCACATGTGCCAGTTGGCATAGTGAAATGTGATCACCATACAGCCATACAATAAAAATAAAGAACACAACACACGATAGAGTTCAACATAAAACATCCCCACACAGCAGAATCGAAAAGTTTCCTACTCTGAGGGAAGGCACCAAAGCCAGTCCTCTTCCTCTAATGTACACAAATTGCTGGAGAAACTCAGCGGGTGCAGCAGCATCTATGGAGCGAAGGAAATAGGTAACGTTTCGGGCGGAAACCCTTCTTCAGACTGATAGGGGTTGGCAAGGAGAAGGAAGGAACAAAAAAGGGAGGAGGAGCCCGAGGGCTGGGGGATGGGAGGAGACAGCTCGTGGGCTAAAGAAGAGGAGGAGACACCAAGGGCTAACACAATTGGGAGAATTCAATGTTCATGCCACCGGATGCAGGCTCCCCAAGTGGAATATGAGGTGCTGTTCCTCCAATTTCCGGTGTTGCTCACTCTGGCAATGGAGGAGACCCAGGACAGAGAGGTTGGATTGGGAATGGGAGGGGGAGTTGAAGTGCTCAGCCACCGGGAGGTCAGGTAGGTTCTTGCGGACCGAGCGGAGGTGTTCGGCAAAACGATCGCCCAACCTCCAATTAGTCTCACCGATGTAGATCAGCTGACATCTAAAGCAGTGGATGCAGTAGATGAGGTTGGAGGAGATACAGGCGAACCTCTGTCGCACCTGGAACGACTGCTTGGGTCCTTGAATGGTGTCGAGGGGAGAGGTAAAGGGACAGGTGTTGCATTTCTTGCAGTTGCAACGGAAAGTGCCCGGGGAGGGGTTGGTATGGGAGGGAAGGGAAGAATTGACAAGGGAGTTGCGGAGGGAGCGGTCTTTGCGGAAGGCAGACATGGGGGGGAGATGGGAAGATGTGGCGAGTGGTGGGGTCACGTTGGAGGTGGCGAAAATGACGAGGATTATTTGTTGTATGTGACGGCTGGTGGAGTGAAAGGTGAGGACTAGGGGGACTCTGCCCTTGTTGCGAATGCGGGGATGGGGAGAGAGAGCAGTGTTGCGGGGTATGGAAGAGACCCTGGTGTGAGCCTCATCTATGGTGGAGGAGGGGAATCCCCGTTCACTGAAGAATGAGGACATTTCAGATGCCCTGGTGTGGAACGCCTCATCCTGGGAGCAGATGCGGCAGAGGCGGAGGAATTGGGGGTGGGGGATGTAGTCCTTACAGGAGGCAGGGTGGGAAGAAGTGTAGTCCAGATAGCCATGGGAGTCAGTGGGTTTGTAGTGGATGTCGGTCAGAAGTCTATCACCTGCGATGGAGATAGTGAGGTCAAGGAATGGTAGGGATGTTGGAAATAGTCCAGATGTATTTGAGTGCCAGATGGAAATTGGTGGTGAAGTGGATGAAGTCAGTCAGTTGTGTGTGGGTGCAGGAGGTGGCACCAAAGCAGTCGTCGATGTCCGCCGCCGCACAGGACCTAGCAGGCATCGTCGCCGGACCGGGGCTCCCCCAACATGGCCGCCACAATGCACCCGACTCATCTCGCTGACCCACCGCTTTGGCTGACCCGCACCGCCCCGCCGACCATCCGCCCACCGGGACGTCCCTCGCATCGCCCGCGGACCCCGACTCAACTGCCACCGGACTCCCATCATCGGGTCCGTTGACCCACGCCACGGGACTCCTACCATCGGGTCCATTGACCCGCGCCACGGGACTCCGACATCGGGTCCGATGACCCGTGCCACTCCACCTCCCTCCAGCAATGCAAAGCCGTCGCCTTACCTGGAGCCTGGACTCTGCACTGGGCCTGAACCCTCCACACTGCTTACTCCCACTCTCCTGGGTTTGACTCCACTGGGTCCTAGTGCCAGTCTACCCAGCCTTGCTAACATCAGTGGCTGTTCCACTGAGTCTTCCCCATCCCCCCTCTAACTATGTGACCCCCTGCTCTTCCCCACCCACATTACAGCCCTCTCTCCCCCCCCCCCCCCCCTGACCACCCACCCACCCACTCACCACATATCACCTCGTCCCCAGTCCACCCACCTGCCTTCCTCCTCCCCCCCAACCCCCATAGTTGCCGGGTGTTCACCACCTCCCCTGACCCCCCCCTCTCTCCCCACCGAATGGTCTGTCCTCAGCAGAGGTCTTACCTTTGTCCCCCTCCGTCCCCACTTCAATGAGTTCCGCCCCCCCCCCCCCCCCCCTGCCCTCTTCCTCTAATGTTCTCCAATGTTCACCTGAGGTCAGGGCCTCCCCGAGCCCTCCGCAGTCGCCGCTGTGGGCGGCCCGATGTTCAGTCCCCGGCTTGCCGGGGTGATGGAAGTCCGACATCGGGACTGGAGCTCCTCAGCAGCCTGGACATCCGAGTCGGGCACCTCCTACTTTGGTCCGCGGCTCCCAAAGTTTGGAGGCCACGCTGCGCGGAGATTCAATGCTGGCGGCCCTCGGCAAAGGGACCCAGGACTCCGCGATCTTGTTCAACTCCGCCCACGCTGGGAGCTCTGTGAATCACAGTCCCGCGATGTTGGAGCAGCGGCCCAACATTCCGGAGCTCCAAAAGGCGATCCAGGTAGGCATCGCCCGCTCCACGGTGAATCTATAGTAGGCCGCGAGGAGGGGGGGGGCGAGGACGCGACTCGGAGAATAGTTGCGACCCCGCCAGGAAGTGACTGGGAGACAGTTTCCCCCTTACCCTGCCAGCCACCCCCCACATAGAAAAGTTAAAGATTCCCCCAAAACAGAATTTAAAGTAACTAAAAATAAAAAAAAGATTGAAAAACAAACGGGCTGTAGGCGGAGGCTGCCGTCAATGCGGCGCCCCTAGTGGTCAGGGGCTCTGACAGTGAAGGAAGCCCAGGACAGAAAGATCAGTAAAAGAATGAGAGTGGGAATTGTTTAGCAACTGGGAGATCATGTTGGCCTTGGTGGACTGAGGAGAGGTGTTCAGCGAAACAGTCGCTGATCCTGTGCTTGGTCTCACCGATAAATTGGTGAAGAAAGCAGAGAGGCAGGACAAGGCCTGACAGATAGTAGTTGGATACAGGTGACCAACACACCCTATTACACTAGTCCCACTTGCCTGCATTTGGCCCATATCCCTCTAAACCTATCCTATCCATGTACCTGTTCAAATGTGTCTTAAATGTCCTTCTTACCATAAATGTATGCCCCCTCTCGTTTTAGGTTTCCTACCCTACAAAACAAAATATGGCTTTCAAATGTATCCATGCCCCTCATGATTTGACAAATCTCTATAACATTAGCCCTCAGCCTCCTTTGTTCCAAAGTAAAATGCCTGAGCCTCTGTAGTCTCTCGTTAGTCCTTCAGTATAGTCTTCCAGTTCCAGCAACTTGTGTGAATTTTCTTTACATCGTCTCACGCTTAATCAACTTGCCTTGAATTCCATGACCTTTAAATTATTTTGACGGGACTTCCAGGTGAGACCTTGTCCAATGCCTAACTGAAGTTCTTGTGGATAATCCTAATTATCCCATCTCAAATTTTGAGTTTTTCTCTCAATTTACACTTAATAATTGCCAAATTACCTCGGCTTTATAATAAATTTATCCATAAATATGTGTAGCCCATCTAAAATCCACACTATGTTTGTTTTTAATTATATATCACAAATGAAAAAATAGCCCCTCTTTCTGCAAATGCATTTCCAGCATTTTCTGTTTTTCTTCTTGTTTGATTCCCTTCCGTTAATCTGGAATAAATCATTCATCCAGTGGATCCGTTTGAGACCTCACAATGCAATCTAGGTTATGTTGAATTGCAAATAATTAATTCAGTTCAAAATGTTTGTAGATTAGAGACAACCTTACCTTTTGATCTGATCTGATTTGATCTTTACCAGCCCATCTGGCTAAGGGATTGGTAACCAATAGCTGTATGGAGTTTCCAAGGCATAATAGTCGTATAATAAAGAAATCATATTAGGATCATTGCCACATATGCTCCAGTGACCTAAAGCTTTTGGAAGATGGCAACTGTTAGAGCAAGGAGAATATAACAAGAGCATTGCTTGCATTAAATTTTAATTCAGCCCTTGCTGTATCTGAAACAAAGCCAAATCTTTCCTTCTAATTGAGAGGTGAGTACTCTTCTCTTTACATGAAGCTTTTGCCTAATGTTCCACCGTCTGTTCATGTATTTAACCAATCTGAGAGACAATGCTATCATCCTTTCATTAAAGTATTTATTTCTCATTCTTTAAATTTTCATGACAGAAGCATAATACCCTGAGGGATAAATATATACAAATCTTTATTTCTGTAATGCTAACATAAAAAAACATATGTTCAGCATTCATCAAAACATAATTGATGACAAATTGATAGGAGTAAAGTTTGTTTGACAGTGGCAGATATAAGGGCTTTTTATCATTAACCCCCCCCCCCCCCCCCCCCCCCCCCCCCCCCCTTGATTAAGGCCTTGGAAACATCAACCCATTGTTTTTTTGATTTGATTGTCTTAAGCGCATCGCACAGTATTTTAAATGGAAATGTAACTGCAGTACTAATGATTCCATTTGACATCCGTGGAATCAAAATCTGCAGGTGCTGGAAATTTAAAATAAAGCAAAAAAATATTGTGGAGGTGAGTAAAAACCACGAGGGGAATATATAAGGTGAATGCAAAGTATTTTTACTGGGATATGTGATTCAAGAACTAGAGGACATTGGTTTAAAGCAGGGGTGTCAAACTACCGGCAAAGGTGATTTCGGGGAAAGAAAAGTTGTTCAGGTGTGATGTGACAGGTGAGAGGCAGGGGTCTCAGCACTGACCCCTGAGGCACAACTCACACCTCCCACCCTCACCTCCGGCAGCTCTGTGTCTGTTGGCCGTGCTGTCCACACCCATATAACAATAACCATATAACAATTACAGCATGGAAACAGGCCATCTCGGCACTACAAGTCCGTGCCGAACAGCTGTTTTCCCTCAGTCCCACCTGCCTGCACTCATACCATAACCCTCCATTCCCTTCTCATCCATATGCTTATCCAATTTATTTTTAAATGATACCAACGAACCTGCCTCCACCACTTCCACTGTAAGCTCATTCCACACCGCCACCACTCTCTGAGTAAAGAAGTTCCCAATGGAATACATCATGGAGTATTAATCCTGGCCCGGAGCTCAAGACATTAATTTGTACAATCTCCCTATGACCACATGGGTTTTCTCCGGATATTCCAGTTTCTCCCACATCCGAAAGAAGTGAAGGTTTGTAAGTTAATTGGCTTCTGTAAATTATCCCTGGCGTGTAGCATAGAAATGGCTGATGGTAGATTGCTGGTCAGTGTGGACTTGGTGGGCTGAAGGGCCTGTTTCCATATATATGTGTACATATATATCTTAATTTCATTGAACCATATACTTGGTAGAATGTGTGCCATTATTTTCATCTTGTTTCTATAGTCAAAGCGGTAAGGTTGATTGATTTATTTGTGCAGTCCGATGGAAGTCCGACTATTTATATATATTACTAAAAGTCCGTTCTTGATCAGTTCTCTATTGGTTCTAAAGCTTGCAAAAAAATGTCTATTGGTTCTAAAGCTTGCAAAAAAAAATGTCTATTGGTTCTAAAGCTTGCAAAAAGTGTCTCTATTGGTTCTAAAGCTTGCAAAAAATGTTCTATTGGTTCTAAAGCTTTGGTTCTAAAGCTTGCAAAAAATGTCTATTGGTTCTAAAGCTTGCAAAAAAATGTCTATTGGTTCTAAAGCTTGCAAAAAAATGTCTATTGGTTCTAAAGCTTGCAAAAACGTCTCTATTGGTTCTAAAGCTTGCAAAAAAGTGTCTCTATTGGTTCTAAAGCTTGCAAAAAATGTCTATTGGTTCTAAAGCGTGCAAAAAATGTCTATTGGTTCTAAAGCTTGCAAAAAAATGTCTATTGGTTCTAAAGCTTGCAAAAAATGCCTATTGGTTCTAAAGCTTGCAAAAAGTGTCTCTATTGGTTCTAAAGCTTGCAAAAAGTGTATCTATTGGTTCTAAAGCTTGCAAAAAAATGTCTATTGGTTCTAAAGCTTGCAAAAAAGTGTCTATTGGTTCTAAAGCTTGCAAAAAATGTCTATTGCTTCTAAAGCTTGCAAAAAAATGTCTATTGGTTCTAAAGCTTGCAAAAAAATGTCTATTGGTTCTAAAGCTTGCAAAAAATGTCTATTGGTTCTAAAGCTTGCAAAAAAATGTCTATTGGTTCTAAAGCTTGCAAAAAAAAATGTCTATTGGTTTTAAAGCTTGCAAAAAAATGTCTATTGGTTCTAAAGCTTGCAAAAAAATGTCTATTTGTTCTAAAGCTTGCAAAAAGTGTCTATTGGTTCTAAAGCTTGCAAAAAAGATGACTATTGGTTATAAAATGGTTCATACTAGCACTCAAGAAAGCGCCCCCCCCCCCCTTCCCCTTCTCCCCCCCCTTTTTCCCCCCCCCCCCTCCCCCCCCCCCCTTTCCCCCCCCCCCCCTCACCCCCCCCCCCTCTCCTCTCCCCTCCTCCTCCCCTCCCCCCTCCTCCCCTCACCCCCCCTCTCCCCTCTCCCTCTCCACTTCCCCTCCTCCCCCCCCCCTCCCCCCTCCCCTCCCCCCTCCCCCCCCCCCCTCCCTCTCTGGGGGCTTGGGTGTGGCTTGAAGGTGAAAGGCACTACTGCAAATGGTGGCTTGGTTGCTTTGGCTTGAAGTTGAAAGGCATTACTTACTGCAAATGGTGGCTTGGGTGTGGCTTGAAGTTGAAAGACACCACTTACAGCAAATGGTGGCATGAAATTGAAAGACACTACTTACTGCAAATGGTGGATTGGTTGCCTTGGCTTGAAGTTGAAAGGCACTACTGCAAATGGTGGCTTGGTTGTGTTGGCTTGAAGTTGAAAGGCACTACTTACTGCAAATGATGGCTTGGGTGTGGCTTGAAGTTGAAAGGCACTACTTACTGCAAATGGGGGGCGTGGGTGCTTTGGCTTGCAGTTGAAAGGCAGTACTTACTGCAAATGGTAGCTTGGGTGCAATGGCATGAAGTTGAAAGGCATTACTTACTGCAAATGGTGGCATGAAGTTGAAAGGCACTACTTGCTGCAAATGGTGGCTTGGGAGCTTTGAAGTTGAAAGGCACTACCTGCAAATGATGGCTTGGGTGTGGCTTGGATGTGGCTTGAAGTTGAAAGACATCACTTACTGCAAATGGTGGCATGAAGTTGAAAGGCACTACTTACTGCAAATGGTGGCTTGGGAGCTTTAGCTTGAAGTTGAAAGGCACTACTTACTGCAAATGGTGGCTTGGGAGCTTTGGCTTGAAGTTGAAAGGCACTATTACTGCGAATGGTGGCTTGGTTGCTTTGGCTTGAAGTTGAAAGGCACTACTTACTGCAAATGGTGGCTTGGGAGCTTTAGCTTGAAGTTGAAAGGCACTACTTACTTCAAATGGTGGCTTGGGAGCTTTAGCTTGAAGTTGAAAGGCACTACTTACTGCAAATGGTGTCTTGGGAGCTTTGACTCGAAGTTGAAAGGCAGTACTTACTGCAAATGGTGGCTTGGGTGTGGCTTGGGTGTGGCTTGAAGTTGAAAGGCACTACTTACTGCAAATGGAGGCTTGGTTGCTTTGGCTTGAAGTTGAAAGGCACTACTTACTTCAAATGGTGGCTTGGGTGTGGCTTGGGTGTGGCTTGAAGTTGAAAGGCACTACTTACTGCAAATGGGGGCTTGGGTGCTTTGGCTTGAAGTTGAAAGGCACTACTTAATGCAAATTGTGTCTTGAAGTTGAAAGGCACTAACTGCAAATGGTGGCTTGGGTGCTTTGGCATGAAGTTGAAAGGCACGACTTACTGCAAATGGTGACTTGGGAGCTTTGACTTGGTTGAAAGGCACCTCTTACTGCTAATGGTGGCTTGGATGTGGCTTGGGTGAGGTTTGAAGTTGAAAGCCACTACTTACTGCAAAAGGTGGCTTGGGTGCATTGGCTTGAAGTTGAAAGGCACTACTTACTGCAAATGGTGGCATCGGTGCTTTGGCTTGAAGTTAAAAGGCACTACTGTAAATGGACTTACTTCCTGTTTGCACTGTATATTGATTTTAGATAAAACTCTACCACTTACGGCTGTGATTTTGGCCATCTTACTCAGTCCCCCCTCCGCTGAGCAGATGCAGAGAAATCTTCCCATCAATGAAAAATAAGTTATTAGTTTTTTTAAAAAATGTTGAGAATCTCTCTCCTGTCAATCACTCCATGAGAAAGCCGCACCTTTTCCGGTGGGGGGGGGAGGGGGGAGGGGTTATAAAACGCGGAAATGTGGGTGTGGCTCAGTCTCTGCAAGATGGAGGAGGGAGAGGTCATGACTCGCTGTCTTTAGTGGCTTTGCACCCTACTTCAAATGGTATGAAACTGCACTTGAATTTGGTGGCCTTATACCCTGCTTGAAATAGAATTTCAAGGATTATCCGTGAGTCAACTACCAGCCCACCAGCCGTGAGTGAGTGAGTTGCCAGCACAACAGACTTGATTGACTGAGACGCCAGCCTAAGAATCCATTTGGCGCACAATTTGCATACTAGCCCTCTGGAAACCAGTCCCTTCAGCCCACAACACCCATACTAGCACTCCAGAAACCCCCTCCTCCCAACTGGCCACCAATATTAGAATTGGTGGAGAGGTGGAATATTGCTTTGGATGACCAGCCCTCCTGTGTGATGCTGGGACACAACGGGTCCCACTTAGTCTAGTATATATATAAGGGAGGTGCTACAGCTCACTGCCTGCCAAAACATCATGATTTAAAAACAGTTTCTATCCATATGCAATTCGAACTCTGAACTCTATGATAATACCACAAAGCCACCTCGTGCATGTACTGTATACTGTATGTTGTTTGTGTTTTATGTTATGTTTGACGGGAATCAGCCTGTTGTGTAACATCCTGTACTGAATATGAATTCCAACAGCTTGACTGTGTGGTCATTAAATAGTCTGAATCTGAATCTGAATCTGAATATATATGCATAACAGTATGAATTATAATCTGATATACTTTAATATGCTAAGGTCATTCATGTGCTGCACCTGTTGATCAGAGCCTGGCTCCTCTGTGGGATGTAATTAGGAATGTAATTTAGCCTAACCTTATTCATTCCCAATCCAATTTAAAGCATAATTGTTGCATTCAAGTGTAAGTTAAAAGATTTGCTATAGTATGCACCAGATTGCACAATTTCAAGCTGAAAAATGCAAAAGCTCCCTACCTCCTACATCCTCTTTCGGCCTTGCTCGCTGTGCCCCCTTGCAATTTCTCACTCTCAACTCTCACTCAATGTTGGCAGCCCTGTTGTAAATAATGACGAAATAGCTAATAGTAAATGGGTTTAAGGATGTTGCAGTCAAAGAAAGCAAAATTAGTAGACAGAACAGGCAGGAGCATGGTAAAGAGAGAGGAAAGACTGATGGTGTTAACTGTATTTCAATGCTATAAGCTTAACAGGTAAGGCGGATGAACTGAAGACATTAATTGGCTCAGGGAATTCGAATACTATTGTCACAAAAGAAACATAGATGAGAGAAGGGCAGGATTGGCAACTCAGTATTCCAGTGTATAGATGCTACAGGTATGATAAAGAAAGGGTGGGGGGAGCGGGGGGGGTGGTGTCCTTTTTTGATCAGGGTGGGCATAACAACAGTGTTCAGCGAAGATATTCTTGGGGGATTATCCAATGAGGCTATGTCAGTAGAGCACAGAAATATGAAGGTAATGATCACTTCAATCAAAGTTTGTCCAGCCTCTCCTTGAAGTTAATGCCCCCTATATCGAGATCAGCTACAGAAAGGGCGGCAGAGTGGCGCAGCGGTAGAGTTGCTGTCTTACAGCGACAGACAGACCCCGGTTTGATCCTGACTATGGATGCTGTCTGTATAGGGTTTGGATGTTCTCCCTGTGACCGCGTGGGTTTTCCCCAGGTATTCTGATTTCCTCCCACACTTCAAAGACGTGCAGGTTTGCAGGTTAGTCGGCTTCGGCAAATATTGTAAATTGTCCCTAGTGTGTAGGATAGTGCTAGTATACAGGGGTCGCTGGTCAGCAAGGACTCAGTGGACCGAAGGACCTGTATCTATGCAGTATCTCTAAACTAAAATAAACTAAATGGGTCGGAGATGGGGGATGTAGTTTAATCCAAGCAAGTGTGAGGTCAAATATAAGGGGAAAGTTTACAGTTAATGCAAGACCATCAACAATATTTATAAACAGAGAGATTCTGAAAATTAAGACTAGCTACCTGAAAGTGGTAATATAAGTAGATAGAATAGATGGTGTGCATGCCTTCATCTGACGAGGCAGTGAAAATAAATGTGTATAAACCAAGAGCAATAACCGTTCTCACAGTGCAATATACCTGGAACAAAAGGCAGCGTGGAGCGGGACTTAGAAACATAGAAACATAGAAAAATAGATGCAGGGATAGGTCATTTGGTCGTTCGAGTCAGCTCCGCCATTCAATATGATCATGGCCGATCATCGAAAATTAGTACCCCATTACTGCTTTTTCCCCATATCCCTTGATTCTTTTAGCACTAAGTGCTAAATCTAACTCCCTCTAGAAAATATCCAGTGAATTGACCTCCACTGCCTTCTGTGGCAGAGAATTCCACAGATTCTAAACTCTCTGGGTGAAAATGTTTTTCCTCATCTCAGTCCTAAATGGCCTACCCCTTATCTTAAACTGTGACACCCTGGTTCTGGGGATCACATCGGAACCATTTTTCCTGCATTTGGCCTGTCCAATCCTTTAAGAATTTCATGTTTCTATGAGATCTCCTGTCATCCTTCTAAACGCCAGTCGATCCATACTTTCATCATATGTCAGTCCCGCCATCCCGGGAATTAACCTGGTGAACCTACGCTGAACTCCCTCAATAGCTATAGAGACAGAGAAAACACTTACAAAGGGAGTGCCATATCCATCTAGGATTTAAACTGAAGATCAGCAAGAAATATGGACATCAATTGTGAAGTTTGTCACAACTGTAGCTTGACAGCAATCTCAGGGCAGGGCAAAGACCTCACCCCCACTGGCTACAAATGTTTCTAAGAACAATTCCATTGCAGATGCTATTCTGGAGAAATGCTATAATAGTCAGAGTGAATCTAAAGATTTGTGGTGATAATCAGACCTATGTACTTCTGTTCATAGGTTTGTATGAACATTGCCAGCACTTAAAAGACAAAATAACTGGTACAAAGGGAAAAGAAAGAGAAGGAAGACGAGGAGGGGGAAACCAAGGCACCACTAACTGATGCCCACAGCGAACAACAAACACATTCTTTACAACAAAAGTTACTGCTTTGGTATCCATCTGTTACAGGTCACTGTATCATTTTGAATCAGCATCTATACATTCCCAAAAAATAATCACAAAACTTATATGTCAGGCTTAAATACATGAATAAAAAATACACCATGCATCATTCATATTTCAGCCCATCTTTTCCCAGGTGCAGCGAGCGACCCACATTCAACGCTTAAGTTACTTACTGCCCTAATCTTCCTCGGTCCCAACAGTGAAGATATATTGGCTACGATTATCCTGAAACTGAATGGTGCGTCCAAAGTGAAGTGGGATTTGAATGTTTAAAAAGCCACTGCCATGAAAATTATCCACTAACCACTGACAATCACAAACCTCACCTAAGGTGGCCATTTCAGAGTGAATCTAAAGATTTGTGGTGATAATCAGACCTATGCACCTCTATTCATAGGTATGTATGAACATTGCCAACAATTAAAAGACTTCAGAGATCATTTGGCCATTCATGTACCGGCTGGCACCTAACTAATCACTTCATCCGTCCCATTCCTCCTCTTTTTATGGCCGTGTAGCTCTGTAACTTATCCTTACATGCTGATCAATCCTCTTTATTATTCTGTTACTATTATGCTAATGGAAAATTCACAGCAGTCAACTAACCTTGCAGATATACACAAAATGCTGGAGCAACTCAGCAGAACAGGCAGCATCTCTGGATGGAAGGAATGTGTGATGTTTTGGGTCAAGAAAGTTGAAGAAGGGTCTCAGGGTTTGAACAAGGGTCTTGATCCGAAACATCACCCATTCCTTCTATCCAGAGATGCTGCCTGTTCCGCTGAGTTACTTCAGCATTTTGTGTCTATCTTCGGTATAAACCAGCATCTGCAGTTCCTTCCTACACAACTAATCTTAGAGTCGTAGAGTGATACAGTGTGGAAACTGGCCCATTGGCCCAACTCGCCCACAGTGCCAACAATTTGTCCCATCTACCCTAATCCCACTTGCCTGTGCTTGGTCCAAAGCCCTCCAAACCTGTCCTATCCATGTGCCTGTCTAACTGTTTCTCAAATGGTGGGACAGTCCCAGCCTCAACTACCTCCTCTGGCAGCTTGTTCCATAAACCCACCACCCTTTGTGTGAAAAAGTTACACCCTCGGATTCTTATTGAATCTTTTCCCCCTTCACCTTGAACCTATGTCCTCTGTTCCTCGATTCCCCTACACTGGGCAAATGACTGCGCATTTACCCAATCTATTCCCCTCATGATTTTGTACATCTCTAAGATCTCCCATCATTCTCCTGCGCTCCATGGAATGGAGACCCAGCCTGTTCAACCTCTCCCTATAGTTCACATCCTCTACTACTGGCAACATCCTTGTAATTTTTTTCTGAACCCTTTCAAGTTTGGCAAAACCTTTCCTATAACATGGTGCCCAGAACTGAACACAACATTCTAAATGCAGTCTGACCAACATCTTATACAACTGCAACATGACCTCCCAACTTCTATATTCAATACTGTGCTTGAGGGATGCCAAAGTGCCAAAAGCCTTTTTGACCACCTTATCTACCTGCAATTCAACCGTCAAGGAAACATGCAGTTGTACTCATAGATCCCTCTGCTCTACAAAACTACCCAGAGGCCAACCATTTACTGTGTAAGTCTTGCCCGTGTTCAACGTCCCAATATGCAACACCTCACACTTCTCTTTATTAAATTCCATTCTTCCTCCCACCTGGCCAATCAATCCAGACTGAAACCACTAACTTTTGTATCATCAACAAATTTGTTAATCTTGTAATGTAAGATTTCATCCAAATCATTGATGTAGATGCCGAACAGTAACGGGCCCAATACCGAACCCTGAGGCACACCACTAGTCACAGGCCTCCAGTTCAAGAAGCGTCCTTCCACCATCATCCTCTGCTTCCTTCGATGGAGCCAATTTCCTATCCATTCAGCTATCTCTCCTTGGATCCCGTGCAACGTAACTTTCCAGAGCAGCCTACCATGCGGAAACTTGTTCAACGCCTTACTGAAGTCCATGTACACAACATCTACAGCTCTGCCCTCATCAACCTTTTTGGTCACGTCTTCAAAAAAAATCAATTAGATCTGTGAGACAGACCTTACGCAAAAATAGGTCCTTCCGCAGATGTACAGGGCCCTACCTGGAGTAAGACCACACCTGGAGTATTGTGTGCAGTTTTGGACTCTAAATTTGAGGAAAGATATTCTTGCTATTGATGGAGTGCAGCATAGGTTCACAAGGCTAGTTCCCGGGATGGTGAGACTGTCATATGTTGATAGAATGGAGTGGCTGCGCTTGTATACTCTGGAATTCAGAAGGATGAGAGGAAATCTATTGAAACATATAAGATTACTAGATGGGAGGGCTGGTCCCCCAATGCAATATTCCACCCTCCACCAATTCCAATATTGGTGGCCAGTGCGGGGGGGCTGGGGGGGGGGGTTCTGGAGCTCCAGTATGGGTGTTATGGGCTGAAGGGACAGGTTTCCAGGGGGCTAGTATGGACATTATAGGCCGAATGGATCCTTGTGCTGGTGGCTCAGTAACTCAAGTCTGTTGTGCTGGCAGCTCACACATGGCTGGTGGGCTGGCAGTTGACTGACGGCTATTCCTTGAAATTCCATTTCAAGCAGGGTGCAAGGCCACCAAATTCAAGTGCAGTTTCATACCATTTCAAGCAAGGTGCAAAGCCACTAAAGACAGAGAGTCGTGACCTCTCCCTCCTCCATCTTGCAGAGACTGAGCCACGCCCACACTTCTGGGTTTTATAGTCCCTCCCCCTCCCACCAGAAGAGGCGTGGCCTTCATGGCATGATTGACAGGAGAGAGAATCTCAACATTTTTTAAACACTATTAACTCTTTTATTTTTCATCGATGGGAAAAATCCTCGGCACCTGATGAGCAGAGGAGGACTCTGAGTAAGATGGCCAAAAATCACAGCCGTACGTGGTAGCATTTTTTTTCTAAAATCAATATAAAGCAGAAACAGGAAGTGGTCAAGATTAGACTTGTAATTATATAGAAGGCAAGGCAACTTTAAGTTAACATGGCTCGAAGGGTCGAATAGTCTACTCCCGCGCCTATTCTCTAAAACCATGCTGACTATCCCATATCAGCCCTTGCCCATCCAAATGCCTGTATAACCCATCCCTCAGAATACTCTCTCGTAACTTTCCAACTACAGATGTTAAGCTCACTGGCCTATACTTCCCAGCAGTTTCCCTGCAGCCCTTCTTGAATAGAATCACAACATTTGCCACATTCCAGTCCTCCGGCAAGTCTCCTGTATTTAAGGACGACTCGTAAATTTCAATCAAGGCTCCCAAAATTTCCACTCTAGTTTCCCGCAATGTCCTTGCTGTGTTTACTTGGGATGTGGGAGGAAACCAGAGCACCAGGAGGTCCCCATTGTGACCGGAATATGCAAACACCATACAGACACTACACAAGGCCAGGATTGGACCCACGTCTCCAAAACTGTGAGATAATACTGCTAACTGCTGTGCCATTTATTATCTCAGACAATCAAAATGTCCTGGGAACCAGTTTCATAATGAAAGCCTGCGTCCAGGACTCTGCTCTAGGTCATGTATTTAATGACCAATCAGCAAGCTAGGGTTTCAGCCCGAAACGTCACCTATTTCCTTCGCCCAATAGACGCTGCTGCACCCGCTGAGTTTCTCCAGCATTTTGTGTACCTTCGATCTTCCAGCATCTGCAGTTCCTTCTTGAACAGCTACAGAGGCTTGTTGCTGAGCAGAAGATCAGAGCCAGTGGCAAGAGGAAGTGAAAGCTTGATATTCTTACTGCATCAGGTCAAGTATAAGCATATTTTTATGAAATGTAACCCCCATTCCTGTGTTGGCCATTCTTATAATATATTTTAATTCTATCAAGTTGCAATGTTAATAATTTAAAGGGCTCACATTTCAGACTGATAAAATGGTAAAAAGATAATGATAACATTGTTGAACAATAAAACTCAATTCAGTACTATAATTACTCACATCAATCTGTGGTATTTGCTGGAAAACTGAGAGAAAAATAAATTTGAGCTAAGAGACTCTCATATTTCACAAACAGTCTTTGATAAATCAATGTTTTACATGGTTTAATGTTTGAAATGGGCATTTTGATGTATTTGTCTGAAAATTTCTATCATTCAAAGAAAAATATAAACCCACAGTTAATATAATTTAAAAGCGAATGAGGAATTTCACAAAGGCATGTTCAAATATTTGTAATCATTATGGCTTGAATGATTTCAGCGTTTATGCCAGTAATTACCTTTGTCCATGGTGCACTGGTATGTGATCTGAGGTCTAGGTTAGCTTTTTCATGTGTAGCAACAAGTTAAGCAACACCAGGAGAATCATCAATAGCATTAGCTGCTTTAGAGGAAACAGTAAGGTGATAAAATAGTGTGAAATGATGAAAGATCGCATATTCAATTAAGCATGTTCCCCCTATAGACCACATTCAATCTGCTGTGCCTTCCACTGTATCCAATTGAATGGGCCTCCTTAGGGAGGCATCTAACTATAGTTAAGAACTGCTGACCTGAAAGCTGATTGCACAAATTCCCACTACTTTAACTGTTTGACTGCAGGCATTTCTGTCTCTTGCAAAAATGTCAGAAGTAATAAAACAAATGCAAGAGGAACAAGATGTGTTGTGGAAGAGGTGACTCATCAATTTGGAGGTGAAGGGAAATTACAAAATGAATGAATGCAAAACAAATCATCATCAAGTCTCTGTAGTAATGTATAGGAAGGGACTGCAGATGCTGGTTTAAAGATAGACACAAGAATTCTTCAGTCTGAAGAACAGTCTCGACCCAAAATGTCACCCATTCCTTCTATCCAGAGATGCTGCCTGTCTCACTGAGTTACTCAAGCATTTTGTGTCTATCTTCTGTAGGTATATTATTAATGGAAGGAAAATTAAGTTAAGCACTGAGAACCAAAAGAATGAGCAAGATTAAGTCAAAACAAATTATACAGAAATTGCGTGGAAAATTAAAAAAAAAATCACTGCCTCTGTCTTCACTGCAAATATTATGAAAGAAGAAATGGTAGCAGTAGAAAGCGTTATGATGGATGGTGGGATAGTATAACAATTATTAAAAGCAGAAAGGAGATTATAAATAAAGCAGCCATCTTAAAGAGTTCAAATATCCAAGATGTTTTGAAATTGGGAATATTCCAATTTTATTTAGCTTTCTGATGAAATAAAAGCATTAGATGCAGGGTTTGAAGTTGTTTCACTGGAAGGCATGTCAGCTTTGTTGAAGTGGAAGGAAATATTGTTTACTTGTCTCCAGTGAACCATTGTCTTGCAATCACTTTTACTGACCTCTGACATGATTGTTATAGCCTTCCCTCCAGAATTTCAAAGGCGATGGAGATGGCACAGTCTTGAAGTGCCATAATCTCAATCAAAGTTTCATGGGCTGGTGGCACAGACCTCTGGTGTGCTCACAGGTCTGAACTTTTTATTGAGTTCACTAAACTTTCCAGGTAGAAACTATAGATGCTGCTTCCAGGTTAGACAGTAGATTTTATATCAAAGTCACGTGAGTGACTATGTGAAGAGCCCGCCAGCCCACATGCACGTCGATACGTCCACTCATGGCGCGAGGTTTGGTTGGGGGTGAACGTAGGTCTCCCCACTGGTAAGGTTTAAAAGCCAAACAGGTGAGTACAAATGTAAACCAATTCCGACATTGGCCTAGGTTTGTCGTGATGGAAAAACCTAGAGCGAAAGGGAAACGGGCGTCTGAGAAAGCAGCGGCAGAGGACCACAGCAGTGGAAAAAGCTGACGGACGTCCGTTTCTACTTCGGAGACGCTGGCAGCTGCGGTCTGCACAGCAAGCTCCGATTCAGCTCCAAGAGGGAGCAGCTTGGCAACCCTGAGTTGGGGCAAATAAGAAATGTCCAATCGGACAATTTTGGACAGAAATATACTGTTCCAACATCTATGGAAGATGTTGTATGCCGGCTATTTAAGCTAGAAGGGCTCATTGATAAAATGATGGAACAAAATATGCTCCATGCTCAGGAGGCATTAACTGGCGGGCCCAGCCAAATGCCTGTAGTAACATCTGGCTCAGGGTTGCAGTATATCTCCCACTCTGATGAGGAGAGTATTACTGAGGGACTCAGATTATGGGGATATCAGTAAGATATGTGGATCCCATGATTTAATTGATGATATGCGGCAAGCGTGTCATAAGGAAGAGCTGCCTGCTCTTGCCTCAAAATTTGCAATCCCCTCGGGGACAGGTGAGCCACTACAGGAAGAACTGGCTAGCAGCATCAGTTATTTAACATCTCATCAGCTGAAGGAGGAGGTTATGTAATACTCATTTTGAGATAAACTGCTTCCGTAAAGATGCCATCAGGCCCAAAATAAATCCTAAATTTGCACACTTATGCAGGGCTAGTAATGTGCAGCCTGCTAAATATCTCTTCGGAGAAGATTTATGTAAGCATGTCAAAGACTTGCAGGATGAATTGAAGGCTGCTGCAGGTATGGTTAAAACATCCTATATGGGTAAGGCTCCAGTACTCCGGTGATATCACCCCTATATGACAAGCAGCAGGAATCGTTTTGCTGAGGCGGGTTGGAGTACAAGGCCTACTCAATTTAGGCCCAGTCAGAGGTCTTTTTTAAGCCAAGGCCCATCTCGTCCATCTTGGAAGATGCACATACTGTACGTTCAGGCTCAGTTCCCAGCAGGTCAAGATATCAGAGCAAAAGGAAGGAGACCAAACAAAATCTAGGGTCAGTTGGCTCTAGTGATAAACCACCTATGACCATTGAGGGGTTGGACAGGCTAGATGCAGGAAGATTGTTCCCGATGTTGGGGAAGTTCCGAACAAGAGGTCACAGTTTAAGGATAAGGGGGAAATCTTTTAGGACCGAGATGAGAAAAATGGTGGCCGATTGGGAAAGGGGGAGATGCAGCGAGACCTGGGTGTCATGGTACACCAGTCATTGAAGGTAGGCATGCAGGTGCAGCAGGCAGTAAAGAAAGCGAATGGTATGTTAGCTTTCATTGCAAAAGGATTTGAGTATAGGAGCAGAGAGGTTCTACTGCAATTGTACAGAGTCTTGGTGAGACCACACCTGGAGTATTGCGTACAGTTTTGGTCTCCAAATCTGAGGAAGGACATTATTACCATAGAGGGAGTGCAGAGACGGTTCACCAGACTGATTCCTGGGATGTCAGGACTGTCTTGTGAAGAAAGACTGGATAGACTTGGTTTATACTCTCTAGAATTTAGAAGATTGAGAGGGGATCTTATAGAAACTTACAAAATTCTTAAGGGGTTGGACAGGCTAGATGCAGGAAGATTGTTCCCGATGTTAGGGAAGTCCAGGACAAGGGGGTCACAGCTTAAGGATAAAGGTGAAATCCTTTAAAACCGAGATGAGAAGATTTTTTTTCACACAGAGAGTGGTGAATCTCTGGAATTCTCTGCCACAGAGGGTAGTTGAGGCCAGTTCATTGGCTATATTTAAGAGGGAGTTAGATGTGGCCCTTGTGGCTAAAGGGATCAGGTGTATGGAGAGAAGGCAGGTACAGGATACTTAGTTGGATGATCGGCCATGATCATATTGAATGGCGGTGCAAGCTCGAAGGGCCGAATGGCCTACTCCTGCACCTATTTTCTATGTTTCTATGTTTCTATGCAGAGGAATTTCGAGACGGTGGCAGATTAAGGTTATTTTTAAACGAATGGCAACAGATAACCTCTGACCGTTTATACTGCATAGCATAACGGGTTACAAAATTGAGTTATTTGCTGACAAGTTTCCTCCTCGACAAGACATGCCGAGACCGGTGTATATTCGATCCAAAAAGGAAACTTTGGATATGCAAGCAGAGAAAGAGGCATTACATGAAAAAGGAGTGATTAAGCAGTCGGTCCATGAGACAGAGGAATATATCTCTAACATTTTCTCAAGGGAAAAGCCATGATCATATTGGATGGCGGTGCAGGCTCGAAGGGCCGAATGGCCTACTCCTGCACCTAATTTCTATGTTTCTATGTTTAAAAGAAAAATGGCGGGATGCCATATCATTCTTGATTTCGCTAGTTTAAACTCTTATGTGCAGTATCAACACTTTAAGATTGAAATTTTTCACACAACAAAACAGCTGATTACTGAGCATTGTTTTATGGCATCCATAGATCTCAAGGATGCATATTACTTGGTTCCTATTCATAAGAATCACAGGAAATATCTAAAGTTTATCTGGCTGGATCAGTTGTGGCAATTTAAGGTTTTACCCAATGGTTTGAGCTCAGCCCCTAGGCTATTTACAAAAATTCTTAAACCAGTGCTTGCTCTACTCAGAGCTGAACGGCACATTATTATTGGGTATATAGATAACATTCTCATAGTCGGGAAGAGGTTACGTCTCGCAAAGCTTGCTGTTTCAGCTGCCACGCTAATCCTTGAGAAATTGGGATTTCTCATTCATCCAGCAAAATCCAGGTTGATACTGACAAAATCTATTTCTTAATTAGGGTTTGTCAGCAATTCAGCAGAGATGTCCATGACCCTGCCCATGGAGAAAAAACTGAATTTGGTAGAGGCTTTTTCAGCTCTACTGATTAATGAGAAGCCTTCTATCCACCAGGTTGCGAGGGTCTTAGGCAAGATAGTAGCCGCCTTCCCAGCCGCATGTTATGAGCCCATGCATTATCGAAATCTGGACCGTGAAAAGGATCAGGCACTAAGACTCAACAAAGGTCATTTTGACAGACCTATGAAGTTGTTGACAGAGTCAAAATCTGAATTACAATGGTGGATTGCAAATATTCATGGTTGTTCTGGTGGCTTTCTACATAGTAAACCCACAACAACACTGCAAAGTGATGCTAGTGGACTAGGATGGGGTGCAACTAACACCGTCTCTAGTTGTGGTGGTAGGTGGAAAAAGAAGAGTTACGCCTTGGTCAAAAATATGGCATAACTTATTTGGAAATGTTAATAGCATTTCATGCCTTGAAAGCATATTGTGGAAAGGTACATGTTGTGCATATTAGGTTACAATTGAATAACTTGACAGCAGTGGCATCTGTAAATCATATGGGTGGTTGTAGATCAGTATCATGTGATGCTCTGGCAAAAGCTATTTGAGCTTGGTGTCTAGATAGAAGCATTTGGGTATCAGCTGCTCATTTGCCGGGCAGATACAATATAGTAGCAGATGCTAAATCGCGGAGGTTCAATGAACACACGGAATGGATGCGGAATCATGCAGTATTCAACTAGTTAATAGCTTGTTATGGAGCACCAGAGATTGATTTGTTTGCTTCCAGACTTAATAATCAATTACCATGATATATAGCCTGGCAACCAGACCCAGGGGCAGAAGCAACAGATGCAATTTCTATAGATTGGGGGGGAATATATTTCTATGCCTTCCCTCAGTTCTGCCTTATTGGGAGATGCTTGCAGAAGGCAATTCAAGATAAGGCATTAGGTATTTTAGTAGCTCCTAACTGGCCTACTCAACCATGGTTTCCATTATTAAAAGGACTATTGAAGGAACCTTCCATGTTGGTTTACAGACATAAACATATGTTAATTCAGCCTGTCCCTCGGGAACCTCATCCATAGCATGATCGCATTGACTTATTAATTTGCAGAATTTAAGAAGGCTTTTCGAGGGGCTAGGACTATCCAACAGGACGGTTGACGTAATAACTGCAGCTTGGCGAGATGGCATAAGGAAGCAGTACTACTCATACATCAAACAATGGGTGAAGTTTTGTGAGGAAGCACATATAAATGACTTTACGGTGGATATAGCTGATGTGTTGGAGTTTCTTTCAGCTTTATATTTTGAAAAAGAGTTAAGTTACAGTGCTATTAACACTGCTCGTAGTGCCTTATCATCATATTTAGTGCTTAGGTCTGGACATTAAACTGTTGGCACTCACCCATTGGTATCTAAATTCATGAAAGGTGTTTTTAACAGGAACCCTCCAAGGCCTAGATATCATGAGGTATGGAATGTTAAGGTGGTGTTGAGGCTGCTTCGCAATTTGGCACCAGCCGCATCTTTATCTTTGGCCCAGCTCATTCACAAATTGGTAATGCTTATGGCTCTCATCTCAGCACAAAGAGTTCAGTCTTTGCAGAAACGTAGACTGGATAACGCTGATATATCCGACAAAAAAGTGGTCTTTTACATAGATGAATTGATAAAGCAGAGCAGGTCAGGTGCGTTGGGATACAAATTACAGCTGTTGGGGTATCCACCAGATCGGAGGTTGTGTGTGGTTACTTATGTTAAGAGATACATCGAGGTTACAAAAAACCTTCGAGGTAATGAACAAGCTGTATTCATGTTATAAAAAGCCACAAAAAGGGTAACCGTGCAAACCATCTAGGTGGATAAAATGTATGTTATCAGATGCGGGAGTGGATACTGATATTTTCAAATGTCACTCAAACATATTTGCAAATGGGCTGCAGCTACCTCGGCAGCAAATAAAATGGAAGTTCCGCTGGATCACATTCTTGCGACAGCAGTATGGGCAGAGGAGCGTACTTTGCAGAAGTTTTACTATAAACCAATTAACAGGCCTGGCTTATTTGCTAATAGAATTTTACATTGTGTTGATTAAGACAAGTTTATCCATGAGGTAAAGGGATTGCTTCTATTAAAGAGCATGTACATGTATGCAAATGAACATAATGATTCAATGAAGTATGTTTTTTCTTTCAACCATGTATGGTTGATCGGTGCAGTGTGTCCACATATAGACTGGCTCACTGCATGAAACCACAAAGCTTTGAAGGCTTCACGTAGTCACTCACGTGACTTCAATATAAAATAGTAAGATTAAACGAAAACTTACCTTTTGAAGTTTGATCTTTATTTTATTGGAAGTTGAAGTGAGGGAATATGTGCCCTCCACTGCCAACCCTGATTCTCATAAAGATCATCTGGTAAGTCTAAGATCATTAATCTTTCTATAGTTTAAGTCCTCCAACTAGTCTGTGGTTTCATACAGTTGCTCTGAAGATTGACGCACATGCGGGCTGGCGGGCTCTTCACATTGACTCACTTCAACTTCTCAAAAAAAAGATCAAACTTCAAACGCTTTTAATCTTTCTATTAACATTCCATTGCAAATGCTCACCCACCCAGCTATTAAAGGCAATATTTCAAATAATGTGTTGGACCATTTAAATCAAAAGAGACCATGTAAGCTTTAAAATGCAAGATGGTGTATCTAGAAAAATAAGAGTAATTACATTTTGTAGTTGGGATGTTAGGGGCGTTAATGAGCCAATTAAAAGGGGTAAAGTATTAGCCCACTTAAAATCTATTAATACTGATATAATATTTCTTCAGGAGACGCATCTCAAAAATTGAGCTCACAACAGGCTGAAGGGTAGCTGGATTGGTCAATTATATCATTCTACGTTTTCTTCCAAAGCAAGAGGAACAGCAATTCAAATTCGTAAAGGTATAACATTCAAACACAAATTCCACTACAGCTGATAAGGAAGGCAGGTACATTATAATGTCCGTGGGATTGTATTCAACTCCATTGACTATGGTGAATATTTATGTTCCTAATTTCGACAATCCCCAATTTAAAAAAAAAATATTTGATATAATTTCAGACTCTGGTCAGCAGAATTTGATAATTGGGGGAGATTTAAATTGTGTATTAGTTCAATACTTGGATAAATCTTCACGTCAAAGGAAAGTACTTCAAAATCGAGTGAACTTTTAAACACATATAAATAATACAAACATAAATGATGTATGGAGGATTGCCTTTCCGTCAGGAAGAGAATACTCTTTTTATTCAGGTGTTCATAACATTTATACATGAATTGACTATTTCCTGGTTGATGCCAAACTTATTGCTTTTACCCGCAACCCAAAATATCACAAAATTATTATTTCGGATCACTGTCATCTCCCTTTTTTGGTAAAATTGGAAGGAATGTATAATAAACAATCGTTTTGGAGATTCAATCCACAAATACTAGCTGAGGCAAGTTGTTGTGACTATCTGAATCTACCGATGAAAACATTTTTTGAGACAAATGACACCCCCGGTATTTCTCCATCTCTGCGGTGGGAAACTTTTAAAGCCTATGTTAGAGACTGTATTATCGCATACCAAGCTTTACAAAATTTGAAAAATAAGACTGAACAATTGAAATTAGAAAAACAGATAAAACAGCTACCAAATGCGGCTGACCCAACCATTGCCAAACATAATAACATTGCTGCCTTAAAATTTAAATTAAACCAGATTCTCCCTGCAATAATTATTAGGGTATTTCATTATACTAAGGAAAAAAAATGAATTTGGTGATATAGCACACAAGCTTTTTGTGCGTCAACTCGGCAAATTAGAGAATGACCGTACAATACACAAAGTTAGATCAGAAAAAGGAGATCTGCTTACATTGCCTAAAGATATTAATGGAAGATTCTTACAATTCTACCAAACAGTATATTCATCAAAAACAACAATTGCAAAGATGAAAAGTTTTCTTGAGAAGTACAATCTCCCATTCCTTAATGAGGAAGAACGGGATGAATTAGGAGTAGAGATAACAACAAAATACATCGTAGAGACTATTAAATCATTGAAAAGTGGAAAAAATCCTGGCGGACGGGTTTAGTAACAAATTTTATTTTAAAAATTAATTATTTAATTTTTCCACACTTACAAGCCCTTTATATTCAAGCATTTAAAGAACAGACTTTGCCACAAACTCTTGCTGAATCAACTATTACATTCATTCCAAAAAAAGATAAAAACATCTCGAGGAGCCTGGATCCTATAGGGGAATAGCCCTTTTAAATACGGATCAGAAGATACTAGCTAAGACTTTGGCTCGTAGATAAAGTTTGGTTATAGATAAACTAATACATTCAGATCAAACTGGGTTTATACCTAAACGACACTCATTTTATAATTTGAGATGTTTGTTTAACATAATATATTCGCAGAGAATGCCAAATGAAGATCTAACAATTATTTCTCTAGATGCACAAAAAGGTTTCGACCAAGTAGAATGGTCTTATCTTTTCACATTGTTGGAAAACATTTCAA
Source organism: Leucoraja erinaceus (assembly GCF_028641065.1). NCBI lineage: Eukaryota > Metazoa > Chordata > Chondrichthyes > Rajiformes > Rajidae > Leucoraja > Leucoraja erinaceus. The sequence goes on from NC_073377.1 coordinate 39,756,000, forward strand.
TTGGGAGAAAACTTTACTTTATGGGTGAAGCTTTTATTTACTAATCTGACAGCTAGAATACTCAGGGCTCGAAATTAATGGTTACCCGGGTGCCACTGACCACCCAAAGTGCCGCCGGGCAACCTAACCGGCGAATCATTTTGCCCGGCTTGGCAACTTGGTTTATACCGAAGATAGACACAAAAAACTGGAGTAACTCCGCGGGTCAGGCAGCATCTCTGGAGAAAAGGAACACAACGTTTCATGTTGGCGATGGCTGTATTGCGGGGCAAAGATACTAGGTGTGGGGTGACGAAGGGTCGGAGCTAATGACGTGCCCCGACAGCGGCAGCGACAGCAGCGGCCGCGATAGTGCCTCCACCTACTCCTCCTCCCTGATAGCGGCCACTGCTTGCAAACCTGCTAACGGCGCTTTCAAAACAAACCCTTCTGCTCACCAAAGCCTCCCCCTCCCTCCCACCTCTCTGCCTCGGCGTGCGGGATGGTTTGTTTTGAAAACACCGTTAGCAGACTTGCAAGCAGTGGCCGCTATCAGGGAGGAGGACATGATTAAGCCGCTATCGCGGCCGCTGCTGGCGCTGTGCGGGACCCGTCATTCACTCCGACCCTTCTGAAGCAGCTGCACCATAGATCCTATAGCTATAGGATCTTTGAACTGCACCGCTCAGCCCCGCACCTTGCTGTTGGCTGGCGGAGGAGGGAGGACGGTGGCGAGGAAATCCCAACGGCCAAGGCAGCGGGCGATGTTGTCCGAGGAGCGCTGATCTTCCTTCCTCCCCACGACGCCCCCCCCCCCCCCCACTCTCTCTCTTGTATGCCCCCTCCCCCCCCACCCCCTTATCCTGGGATCCCTCCTCTCCATCCCGCACTGATCCCCATTCCGGCCTCTATTCAGTCCTCACTGACATCCCCTGTGCTCCCCTCCCCATCTACCTCCCCCCCACCCCATCTATTCATCCTGCGCTGATCGCCCTATCCACCTCGCATTGATTCTCCTGCAACCCCCCTCCCCCCATCCATCCTACACTGGTCCCCCAATTCATCCTGTACTGACCTTTCTGGCTTAAGCCCTCCCTTCACCACTTCTAGTTTAAATTCCATTTGGAATATTTTGGAGGACCAAGAAACCAAGAACCAAGTATTCACCCACCTTCCCATCCATCCTGCACTTCTCCTCCATCCATCCTGTACTAATTCATGTATTCATCCCGTACTGACCCATCCTCCATTTACCCTGCACCTTCCCCTCATTCATCCTGTAGTGATCCCCCATTCTTCCTGCACAGACCCTCCGATCCACACTGTACTGACCCACCTCCCCCCATTCATCCTCTGCTGATCCCCCACCCCCATCCATCCTGTACTGATCCTCCCATTCAAGAAGAATGGGGGGAATCGTCTGAAGAAGGGTCTCGACCCGAAACATTGCCTATTTCCTTCGCTCCATAGATGCTGCCTCACCCGCTGAGTTTCTCCAGCACTTTTGTCTACCAACATCCATCCCATACTGAACCCCCCCCCATTCAACACCACTGACATCCCCCATGCTCTCCCCTCACAATTTTACCTACTCCAACTAACACCTACTAATTCACCTGCCTCAATCCATCCATTCTGCACCGACTGCCTTCTAACCCCCCACCCACCCCCATCCCCGCCATCTATCCACCCCGCACTTTCACACACACACCCCTCCCTGTTGTGCTGGACTATCATGTTTGTTTTAGTCCATAAAGATTAATGGATTAATTATATTGTGAACATGTGAAACTTTAAAACCGCAGTGTCCTGTATCCTGTATAAAAGTACAAAACTTCTGGACGTGAATATTTAATATTCAATTCAATTCAATTCAATTCAATTCAACTTTAATGTCATCGCACAAATACAAGTATCAGTACAACGAAATGCAGTTTTGCGTCAGACCGTAGTAGTTGTACATAAAGAGAAAAAAAACAAGAAAAAAATAGAAAGAGAGAAGATACAGAATAATCAGGAAATACAGAATGATTAAACAAAGGGGGACGGAGGGACCAGAGAAGTCTATCGTCGGGATTCCGAGTTCAGCAGTGTGATTGTGTTGTTATAGAAGCTTTTCCTCATCCTGCTGGTACGTGACCTGAGGCTCCTGTACCGCCTCCCTGATGGGAGGAGGGCAAACAGTCCATGGTTGGGGTGTGAGGGGTCTTTGATGATCTTCCCAGCCCGACTCAGACACCGCTTTCGGTGGAGGGCATCCATGGCAGGGAGCGGGGCACCGATGATGTGCTGCGCGGTTTTCACCACCCGTTGTAGTGCTTTCCTGTCCGCAGCAGTGCAGCTGCTGTACCATACTGTGAAGCAGGTGGTCAGGATACTCTCTATGGTACAGCGGTAAAAGTTGGTCAGGATCTGGGGGGACAGGTGGGCTTTCTTGAGCCTCCTAAGGAAGTAAAGGCGCTGCTGTGCCTTTTTGATCAGCTTGGAGGTGTTGAGGGACCAGGACAAGTCCTCCGAGATATGCACTCCGAGGAATTTATAGCTGGAGACGCGCTCCACCTCAGTCCCGTTGATATGGATGGCGGTATGACTGCCTCCTCTGGTCTGCCTGAAGTCGACAATAATCTCCTTCGTCTTTTTGGAGTTGAGGATGAGGTTATTGTCGGCACACCAGGTGGTCAGGTGCTGGATCTCATCCCTGTAGGCTGACTCATCGTTGTCGCTGATCAGTCCTACTACCGTGGTATCGTCAGCAAACTTAATAATGGCGTTGGATCCGTGCTTTGGGATGCAGTCGTGGGTGAAGAGGGAGTAGAGGAGAGGGCTGAGCACACAGCCCTGTGGCACTCCGGTGTTCAGTGTTATAGTGGAGGAGGTGAGGTTATTGACCCTAACAGACTGTGGTCTGTTAGTGAGGAAGTCCAATGTCCAGTTGCAGAGGGAGGTGGAGATGCCAAGTCCACTGAGTTTGGTGATCAAGCTGGCTGGGATGACGGTGTTAAAGGCAGAGCTGAAATCTATGAACAGCAGCCTGATGTAGGAGTTGTTGTGGTCCAGGTGGGTCAGGGCAGAGTGTAGGGCCGCCGATATGGCGTCCTCTGTAGACCTGTTGGTCCGGTAGGCAAACTGATGGGGGTCCAGTGTGGGGGGGAGGCAGGCTTTGAGGTGAGCCAAGATCAGCCGCTCAAAGCACTTTGCAATGACAGGGGTGAGTGCCACTGGGCGGAAATCGTTGAGGCTCCCTGTAGCTGACTGTTTGGGCACTGGCACGATGGTTGATGTCTTGAGGCAAGTGGGGACAACACCCTGGGCCAGTGAGAGATTGAAAATGTCGGCGAGGACTGGGGATAGTTGACCAGCACATGCCCTAAGCACCCGGCCAGGGATGCCATCGGGGCCGGCAGCTTTGCGCTCATTCACCTTGCTCAGTGCATCTTGTACAGCAGAGGTGGAGAGGCTGAGAGGTTGTTCATTCGGGGGTGGAGCAACTTTAATGGCTGGGGTTTTGTTGTCTCGGTCAAAGCGAGCATAGAAGTGGTTTAGCTCGTCAGGCAGGGTGTCGTTGTCTGGGGGAGGGGTGTTAACTTTCTGATAATCGGCAAGGGATTTGATTCCTTGCCACATGCGCCTGGGGTCAGAGTTGTTATGGAAATGCTCCTCAATCCGCCGTTTGTGATTGAGTTTAGCGTTCCTAATTCCCATTTTCAGATTGGCCCTGGATGAGCTGTATCCCTCAGCGTCGCCAGATCTGAAAGCGGCATCGCGAGCCTTCAGTAGGAGTCTGACCTCCCTGCTCATCCACGGGTTCTGGTTAGGGAAAGTCTTTATCTCCTTGTGGGTAGTGACATTATCGGTACAGAATTTTATATAGTCCAGAACTGTTGAGGTGTACGAGTTGATGTCCACTTGTGAATTGGAGGTGGACTGAGTAGCAAAGAGACTCCAGTCTGTCTGCTGAAACTGCTCCTGTAAGTCAGAGACAGCCCCCTCAGGCCAGACCTTCACTGTCCTCGTGGTAGGTTTCACACGTCTGATCAGAGGTGTGTATTTGGGGAGCAGGAACAGGGAGAGGTGGTCAGACTGTCCAAGGTGGGGGAGGGGGAGGGCTTTGTAGGCTTCAGTGATATTAGTGTAAACTAAGTCCAGAACATTGTTTCCTCTGGTTGGGCAGAAAACATGCTGATGGAACCTGGGGAGTACAGTTTTAAGGTCTGAGTGGTTGAAATCACCCGCAACAATAAATGCCCCCTCTGGGTGGGCAGATAGATGTTTGCTGATAGCAGCTTGCAGCTCTTCCATTGCTAGCCTGGCATTAGCGTCCGGGGGAACATAGACTGCAGTGATAACAGTTGATGTGAATTCCCTGGGCAAATAGAAGGGCCTGCACTTTAACATCAGGTATTCCAGGTCAGCAGAGCAGTGACTACCAATCTTAACAACGTCCGTGCACCATGTGTTATTCACATAAATGCATAGTCCGCCGTCCTTGGAGTCTTCCACTGATCTGTCGGCCCTGAAGACAGTGCGTCCCTCCAGCTCAATGGCGTTGTCTGGGATGTTGTCCTTTAGCCATGTCTCAGTGAAGACCATGGCGTTGCAGTCGGCGATCCTTCTGTGTGTGGTGATATTTCTAAAACACTCAAAATCCAATTGGAGACACATTCAAAATTAATAATATTAGGAATGTCAGAGGGCTGCCCCAAGTTAACGATATTCCAAAGACTCTTCCTTGACTACAATTTAAGAACTGCAAAAAAACATATAATTAAATTCTGGAAAAAGATAACAGTTCCCACAGTGAAGATGTGGATCACAGAAATGACCGAGACACTACATTTAGAAAAAAATAAGGCTTGTTTTGTCTGACAAACCAGATCAATTTACCAAAATATGGTCTCTTTTCATTGAATTTCTTCAACAACATAATGGTTGAACACAAATTCAAAACCGACGCTAGGGTCAGGTGAGTGGGCGTAGGGAAGGGCAATGGGATATATCTCCGCTTTTTTTCACTTCTTCGTTAGTTCAGGGGTTTTTCCCGTTTCTTTTTCGTATCTTTTTCGAAATTCTTTCTTTTCTTTTTTCTTTCTTCTTCCTTTTCCTTATTTCCTTTTCTCTTTTTTTCCGATTTACTTATTAGTTTATAAAATGTTAAAACGAAGCTGTATGAAAATTGTATAATTGTTATGTCGATTACTTTCTCCTTGTACAATTGCTTCTAATAAAATAAATATTAAAAAAAAAATTCCATTGCAACAGAACACCATATATACTGGAATCAGATACCTCCTTATTTTTGGATATGATTCAATAAGGCCCAGAAACTTAACTTAGAGATACAGAACAGAATCCAAGCCGACCAGGGATCCCCACAAACTAGCACTATCCTACATCCTCAATTCGTAGAGAGAACTAGAACAATTGGATGGCCAGACTACATTTAGTTCCTCATGCAGATGGTGAAGGAGGCATTGGAAATTTTGGGCCACGTAACTACATGCCTCTGAGCAGGTAATGTTGGCAGCTATGTTAGTCCCAACATTTCTCTTTCTTCTGGTACTCTCGCAACACAGCCTGGTGCTACATTAAAGTGCCAGTGAACCTGCTATTGCCCCACATCCTTTCTTTTTTAATTGGACTAATTTTAGGATCTGGATAGGGTTAATCCTTATGCAAAATTATCAGTGGTGCTCACTCCATCCTTCCCAGAGTAAAAAGCAAAAGCTTATCATAGTTACAATGAGTTAGAAAGATCTGCACATCATTAATAACATTGTGTCAACTGATGCAAAAGATTCCCAAATAGAAGGCTCAGCAGAGGAACACTCAGCCATGAGGTTTGTTGAAGATGATAGAAATAACACCTTCAGGAGCTGGCCATGCAAAGAAAGATTGCTTGCTTCCACCCTTTTACATAGGTATTGGAAATGTGTCCGGATGCTGCTGTGCTACATCTGATCAACTGTAGAAGTACAATCCCAGAATGTGTGCAGCTCTGTTTCAATGGCTCAATATCCTACCACCTACCAATGTATGGCAGCTTATTGGCATGTCCTTACACTACAGATCCATGCCACTGACTCTTGAAACCTTGACAGAAATGACTCCATCTAAAGACTTAATTGTCTCCATCATCTTTGAATGTATGGGATGAGAGGCTGCAACAATCAGAGTGCAGATCAGTGAGAATGATGAGCTTCAGCCTGTAATGACAGGAATGGCAGCATTACAGCAGGATTAGCATGTGTTGATCTTTCTGATGATGATAATCACAGCGGCTGCCATGCTGCACATCAGATGGTACAGAGTTACACTGCAGTAACTGGAACAAGACAGAGTACAGATGGACTGCTGGAAGTCACAAACCTCTGCTTTCTCATATACTGTATGCCAGAAGGCTTTCATTACCAAAAGTATATTTTATATCATTTCGGAAGTGTTAATAATAACAGAAAAAAATTGGCAAATTGAATATAATGTGTGGTAAAATAAAGATAAGGGGGGCACAGTGGCACCGCGATCGAGTTGCTGCTACACTGCGCCAGAGACCCTGTTTTTTCCTGACTACGCGTGCTCTCTGTCCGGAGTTTGTACATTCTCTCTGTGACCGGGTGGGTTTTTTTCGGGATCGCTGGTTTCCACCCACATTTCAAAGGCGCGCAATTATGTAGGTTAATTAGCTTCTGTAAATTGTCCCTTGTGTGTAGGATAGTGCTGGTGTATGGGGTGATCGCTGGTCAGCACAGACTCAGTGGGCTCAAGGGCCTGTTTCCATGTTGTAAAATCCCTTGAATAGTGAACAGAATTACCATGATAGGATTAATGAGTTTTCTTTAGAAATGCTAGTGGTTCGAGTTAAGCAATTTTAACATATGTGTAGGGCCAGGGCTTAGGGCTGATGGTAAGTGGCGACCGACAGAAAAAGACCTAAAGGAAGAGTAGCCGGTGATGAGGCAGAGTGCAGGACCCAGTGCCCATTTATTTTGTGAATGGCCTGTTCAGTCTATCTTCCGGGTTGAAGGAAAGGCAGGAGTAGCAAAGTAGATAGAAATACCAAAGTGATGGATCAGAAGGAAGTTATACTCCATAAAATATTTCTATCCTAACCTGATCAAGGGGCAATCTGCTAATGAGAACACTGCCAAATTATGCATCCATAACTTTAGCAACAAGCTAGAGCAGTAACAATCGTGCATGTGGTTGTCAAGGTAAACTCAGCTCTTCATTTTTGTACTATGAGCTCAATATAGCTTTTAACAAATCGTGCCACCGAGTCATTTAGCATGGAAACTGGCCTTTCAGTGTCATTAAAATTTACTTCACAGTTCCTGAAACCACAAATGGGAGTGTGAAAAAGATCTCCATTACAGTGTAACTTCTTTTTGTGGACTATCGAATTTCCAGGCTATGCTGTTTCTTTACATAACAGTCGTGGGAATTGATATCCCTCGAAGCGTTTAAATCCTACTAATTTTCTTAGTTAATAAATTAATATCCCTGTGTTGCTCAATTCCATCAACATTTAATGCAATTAATAGACATATCTCAAGGGTGTAAATATCTTTACTATGTCACATTTTGGCTCAAGACACTTATCAGACAGAAATCAGAGTTTGCAAAATTATACTTTTTGTTTCATTTAAAGAAAGTGGATATTGTGGCAAGGATTTTCACACAAAGGGTGGTGGAATAAGTGCAGGCAGGTAGGACTAGTGTAGCTGGAACATGTTGGCTAGTGTGGACAAGTTGGGCCAAAGGGACTGTTTCCACACTGTATCACTCTATGACTCTATGATTGCATTTATTGTCCATCACTAATTATCCCAAAATGAGGACACCATTAAGAGTCAGCCACTTTGTTAGATATGGAGTCACATATAGCCAGGTTAGGTAAGGATGGAAGATTTCCTTGCCTCTATTTTATCAAATTAGAAGCAGATGTTGATCCTTACAGAAAAACATTCACTGAAAATGTCTCTGCTAATTATGAACATTTGTAGAGCTGAAAGAAATATCCAGGAAAGAAAATACCTGTGTATTATTGAAAAATTGACCTAAACAATGAACACAATAGATAAAATTAAAAAAAGTTCACATAAATACATAGCTGGCAGGAATGCTGAGACTCAGAAAGGTGGGAAAAGAGGAAGCCAACCACCAACCTGGACACACTGCAGCAGAGCCACTGTTGTGCCGCTGCCGATCGGAACGCCTGTTGAATGTTTAGTAGAGTGTTAAATTTGTTCATGATACATGTATTTTATTTCTATTTATTTTTAATGCACACTGAATGGACACTGGTTGAGCAATGTTTTTTTGTTTCCTCTGGGTATGTGAATACTCAGGAAATGACAATAAAGATATACAATACAATACAATGAGATACTGGATTTCTTACACTTATGGGAGGGGAAGTGGATGCTTCAGGTAATGGAAAAATAAATCAGATGTCCCAGAAAGAGTACACCCTTTGAGTAATACAGTAGATAGATCCAGTCCTGTTTCATTGCACTTTATTCATATATTCTTAATATTCTCTTTTCAGAATACTTGCCTATTCCCATTTTAAAAGATCCCATCAAAGGGATCTAAAAAAGTCACTGCCTCAAAAAGGCAGCCAACATATCAGAAACCCACAGGACCCTGACCTCACTCTCATTTCACTCCTGCCATCGGGAAGAAAGTGTAGGAGCCTGAAAAGTGTAACATCCAGGTTGAGGAGAAGCTTCTCCCGAACCATCAGGCTATTAAACGCTACAACCTCGAAATAAGCTCTGAACTGTGTAGACTTGGGCGCATTTTAGTTTAGTTTAGTTTAGAGATACAGTGCGGAAATGGGCCCTTTGGCGTACCGAGTCCATGACAACCACGATCCCTGCACACATTTATAATGGCAGGTTATTACACACAATTTGTCCTACACACACTGGGGACAATTTGCACACATACACCAAACCAATTAGCCGCACCTCTTTTGGAATATGGGAGGAAACCGATGATCTCAGAGAAAACGCACACGGTCACGGGGAGGACGTACAAACTTTGTACAGACAGCACCCGTGGTCGGGATCAAACCCGGGTCTCTGCCGCTGCAAGCACTATAAGGCAGCAACTCTACTGCAGCGCCACCGTGCCGCCCTTTTATTATTGACTTTGCGCTATTATTGTCTATTTATTTTCTGTTTGTTTTTCTTAATATATAATGAACCTTTTAAAAAATATCAATTATGGGTTTCACAGAATACTATGTTTACATATCTGTGGTGCTGCTACCAGTACCATTATTCCGTTTCGGGACATATGACAACAAAACACTCTTGACTTGGCACGATTTTGAATACTGCTTCCACCACTATTTCTGATGGGATATTCCATAGATGAGCAACACTATACGACTGGAAAATTTAACCTTCAGCCTTTTGACAGAATTTCCACAATAAACGGATCACCATAGGAGTTATTTCACAATTGATATCAACAGCAAAAGATTGAGAACTCTTTGCAGTTATTCTCTTCTTTTCTGCTTCTAATACACATATTATCTGAATGGCAAGAATATATGAACAACAGTTAACAATTTTTCCTTCGACTCCTCCCAATACCTCCAAATCCAAGGCGTAGCTATGGGCACTCGCATGGGCCCCAGCTATGCCTGCCTCTTTGTAGGATATGTCGACAATCACTCTTCCAGGCATACACTGGCCCTATCCCCAATCTCTACCTCTGCTACATTGACAACTGCATCAAAGCTACCTCCTGCACCCATGCAGAACTCACTGACTTCATCGACTTCACGACTAATTTCCATCCTGCATTCAAATTCACTTGCATGATCTCCGACATCTTCCTGTCATTTCTAGATCTCACCATCCCCATCACAGGCGACAGACTATTTACTAACATCTATTACAAACCCACTGACTGCCATGGCTATCTAGATTACACTTCTTCCCACCCTGCTTCCTGTAAAGACTATCCCCTACTCAATATTCCTCCGGCTATGCTGCATCTGTGCTCGGAATGAGATTTTCCATACCAGGTCATCGGAGATGTCCTCACTCTTTAGAGAACGGGGGTTCCCCTCTTCCATTATAGATGAGGCTCTCATTATGGTCTCCTCAATATCCCACAGCTCTGGTCTTGCTCCCCCTTCCCCCATTCATAACAAGGACAGAGTCCCTCTTGTCCTCACCTTCCACCCCATCAGCCATCGCATACAGCATATAATCCTCTGACATTTTCCCCACCTCCAACGGGATCCCACTACTGGCCACTTCTTCCCATCTCCACACCCCTTTCTGCTTTTCGCAGAGACCGTTCCCTCCGAAACTCCCTGGTCAACTCGTCCCTTCCCACCCAAACTACCCCCTCCCCAGATACTTTCCCCTGCAACCGCAAGAAATGCAACACCTGACCCTTTACCTCCCCCCTCGACTCCGTCTAAGGACCCCGACAGTCTTTTGTGGTGAGGTAGAGGTTCACTTGCACCACCTCCAACCTCATCTACTGCATCCGCTGTTCCAGGTCTCAAATCCTGTATATGAGGGAGACAAAGTGCAGGCTCAGCGATCGCTTTGCTGAACACCACTGCTCAGTCTGCCTTAACCTACCTGATCTCTCGGTTGCTCAGCACTTTAATTTCCCCTCTCATTCCCAATCTGACCTTTCTTTTCTGGGCCTCCTCCATTGTCTGAGTGAGGCCCAGCGAAAATTGGAGGAACAGCATCTCATATTTTGCTTGGGTAGCTTACACCCCACCGGTATGAATATTGACCTCTCTAATTTCAAGTAGTCCTTGCTTTCCCTCACTCTCCATCCACTCCCGCATCCCCTCCCCCTCACTCCCATTTCTCCCACCAGTCTTACAGTCTCCGACTACATTCTATCTCTGTACTGCCCACTCCCCTGACATCAGTCTGAATAAGGGTCTCGACCCAAAAAGTTACCCATTCCTTCTCTCCAGAGATGCTGCCTGGCCAGCTGAGTTACTCCAGCATTTTGTGTCTACCAACAGTTTACAATTTAGTTCATTGTTGTTGCATTCTATCCAACCTGTGGAAAGAGAATACATGTTTCCAATCAGGCCATTTACAGTGAGAAGGGTATAACGTTTAGTGCAAGGCAAAGCCAGTGAAGCCCGATCAAGGATCGTCCGAGGTCACCAATGGGGTAGATAGTAGTTGTAGTAGGATGATTCAGTTGCCTGAACAAGGTAAACTTCTTATTAACTAGTAGTTACACCAGACCTTCGGGACAGTGCTCTTCATCATTGAATGCTAGACAGTCGGCAATAGTTATTTTAATACAATATGCAGCTTTCTGGAATCTGTAAGCCCCAGTTTCAAGTTTGTTTCCACTTCTTGCTCCAATACTGTCAGCATCATTGTCACTGGCATTGTAAGTTCCTAGTCACAGAGATAATGATAGAACATTTGAGGAAGAATGGAAAGAGGAGTCATAATGAGGTTGCAGAGAGACAGAGAGGTATTTACAAATCAGTGAAACCGAGATTTCACGTACATACTTTAAAGCTAAATACAGCAATAACAAAATGTATTACAAATATAATGAGAGTGAGAGACAATGTAACAGACAGGACTGCCAAAGAAATGAGAATTGGTCGAAAAAAAGCAGTTAATACACTCTGAATAGATGTGACCACTAAATATATTGCATTTCAATGTGTTATTTGCTTCACAATGAGGCATTCCTATCATTAGAAATTCTTCTTTGTTGTGAGAAACTTCACAGGAGACCAATTAATTCCCTTCAAAACTAACACTTGTTTCAAAATAATTTGATAGAAACGAGACTGCACATTGAGAATCCCGCACTAAAGTCGCTATGTGCATTTCGCTGCTACTGCCCCATGGAAAGTTTGCATGACAGGTGATCTGTACTTTCAACCCATTACATATTTATCTGCCATTCTCTGTGAAGCACAAAATTCATACTGAGGAATTTGTCAATTTATAATATGAGTTTTCAGCTCTGAAGCAGAAATGACAGACCCAGTTGTGATGATCACAATTATTTCTATAGTTCGTGATAATATCTTGTATTGTTTAAATTTAGCAAGTTGAATTATGCTACCAAACTATATGTTTGCTTTAACATGAAATGAAGCAATTTATTGATTTCAGGAGAAATTACCATATTAAACATTTACTGATAGCTTGAGGATGTACTCAACATAGAACATAAAACAGTGCAGCGCAGAAACAGCTCCTTCAACCCCCATTGCTTGTACTGAACCTAATGCCAAGGTTAACTAACCTCATATGACTGCACAGGGTCCATACCCCTCCATTCACAGCATATCCATGTTTCTATCCACAATTCTCTTCAATGTCGCTAACATATCTGTTGTCATCCCCACCCCTGGCAGCGTGTTCCAGGCACCCACCCTTTGTGTAAAAATTTATCCTGCACATCTCCTTTAAACATTGACCCTCTCACCTTAAAGCTACACCCTCGAGAGTTTGGCAGCAAAAATTGAGACAGAGTGACCAATAGACAAGCTGGAACAACACCAGTGAGAGGCTGAGGAGGTAAAGGAAAGAATGTGGTATGATAGTGATGATGGGGGCTTTTAGGAGGCTTTTAGATAGTAATTTGGATATGCAGACAATGGAGGGATATGGTTCATGTGCAGGTAGATGTGATTATTAATGGACTGGCTGTCCATGTTGGTGACATGTTGTTTGTGATGCATATAAATGGCATCTACGGCATCATGCTCAGCACAGACATATTGGGCTGAAGGGCCTGTTCTTCTGTTGCACTGTTCTATATTCTGTCCTACTTCAGACAAGGTAAAGTGCAGATGGTGCAGGAGCAAGAGCAAAGGTTCACCATAGTTTGTTAATGAGATCGAGGACTCGGATCCACCATTTACCTAAATCAAACTTAAGTCCACCATTGAAATGGGGCGCCGTCCTGTGTGGTATGGCTGCCCAGCCTGCAGCTATTCGTTTTTACATTCTTTTGTTTATTTTTAGTGTGTTTTAGTGTTTTGTTTTTGGAGTTCTAGTCTTTTTACATCCAAATCACCTTGCAGCCTCCTAGCAAATCTCATAGCTCATAGCTAACTGCCCCCCAGCTTTGTGTCATCCGCAAACCTGGAGATGTTGCATTCAACTCCCTCGTCCAAATCATTAATATATATCGTAAATAGCTGGGGTCCCAGAACTGAGCCTTGCGGTACCCCACTAGTCACTGCCTGCTATTCTGAAAAGGACCCGTTTACTCCTACTTTTTGCTTCCTGTCTGCCAGCCAGTTCTCTATCCACATCAATACTGAACCCCCAATACCGTGTGCTTTAAGTTTGCATACTAATCTCTTATGTGGGACCTTGTCGAAAGCCTTCTGGAAGTCCAGATATAACACATCCACTGGTTCTCCCTTATCCACTCTACTAGTTACATCCTCGAAAAATTCTATAAGATTCGTCAGACATGATTTACCCTTCATAAATCCATGCTGACTTTGTCCAATGATTTCACCACTTTCCAAATGTGCTGCTATCCCATCTTTAATAACTGATTCTAACAGTTTCCCCACTACCGACGTTAGACTAACTGGTCTGTAATTCCCCGTTTTCTCTCTCCCTCCCTTTTTAAAAAGTGGGGTTACATTAGCTACCCTCCAATCCTCAGGAACTTCTCCCGAATCTAAAGAGTTTTGAAAAATTATCACTAATGCATCCACTATTTCTGCGGCTACTTCCTTAAGTACTCTGGGATGCAGCCTATCTTGCCCTGGGGATTTATCGACCTTTAATCCATTCAATTTACCTAACACCACTTCCCGGCTGGTCTCTGAATTTTTCCCAGTCCTCTGGTAGGCTGCTTTTTCTGGCTAATGATTAAAATCCTCCCGGAAATGGCTGGTCTCCAGCCCCGGTGGATGGGACCACATGGTATTATAGTGACAGAAGAAATATATGGGACCACATATTGTCATAGTTGACCTGAGAGGTTAGGTGGAAACATTGGAATCAGTTGAAGCACTGCAACCATAAAGAAGAAACATAACTAACAATGCTCGCGGTTGGTTGGATTTGTTTCCGTTTCTGCTGGTTTCTTACATGCATGCATCAAGCTGGAATCATGAGCGCTCCAATGAGATTGCATTTTATCATCAGACAAACCAATTGGAATAAGGAACAAAGGAGCAGACTGGATACAGTTGTAAATAACGGTAGACATGTAACTGGTGTAACATCAATGAAGCTAAACTGACGGTAGGATAAATGGTACAGTGTGAAAAGATAATTGTACTGTTTGGAGTTGGCTTCCTGGATTATCAAAAGGGAGTCATGCAAATGCAGCCTATTATGACATAGTAGTTCCATAGACCCCATTACCATTGTATGGAGAGATCAATGTTGTATGGTATAGTTAAATGGGTGTCCAAAGAGGCAAGGAACTGATGGCACCATCCGATGAACATTTGATAACATTTTTGAAATGACTCAGATGAGACATGAAAGAGATTTATTACAACCAAACCTCCACTAAATACCACACCTCAGGCGTTGTCAATGTATGCAAATGTGCTTTGAGGATATAACTAACAGGGTACATGAAGGGGGATCAATAGATGTAACATATTTAGATTTCTAGAACACTTAGGGTAGCACAGGGGGACAGATCATGTACCTGGGTATCGCAGCTTTGTGTTTCTTAGTGTAGGTGTCAAAGTTTAAACTAATACATAGTCACATGAAAGATTACTGTACAAGATAAGAATTTATAGGATTGGAGGTATCATATGTGGAGCTGCTAAATAGAGTCCGACTTATTTTCAAACTGGCAAACACTAACTGGTGAGGAACCACAGCAAACTAGCAAATCAACTATGCATAATCTATGTTGATGATTTCAATGAAGAGACCCAATATACTGGATCCAAAATTTTGTTGGTGATGACGGGCGGGTTAGTAAGTTGTCAGGAATATAGAAAGAGCTATAGAACAAGATAGATAGAGATTCATAATTCAATTGGAAACAAGTTGGCAGATGGAATATAAAATGGGATAATGTGAGGTTATTCACCTTTTTAGGAAGAAGAGAAGAGCTAAGTATTATTTAAATAGAGTGAGACTTCAAATGCTGCAGTAAGAAAAAATCTATGGTTGATTTTCAATTAATGAACAAAAAGTGAGATATTAAGAAGGCTAACCCGTATTGGAATCCTGGCCTTTATTGGAAGAGGTATGGAGTTTAAAAGTTGAGAAGATCAGATGCAACTTTACAGGGCACTTGTACGATTGCACCTGGAGTACTGGATATAGCCTAATTTTCCATGTGCAAGAAAGGGTGGGCCTACATTGGAGTTAGCACAGAGAAGGAATAGGAATAGGAATTATGATGCTTCGACTTACGATATTTCGATTTTACACTCGGCAAACGCTGAGGTTAGCAAATGTCAGGTTATCCACTTTGGTGGCAAAAACAGGAAGGCAGATTATTATCTGAATGGTGTCAAGTTGGGAAAAGAGGAAGTACAGCGAGATCTGGGGGGTCTTTGTTCATCAGTTACTGAAATTAAGCATGCAGGTGCAGCAGGCAGTGAAGAAAGCAAATGGCATTATGGCCTTCATAACAAGAGGAGTTGAGTATATGAGCAAAGAGGTCCTTCTGCATTTGTACAGGTCCCTAGTGAGACAACACCTGGAGTATTGTGAGCTGTTTTGGTCTTCAAATTCTTGCTATTGAGGGAGTGCAGCATAGGTTCACAAGGACTGTCAATTGTTAATAGAATGGAGTGGCTGTGCTTGTATACTCTGGAATTTAGAAGGATGAGAGGATATCATTGAAACATATGATTATTAAGGCATTGGACACACTAGAGGCAAGAAACATGTTTGTGATGTTGGGGGAGTCCAGAACCAGGGGCCACAGTTTAAGAATAATGGGTATCCCATTTAGAATGGAGATGAGGAAAATCTTTTTCACCCAGAGAATTGTGAATCTGTGGAATTCTCTGCCTCAAAAGGCAGTGGAGGCCAATTCTCTGGATGTTTTCAAGAGAGAGTTAGATAGAGCTCTTAAATATAGCAGAGTCAGGGGATATGGTGAGAAGGCAGGAACGGGGTACTGATTGTGGATGATCAGCCATGATCGCATTAAGCAACAAAATGTTAATTTTGCCGAAGACATATCACCAGGGGACTATGGTTCAATACGAATACTGAGTAAGTGCATCGAACAAATCAACGATTGGATGTGCCAAAACTTTCTTCAATTAAACAAAGACAAAATCTGAGGTAGTTGTTTTTGGGGCCAAAGAGGAACAATTAAAAGTCAGTGCTCAGCTTCAATCGGCAATGTTAAAAACCACGGACAAAGCCAGAACTCACGGTGTAATCATGGACTCAGACCTGAATTTCAACAGCCACTTTAAGACAATTACAAAGTCAGCTTACTATCACCTTAAGAATATATCAAGGGTTAAAGGACATGGTTCAGCAGGATTTGGAAAAACTTGTCCATGCATTTATCTTCAGTAGACTTGACTACTGTAATGCTGTCTTCACAGGTCTCCCTAAAATATCAGCTGCAAATTAGACAGCTGCAGCTGATTCAGAACACTGCTGTTGCTCAAATCCACTTTAAGACCAAGAAAGTGGATCACATCACTCCAGTTTTAAGGTCTTTACACTGGCTTCCAGTCTGTCAAAGAATTTATGTCAAAATATTACTGGTGATTTATAAAGCACTGAATGATCTAGGACCAAGATACATTTCTGATCTTCTGCTACATTATGAACCATCCAGACCTCTGAGGTCGTCTGGGACAGGTCTGCTTTCTGTCACCAGAGTCAGAACTAAACACGGAGAAGCAGCGCTTAGTTTTTATGCACCACATATATGGAACAAACTTCCCGAAAAATGCAGGTCCGCTCCAACTCTCAGTTCTTTTAAATCGAGGCTGAAGATTTTTCTGTTTGACGCTGCCTTTAATTAAATAAAATAATTATTCATTTCTTACACTGCACTGTAACTTTTATTCTTGTATTTTATACTTGTCTTATTCTATTTTGGCTTGTTTTTATTTTCTATTATTTTTAATGACTGTTTTTAATTTCTTTTGATTGCTTTTTTATGCTTTGTGTAAAGCACTGAATTGCCTTGTTGCTGAAATGTGCTATATAAATAAACTTGCTTGCGTGCTTGCTTGCTAAATGAGGGGCTGAATGGCCTACTCCCGCACCTATTGTCTATTGTCTTTGAGGCAAAAACTTTTTCACCCAGAGAGTTGTGAATCTGTGGCATTCTCTGACTCAGAGGGGGGTGGAGGCAGGTTCTTTCAAGAGAGAGTTAGCTAGAGCTCTTAAAGATAGCAGTCAAGGGATATGGGGAGAAGGCAGGAACAGGGTACTGATTGTGGATGATCAGCCATGATCACGTTGAATGGCGGTGCTGGCTCAAAGGGCCGAATGGCCTACTCCTGCACCAATTGTCTATTGTCTATTATCCTCAAAAAATAAAGCTGGAATTATTGTAAAGTAGGGATATAATTATGGAATATTAGATAGCAGGATATGATCAGTCAGGATCAGCAAATGTATTGAATGGCAAAGTAGGTCTGAGAGGTAGTTTGCTTTGTCCTGCTCCTGGTTCTTGTATATATCTTCAGAATCAGAATCAGATTTTATTTGCCAAGTATGTTTTGCAACATACGAGGAATTTCACTGGCCAGGTCAGTCATACAATTAAAAGCAACAGACTCAATTTTAATATGAACATCCACCACAGTGACTCCTACACATTCCTCACTGTGATGGAAGGCGAAATAAAGTTCAAGTCCTTCGCTTGTGTTCTTCCTTGGTCGGGGGCCTCGAGCACCCGTTAACGGGATGATCTTGACTCCCGTAGCCAGCGGCATTCGGACCCTCTCTGTCGAGGCGATCTGCCCCTGCATCGGGGGGTTGTCAACTGCCCCGCGCCATGCGATTGAACCTCGCGTCGGGGCTGGTCGAGCCTTCTGTGGTGTTGGTGCTCCCGACTAGCCTCTCCCGAGGCTGCGAGTCCTTGATGGTAAGTCCGCAGGCCGCGGTGGGAGCGATTCCAGGCAAGGGATCCGCTCCGATGTTAAATCCGCGCCCCGCGGTGGGGCTCATGACATTCCGAGGCAGCTCCCAGCTCCAGCGATGGTAGGCTGCAGAGCCCGTAGAATGTGATCCGAAAATGGATCACATCGCCGGGAAGGTAAGAGCTTGAAAAAAAGTTTCCCCCGATCCCCTCCCATCTCCCCCCACATAAAATAAACTGAAGTACATTAAATCAAACTTTTAACAAACACTAAAAATAACAAAAGATGAAAAAAACGAACAGACTGCAGCAAGGCTGGCCATCTCCAATATCTTGATTATCTAGGAAATACCATATCTTACCATCAATATTAATAGAAATGGTCTTGTATATTTCCTATATGTTCAGCACGGTGGCACAGAAGTAGCATAGCTGCCTTACAGCGCTAGAGTCCGGGTTCGATCATGGCTATTGGGTGCAAGTTAATAATGATGCCGGAGACATGGATGATGCCGGAGACATGGATGCCGGTAAGTGGATTGAAGCCATAGATCAGCCCCAATATGATACAATTATGGAACTAATAATGGCTTAAGAGCCTGTCCCACTTGTCGATTTTTTCGGTGACTGTCGGCATCATATCAGGGTCGCCAAAAGATTTTGAACATTTTAAAATCCAGCGGTGATAAAAAAAATGTAGCAACACTTGAACAAACACCGCACATCAATAATAATAATAATAATAAATTTTATTTATGGGCGCCTTTCAAGAGTCTCAAGGACACCTTACAAAAATTTAGCAAGTAGAGGAAAAACATGTAAGCGGAATGAAATAAATAGTAGAGACATGACTAGTACACAAATTAAAGACAGAATTCAATTCAAAACACAATATGAGGCAATTCAAGCACAGGTGAAAAGGGAGGGGGACGTGGGGCTAAGGATAGGCAGAGGTGAAGAGATGGGTCTTGAGGCGGGACTGGAAGATGGTGAGGGACACGGAATTGCGGATCAGTTAGGGGAGGGAGTTCCAGAGCCTGGGAGCTGCCCTGGAGAAGGCTCTGTCCCCAAAACTGTGGAGGTTGGATTTGTGGATGGAGAGTAGACCGGCTGATGTGGATCTGAGGGACCGTGAGGGTTGGTAGGGGAGAGGAGGTCAGTGAGATATGTGGGGGCCAGATGGTGGAGGGCTTTGTAGGTAAGGACCAGGATTTTGTAGGTGATCCATTGGGAGATGGGAAGCCAGTGAAGTTGTTTGAGGACTGGAGTGATGTGATGCCAGGATTTGGTATGGGTGATGATACATCATCACGCTGCATCACGCCGCATCACACCCCAAATTTTTTGGTGACCTGATACGTCAGTTAATGATGCCGGCAGTTAATGAAAAAATAACCAAATGGGACAGGCCTTTAACTCTTGTTTCTAATTCCCTCCCCATTTTATCAGTGATAAATTAGTTATACTGAAACACACAAAGCAGAATCATGCATATCTCAGCACAGAAAGCCATTTGCTAATTTTCCTCTATTAAGAATTAGATTAGGTGCGGAGTGAAATACTAGCATCTAAGGGATGAAGAGAGGGACACAATATGACACAATTTAGTTCAGAGGAGTCACAATAAAATGCATATGCTGGAATCTGTCTGAAGAAGGGTACTGACCAGAAATGTTACCTATCCATGTCTTCCAGAGAAGCTGCCTGACATGTTGAGTTACTCCAGCCCTTTGTGATTTGCAAAACTTGTTCAGTATTTTTTATTTTATATTTTCATTGGATGTGCAATCGTGAAGATATTTGTTAAAGACCAATAAAGGAGGTTGTTTGTCGAATTTTCAGATTACTCATAGAATTGAAACCATATTATTGACCTAATTTTTTTTAAATCTGGAAAAGTGATAGGTGGTGGATCAATCCTGCTGTTAGTCAGCGATTCACCATGGAACTGTTGGCCAAAGATCAGTATGTTCTGGGCTAGTTATTTGATTTTTTTAAATCCTATTTGCTCAAAAACAATAAATGTTCAATGGCTCAGGCATTCTTTGATGCTGTAAATTACTTTACATTTATATTTTAAAAATCCTCCTGAGGCAAAACATTTATTTGTGCATTTTTAAAGATATATAACTTAATTTTCTTCCAAAGAGTGTTGGATAATTCTTTCCAAAGGATTATTACCTGGAATGAATGAGGATCAAAAGAAAAAAAACTGCTGTCCAATGATGTCATCTATTCAAGACTTGCCCTCCAATGTCATCTATTCAAGACTCGCCCTCAACTTGCCCTCAAGACTGTGCCCTACACATAATCACTTCATCTTAGTGATATGCTCATAGCAACTGGGTGAGATCTCCTTAGGTAGAAAATGTCTGTTGTCAAAAAAAAACACAAGTTTTGAGTTGAGCAGGACATAATAAAACCTATCAACATTCAGTAACATTACCATGTAAATGATACGTAATTTATCCTTCTAGAAATATATTTTTTATTGGTTTCAGTGCGATTCACAAGTGTATCTCAAGGTTACATGAATAATAACATCAATTGGCCAGGACATATTGCAGAAATAAATGCCCCAAGGTGACAATACTACTCTGAAATATATAATATTGCACCTTACATCAAGTTTTATTTCTAGTGCTGCACTAACTTGCTCATATTATCTTCAATTGCATAACTAATTTATGTGCAACAGAAAATCAGGCATTATTACAAATATTTCACAATATACATTGTCTCTTCTGCCTTAAAAGCTTTGAAGTTATTAAAATAAGTATCAATGCTATAAATTATTTGATATTTCGTCTCATTTTCATCAAATGAGACTACGTAAAGGGTCAGCATAAAATGCAAAGAGTAGAAAAATGTGTGGTTATAAAAGAACAAAGCAGTTTTAAATTTGAAACGAGTATGCATAAAGTAATCTTATCTTTGTCTCGCTTTTTATTATTTACTAGATTCAAAACAAGTAATGTAGCATAATTTTCAAAAAGTGAACAAAAACATTCCAACACTTGATATCTCAGCTCATTCTATTATAGTGGGTTGCAGAATTCCAGTGCTTGTCTGAGCAGTTTTTTTTCTGGCTGAGATTCAAATAGAACTGCCAACTAAAGAAAACAATTTCTCATTATCAGCATAGCGAATTTAACAGTGCTGTGCTTGTAAATTAACAGTTGTTCCATCTTCCTGCAGTATGTAGTTATTATCGGGCTTTTAATTATGGGTCAGTTTACTTTGGACCCAGCCAATGCCCCACAGTAGCATTTTCCTTCCCCTGCCCCCAGCCACACAACCACTTGTAATATCCCAATGTTAGTATTCATTCATTCAATCATTCAACCATTCATTCATTCATTCATCCATTCATTCATTCACTCACTCACTCACTCATTCATTCATCAATCATTCATTCATACATTCATACATTCAATCATTCATTCATCATACATTCATT
The DNA here is from genome assembly GCF_028641065.1 of Leucoraja erinaceus. Lineage (NCBI taxonomy): Eukaryota > Metazoa > Chordata > Chondrichthyes > Rajiformes > Rajidae > Leucoraja > Leucoraja erinaceus. Next base: position 39,777,481 of record NC_073377.1, read on the forward strand.
CATTCAATCATTCATTCATTCATTAATTCATGCATACATTCAATCATTCAATCATTCATTCATTCATCATTCATACATTCATCGTCTTCATTAATCCCTCTTGTCATTCATCCATTCACATTCATTCATTCTCATACATTCATCATTACCTTCATTCATACATTGCTTCACATTTACAGCATTCAATCATTCATTCATTCCTCAATTCATACATTCAATCAGCCACATGTTTCTCCTTCATTATTCTCATTATTATTCATTCATTCATTCATTTGCATTCATCATTGAGGATGACTTGCTCTCACTCCAGTCCCCTGCGTTGGGACTGTTCGACCTCTGCCAGGACAAATAGACTCAGGGTGATGATTGAAAAAAACTGTTGAATGCATGACTGACTTCACAGCCCTACAGATGGTATAACGCAGAAGTGCATTCTGCTTCTGTTTTTGTTTTCTGTTTCCTGTTTTTTGTACTATATTATATGTATGCACTGAGTACGAGCAACTTTTAATTTCATTGTACATGTATAGTGACAATAAATGGCATGTCATATCATGTCATATCATTCATTCATTCATACATTCATTCATTCATTCTTCCCTCTTGTGACTATGTGACTTCCAGCTACCTTAATGCTTCACTACAGCAGCCATTCCTGAAGTACAGCAAGCCACAGGTTTCTCCTTCCTCTTAGGCAGTTCATTGCAATTGAGGATGACTTGCACTCACTCCAGTTCTGTGGGTTCTAGGGTGATGATTGAAAAAACGTCGAATGCAGACTTTTCTACAGATGGAACAGGAAGTGCATTATGCACTTAATGATGTTTAGCCACCAAATCCATGGGAAATTGCTGACTAACAGTAGATAGTTCACCTCAGCATCTGACCAGTGAATGGGTGGATGGTTACACTGGGTTATCTGGGTTATCGGCAGCACAGTGGCACAGCGGTAGAGCTGGTGCCTTAGAGCTCCAGAAACTCGGGTTCGATCCTGACTATGAGTACTGGCTGTATCGAGTTTGTACGTTCTCCCTATGACCACCTAGAGTTTTTTTGGGTGCTATGGTTTCCTCCCACATTCCAAGGACATGCAGGTTTGCAGTTTAATTGGCTTCCTGTAAATTGTCCCTTGTGTGTAGGATAGAACTAGTTTTTAGGTCGTCGCAGGTGGGCATGGACTCGGTAAGCCATAGGGCCTGTTTCCACGCTGTATCTCTAAACTAAACTGTGCTCCCAATGCATGGATTTGGGATTCTCAACACCATTGCAAATGTTCCTTCCCCATTTTGGTTAGACAGGTACATGGATAGAACAGGTTTGGAGGGTTTTGGACCAAACGCAGGCAGGTAGGACTAGTGTAGCTGGGACATGTTGTCCAGTGTGGGCAAGTTGGGCCGAAGTGCCTGTTTCCACACTGTATCACTCTATGATTATGACTCAATAGGAAAGGATTATTAGGGGACTGTGAGGATATTGCAATTTGTTAACGAGGTTTTGAACACAAATGTGAATCTTTTCCTATTTGCCCCTCATATTCTCTTCCTGTGACAAAGCTCAGGAAAAAGTATCCTTTCAAGAGTCTGCCAATGGACTAGCAAAGTATATGGTCTGTCTGATATAGCTAACCAAGTTTAGTTAGTGTTGAGACAGTTGGCCTTAGAAAAGATAATCATTCATTTGCTTATCCTTCAGTGCCTTTTACTTTGAGGTGCCTGCTGAAGGCAATCTGGGCTATGGAAGCAAATGGGAGGAATCTGTACTGCCTGGTTGAACCAAGTTTGAGCGTAATCTTCAAATATCCTATTACTCATCGGGCAAAGACTTTGCTGGCACATTGAGGATACTAAATTTCATTATTGATATCTGCTATAACTGAGACATGACTCCCAAACTATGAGCAATTATCCACATTTTCTCAGGTCTTGTCTTACTACTGAAGAGGAATGTTGTACAATGAAGGCAGGTTGTTTTGGATCTTGGTCTTATTGATGTTGAAGACATTGGTGAATATTTCATTCAATGAGTTGATGGTTGCATGGATTACTGACTCCAAGCAGGTGTAAATGCAAACATGTGCACAGGTTGATGACGATGAAGGCCACTTGCAGAAAGTACAGAGGATGTAGCACCATCTGAGGCCTGACCACAGACAATCATGATGGCCTCAGAACAGTACAGCACAGGAACATGCCCTTCAGCTACCAATTCCAAATCTGCAGTGATAGAAAGAACATTTTTAAATGGCAATTTAACTTTCTCTTTAAAGAAGGGTTAGCGATGCCATTCTAGCTTAATGCACTGGACATGGCTGGTGTAAAGCTGGTGAGCTAAATGGATGAGCATTCAGCCCTGAGCTCAGGTTGTTACAGAATGCCCCTGGTTTGGTGAGTTAAGGGATGGATTGGGATTTCAGGTGCACAGGCACAGACTGGAACATGCCGTGCAGTCAGAGGGTTTTTCTCGGTGGAAATGTTGATTAGATGCCAACATGATTCAGGCCAATATTTCAACAATTAGTCAAGCATCGCATTATAAACATATTGAAGTGTCAATGGTCATAACCATTATGAGAAAGAGCAACAAGCTTAAAATTAACAGCTGCCCCTCAGGAGATTTTTATTTCTGGGGATTCACTGAAAACATAAACTGTGATTTCACATTTGGCAGAGTTTGAGTCTCCTTTGAAAACAGATTAGAAGCCTTGAGATCTTTCTGCACATTTATCCATGAACAAAACACAGCATAAGAGCTGAATTGTGCTCAGAGAGCAAGACACTAGATCAACTGGGGATGTTGAGAACCGCATCATTAACATTTTTGTCTGACTACGGTTATTACCAGATTATCTTAAGTATCATGCAATATTTAGTGAGGCAGAAGAAAATTGGATCACACTTGTAATGGTAATGGTCCTCCAAAATGTCTATTCACATGATTCACTGTAACTTGGTTGTATGGATTCAAAACTGACTGTAAGATATAAGGCTTCAGCATGTAGATAGAAACAAGCACAGTACATGCTGTTGCCAGTGTGGGTAGGAAACTAGCTAGCCACTGTGACATACTGAATTTTGAATTCCCTACTAGACCTTGTTTCTTGAGAGCTCCTTTGACTATCCTGAATGACCTTTAGGCTGCGCTGTTAGATGCCAGATTGTAAGTTAGCATAAGGTATGCTTGATACCATTTAGCTTCATGAAAGTATTGAACAGTACAGCACAAAATTAGGGGCCGTTGTCAGAGACAAACTCTTCAGGTAATCCATGACATGCAAGGATAGACCACAATGAGCCTATTGTTCTTTCTGTGTTGTGTTTGTACCCATATGTACCACCTCAATCCACTTTGAGAAGTTATCTACCAAAACAAGAACAAGAACAAAGGATTTGAGTAGAGGAGTAGGGAGGTTTATACTGCATTGTACAGGGTCTTGGTGAGAAAACACATGGAGTATTGCATACAGTTTTGGTCTCCTAATCTGAGGAAAGACATTCTTGCCATAGAGGGAGTGCAGAGAAGGTTCACCAGACTGATTCCTGGGATTTCAGACTTTCATATGAAGGAAGACTGGATAGACTCGGCTTGTACTCGCTAGAAGCTAGAAGATTGAGGGGGGATCTTATAGAAACATACACAATTCTAAAGGGGTTGGACAGACTAGATGCAGGAAGAATGTTCCCGATGTTGGGGAAATCCAGAACAAGGGGTCACAGTTTAAGGATAAGGGGGAAGTCTTTTAGGACCGAGATGAGAAAGACATTTTTCACACAGAGAGTGGTGAATCTATGGAATTCTCTGCCAAAGAAGATAGTTGAGGCCTGTTCATTGGCTATATTTAAGAGGGAGTTAGATGTAGCCCTTGAGGCTAAAGGGATCAGAGGGGAAGGCAGGTGCAGGATACTGAGTTGGATGATCAGCCATGATCATATTGAATGGTGGTGCAAGCTCGAAGGGCCGAATGGCCTACTCCTGCACCTATTTTCTATTGTCTATGTTTCTATTATTATTCCCATGTTCAAAAAAATCCACACAAATCCTCTGAAAAGGTCTAGTAGGCCAAGGCCATATTTGCAAAGGGGTTTGGGCAGGCCTACTACAACTCGACAGGAGTTGTACTACAACTACTACAACTACTGACAAGTGCTACATGTGTCATTGTCCAATCCTGGCCAATACATGTAACCTCTGTCTGTTGACTTCATTCCCACAATACCTGTGCGTGTTCACTATGGAGTTCTTTAAGTAATCTTTGCCTTAAACAATTGGGTACTGCTACCAATGTAGGTACTGCTGACCGAGAACGAAGAATAGCGAGAAGTGGCTTATGATCAGTAACCAGGGTGAATTTCCTACCCAACAAATACTGATGGAATTTATTGATCCCATAGATGATACCAAGGGCTTCTTCCTCGATTTGTGCATAATTACACTCAATCTTGGTAAGTGTACATGATGCAAAGCTATAGGCTTCTCTTGTCCATGTTCCATTACGTGAAATCACATCTCCTACCCCACAACTGGACGCATCACAAGCTAACTTTAACTCGCAATTTGTATCATGGTAAGTAATCAATCTTGGTAAGTGTACATGATGCAATCATATAGGCTTTTTTTGCTCTTGGACCATTCCCATTTACTATCCTTTTTCAACAACTTGTGAAGAGGAGCTAGCTTTGTTCAAGTCACGCATCACAAGCTAACTTTAACTCGCAATTTGTATCGTGGTAAGTAATGCATCACTGGTCAAGCTCTTCTTAAATGAATCATAAGCATTTTTTTGCTCTTGGACCATTCCCATTTTCTATCCTTTTTCAACAACTTGTGAAGAGGAGCTAGCTTTGTTGCTACTCGGGTAAGATGCCTAATGGGCCTGTCCCATTTAGGCGATTTTTCAGGCGACTGCCGGTGACTGTCAAGTTACATAGAAACATAGAAACATAGAAAATAGGTGTAGGAGTAGGCCATTCGGCCCTTCGAGCCTGCACCGCCATTCAATATGATCATGGCTGATCATCCAACTCAGTATCCTGTACCTGCCTTTTCTCCATACCCCCTGATCCCTTTAGCCACAAGGGCCACATCTAACTCCCTCTTAAATATAGCCAATGAAATGGCCTCAACTACTTGTGGCAGAGAATTCAAGTCACCTTGCAGCCTCCTAGCATCCTCCTCACAGCTAACACTGCCCCCCAGCTTTGTGTCATCCGCAAACTTGGAGATGTTGCTTTCAATTCCCTCGTCCAAATCATTAATATATATTGTAAATAGCTGGGGTCCCAGAAGTGAGCCTTGCGGTACCCCACTAGTCACTGCCTACCATTGTGAAAAGGACCCGTTTACTCCTACTCTTTGCTTCTTGTCTGCCAGCCAGTTCTCTATCTACATCAATACTGAACCCCCAATACCGTGTGCTTTAAGTTTGTATACTAATCTCTTATGTGGGACCTTGTCGAAAGCCTTCTGAAAGTCCAGATATAACACATCCACTGGTTCTCCCTTATCCACTCTACTAGTTACATCCTTGAAAAATTCTATAAGATTCGTCAGACATGATTTACCTTTCATAAATCCATGCTGACTTTATAAAATGATTTCACCACATTCCAAATGTGCTGCTATCCCATCTTTAATAACTGATTCTAGCAGTTTCCCCACTACCGATGTTAGACTAACTGGTCTGTAATTCCCCGTTTTCTCTCTCCCTCCCTTTTTAAAAAGTGGGGTTACATTAGCTACCCTCCAACCCTCAGGAACTACTCCAGAATCTAAAGAGTTTTGAAACATTATCACTAATGCATCCACTATTTCTGGGGCTACTGCCTTAAGGACCCTGGGATGCAGCCTATCTGGCCCTGGGGATTTATCGGCCTTTAATCCTAACACCACTTCCCGGCTAACCAGGATTTCACTCAGTTCCTCCATCTCAAGTTGCTGGCAGTCGCCTGAAAAACCAGCAACTGGAATGGCGACTGTCAGAATGGAACACACACACACAAACACATCGCTTCCTTTACCAGCCCGTTATGCAGGCGGGGACAACGCAAGCGGGGGGAGCCTTGTATGAGTGAAATTCACAATGTGAAACAGAAACACACTGCGATGAACAGGAAGGTTGGCGTACAAAAAGCACAGTGTACGGTAAGTCCTTTAAAAGATGGGGGAGTGGGGTGAGAGGGGGGAGAAGTGGGGAGAAGGAGTGGATACAACTTTTAAGAAGCCAAAGATACACAGCTGTGAAGCTCGGCGGGCATTAACATTACCGGTCGGTTATCCTTGGTTCTGAAACCTACTGCTTAAGTTTTTTTTTCCAAATGAGCTAATGAAATTCAACGGTCATCAATGTTGGCCTATTGACATAACTCAGATTCAGATTCAATTCAGATTCAGATTCAGATTCAACTATTGGCAACTTCAAAGTCTTGCCTTTGCCTTTGAGTTGTACACAAACTATCTCTCCATATGTCTCCAATACTTCTCCAGTGTACGTTTTCAACTGAACGTTTGTTTCTGTGATGGCATATTGTTAAACTTGGATTTATATTGCAGGTGTTTTTGCTTATAATTGTGCAATCAGCAGCGGTATCAATACACATAGTAATGTAATGATTGTTCAATTTGACCCTTGTGTGAAAGTCTTCCTTTCCAGACCCACCGTTCATAGTATAGGTGCCGTACAGTCCAAGATCAATATTCTCTTGACTGTCCTTCGAGGTTGTGAATCCCACGGATTTGGTTTTATCAAGCCTTTTGTTTTGCTTTATCCTGTGATGGTGCTCTACATGCTGATGCAATATGACCTTTGTTTTGATAGTTGTAGCACTTAGAGTCCTTGAACTAGCACTTATTTGCATTGTGTTGACCATTGCATCAATATTACATATCTGTGCTTTCTCAAAACAGTCTCAAATGAAACATTCCTTGCTTTCTCTGGGACTAGGATGTTGATGAGAGTTTCATAAACTTCAGGACCAATTTCAGTCAATAGAATGGCTTTCTTTCGTTCCTGGATAGCCTTGTTTGGTGCTCTTAACCATATAACCATATAACCATATAACAATACAGCACGGAAACAGGCCATCTCGGCCCTACGTCCGTGCCGAACAACTTTTTTCCCTTAGTCCCACCTGCCTGCACTCATACCATAACCCTCCATTCCCTTCTCATCCATATGCCTATCCAATTTTCTGCACTTGATCATCATCCTCGGTTTCTTCAGCTTCAATAAAGCAATTTGCAATCAAAAATATTTCCATTCGCTTACAGTACGAGGTTAAGGTTTCACGGTTCTTGTTGAAAGTTCCTATTCGGCCTATGTATTCCAAGGATGCCACCTTGCCCTGTAGACACAACACAAAGATCGCTTGACCAACTCTAAGGTAGACAAAAATGCTGGAGAAACTCAACGGGTGAGGCAGCATCTATGGATTGAAGGAAATAGGCAAATTTTCAGGTCAAGACCATTCTTCAGACTGATGTGAAGGTGGGGGGCCGGGAAGAAGAAAGGAAGAGGTGGAGACAATGGGCTGAGGGAGAGCTGAGAAGGGGAGGAGATAGTAGGGACTACCGGAAATTAGAGAAGTCAATGTTCATACCGCTGGGGTGTAAACTGCCCTAGCGAAATATGAGGTGCTGCTCCTCCAATTTACGGTCGTCCTCACTCTGGACATGGAGCAGGCCCAGGACAGAAAGGTCGGATTTGGAACGTGAGGGGGAGTTAAAGTGCTGAGCCACTGGGAGATCAGGTTGGTTATTGCGAACTGAGCGGAGGTGTTGGGCGAGGCGATCGCCAAGCCTACGCTTGGTCTCACCGATGTAGAGCAGCTGACATCTAGAGTAGCAGATGCAATAGATGAGATTGGAGGAGGTGCAGGTGAACCTCTGCCGCACCTGGAAAGACAGCTTGGGTCCTTGAATGGGGTCAAGGGGGGAGGTAAAGCGACAAGAGTAACATTTCCTGTGGTTGTATGGGAAAGTGCCCGGAGAGGAGGTGGTTCGGATGGGAAGGGACAAATTGACCAGGGAGTTATGGAGAGAGCGGTCTCTGCGGGAAGCAGACAGGGGAGGAGATGGGAAGATGTGGCAACTGGTGGGATCACGTTGGAGGTGGCGAAAATATCGGAGGATTATTTGTTGTATGTGACGGCTGGTAGGGTGGAAGGTGAGGACAAGGGGGACTCTGCCCTTGTTACGAGTGGGGGGGTGGGGAGTGAGAGCAGAATCACGGGGTGTAGAAGAGACCCTGTTGAGAGCCTCATCTATAGTAGAAGAGGGGAACCTCCGTTCCCTGAAGAATGAGGACATCTCCAATGCCCTGGTGTGGAACACCTCATCCTGGGTGCAGATGTGGCGTAGACGGAGTAGTTGGGAGTAGGGGATGGAGTCCTTACAGGAAGCAGGGTGGGAAGAAGTGTAGTCCAGATAGCCACTCTGGATGATTTGTACAGCTGCTGTTTTAAATTACAGTCCCATGCATAGAAGGATCTGCGGCCTATTGTGTCCGGTTCCCAAACAACTGCGACACAGCTCCGTATTTGTTGTTTAAACTGTTAAACAATACTCCATATTGCAAAACAGTCCTGCACTGTATTTAAAGATTGAGTTCACCAACACTATCCAATCCTTGTTGCCATTGTTGGATATTACAGCTTCAGCATGTAGATAGAAACAAGCACAGGTTTTCAGTACACGCTGTTGCCAGTGTGGGTCTTCTTTATTTCACAATAGTACATTACGCATACTCACTCACACATGTTCAAGAGACTAATAAGATGTTGAACATATCACATTACACAAATCATACTGTTCTATTACTCGGTTCTTTAAGTTACAGTTACAATTATGTACACTACACTGACCTACTCATCCAACTGGAGCCTATGGAAGAGATCGAGAACAAAAGTGGGGATGGGGAGGGGTTAGAGAAAGGGACGGGGTGTTTGTAGGTTAACCTCAAATTGGAGAATTGGTGGATAACCTCGGAGCTGAGGTACTTACGTTGTCCTATCTGGGACACATGACAATAAACTCTCTTGACTTGACTTGTCTTGGCTAACCTACAAACATATAGGGGAATTCTGAAGTCTGAAGAAGGGTTTCGGCCAGAAACGTTGCCTATTTCCTTCGCTCCATAGATGCTGCTGCACCCGCTGAGTTTCTCCAGCGTTTTTCTGTATCTAGGGGAACTCCAAGATTGCTACTGTTGAACCATTATTTGAAATGAAAGGAAGGAATAAATGAAATAAACAAAGACCAGTTGGTTTAACTTCAGAGGCAAGTTTCAGTGAGAATATAATTCTTCATTTAGAAAGTTATAAATAAGTCAGGGACAGTCAGAATGGATTTAATGAAGGAAAGTTGTATCTGACTAATTTGATCAGTTGGGCACAAATGAAATAAACAAAATATGGCAGTTATAACCCATCACACTTCTAGACATGTGTAATGAGTTTTTAATGGTAAGGTGGGGGGGCTTGGCTAGAAGTGCATGTAGGATATGAATAAAAGACAGAAAATGAAAAATGTCGGAAAAATCCAGCAGATCAGTTTGCCTCTGTTTCAGATAAAGGACATCTCATAGGACGTAAACTCAACGGACCTAATGCAGCAGAACCACTTAGTTTTAACAGCATGTTCTCTTTTACCCTACTTAGTAGAAGGGACTTGATGACAATCATTATCATTATCATTTGATTTCTGGAATTTGCTGCTTGAAAGAGCAGTGGAAACAAAAGCCTTCAGCACATTAAATGGAATGTGAGCCAGATTTAATCCAGAAGTGGATTTAAATTGAAGAGCCATGTCTTCTGAAACTACTAACCTGATGCTGGAAAGGGGATTATATTTGCAGCTTTCCAACATCCAATGGCCATCCATGACTAAACAATTGTTCTCTTTATGTCAGGATAAATTTATATGAATTGATGTACATGAAAATATTTGTTTTAATTTGTGCATGCATAGTATTTAAAAAAGGATGAGCAATGCATTAAAAATCAGTCAGTAGCGAAAAAGGAATGGTTAATGTTTTGTAAAACCTAAACAACATGAAAAATCTACAGAACAGGTAATATATTGTTTTTATCATAGGCATATAGTTTATTAAGACTATAAGTGCATGTCACTGTCAAAATACAGTGGTCATTACTAAATTAGTTTTATGTAGGTCAGGTCCCAGGTTTATTATATGGTTTCATGCATATTCTATAGAAATATCAGAAAAATATGAATTATTTTTTTATACCTTCAACAAACAAAAATCTTAGCTTTTGGGTTATTGAGAATCAATCAGCCATGCCTCTAAATAAGTAGTTTATTATCTCTAATGTATCGGATCAGCATTATCCTCTGTATGAAGCTCTACATTTTCTTGAATTAACAATGGAACAGAAATGACTTCAAATATCAGCATTAAGTGAGGAAGTGTCAGCAGGTATTGTTCCTCTTATCACTGCAACAACGATAATAGTCCATAAAATAGGATTAACATTTATTTTGAAGGAATCAAAGCTTATTCGTTTTTATGACCTTATCGTTTTTCTTTAGGTTGCTCAGGAAGTGTGTAACCTTGGACATTGTTGCAAGAAAGAATGCAGTTTCAAACATTCCAGTGTTTAGTTATATTTTTACATTTTCACTCCTCTTCTTAGCCAGTCTTTTGGGATCGAAGATGACCTGATTTCACTCTAGTTCTCTGGGGTTCCGAGTTGGCTAATGAGGACAATATTGGATCTACAGACTCTGTCACAGGTAGGGAAGAAAGGTCCTTGATTATCCCCTGGGATAAATAGCTTTGGATGTGATGCACTCCCTTTGCCTTTTCAATGCCATACCAAATGCTCCATCCCTATTTTGAATGGTCATGAGTAGAGTCAGGATGTTTAAGCACTAAAAAAATGAAAAAGGCAGGCAAAAGGGCATAATAAAACTCCAAAAAAGGCACAAAAAATAATTTATTGACAAAAAAAGGCATTTATTTCCACCACCAAAATATGGTTAAAAATAATAATATAAAGGTATACTACATTAAATTACCAAAGTTGCCTGATTGCACATAATTACTAGCATTTTTTTTTCAAATTATCTGGTGGGAAACTATGCCGTTTGTCAGATAGAATATGCTTCAGTTGTGAAAAACTTATTTCTACCCCAGCTGCGGTCACTGGTGCATACCCAAAACAAGCTACATACTTTATATTCATGTTGATATCTTGTGCATTACAACTACCTTTGAGAACTTTAGCTATGTTTTGTATTTCTTCATGATCTTTGTTAGCTTTGTATGTCTTTACCTATATCGCCAAGAACTTTACGAATATCGTCTGTTGAAATCCTGCAAATTATTCACTAATGTTTTGCCACGTTTCTCAATGGAAGTGATAGCTTGTGGGAAGTTTGCAAAATTGGAAGCAATAAACACAAGATCGCGGTGGAGGGTCTTTTTCTGCATGATTTCACTGACAATCCCGACTGTAGCTGATTCTCCTTCTTCAAAACAGTTGACTATTTTACCTTTTAAAAATTTGCAGCAGAGTACAGCAGAGTCCCATGTATTCCACCTAGTCAAAAAAAAAACGGGCTGAGGAGGAAGCGGAATCTCGGGAGCCATTTCCTTGAACAACTGCACACATGACGATAATTTGAGGAAGATTTTCTTGACATTGGAAACTAGGCGATCGACATTTGGAAACAAGCTACGTCTGTGCTTAGCAATTCTATGAAGTCCTTGAGCTAAGCATGTCAAATGTTGGAGAATAATTTTGGAGAATATTTTAGAGAATAAAACTTTAAGTCACAAACAGAAGTACATTCTCATGTTTTATACCTTCTGGCCAAAGTACAGCAAGTGAAGATGTAAACAACTGAGCAATAGTTGAAGTGTTTGTCTTCCCTAATACTTCCGATGTCAACAAATACTCTTTTGATGGTTGACCTGCCTCCAGTGTACCAATGACCACATTGGCAACATATCTCCCCACAACATTGGTTGTCTCATCTATTGAGATCCATAATTTGTTGCATGCAACTTCATTTCTAATTTTCTGCACAACAATGTTGAAGTTGATATCAACATAATTTTTCCATAATGATGACTCGCTTGGTATATGTTCCTCTGTGTATTTCTTTAAAAAAAACCTCTGAGAGATATGTTTTCCAATCTCCACAGTGGAATTCCAGCATCAATGAATGCCTTGCACAAATCACTCAAAAACTCAGATTAGCGACTGGAGCCAGCAGTAAATGTAGTGAGGAGACAAGCGTGGGTATTTCGCTCGGGTTGTCTACACCCCAGCGGTATCAACATTGACTTCTCTAATTTTAGATAGCCCTTGTTTTCTCCCTCCACCTCCCCTTCCAAGCTCTCTTTCTAGTCTTACTGTCTCCACCGCTTCCTTTCTCCCCCCTGCCCCCCCCACATCAGTCTGAAGATGGGTCTCGACCCGAAACGTCGCCTATTCCTTCTCTCCAGAGATGCTGCTTCACCCGCTGAGTTTCTCCAGCATTTTTTCTCTACCTTCGATTTTTCCAGCATCTGTAGTTCTTTCTTAAATAGATCTTGGAGAAAACTGAACCACAAACGAATGAACGACCGACGGTGGAGACCCGGGATTCGCCCCGGTGGTGGAAGTTTTCTTGTAAGTTATACTATGTTAACACGTTAATAATAACATTAATATTAACATGTTAACATAGAAAACATCATTGTAATCATGGTACAACTAAAGAGAACAGCATAACCTTTTAGCAAAACGGCTAAAAAAGGCTCATTTAGGCACACAATCGTGAAAAAGGCATTATCCTGGTGAAATCATCAAAAAAGTCATGAAAAGGCACATGGCATTTATGGCAAAATCCTGGCTCTAGTCATGAGTCTAAAATTATCAATGTTCAATTGGTGTATTGACATTTATCAAGAAGAATTTGAAAACATCCTTAAATTAATTGCTTTGTCCACCTGGTAACCTCTTGCTGCAATGAAGCAGAAGTAAAGTGTCTATTTTAGCAATTTACATGGCCTACCTCAGAGAACGTACTGAATATACTTGGTGCCTGCGTTCTGGGCATGCTAAGCTGCAATGTTCATTCAGTTATCTTGCCAGTAGATTTGGATCTAGAAATGTACAGGGGCTGTTTTTGATTTTCAAATACTCCTTTGTTCCAAAGCCCAAAGATTGCACTAGAGCTGGTAGACGTTGGTGGACTTCCTCGTTAACAATTTCCTTCTTTGGGGGATGACTCTTGTGATATAGGATGAAATCCAGTTTTTCCAGGTCTTGTCATGGATCCTTATCATTGGAGGACAATGGTGTACAGATGGGGCAGTTCGATAGTGTTAAGCAATAGTGTCATTTTCTCATCATATTCGGTGAAGGAGTCAGTAACAACATTGAGATTTGCTTCCCAATGTGACATGCTTGAGTTTTGTCTATGAATTACTGCACTTTGGATGACTGTGGTCCAGAGTGGACTTGATGTAGTTCAATCAGGACTTGATGTTGTTTAATTAAATGGGATTAATCATTTATCCTGTAGATTCGCTCCACAACAGAAGGATCTTAATCATAGAGTCATAGAGTCGTATGGCTTGGAAACAGAACCTACTGTGCTGACCAACATGCCTGTTTCATTTTCCTGCAGTTGTCCCATATTCCTTTCCTACTCATGTCACTGTTCAAATGTGTTTTAATGCATCAATTCCCAGTCTCTACCATATTCTCTGGCAATTTGTTCTATATACACTCTGTCTGAAAAAAATCCCCCTCAGATCTTCTTTAAAAGCATCTGCTTAAAAGCATCAGGAACAACTTCTTCTCCTCTGCTGTCAGGCTTCTGAACAGTTTTGTTTTTTTCAGAAACAATTTTGTCCAATTCACCTCTACCCATTATGGACATTGGAATTTGTCTGAGGAACTGATGTACCACAATGCTAAGAACTATATCCAGCACCTTACATCTTCCCCTTTGCTCTGTCTATTCTACTTGAGTGTGGCTTGATTGTATTTATGTATAGTGTTATCTGATTTGGTTGGATAGCAAGCAAAACAAAGCTTTTCACTCCACCTCCGTACAGATGAAAATAATAAACCTAAACCAAAATATAAATATTTCCCCTTTCTCCTTAAACCTATGCCCTCCGATTTTAGATTTACCTAACTTTGGAAGACGACTGTGGCCATCTACCTTATCTATACCCCTTGTAATTTTATAATTATGGTCACCCTTCAGCCTCCTATGATCCAGTGAGAGCGATCAGAGTGTATCTAATCTCTCCTTGTAATTAGAGCCCTCCACTCCTGTTAACATCCTGGTGAATTTCTTTTGCCGTCTTTCTGGTGTTACCTCATTCTGCCTGCATTGTGGTTACAGAACTGCACACAATATTCCTAGTGTGGCTTGAAGGGCCCTTTTCCTGTGCTGTACTGTTCTATGTTCTATGTTCAAGCCATATCTTCTTCCTCTTAAGCTCTCATTTTGTGAATCTTTCTTCAGCATAAAATAACTCCATCCATGCATAACATACTGTTTGAGGTAGACTCTTCTGCAAGCCTTTGATTCTCAAAATCTAGGCAATATCCAGGAAAAATTGATGTCCAAAGTTTTACTAAATTTGGAACATCCCAACTAAACTTTAACTTTACTCCCCCACCTCACCTCACTCCATCTGGTGGTGGTGCAGCAGTAGAGTTGCTGCCTTTTAGTGCCAGAGACCCAGGTTCAATCCTGACCACAGGTGCTGTCTGTATGGGGTTTGTATATTCTCATCTGACCTGCTTGGCTTTTCCGGTACTCCGGTTACCTCCCATACTCCAAAAGACAAATAGGTTTGCAGGTTAATTGTCTTCAATTGTAAATTGTCCCTAGTGTGTGTATGATAGAGTTGGCATGTGGGTATCGCTAGTTGGCATGGACTGAATGGCCTGTTTCTGCGCTGTATTTCTAAACTAAACTAAATCTCTATGTAAAATGGATTCCAGATATCGAACACACTATATCTCAAACACTTTCTTCTCAAATCCTCAATGAAATTCTTTCCTCACCTTATGCCTCTTACCATTGATATCCCTACCATGGGAAAAAGATTCTATCGATGTTGTCTATGCCTCATAATTTTATTAATCCTTTGATTATCAGAGACAGGTAGAGTCATAGTCAATAGAATCACACAGCATGGAAACAGCCCTTTGGCCCAACTTTCCCATACTAACCAAGATGCCAGGTCTACACGAGTCCCACCTGCCTGCATTTGGCCCAAATCCCTCTAAACATTTCCTCTCCACTTACCTTCCAAATGACTTTTAAATCTTTTTATAGTACCTGCCTTAACTGCCTCTTCTACCTCTTAGATGCTGCCTCACCCACTGAGTTGCTCCAGCATTTTTGTCTATCTCTTCTATTAGCTCATTCCATACACCCACCACCAAGGTAGATAGATTTATTTTTTTGCTATTGCTTAGCATTTTGCAGTAAAAATTACAGTCTATTTTTCATCAGCCTGAATTTTGCACACAGACAAGGACTGCTTAATTTGCTGAGGTGCTGTGAATTGAATTGCAGATAATGAAATCATCAGCAAATATCTCCAATGCTGATCTTATAATGGAAGGAGTGTCATTGCTAAAGCAGCTGAAGGTTGAGCATAGAACACAGCCCCAATGAATTCATGCAGTGATGTCCTGGAGGTGGGATGATTTATTACCAACTATCTTTATTCGTGGGTGTTGTATTGCCCTGATGCTGATAGACTTCCCTTCTACTAGGGAGTCCACACTCTTACCATATTCTGTTTTGATGTTGAGATCATTCATCTTATCTCTGAAATTCGCTCTATGGTCTGCACAACGTGATGAAGTCTGTCGTGGAGTGTTCCAATGGCTTATCAGAGGAATTTTGATTCAATATCTTTGGAATTGAGAAGTGACAGGCCATAATGTCCCATTGGTTGAGTGTCAAGGACCCAGAGGGATGTTTGGAGGGATAGCTTTTTAGTTATTAGTGGATTTGAGTACTTAGAGGAGAAGTTTCTGCTGATGGACCAGAACCAAGCCTAAATGACGTATTGTCACTGTTATATTCAACAAGGAATTGTGAAAATCTTTTCCACGCAAAATTTAGTTTAAATATGGAAGTCTTTGCCGGGCATATTGGATCAGCTGATGAACATGAATAGAGTTATGGGGAACTAGATAAAGATATGTGGGAGCATGGTGAAGAATGATACATTGAAAACAGAAAGAAGATGGAATATAGAAACAGTACTGCACCAGAACAGGCCCTTCGGCCCACAATGTCTATGCTGAACATGATGCCAAGACTACAACTTATCTACCTGCACATAACCCATATCCCTCCATTCCTTGCATATCCATATGCCTATCCAAAAGTCTATTAAATGCTGCAAATGTATCTGTCTCAGCCAGCAGCATGTTCCAGGCACTCACCACTTGCCCTACAAATCTCCTTTAAGCTTGTCCTCTTTCACCTTATAGGTATGCTCTCTAATATATCATGGGGAACAAGGATATGGCGGACCAATTGAATAACTACTTTGGTTCCGTCTTCACTAAGGAAGACATAAATAATTTGCCGGAAATAGCAGGGGACCGCGGGTCAAAGGAGTTGGAAGAATTGAGTGAAATCCAGGTTAGCCGGGAAGTGGTGTTGGGTAAATTGAATGGATTAAAGGCCGATAAATCCCCAGGGCCAGATAGGCTGCATCCCAGAGTACTTAAGGAAGTAGCTCCAGAAATAGTGGATGCATTGTAATAATCTTTCAAAACTCTTTAGATTCTGGAGTAGTTCCTGAAGATTGGCGGGTAGCAAACATAACCCCACTTTTTAAGAAGGGAGGTAGAGAGAAAATGGGGAATTACAGACCAGCTAGTCTAACATCAGTAGTGGGGAAACTGCTAGAGTCAGTTATTAAAGATGGGATAGCAGCACATTTGGAAAGTGGTGAAATCATTGGACAAAGTCAGCATGGATTTACGAAAGGTAAATCATGTCTGACGAATCTTATAGAATTTTTCGAGGATGTAACTAGTAGCGTGGATAGGGGAGAACCAGTGGATGTGGTGTATCTGGACTTCCAGAAGGCTTTCGACAAGGTCCCACATAAGAGATTAGTATACAAACTTAAAGCACACGGCATTGGGGGTTCAGTATTGATGTGGATAGAGAACTGGCTGGCAAACAGGAAGCAAAGAGTAGGAGTAAACGGGTCCTTTTCACAATGGCAGGCAATGACTAGTGGGGTACCGCAAGGCTTAGTGCTGGGACCCCAGCTATTTACAATATATATTAATGATCTGGATGAGGGAAGTGAAGGCAATATCTCCAAGTTTGCGGATGACACTAAGCTGGGGGGGCAGTGTTAGCTGTGGGGAGGATGCTAGGAGACTGCAAGGTGACTTGGATAGGCTGGGTGAGTGGGCAAATGTTTGGCAGATGCAGTATAATGTGGATAAATGTGAGGTTATCCATTTTGGTGGGAAAAACGAGATCACACCTGGAGTATTGCGTACAGTTTTGGTCTCCAAATCTGAGGAAGGACATTATTGCCATAGAGGGAGTGCAGAGACGGTTCACCAGACTGATTCCTGGGATGTCAGGACTGTCTTATGAAGAAAGACTGGATAACCTTGGTTTATACTCTCTAGAATTTAGGAGATTGAGAGGGGATCTTATAGAAACTTACAAAATTCTTAAGGGGTTGGACAGGCTAGATGCAGGAAGATTGTTCCCGATGTTGGGGAAGTCCAGGACAAGGGGTCACAGCTTAAGGATAAGGGAGAAATCCTTTAAAACCGAGATGAGAAGAACTTTTTTCACACAGAGAGTGGTGAATCTCTGGAACTCTCTGCCACAGTGGGTAGTTGAGGCCAGTTCATTGGCTATATTTAAGAGGGAGTTAGATGTGGCCCTTGTGGCTAAGGGGATCAGGGGGTATGGAGAGAAGGCAGGTACGGGATACTGAGTTGGATGATCAGCCATGATCATATTGAATGGCGGTGCAGGCTCGAAGGGCCGAATGGCCTACTTTTGCACCTAATTTCTATGTTTCTATGTTTCTATATGATTTTACCTTCCTGGGAATAGGATTCTGTCTGCCCTATCTATGCCTCTTATTTTATATACCTCAATCAAGTCACCCCGCAACCTCTGGGGTTCCAGAGAAAATAATCCAACCTCTCCCTGTACCTAATATCCCCTAATCCAGGCATTATTCTGGTAAACCTCATTTGCACCATCTCCAAAGCCTACACACCATTTTTGTAATGGGGTGACCAGAACTCCACACAGTACTCCAAGGATCATATGGGAAAAAAACACAGCTGTGGACCTGTTGAGCTTGATGGCCCATTTCACTATACAAATACTTCAATGTGCTCAGCAAAACTTTAAAAAAAGAGTAATTTGCCAAAGCATTATAACGGGCTGATTTTCAAGCATTGTCAGCCATGGATCCAGTGTTCAGTTGCTGAAAATCCAATATAAGAGATCCAATGCTTTGTAAATTTCACAGCATTGCATAAACTATATATATATTACTAAAACTCTCATCTTGTTTGTTTGCATGCGTGCATGCGTGCGTGGATGTGACATCCCAAAACCCCACCAAAATGGTACACAATAGCGCTACAATTGTTGGTCCACTTTACTCACCATTGTCCAGGGATGTAAATGAAACAAGTTTTGTTCGGATTGATGTTATATTTTACAAGTTATTGACATTTTAAACTTTACAAAAAACACTTTTCAAACTACTTTTCCACTTTCCCTGCCCGTCAGCCACATTACAATGACATCACAATGGGATCCCGAATCTCATTAAAAAAAATCTGTTTTAATCAAATTCTTCTGTTTTCATTAACAGCTAACATTGTGTTTAGGTTTTTTTTTAATTAAATCGCGATTTTCATTGTGGGGGATGGGATAGGGGGGAGGTTTCATTAAAAAAAAAACATTTTGATTTTCATCATAGGGGTGGGATAGTGGGGAGATTAGGAGTGGGGAGCAGGGGGAGAGAAGGAGAGGAGGAGTATTGGGAGGCAGAGGGAGGAGAAAGTGGGTGAGATGAGGAGGGAGTGGGGGAGGAGGGGGGGGATAGAGGTAGAGAGGGGGGTAATGGGGAGGTAGGGAGTGGGGAATAGAGGGAGAGGAGGCCAGAGGGGGAGTTGAGGAGGGAGAGTGGGGGAGTGGCATAGGGGGGAGGTGAGGAGGGGGAGCAGAGAGATAGAGGGAGAGGAGGGGGTGGGGAGGGGAGTGGGGTTATGGAGGGAGGGATTGACTGAGGGTAGGGGAAAGGAGATGGACGGAGAGGTGAAGGAGGGAGTGGGGAGGGGAGGGGGAGAGGGGAAAGAAGAGAGAGGGTGAAGAGGAGGGGAGGGAGTGCTCAAGGATGAGGGGGAATGGAGGAGGATAGGGGTAGGAAGAGGGATGGTGAGGTGCAGTTGGGGAGGGTTGTCGTGTCTCACGTCACAACGGGGATCTCTGGCCTCACAATGGGAACCCGTCAACTGCGCCTGCACAGTTGGGGTCTATGGGTCAGTGGTGGAATATTTTGTTGGGGGACGGGGCCCAACGGGTCTGCATGGTCTAGTACTTGGATCAGCACTGCAAGAAACAAGAAAAGAAACTAAGCAAGAAACAAGCAAATCTAATATCTTTCATCTGTATAATGCTCAGTCATACCTTCTACATTAACTGAGTAAAGTCAAAAATGTTAAAAAAAAAAGCTAATGTTTTCATACTATTGATCTCAAATGAGCTCAAAGCATTGATATAGGTTTCACATTTTAAATAAACAAAACTGAAAAACAACTATTTCACACCTTAATAAATACAAGAATTATTCAATGTAAAGACTAGGTTTGCCTTCCACCATTTATAGGGTGCATTCTGTGAAAATCTTGTCATAATTAGCCATTGGCAGCAATTAATCTCATGACTCAAAAGTCCTTCACAGGTTACTTCAATCTCGCAAGTGGCTTTTTTTAAAAAACATTTTTGACTTTACTCAGTTAATGTAGAGGGTATGACTGAGCATTATACAGATGAAAGATATTAGATTTGCTTGTTTCTTGCTTAGTTTATTTTCTTGTTTCTTGCAGTGCTGATCCAATCATAAGTTATGGGAACAGCCAATATAAATGCCAAGATGCCAGAAGCTTGCATAAATACAGGCGCAGTTATGTGATAATGCGGTACTCCTTTGTGAGATATTTGGATGGGGCGGATGGTTAAACAGAAAATAAGGAATGAGTTTGAACATAATTAGAGCTTTCTGTCCATTGGACCTCACTGAGGAGCAGAAACTGAGAATAATAAAATAATTATCAAGAATGTATAAATGATCCTCCCAATAAAATATGTTTAATATTGTGATTCAAGGGATATGCTGTTAGTCCAACAATGTAGAGCTGAAATGAATCATTAGACAGAGACTTATGGAATTATGGACCAGCTGTAAAATCATAAGTGATAGGAGCAGAATGAGGCCATTTGGCTCATTAAGTCTACTCCACCATTCAATCATGGCTGATCTGTCTCTTCCTCCTAACCCCATAACCCTTGATACCCAGAAGGTGGTCTACTCTCCCTTTTACCACGTATGTTCATATGTTATGGAATTGTTCTCCAGCCAATAATGCTTATAAATGCTCTTAACCATACTGAATCTTTGGCAGAAACAAAGAACATAAAAGGTACAAAGTGCTGAAGTAACTCAGCAGGTCAGGCAGCATCTTTGCACATGAATAGGTGAAGTCTCAGGTCAAGAAATGTCTTAATGTACCTTTAGCAAATTGCAGGACAAGTGCTGGTTAATGCTGGGAATTTGCTCCTGGATATTGCATCTTGTTGAGGTTAGTGCAGGACCCAAAAGTTTATTTATTTGACTGGGGATTGTAGCGCTGTCGGAATGAAAACGGGGAATAATATAGCTTTTCCTTTCATACTTTGCATTTTGTTTCTGGTTTTTCGTTATGTGTTTGTAGTTTTAACCCAGCGGCAGCAAAGGAGGCTGCCGTGAAGGGGGGGGGGGGGGGGGGGGAAGAACAGAGGAAGATCCACTGTGGGGGAACGACCGAGTAGGAGGGGGAGGGGGAGGGGTGATGGACAAAGGCGGACCAGCATGGGGGACCACCATGAGGGAGGGGGGGAGAGAACAAAGAAGGACCTAAAGCAGGATACTTTGTAACTTTGACAGGGCCTTTATGTGGTGACTATTTACATACCATGGGCATGTAAGGAAAGACTTGTCACATGTGACAATAAAGCATTAATTTGTTCATTATTTCATCATTTGAAAATATTTTAATTATTTTTTCATTTCCTTTGCTTTATTTCATTGTCAATAGTTTGACTGACAGGATTGATGTCTGTTAACGACTATTGGGGGGGTTGATTGATGGGGCTTGTTCTGGATTATCCACATATCGTTCCCATCATGTGAGGCCCTGTTGCTTCTCATGGCTTTGCCACTCTGGTCTGTAACTGCAGAATTATTGACCTTCTGCAAATGGGGACAATTAGTTTAGGGAGTGGAATATATGTTGGCATGGATCAAAAGACTAGTCCTAATTTGAATGCAGTACGGTGGAATTTATTTATGGAACATAGAAACATAGAAACATAGAAAATAGGTGCAGGAGTAGGCCATTCAGCCCTTCGAGCCAGCACCGCCATTCAATATTGTCATGGCTGATCATCTAAAATCAGTATCCCATTCCTGCTTTTTCTCCATATCCTTTGATTCCTTTAGCCCAAAGAGCTAAATCTAAAGGGCCTGTCCCACCAGCATGTGATTGCATGCGTCTAGTGCGATTAAACGTGGTCGCTTGAGGCGTACGGCCACGCGGGGCCGGTCCCACTTCGAACCGTGGAGGTGTATTGAGTTGTGCGGGGCTGGTCCCAACATCGCGCGGGGCTTCGAAAATCCTGCACTGTCCGAACATTCCGCGCGCCAACGGCCTGTCGGCCCGCAGGCGCATTGAGGGCCACGCAGTGTCTTGACGGCATACGGGATGACGTCACCGCCCGGCATGCCGTTGCGTGATGACATCACCGCCCGACGCCGTGCAATGTCCAAATTCAGTCGGCCCGCCTCCTGCCCAGCTGATTGGTGAGTATGATGTCGGGACCAGCCCTGCACAACTCCAGACGGATCCGTGGTTCGAAGTGGGACTGGCCCCGCGCGTCAAGCGACCATGTTTGGTCGCGCTAGACGCATGCAATCGCATGCTGGTGGGACAGGCCCTTAACTCTCTCTTGAAAACATCCTGTGAATTGGCCTCCACTGCCTTTTGTGGCGGAAAATTCCACAGATTCACAACTCTCTGGGTGAAGAAGTGTTTCCTCATCCCAGTCCTAAATGGCCTATCGTTTATTCTAAAACTGTGACCCCTTGATCTGGACTCTCCCAAGATCGGGAACATTTTTCCTGCATCTAGCCTGTCCAATCCTTTAAGAATTTTATATGTTTCTATAAGATCTAAGTAAACTACGTATGCCTGCATCATACTTCAACCACCTTCCATTAAAATCTGTGAAGAAGAATGATATAGGAAGTCAGTGCAGTGGTCGATGATGGCGCCGGCAATCAAGGGCAGGCCACGTGAGAGTCGGAGGACACATCGGCAGGAGCAAAGGAGGACCCAGCATGGGGGGACTGCCGCGGGGGGGGGGAAGGGGGGAAGAACAAAGAAGGAACCGGCATGGGATACTTTGAAACTTTGTCAGCACCTGTTATGTGGCAACTATTGCATACCTTGGGTATGCAATGAAGGAACTTCACTGTGATTTGTCACATCTCTTCTTCTTGCATATGGCGTGTACAGCCTAAAGTTCTATTTGAACTTATTTGATTGTGCATGCGGGTTGATTGCATTCGTCGAAACAGGGCGGACCACGTGAAGGTTGCAATCTTCCATCCCTTTTCACATCTGACAATAAAGTATTCAATTCAATTCAATTTCATTCAGAAATCAAGCAAAAGCATGATTCATTTCAAATTCCTACATCTTCATTCCCATTGGATCAAAATGATCCAAGAAGAAACAAATGTTTAAATTACAGAATTCTAACTTCTACTGGCACTTCTTCCATCCCATCAGCATATGTATTCCCTGTTTCAAAACTGGCAATAGGTAAAAGTTAAATGCATACTCGAGGTAATTTAAAGACAAAATATTCATTTCCTGCTTTATTGAGAGAGGTTTGAAGATGTTTTTTCAAAGCACCAACAAAAATCTCAGAGCACTAATTAATAAATTATAATTTTATTTGTTCAATGTCAATGATGCTTTCAGATAATGTGGCCTAATTGCCTAAATTATTAACAAATGGCTATCCTTAAAGCAAGACAGATGTTAGATTCAATGCAATCGGGAGAAATGTTTTTCATCAGGGGTTATGATGCAATGGAATACATAGCTGAATTAACGATTGAAGCTTAGACAAAGGCAATGTTTAAGCACGTGTTAAATGATTACGGTATATGGGAACAGAATGGGCAGACACGATTAGAGAAACTGCTTGTGGGAATGATAAATAACAATGATTATTAGTGAGGGATGACCCTTCTTTTGCTGCAATTTCTGTAAAAATTCTATGTAATTTACTGTAAGCAATGCCATAAAAGAACAGCTTATGACAGTATGTGTGCAAACATAATGATAGAAATGGGCACTTTTACACTGCAGGTGTTAACAGGTTTGATGGATTGCATTTACATTGTAATTTTGCTTTAGGGGAAGGTATATTTTGTGTCCATTAAAAAAGGTAAAACAGCAGGATCAAGAATTCCTGAATCAGATATATCATGGTTAGGAGCAAAGAATCTAATCTAAGTGCATTAACCTTCATTAAAAGGACAGCCCATGCTCGACAAGCGTGACACTTTCATATATTTAACTGCCATTGTTAGGCCATTTCACTGTTAATCTCTGCAATAAGCTTATTAATTTTGGATGGTTATTAATATATTTGTAATGTAGTGGTCACATTGGTTTAGGAAATAATAGCAGCTTTCAATAAACGGATGAATATCAATCTCCTGCGAATTATTCTTTTGAGTTTTGAACATAACGCTATTTTAATTATCCAGACAATTAATGCTGAGTGAAAAAACAAAGTGCTGGATGAATTCAAAAGTTCAGGCAACATCTGTGGAGCACAAGAGACAATGTTTTAGGTCAGGATCGCTCTTTAGGCTTTCATTCCGACCTGAAACGTCTGTCCATTTCCTTCCACAGATACTGCCTGACCCACTGAGTTGCAACCATTTTCTTACTCAAGATGCCAGCATCTACAGTGAATGCTGAGAGTCTGCCCTTGTAGAAACGGTTTAGCATCTACCCAAACACCACTGTATGGAAGAGTAGGAACAGAAGGAAACAAATAAAGGAGAATGGCTAACAGGGGCAATGGGCCTGGAACTTTATATTGTGTGGGTGGAAGGCATGTACCTCTTTATATTGTGGCACTGTACAGAAGGCTATCTAGTGAAGTGGACATAAAGCTCAAATGTAGCAGAATTGGGCCAAGGTACAGACTGTCAAACGAAAAAAGGAAAGAAAGGTTTTGTCAAAGTGAATCTTTGTTAATGTTCCAATACCAGCCTAAAGCAATGGGGAAAAAAAGTTTAGTTAGTTTAGTTTATTGTCACATGTACTAAGGCACAGAGCAAAGTTTTTTGACGCGTGCGATCCATTCAGCGGAAAGACTATACATGATTGTAGTGTCCATTTGGCCTATTTTGCATGTCATTGAGGATGGCATGTGCCTTTAAATTTTAGACTGCCCGTTATATTGTGGGTGGGATTTATCACGTGGTTTTGGGCATCTTTGGAGCTTAGATGTTTGCGCAGAAATTTAGTTTTTAGATAAGTTTGGAGAGACGATGGGGAAGGTTAACCCCTTCTACCATGCGGGATCATGTGAGATCATGTGGGATCATGCGGATCTTGCCAGTGTTACGGAGACACGAGGAGTTTACTAATGTCTAAAGTAATAAGTTGGAGTTCGAAGAAGATTGTAGTAACGAGTCGGAAGAAACTTGGATGTATCTTACTGTTTTCTATCCACAATAAAGCATTTATTCATCAAAACACTGTTTTGAAGTCATATTTGAGAAGAAGCTCTGAAGGTCTCTGTGAGTGAGCTTGCATGTGTTTAGGAGACACCCCCTTCAACCATTCTCATCCAAATAGTGGCTAGGGTGCTAATTACCTGAAAGATATGAAAATCTGCCGCTATAATGATTACATTCAAGCCGCCTACGGTGTACAGATACATTACAGATAAGGCAAACTGAACCATTATGATAGAAAACAGCAATTGAGAAGATTTTGTGAATTTTTTGAAGGTTGTTGGAAAACAATTCTGACATTTCATTGGATGAAACAGTTTCTTTATTGTTGTGCAGGATTCTGGTATTACAGAAATACTCTTCACTAAAAATTGTTCTGTTTACACAACCGTAATAATAACATTGTTAAATAATCATAATAATAATAATAATAATAATCATCATAAACATAATCGTAATTTATTAGCCAAGTATGTTTCGCAACATATACGAGGAATTTGGTTTTGCCATACAGTCATACCAAAAAAGCAACAAGACACACAACTACATAAAAAATTGACATAAACATCCACCACAATGACGACTCCACATTCCCCACTGTGATGGAAGGCAATAAAGTCCTATCTTCATTCCTCCTTTCCTCCTGCTGTCGGGGGCGTTGAAACATCTGCAGCCGGTGATCGAGCTCCCACATTAGGGTTGGTCTAAGCTCCTGCATCGGGACCGTCGAAACTCCTGCGACTTGGAGTTCCCGAAATTGGCCCCTAACTAGGGACCGCGAGATTCACAATGTTAAAGTCCACAGTTTCCGCAGTTTGGAGCACCAGCCGACCCCTGGCAAAGGGATCGCCCGCTCCGAGATGTTCAGGTCCGCAGGTGCCGCGGTTTTGGAGCTCTAGAAGTCCCAGCTCCACGATGTTAGGCCACAGTGCAGATGGAGATATGACACGGAAAAAGTTGCATCTCCGTCGAGGAAAGAGATGAAAAGAGTTCCACCCCCCCCCCAAACAAATAGAAAAACTAAAGATAAGCTAAAACATACATTTTAAAACAAACTAAAAACACAAAGAATGAAAAAGATGAAGATTGGCGAGGCCTCCTGAAAGAAATGATGCAGTAATTGTATCAATTAAAGATGCAATTAAAATTAAGATAAACTGTGATTAACATTTTAAATTTAGAGATTAGTTGCAATTAATTTCTTAATCATTTGACAACCTTAATTTACATTCATATGTTTTCGAATTTGAATTTAGTTTCAGGCCATTTAGTACTGTACATTATGTAGCCTTTCATCCACTGGAAACTGAAGTAACTCAACAAATCTCACCCTCAATCAGCAGAAGAGAAAGAAATGGTTTTCATCTCATTACTTTTGAGTAGATTCAGTGATAGGTCCAGGGCTTTAAATACTAACAAATCCTTTGTGTACTGGTGCCTAATGTTAATCATTAACAACTCTGAACTGAGCTGCACACTGGCAGGATCTATCAGATGTGTGAACCGTGCCAAAAGGAAACATACACACCAGCAGGAAAACCTCCATGGCAAAGGAAATATATTCAAAATTTACATCAAATGAGTATTTAGAAATAGAGCTAATGAGAATCCCAGGAGAAAGCGAAAGTAATGTTTGAAACAAAATTAACAAATGTTGAATCCTTGTGCATAATTGTGATTTTAGATATGTACTTTGAAACATGTCAACATATAATTACTTGTATCTAGCACTATAATGAAGGACAAGCTTTTATTGCAAAATTGGTTCTCATTGATTTGTCAACATTCTTATTTGGCTACATTTATCTTTAATCCGAGCATGTTACTAGAGGGAAGCTATTTTATAATTATGATTTGCCTTCAGCATCTGTGTGGCAAGCTGTCTAATCTTTTACTTGCCTTCTGCTGAAGTAGCTCCTTTCATGTCAATGAGCACATTGGAATGAGATTTACCCCAGATGGATAGGGTTGATGATTTACAATTTAAGCATTGAACTTGAACATTTCTCTCGGTATATGTTCTTATCCTTCTACTGAAGATTTATGAAAGGCATTTATTTGCCCTGGACACATGATGAACTCAGTAGGCCTGGGTTTAGAATTCAGTATCTAACAGGCTTCCCAGGAGAGGATTATTGAGGGGGCTATTTCTGCACCACTAACATCCAAGTGAGTTCAGGGCAACAGAAAGTCTGCCCTGTTCAGTTTCTCTGTCCTTCCCACCTAAAAAACTAACTGCTGGGTTCCCCATGTTACATTCATTTGTCACAATCTACTCTATCACTTAACCAGTCCATATTATTCAACACGTGTTTATGTTTGATGATAGACACAACATGCTGGAGTAACTCAGGGGGACCGGAGGAATCTCTGGAGAGAAGGAATGGGTGACGTTTCGGATTGAGATTCTTCTTAAGACTGAAAGTCACGGGAAAGGGAAACAAGAGATATAGATGATGTAGAGAGATATAGAACAAATCAGAATCAGAATCACACTTTATTCGCCAAGAACGTTTTGCAACATAAGAGGAATTTAATTAGCCAGGTCAGTCATACAATTAAAAGCAACAGATCACTCAAAAAAAACATTTTAACATGAACATCCATCACAGTGACTCCTACACATTCCCCACTGTGATAGAAGGTGAAATAAAGTTCAAGTCTCTTCCTTATGTTCTTCCTCGGTTGTGGGCCTCGACCCCCTGTTGATGTGATGATCTTAACTCCCGTAGCTGGCGGCATTCGGGCCCTCCACGTTGAGGCGATCTGCTCCTGCATCAGGGGGATGTCAGCACCCCCGTGCTGGGCGATCGAACCTCACGTCGGGGCTGGTCGAACCTTCCGCGACGTTGGAGTTCCCGACTCGGCCTCACCCGAGACTGCGAGCGCTTGGTGTTGATTCCGCGGTGGCTGTGGTGGGAGCGATCCCAGGCAAGGGATCAGCTCCGATGTTAAGTCCGCGCCCCGCGGTGGGGCTCACGATAGTCCGAGGAGGTTTCCAGCTCCATCGATGGTAGGCTGCAGAGCCCAGAGAATGTGATCCAAAAATTAATCACATCTCCGGGAAGGTGAGAAATTGAAAAAAAGTTTCCCCCAATCCCCTCCCCCCTCCCTCCACATAAAACAAACTGAAGAACATTAAAACAAACTTTTAACGCAATAAAAAATAACAAAAGAAAGAAAAAACGAACAGATGGCCGGCATGAATAAAAGATGTGCGAAAGAGTAACAATGATAAAGGGAACAGGTCATTTAGTTGTAGCTAGGTGAGAATGAAAGCCACTGTGACTTGAGTGGGGGAGGGATGGAGAGAGAGGGAATGCTGGGGTTACTTGAAGTTAGAGAAATCATATTCATACACCTGGATTGTAAGATGCACAAGCAAAATATGAGATGCTATTCCTCCAATTTGCATTGAGCCTCACTCTGACAATGGAGGAGGCCTTGGACAGAAAGGTCAGTGTGGGAATGAGTAGGGGAATTAAAGTGTTTAGCAACTGGGAGATCAGGTAGGTCCAGGCGGACTGAGCGCAGGTGTTCAGCAAAACAATCGGCCAGTCCACGTTTGGTCTCGCCGATGTATAAGAGTCCATATCTTTAGCAACGGATACAGTAGATGAGGTTGGAGGAGGTGCAAGTAAACTTCTGCCTAACCTGAAAGTACTGTAGAGATCCCTGGACAGAGTCAAGGGAGGAGGTATAGCGACAGATGTTGCATCTCCTGCGGTTGCAGGAAAAGGTACCTGGCGAGGAGGTGGCTTAGGTGGGAAAGGATAAGTTAACCAGGGAGGTGCAGAGGAAATGGTTTCTGCGGAATGCAGAAAGGGGTGGAGGTGGAAATATGTGACTAGTGGTGGGATCCAATTGAAGGTAACAAAAATGTCGGAGGATTACGTTTTGCATGCGACGGCTGATGGGGTGGAAGCTAAAGTCTAGAGCATAGGCGGAGCAATTTAAAGTAGGGATAGAGTCTTTGCAGGAAACAGGATGGGGAAAATGCATAGTCGAGATGGTTGTGAGTGTCTGAGTTTGCAATAGACGTCAGTCTATTTCCTGTGATGGAGACGGTGAGATCAAGAAAGGGGAGGGAGGTGTTGGAGATGGTCCAAGTGAATTTGAGACAATTTAATCTACAATTTGAGAGGGAGAAGGGAAAATCAGAAGTGTCAGTATTACAATTGAACAAAGGGGGTTATGCAGCCATGAGAGAGGAGCTGGCCAATGTTGACTGGAAACATACCCAAGCAAGGATGACAGTGGAACAACAATGGCAGGTATTTCTGGGAATAATACAGAAGATGCAGGATCATTTCATTCCAAAGAGGAAGACAGATTCCAAGAGGGGTATTGGGCGACCGTGGCTGAGAAGGGAAGTCAGAGACAGTACAAAAATGAAAGAGAATAAGTGTAACATAGCAAAGATGAGCGGGTAACAAGAGCATTGGAAAACTTTCAAGAGCAATAGACGATAACTATAACTAAAATTATTTCTATAACTAAAAAGTCAATAAGGGGAGAAAAGATGAGGTACGATGGTAAGCTAGCCAAGAATATAAACGAGGATAGTAAAAACTTATTTCGGTATGTGAAGAGGAAAAAATTAGTTAATACTAAAGTTGGACCCTTGAAGACTGAATCAGGTGAATTTATTAAGGGGAACAAGGAAATGGCAGACGAGTTGAACAGGTACTTTGGATCTGTCTTCACTAAGGAAGACACAAACAGTCTCACTGATGTACTAGTGGCCAGAGGATCAGGGGTGATGGAGGAACTGAAGGAAATCCACATCAGGCAGGAAATGGTGTTGGGAAGACCGATGGGACTGAAGACTGATAAATCCCCAGGGCCTGATGGTTTGCATCCCAGGGTACTTAAGGAAGTGGCTCTAGAAATTGTGGACACATTGGTGATAATTTTTCAATGCTCTATAGATTCAGGATCAGTTTCTGTGGACTGGAGGGTAGCTAATGTTATCCCACTTTTTAAGAAAGGCAGGAGAGAGAAAACATGAAATTATAGCCTGACATCGGTGGTGGGGGAGATGCTGGAGTCAATTATAAAAGATAAAATAGCGGCACATTTGAATAGCAGCAACAGGATCGGCCCGAGTCAGCATGGATTTATGAAGGGGAAATCATGCTTGACTAATCTTCTGGAATTTTTAAGGATGTAACTAGGAAAATGGTCAAGGGAGAGCCAGTGGATGTAGTGTACCCAGACTTTCAGAAAGCATTTGAAAAGGTCCTACATAGGAGAATAGTGGGGCAATACATAGGAGAAAAGTGGGGAAAATTAGAGCACATGGTATTGGGGGTAGAGTGCTGACATGGATAGAAAATTTGTTGGCAGACAGGAAACAAAGAGTAGGGATTAAGGGGTCCCTTTCAGAATGGCAGGCAGTGACTGGTGGGGTACCGCAAGGCTCGGTGCTGGGACCGCAGCTATTTACAATACACATCAATGATTTAGATGAAGGGATTCAAAGTAACATTAGCAAATTTGCAGATGACACAAGCTGGGTGGCAGTGTGAACTGTGAGGAGGATGCTATGAGAATGCAGGGCGACTTGGACAGTTTGGGTGAGTGGGCAGATGCAGTTTAAAGTGGATACATGTGAGGTTATCCACATTGTTGGCAAAAACAGGAAGGCAGATTATTATCTGAGTGGTGTCAAGTTGGGAAAAGGGGAAGTACAACGAGATCTGGGAGTCCTTGTTCATCTGTCACTGAAAGTAAGCATGCAGGCACAGCAGGCAGTGAAGAAAGCAAATGGCATGTTGGCCTTCATAACATGAGTAGTTGAGTATAGGTGCAAAGATGTCTTTCTGCAGTTGTACATGGAGTACTGTGTGCTGTTTTGGTCTCCAAATTTGAGGAAGGACATTCTGGTTATTGAAGGAGTGCAGCGTAGGTTCACATGGTTAATTCCCGGGATGGCAGGACTGTCATATGTTGCTAGAATGGAGCGGCTAGGCTTGTATACTCTGGAATTTAGGATACAAAGGGATCTTATTGAAACATATACGATTATTAAGGGACACAATAGAGGCAGGAAACATGTTCCCAATGTTGGGGGAGTCCAGAACCAGGGGCCACTGTTTAAGAATAATGGGTAAGCCATTTAGAACTGAGATGAGGGTAAACGTTTTCACACAGAGGGTTGAGAATCTGTGGAATTCTCTGCCTCAGAAGGCAGTGGAGGCCAATTCTCTGTTTGATCTCAAGGGAGAGTTGACTCTTAAATATAGCGGAGTCAATGAATATGGTGAAAAGGCAGGAACAGCCATGATCACAGTGAATGGTGGTGCTGGCTCGAAGGGCCGAAAGGCCTACTGCTATTGTCTCTATTGTCTATTGGGTGCAGGGTGGAAATTGGTGGTGAAGTTAATGAAGTTAATGAAGTCCATATGTTTTGCATGGGTGCAGGACGTAGCACCAATGCAGTCAACAACGTAACATAGATAGAGTTTGGGATTAGGGTCATTATATGCCTGGAACAGGGATTGTTTAATATACCCTACAAAGAGGCAGGCATAGCTGGGGCCCATGCGAGTGCCTTCGATTTGGAGGAAATGGGAGGAAATGGGAGGAGTTGAAGGAGAAGTTGTTAAAAGACCAGCTGGAGTGACATTGTAAAAGACTAGGTGGAGGAGAGTGTTAGTTGAGGGAAATTGGCTGTTTCTGCAGTCTAGGAAGAAATAGTAAGATTAAACGAGAACTTACCAGTTTGAAGTTTGATCTGTATTTTATGAGGAGTTACGTTGAGGGATTACCTGAAGAAGCCCGCCACGACGCATGCGTGTCATTCTTCAAAGCAGCGGTGTGAAATCACAGATAACTGTAATGACTAAACATAGTAAGATTAGAGAAGAGATACCAGTTAAATATATGATCAAGGGTGGGAGCGGAGGGCACGTAATCCCTCATCGTAACTCCTCATAAAATACAGATCAAACTTCAAACTGGTAAGTTCTCGTTTAATCTTACTAGTTTACTTCGGAGTCACATGAGTGACTACGTGAAGATTTTAAAGCTCTGTGATTTCATGCCGTGGAAACGAGTCCATGAATCACGTCTGCCTTGATGACTGTAGGAGGAATTGTGTTAACATAATTTGGACATGAATTCGACATTGAAATCATAAACTTTATTAACACAAAATTATAACCCCTTTTTATGGGTTTAAATTAATTTACAGAACTTAAAATTGTTTCTGCAAACGTTCCAGGTTTCATTACTGGTTTGTTGTAAAATAATTGGAATGGTTTTTTTCCCAGACCATCCTGCTGCCTTGAGGATTTGGTCCATTGGTACATCCAACTGTATCGCTGCCGATGTAGCTGCAGCCCTGTAGGAATGAGATTTAAAAATATTAGTATCCACCCCAGCCTGGGTTAGCACCTGTTTCAGCCATCTTGAGATGGTCTGCACCGTCACTCTTTTGTGTGGTTGCTTGTGGCTGACCAAAAAGTGCCTTCTCATTGCCTCTTAGGATTTTCGTTTTCTCCATGTATAATGACAGATGTCTTACTATCCACAGACGGTCATCTGTTGGGTATGACCTAAATTGTATTTTGAGGCCTGCTGATCCCTGTCTGTTCTGCTTTACTAACTCATAGATATGAAACGTAATATTTTCTGTTGAGGAAATCATGTTGTCCAGTCTTAGTTTATGCAGTGACTGTACCCTCTGTGCCGTGACCAATGCCATTAGCATGACTGTTTTTAATGTCAGTCTGTGTAGGGACAGAGCTGTTGCTGGAGACCAATTCCTGAGCATCTTCAGGACAATACTCACATCCCATATTTGGGGGTGCCTGGTTCTTGGGGGATTAGTATTAAAAATTCCCCTCATAAGTTTTGTTACCAGTGGGTGAGTCCCAACAGAGTAATGCTCTGTCCCCTGCCATAGGTAAGTCAATAGGGCACTTCTGGCACAGTTGATGGCACTGTAACTGAGCCCCTCATCATAGTGGAGGCCTGCCAGATATTCCAGAACAGGCGGGATGTTCATGCCTCTGTAGGTGATGTTGTTTTTATGGCAGTATATCTCCCACTTCCTGATATAGACCAGATACTGTTTTTTGGTTGACTGTCTTTGGGCCGCCGAGATCATGTTCACTGTTCAGTCCGTTAGTCCCAGTTGTAGAAGTGGTGTTTTTAAACTCTACAAATTAATAGGTTCAAATATTTATGGCATGGGTGGCTATCCCTTGTTACGGGATGTAGCAATAAATCTGGTCTATGTGGGATGGTGATACATGGTTCTAATACCATGTTTAATACCACTGGGAACCATGGTTGAGTAGGCCAATCGGGTACTACCAAAATACCAGACGCAGAGTCTTGTTGTATTTTCCTTAATACCCGACTGATTAGGCAGAAAGGAGGGAATGCGTAAATAAACAATTTCCCCCCCAATGCAGCGAAAATATATCCGTCGCCGCTGCCCCAGGGTCTGGTTCCCATGAAACATAATTTGATAACTGGTGGTTAAGTCTGGATGCGAATGGATTGATATCTGGTGCTCCATATTTTGCTGTAATATCAGCAAATACTTTTTTATTCAACATCCATTCGGTGTTTTCATTAAATTTGTGTGACCTGGTGTCTGCCACTAAATTTAATCTTCCTGGTAGGTAAGTGGCTGATATCCAAATATCTCTCTGGATATACCATTGCCAAATTGTATTAGCCAGATTGTCACATGATGTCGATTTGTTTCCACCCATGTGGTTAATGTATGCTACCACGGTGGTATTGTCTATCTGTAGTCTAACATGCTGGTGATATGACCCAGTACAATATGACTTTAAGCCATGGAAACTGCCTCCTGCCATTTTCGACTTGTCAAAAGTCAACGGCCCCATTCTGAATAGTCTCCCGCCCGGCCGTGGTGTTCTGGCCGGCGCGGGCCCAAAAGTCGGCACAGCTGATCCCTTACGGGGCTTGTGCCTTCAGCTGCTGCTGGCTCCCGCAACTTCACGGTCCTCCCCAGCCAGCTTCACTCGCAGCACTTGTGGACACTATTTTGTCCAGCTTCCGCAGAGTAAATCACTACCGCAGAGTAAATCACTTACCTACAGGTCGCGGTTTCAAACTTACCGCTGCGGGGGAACGCTCCACCCCACCTGTCGTTTCGCAAGCGTGAAAGCGATATGACACTCATGCGTCGTGGCGGGCTTCTTCACGTAGTCACTCACGTGACTCCGAAGTAAAACAGAGGGCTTTAACGCCTTCCTGGTGGGGGATGGACGTATAGAGTGACTGAACATGTAGGAGGCTCGGAAAGCGGAAGTCATTAAAGAGACGAAGGGCATGTGAGGTATCTTGGACATAGGTCGGAAGTGATTGGACCAGGAGGGATAGGATAGAGTCGAGATACATGGAAAATATTTCAGTGGGATAGGAGCAGGCAGAAACAATGGATCTGCCAGGGCAGTTGTGTTTATTGATTTTGGGGAGAAGGTATCTTATCTTACCCATGCGGGGTTGGGGAATGATAAGGTTGGAGGCTTTGGAGGTCAGACAGCCGGAAATGATAAAATCATAAATGGTCTGTGAGATTATGGCCTGGTGCTCATCTGTGGGATCATGGTCCAAGGGTAAGTAGCAGGAGATGTCCGAGGGTTGACGCCTGTCCTCAGTCGACAGACTACCATAGCACCTTCCTTATCAGCGGGTTTGATAACATTGTTGGGGGTTTTATGTTCTCCAGCTTTCATCCAGATTTGCATTGTGTACAGTATGTCATGAACACTTTTGCTGCAACATATGAAAATAATTTTGTTTAAAGGACACGTGCACCATGGAGCTTTAAATTCAGCATTAGAGACTGTTCTTATTTATTCTGTTGTCATAGAGTAACAATCCCTTAATATTGATATGAAAAAGCTGTCTTCTCCTGGGCCTGTGGATATCAATTGAAATGCGTAAAAACAATAACTCTTGGGTGTTTTATGAAGCCTATGAGTGGAATTGTTCCTGTATATTCATGCTGAGTGCAATGAATTTTGACTAAAGACATATGCAGATCTGTTTTGAGAAGCCTTCTATTTAACTTCCAGTTTATTATAAAAATTATTATAATTCCAATGGAAGAAAATGCTATATCATGTTTAAATAATATAGTGACTATGTTTGCAGGAAAATAGAACTTGACTATTTGATTAGGCATGATCAGGATACCGGCAGTTGATAAGTTAGATAATTGCTACACAGCTATTCAATCATGATAAGACCCTAGTTAGACAAAAATGCTGGAGAAACTCAGCGGGTAAGGCAGCATCTATGGAGCAAAGAAATAGGTGACATTTCGGGTCGAGACCCTTCTTCAGACTGATCAGTCTGACAAAGGATCTCGACCCTGGATTTTCTTCCATTGGAATTGTAATTATTTTTATAATAAACTGTAAACAGCCATCAGACTATTAAATACAACTTCAAACAAACTATGAATTATAACAACCTATTGTACTCTATCTGTTTACTGATGTGTGTGTATATATATACTATGGTATATGGACACACTGATCTGATCTGTATTTCTGACTACAATATCCTGTTGTGCTGCAGCAATGCAAGAATTTCATTGTCCTATCTGGGACATATGACAATAAACTCTCTTGACTTGACTTGAAGTTAAATAGAAGGCTTCTCAATACAGATCTTCATATGTCTGTTATCAACATTCATTGCTTTCAGCATGAATATACAGGAATATACAGGACGTTTCGGGTCGAGAGCCTTCTTCAGACTGATCAGTCTGAAGAAGGGTCTCGACCTGAAACATCACCTATTCCTTCGCTCCATTGATGCTGCCTCATCCGCTGAGTTTCTCCAGCATTTTTGTCTACCTTCGATTTTTTATATTTCACTATTGAACATCAACATTACGTAGAAATTATTACTTGTTACTGTACAGCTCCAATGAACTGGGTTGATCTTGATGGAATTTTAATTGTCTCCTCGTGGCCACATAGACCTTCAGCCTACCCCCCCTCCTCAATCTTGCTATCTCTCCTTTTTTAACAGCTTCATTGAATCTCAATCTATATTGACAACTCCATTTCACTCTCTCACCACTCATCTCCTTCCCCCTTAGCCCTATGCCTTTTCCTTCTCCCTTTCTCACCTTCCCACCCCCTTCGCTCCCCACCTGCTGTTGTTTACTCTCTTCAGGATCACTCTCTGTTTCCTGATCCCCTAAACCCCCACTTCTACAGACCAAG
Source organism: Leucoraja erinaceus (assembly GCF_028641065.1). Taxonomy (NCBI): domain Eukaryota; kingdom Metazoa; phylum Chordata; class Chondrichthyes; order Rajiformes; family Rajidae; genus Leucoraja; species Leucoraja erinaceus. The sequence goes on from NC_073377.1 coordinate 39,813,799, forward strand.
TAGCTGTGTCATTCAAAACATATGGCCTTTGTCAAAGCTTTTGGATCTCTCTCAGAGAACCACGGGAGAAGTTTCAGCCACCTGCCCATTGTTGCCCAGTGTCAGCAGATTGTGTTTTCCTGGTGCTCTGCAGGTTAGTGGGTTATAGCCAAGGAAGGCTGATGCATCCTGTTAGAATGGAAGTGTACCACTTTACTACTGTCATCACTCTGTATGTACAAAGACTGCAAACAGTAACACATACTGTAGTGTTAAATTATATAACAAAACACATAGCATAAAGACCGCGGAGCTGGTCCCCCAATGGCCAAATGGAAGACCTGGTGGATCTCAGCTTCAGGGGGAGCACGCTGAGCAAGTTCCCTGTTCGTTGGAGCAGCAGACCACCCTCCGGCCTGGGCGGGGGAGCCCGCCGAGCCAGCCCCTACTCATCCCCCGAAGACCCGAGACAAGGAGGAGGGAGCTTGCGGCAATGACAATGGGCGATGGGCGAGGCTGGTAGGAGAGGAGAGAGAACCAGGGTCGAGCCTACTGCGCCCTTGTGATCAGCTGTGGGAGACACACCCGGGGAACACCCATGGATGGGTGAGGAAAGGGACATGGCACCCAAGGAAGGAGATGGCTGGAGGCCCGCAACAGCCTGGCACTTGCCTGGAACAAGCACCACTCATAAGAACTGGAGCGTGGTGCCAAAACATGGTGCCTCTTGCATGTGAGCTCAGTAGACTATGTCTGTACATTTGATAGTCGAGGATTAGGGGTATGGCAATACTCTACTGGACTGTTTGTAAGACAAATAATTTCACTCTGTTAGCGCTTCACACATGTGACAGTAAAAAGCACCATTAAGCCATTAAAACAGTATTTGATTCCCATGACAAATAATCTCCAAGCAAAGGCTCTGGACATAACATTGCTCTTCCTTGCATAAATTATACATACTACTACTAAACTTCTTTAATTAAAGTAATCCATCGATATAATCATCACCTTGGGCCATTGTTTTAAATGTTTTATATCACTTCATAGTTGACACATCTTGCCAGTAAATAGGGAGATAGGAGATAGGAGACATAGCACATGCCCTTCAGCCCACAATGTCCATGCCGCATAAAATGCCAAGTCCATCTCTTATCTACCTGCACATAATCCATATCCATTCATTCCCCGTATATCCATGTGACACCCTAATTTTTTGTTTGTGTTTTATTTCCCCATTTTGAACCATTTCTAAAGGTTTTCGAACACACCAAATGTCAAGAGCACAAAACTGGACTTTTTATTATAAAATACCAGTTTGAGAAAGAATAAATGTGTTAATCCCATGACTAATAGTACCGCTGTAACAATGTATTGTGTCCATTTATACTGAATTACTCTACCAATGAAACCTAATTCCCTACCCTAATTGAAATCTGTAAAATTCTGAGGGATTTTGATAAGGTAGATAGTGAAAAGCATTTTTTCTTGGGATAAGTGTCAAATCGGGCGACGTGGTGGCACAGCAGTTGCACCAGCCTTACAGCACCAGAGACCCGGGTTTGATCCTGACTACGAGTGCTGAATGTAAGGAGTTTGTTTGACCTGTGACCTGCGTGGGTTTTCAACAGGATCTCCGGTTTCCTTCAACGCTCCAAAGACATACTGGTTTGGAGGTTAATTGGTTTGGTATAATTGTAAATTGTCCCTAGTGTATGTAAGGCAGTAGAAGTGTGCGGGGATTGTTTGTCAGCGCGGACTTGGTGGGCCTAAGGGTGCTATATCTCTAAACTAAACTAAACCAGGGTGCATATATTTAAGATAAGTCTTAGGAGATTTTTGGGAAGATTTCAGGGAGAATTTTTTCACTCAGAAGGTGGGTGAAATCTGGAATGCTTCCCACGAGGGTAATGGAGAGAGAGACTTTTGCAACATTTAAGCAATTTGATAAGAACTTTCATCACTGAGTCCTCGCAAGCTCTGGGCCGAGACAAAATTGATATTTGTGCTGCCTACGTGCATAAAGCAACACTTATCCATGGAAGATATAATTAGGCAAATGGAGACCGATTCAACACAGTTTCAAGATCGCTTGCAACAGTTTTATCTTATCTACAATGCAAACAAATCCTGGAATTGCCACATGTAAACCACATCCTCAAACATACACACAGATTATTGATGTAGTAAGTAAATAGCAACAGACCTAATGTTGATTCCTGCAAGTTGTGACAGATTAGCAACAAGAATAATCACTCTCTGCCAGTTTTTTTTATGCATTGCACTAACTTCCTACTAATTTGATAAGATTACTCCCATAATATAACCCTTGGGAGGTACATCAGTAAGGTTTTTTTAAGAATCTCATGGATGATTTTAAACATCATGCCACTCTGTGATTGAATGATGAAAACATAGAAGGACGTTGGCAGCAAAGAGTTGGCAGGACAAGGATTTTCTGCAGCCTAATAGTTACAAAGGGCCTATTGGTCATGTTATTTTCAAATTTTGCGATCACTCAGGCTGAGCAGGCACATCACTCAAATTCAGTTCCATTATTTTGTGAGCTTGTCCTCTGAGAGATTCCGAATTTAGCAACAATGGCAGAAAAACAGCAAAGATGGCAGATATATAGTCCATGGATGACGCAAGATGACTCTAAGACATTGTGATTCCTTGCTGAAGGTACTGATAATTCATACAGGTGAAATGTTATTTGCATTGTTTTTGTTATTGTTATGTATACCAACATAGCTTTCTCTGTGTGCTCTCTGGTCAAATCATAGTTCCATGAGTACAATCAAGTCACACACAAGTTCATCAGGTAGTGCAAAGAGGAAAATACCAGAGTGCAATATATAGTGTTACGGCATTATAGTTACGGAGAAAAAGTCCAAGGTCCACAATGAGGTAGGTTGGAAGATCGGGACTATACCCTAGCTTATGGGTGGGCCGTTCAGCAGCCTGATAATAGCAGGGAAGAAGCTGTTCTTGAATCTAGTGATATGAGCTTTCAAGTACGTGCATTTCCTACCCAACCGGGGAGGAGAGGAGAGAGTGATTGAGGTGAAAAAGGTCCTTGATTATGTTGGCTGCTTGCTTGAAGCAGTGTGAAGAATAAATGGAGTCACTAATAGGGAAGTTGGTTTGTGTGATAGACTAGGCTACATAAACAACTCTCCGCAATTTCTCACAGTTTAGCATTACCCAGCAGGCCGGAAATTCCAACCATATAGCTCTATGAAACTTCACGGGACCATTTGCTAACTGGTGCCATACTTAATTCAAGGATGACACATTCCTGTAATACTGAGACGACCCATTTTTATTTGAATGTCTCATTTAACTCTGTGCATGCCTCAGCACATATAGCATGTCATTAGTGACATGCTCAACCCTCCAGACTTGACTGGTCAAATGCTCTTCTAGCAGGCCTGGCCTCCTCCATTAACAACTCCTCCAAAACTAACTCACATTAAATCCCAGTTACCACCAACATTGGATCCCAATGTTTAATTCCTGTTCTTATTATCACTCTATGGTCTTACCCTTTGCTTACCTCTGTTGTGCATCAGACTGGCAGTTGTGGATCTGACATTCTATTAAACCGGTAGTAGAGGGGGTAACCAGTATTTATTTCAAGAGGGCTAGAATACAAAAAAAACAGGGATATAATGTTGAGACTCTATGAGGTGCTGGTCAGGCAGCATTTGGAGTATTGTGAGCAGTTTTGCACACCATATCTGAGGAAGGATGTGCTGGCTCTGGAGAGGGTCCTGAGGAGGTTTTCAAGAATGATGCCAGGAATAAGTGGGTTAACATATGAGTGTTTGACGGCATCGAGTCTGTACTCACTGGAATTTAGAAGAATGAGGGGGGACCTTATTGAAATTTACCGAATAGTGAAAGGCTTGGATCGAGTGGATGTGGAGGGGATGTTTCCACTAGTGGGAGAGTCTAGGACTAGAGGTCATAGCCTTAGAATTAAATGATGTTCCTTTAGGAAGGAGATGAGGAGGGATTCCTTTGGTCAGAGAATGGTGAATTTTAGAATTATTTGCCACAGAAGGCTGTGGAGGCTGTCAATTGATATTTTTAAGGCAGAGTTAGATAGATTCTTGATTAGTATGGGTGTCAGGGGTTATGGGAATATGGCAGGAGAATGGAGTTAGGAGGGAGATATAGATTATCCATGATTGAATGGCAGACAAGACTTGATGGACCAAATGGCCTAATTCTGCTCCTATCACTTATGACCTTATGACCTTGTTCACCAATGCTGGTCATGCGTTTAGCTGCTTGGATCCTAAACCTACTAATTCCTGTCATACACTTCTCCACTTGTCTTCTCCTTCCTCCTTGGATGCTCTGACCTGAGATTCATAGTTATTGTCTATAGCTTGATTTTGCACTCAAGAAGGCCTAAGATTAACAATGTTATAGTTCCCAGTCTCATTACGGAATCATCAGAACAGGACAAGTGAATGATAAACATCATCAAATGAATCATGGAAGCTTCAATGCATGCCTTCTAACGTATGGTGCAACATAGAATTGTTAAACACTACTGACAGCAGAATGGCACAGCAGTAGAGTTGCTGCCTTACAGTGCCAGAGACACACGTTTGATCCTGAGTATGGATGATGTCTATATGGAGATTGTACGTGACCACATAGGTTTTCTCTGAGGCCGACGGACAGGATCTCCCACCAGCAACGGAGCTGGAGGTGCCGACTGTAAGGGAATCCCCGATCTCAGGGAAATCCCCGACCTCGCGGAGACTCGCAAGTACTGTACCTGTAAACACCGAGGAGGTCTTCATGGAGTATGGAAACGTGGTCATCGGGCAGAACTACAAGTAAGACTGAAGCGTAAGGGAATTCAGCCCCCTCTCCCTACCATCCTACTAGCTAACGTACATTCACTACAAAACAGAGTGGAGGACTTAAGGTCAAGGCTGCTTTACCAAAGGGTGCTGAGGGAATGCTCTGTGTTCTCTTTCACAGAGACATGGCTCACCCCCAGCTCCCCAGACTCAGCGGTCCAGCCTGAAGGTTTCTCCATCCACCGGATGGACCATACGCAGACATCTGGGAAAGGGAGACGAGGTGGCGTCTGCCTCATGGTCAACACTTCGTGGTGCTCAGACGTGGCAGTCCTATCTAACTCCTGCTCTCCGCACCTGGAACACCTGTCGGTGAAGTGCTACCTAGCGAGGGAATTCACCTCCATCATCCTGACCGCGGTCTACATCCCACCCCAGGCAGATGTCCGTCTGGCACTGGAGGAGCTGCATGCCATAGTCAACGTGCACCAGACGGCTTACCCCGAAGCATTTAACTGCATAGCCGGGGACTTCAACAAAGCCAACCTTAAGAAATCTCTACCTAACTTCCACCAGCATGTCTCCTGCAGCACCAGAGGACCAAACACCCTCAATTACTGCTACACGACCACCAACAAAGCCTATCGCTCTATCCCTCACCCTCACTTCGGTGGGGGGGGGGGGGGGGGGGGGGGGGGGGGGGGGGGGGGGGGGGGGGGGGGGGGGGGGGGGGGGGGGGGGGGGTGGGGGGGGGGGGGGGCAGAGAGAACACCTTCAGCACTGCTTGGAGTCTGTAGACTGGACAATGTTCATGGACACAGCAATGGACCTGAATGAATACGCCACAGTCGTTACAAACTTCATAAAGAAATGTGTGGAGGACTGTATCCCAACAAATACCTTCCGAGTGTATTCTAACCAGAAGCCTTGGATGATCCATGAGATCTGAATTCTTCTGAAGACCTGATCCCGGGCTTTCAGGTCTGGAGATGTAGAGGTCTACAAGAAGTCCAGATACAACCTTGGTAATGCCATCAAAAAGGCCAAAAGGGACTTCTGCTCCAAGCAGAAGGACGAGGCAGGTGTTCGGCAACTGTGGCAGGGCTTGAATGCCATCACCTCCTACAAGGCGAAATCAGGAGGCCTCTCAAATGTCAGCGAAGCATCACACCCTGACGAGCTCAATGTATTCTAAGAAAGCTTTGATAGGGAGAACACTGATATGCCTTCCTGAGCCCCCATTCGCCGTGATGGTATTTCAGTCACAATCACAGAGGCCGACATCAGAAGGTCCTTCATGGGGGTGAATTCTTGGAAAGCGCCTGGACCTGATGGTATACCCGGTCGTGTTCTAAAAACCTGTGCGGACCAACTGGCTGAAGTTTTTACGGACATTAACAACCTCTCACTTCTGAGGTCTGAGGTTCCACCTGCTTTAAAAGGGCATCAATTATACCGGTGCCCAAGAAGAGCAAGGTGACGTGCCTCAATGCCTATCGACCAGTGGCACTAATGTCTGTGGTGATGAAGTGCTTTGAGAGGTTGATTATGGCACATATCAACTCCTACCTCGACAAGAACCTCGACACATTGCAGTTCGCTTGCCGCCACAACAGGTCAACGTTGGATGCAATCTCACTGGCTCTCCACTCTGCTCTGGACCACTTGAACAACATGTCAGGCTGTTATTCATAGACTACAGCTCGGTGTTTAATAACATCATCCCCTCAAAGCTGGTTACCAAGCTCTCAGATCTGGGTCTCTGTGCATCCCTCTGCAATTGAATCCTCGACTTCCTCATCCACAGACCACAGTCTGCCCGTATTGGTGGAAATGTGTCATCCTCGTTAACAATCAGAACGTGAGCATCTCAAAGCTGCGTGCTCAGCCCCCTGCTGTATACTCATGACTGCGTAGCCGGACATGGTGGAAACTCCGTCATCAGGTTCGCCGACGACTCCACTGTTGTGCGTGATGTTGTGGGTGATGGTGATGAGTCAGTGCATAGAAGTGAGATTGACCGATTGATCAAATGGTGCCAGCACAACAACCTGAGCTTGAAAATCTGGAACATCCAGGTTCAGGAACAACTTCTTCCCCACAGCCATCAGGCTATTAAACTCGCCATCAAACAAACTCTGAACAATAACAGCCTATTGCACTTTATCTGTTTATTTATTGTATATATATATGGTCTATGGTATAGACACACTGAACATTTATCTCCTGTTCTGTATTATGTTTACATATTCTGTTGTGCTGCAGCAAGCAAGAATGTCATTGTCCTATCTGGAACACATGGCAATAAACTCCCTTGACTTGTTCCGGTTTTCTCCCACATTCCAAAGACTTCAGGGTTGTACGGTAATAGACTTCTGTAAACAGTCCCTAGTGTGTAGGATCGAACTAATGTCTGGGTGATCGCTGGTCTGGTCGTTCTTGGTGGGCTGAAGGGCCCGTTTCCACACTGTATCTCTAAACTGATACCACCGGGTGGCGACCGTAATGGTCGCCTCAACAACAGTCTGTCGCATATTTTCTCTATTTTTATTATTTTAAGTAGGTCTTAAGGGGATGGGGGGAGGGGGATGTGTGGGGAGGGGGGTGTGGGGGAGGGGTGGGTGTGGGGGGAGGGGAATGTGTGGGGGTATGTGTTAGGGGGGTGGGGGGGGGGGGTGTGTGGGGGAGGGGGTGGGTGGGGGTAGGGGTGGGTGTGGGGGAGCGGAATGTGTGGGGGAGGGGGGTGTGTGTGGTGGGGGTGTGTGGGGGGGTGTGTGTGGGGGAGGGGGGGGTGTGAGGGGAGTGTGGGGGAGGGGTGTATATGGGGGAGGGGGTGTGTGTCAGGGAGTGTGTAGGGGATGGTGGTGGTGTGGGGGAGGGAGGTGTGTGGGGGAGAGGAGGCATGGGGAGGGGGGCGTGGGGAGGGGGTGCATCAGGGAGGGGGTGCCGGGGAGGGGGGCATTCTGCTCACCCCACACTCTGCTCACCCTGCATTCTCCTCACCCCGCACCTTCAGCTTTTGGCCTCACTCAGCGGCTCCTAGTCTGGCTCTGGCTTCACTCAATGGCTCCTGGTTCCACTCAGCCGCTCGCTGTTCATCGTGCTGGTCTCCGCAAAAGCAGCCCGCATGCTACTCTCACCTCACACTGCTCACACCACACGCTGCTTACTCCGCACGCTGCTCATTCCGCACACTCCACACTCGCTCAACACACTGTGCTCACTCAGCTCCTTCCGCTTTATTCTCCTCGCCACCGGTGATTGACAGCGGGTGCTGGAAGGGGCAGTTTTTACAATGTTTAAACCTTCATAACTTTTGTGTTATTCCACTGATTGGAACAAAAGTTGCTGCATTTGCAGCACAGGAGAATGGTGAGTAAGATGGCAAAAAATCGTAGCGCAAAAGGGTACTGTTTTTGTGCAAATGTAAAAACTACGCAAACCCGAAGAACAAAAGATGAGAGTTTTATATAGATGTTATTTTAGGTGTGTATTGTGTTCTTTTCACAGTATGGCTGCATGGTAACTCGAATATCACTGTACCTTAGTTGGTTAAGTGACAATAAACAATAAACACTGGAATTCGTCCACCAGTTATCACCCACTCCTTCAATTTCATTATCTTGGAATAAATTACACACTTCAAGAAAGATTAGCATTGTACAATCACGTTTCTGAAGCCATTTTGCTTTGACGTATTTCATTCTTTGAAGTCTTCTTGAATCTACATACCATGTTCCAATCTAATTAGACTGTAATTTATAGCCACTTCTTGAAATGGCTTCATCCTACTTAACAAATACTATAAATCTGGTCTTAATTATTTGATTTGATTTTTGTTTACGTACCAATTATTTTTTTTAATTTAAAGCATTCTCTGAATATTTGAATCAATCAGAAATTGACTTTCAAGTTGAATGATACTATAATTTTGCAGTTTGCAGTTTATGACAACATCATTGCTCATGAATATTTATTTACTCCATCACTAAATCTTGACAGGATGAAAACTCACTATCTAATATTAATAGTAGGTTAATTTAGTGAATTCCTTTCTTTACTATCCTTTAACAAAGGTATCAACATTTTATATGCATTCAAATGCATTCTTATTTTTGTATAATGAGCAGTTCAATGCTCATGCATTTACTAATACTTGCTAGTGAATTGTGAGCTAATTATTTCTACACATCTACATTTAGATCAGTAATGTTTTGAGGATTCAGTTAAAAGCTTTGTAGGGACAATTTGGTTAAAAAAAATCTCCCTCTTAAAAATATATTTTGATATAGTAGAATAATAACTTCAAAAGAAAACCATAAAAATCACAAATAAATTATTTCTTAAAATATAATGATTAAAAATAAAAGTAAAAAGATTAAAAATAATTTATGATTTTTGGAATAAGCACAAATTATTCAGTCTCCTGCACATAAATTTTAAATGTTATTAGTGGATGGTTTAAAATTGACCTTTGTTCTTATTGTGTTGCTGAGACAACATTCTTAATAGACCTTTAGCAATTATCTGCCTAATAGATTTACAAGTTATATGTGTTTTCCTGACTCCATTGATTCTGTCCATCATCAGCTGCAGCAGAAAAAAATGACTAATAAATATTTCATGTGCTTGAGGGCAGGTCATTTTATTGCACAATAAATGTAGGGATCAACGTGCATTAATAAAAGTCATTTCTAGCACCACCTACAGGCAACAGTGTAAGTAGAGTGAAACGTAATGTCACCATGGGTCAATGTTTCTGATTCTCTAAGCCACAGACACTGTCTTGTAATATTTTTCGATTAGAAACTGATGATTCAAGCATTTCGGATGTACTGCTCTTTCTATTTATCTTCAAACAGGAGGTAAGTGACTTACAGCTAGAAATCAATCTCTGATACATCAAAGAATGTGTTTGCAATATTGAAAATCATATAATTGTGTAATGTTACAGCTTTGCTCATGTTTCTGCTTGTGAGAAAGAGCAAGGGAAAATTCAGTGATGAAGAAAATAGGAACACCAGAGTGAAAACCAGATTAAAAAAAATCATGTCCAAGGTTGATGTACCACATTTCTAACATATAAACGTAAGTATAGTTTTGTGAAAACACTGCTCTAAAGAGACATCTATTGAAAATACAGAATATACATATGTATCAAACCAAATTGTTGTTACTTTCATCTAAGAGGCACTCAAGCTCCTGCAGCACCCAGAAGTTTCAGAAAGTGGCCAAGATGCCAGCGGATACCATGTGCTCCCTCTCCGGTGACATCTGGGTATGGACATAAGCCCGTAAGAGTGGCCTGGGTAGACCCCTCAGCTGCCCATTGCCAAGACCGATGTTTGGCCAGGCCCAGCAGCAGATTTACCAATGGATCTCCCGACCCACCCCCATCCACCGTGTGCCCAAAGATCAGACGAGTGGGGCTGAAGTGTAACCTGAATTTGAGGAGCGCCCCATTCAAATATTCAGAGGGGCTTCAATCTCACACATCCCATGTACACGTGGTACACGGACTCCTCCTGGCCGCAGAAACGGTAGTCAGATGAGGAGTCCGTGAACCGACTCAAAAAGTGGTTGCACAGTGCGGCTCTGTGTAGCATTCTCCATCCCAAGTCCCCGATGTCAAGGGGGAGGAAGCCTGTGTACAGAAACTGCCACTGGGGATTCCCCTCACAACCAGATGGCAAAACAGACTGCTACAGTATGTCCGCACGGAAGACAAGGGCGAGGAAGCAGAGAGTGTTCAAGAGCAGTCTATACAAAAATAATTTCTTCGTGTCACGGAAGGATAACACTGCCAATGATGAGATGGCTCATGCTGTGTGGGGCCGGCACCTGGTAGAGATCCCAGGGCTTGGGTCCGATGAACAATACTGGCGGAGTGCGGATAGGCCCGTTTGGAACTGTTCCACACTCATAAGACCTCCCAACACCCACTGTATCTGTTTGGGGACCAGCTGCTCTTTCGTACAACATCCCCCCTTTCCCTGGGGAGTAGTGCGTTGGCCGAAGGTGACTAAATTCCAGATTCTCTCTAGGTCCCAGTAAAAGCCAGGTAAATCCCGCTAAACAGCGTGGCTGGTGCCCGCTGGCAGAGGTTGCATGTCCTCCTGAAGGCAGTGGCTCTTGTTAAAGAAGGAGAGGAGCCATGTAGATGCGGATGCACACCAGTAACTGATGGCCCTCTGTGATCGGGAGACACGGGTCCGCAGCAGCGACCTCATGTCTCCCAAAGAGTTGCACAATTTCCTCAGGATTCTGGCATCAATTCAATTCAATTCAATTCAATTCAATTCAATTCAACTTTAATGTCATCGCACAAATACAAGTATCAGTACAACGAAATGCAGTTTTGCGTCAGACCGTAGTAGTTGTACATAAAGAGAAAAAACAAGAAAAAAATAGAAAGAGAGAAGATACAGAATAATCAGGAAATACAGAATGATTAAACAAAGGGGGACGGAGGGACCAGAGAAGTCTATCGTCGGGACTCCGAGTTCAGCAGTGTGATTGTGTTGTTATAGAAGCAATGGCAGATGGCAAGATCAAAGTGACCAACCTGTATCATTGCATGGAGGCCACCATTTGGTTTATGACCAGCGCTCTGCTTCTGCAGACCTGACCAATGCATTAGCGGGCAGCGACCTTTCTCTCAAAGTCCTGCCTGTTTGTCGGCCAGGTCTCGTCATTAGGGCTCAGGTGGATTCCCAGGTATAGGAGGTGCATGGTGCTCCATGCAAAAGATCTCATCTCCTCTGGCAGCGAGCCCACTTGCTAGGGGCTCAATAGGAGCCTGGAAGAGCATAGTTGGTCCCTCAGAGGATGCAGCAAAGAAAACCTGCTGGCACTTGTGCATCCTCGGCAGGTCAACAGCGTCAGTGACCATGAGAAGCACAAAATTTGTGAAAGCCAAGGGGATCACCTCCATGCCCAGTCTTTGTAGAGCCAGACCTATCACCTCCTCTGAATAAGACACAGGGATGTCTCTACACAGATGAAATATAACTGACCAGATATGGGGCAGCCCTGACGCACCCCATTCCAAAATCGAACATGTGCAATCAAAGACCTATTCACTTTCACCAGGCACTCAATGGCTGTGTACAAAAGCTGGATCTGAGCCACAAATTGCAGCCCAAGTCGAAAGGTGCCCAGTCATAAAAAGATACTCATGATCCATCCTGTCCAACACCTTTTCCTGATCAAGCGAGAGAAACACAACCAGTAGGCCATCCCTCACAACAGATGGATCAGGTCCTGGACCAGATGGATGTTGACCTGGATGAACTGGCCCAGGGCCATGTAGAACTGGTCAGGATGCATCCCATGAGGCAGCATAGAGCCCAGGTGATTCATCATTTCATCGGCGAAGAGCTGGAATCTGTGCAGAGGAGGGAGATTGCCCACCAGTTCTGCAGGAGGTGGAGATTCCCCCACTTAGACAACCCTGCACCACAAGAGGGACATCTCCGCAGTCACCAAACTTTCTACAGGACCTGCCTCTCCCAGGCCATCGCAAAAAGCCCTGAGGAATTCTAAGTTTAGCCCATCTTGTCCCAGGGACTTGCACTGGCAGAGCTGGTGGAAGCCCACGTCAGCTCCACCAAGGACAGTAGAAGCGTCAAGATGTTTGGCTCCCCTGGACTGACCCTTGGTAAATCCTCCCACAAACTGCTCATGTCCTCGTCGGCAGATCCAGCAAGAAAACAGAGTCCCTTGAAAGAAACGGATCATGTGACGGATCTCCCTTGAGACAGTGACAGAGGGACCGTCATCTGCCAGCAACTCTGTGAACTGCTCACAGACGCCCGACCCCTTATCAAGTGAATAAAAGAAGGATGAGGCAAGGTCCAGATTCTCTAGCAATTGGACATGACCTCACATACGAGCTACGAAACCCCTCAAGCTGCAGGTCCCTCAGTGCACTTTGTCTCATGGTACCGATGCTACATGGCTGGGTCTATATCAGCTCGACCCAGGTGAGACACCAAATGAAGCACCTCCCTTTCGAGCTGCCCAGTCTCAGAGTCCTGCCTTTTAGAAACATAGAAACATAGAAAATAGGTGCAGGAGTAGGCCATTCGGCCCTTCGAGCCTGCATCGCCATTCAATTTGATCATGGCTGATCATCCAACTCAGTATCCCGTACCTGCCTTCTCTCCATACCCCCTGATCCCCTTAGCCACAAGGGCCACATCTAACTCCCTCTTAAATATAGCCAATGAACTGGCCTCAACTACCCTCTGTGGCAGAGAGTTCCAGAGATTCACCAGTCTCTGCGTGAAAAAAGTTCTTCTCATTTGGTTGACCTCCGTGTGTATCCTGACAGAAGAGATGGACACGGACCTTGCTCACATCCCACCAGAACCCTAAGGATGGCAAGGCTTCCTGTTCCCTCCTCCAGATAGTCAGAACCTTTGGAACAAATGCTGGAGTCGTTTATCCTCCCAAAACCGGTTGTTAAAGTGCTGGTACTTAATAAAGGATAGAGTTCTGGCCGCACCCGGTCACGGTCCGAGCATAGGCATTCATAATCAGCCCAGCGGTCGGCAGCCAGTTTGGCTTTATCCCGACTACCCTTGGTATTATGAGGAATATCTGGATCTCGCCCAACGAGACGGCTGGAGTCCCGGTACTGGGTTGGAGGCAGCACATCATCTCACTGTCCACGGACTCCAACTTGTCCCCCACACCGTACTCCAAGTCCTTATCACCCTCCGAGCACAGGACACCAGTGGCCCATACGCCCATCCCACTCATCGCTGCAGGTGCTCTGTCCTTGTCAACCAGTCCCATCTCTGCCCCATTGCAGCTTACAAATCAGCTGTATGAATATTGATTTCTCCAAGCTCAACTAACCCTTGCATCCCTTCACCCTCAAACCCTCCCCTGCCCGAATCGTCGTGCTAGTTTCACTGTCGTCTTGTTCAGTTTGCGTGCTGCTCCACTGCCGTCCAACCGAGCCCCAGGCTGGTGCAGTGCCTCCAGTGGCCACTCCACCAACGTGGCGGGGAGCGACTTCACTGAAGGTAACAACGAAAAGTCGATTCCATCAGCTACTTACTGACTTGCAGTCTCGCCCCACGATCTTGCAGCCGTCATCACCTCCATTGAACTTCCCAAACCTCCTCAGAAAATCAGTCACAATCCTCGCAAAATAAATCTCCTGAAGAGACAGACAGCACACTCCACTCACAACTTGTAAAAGCTGTCTTTTTACAAATAAATATCTGCTATCTGCAGCTCTGATCTTCAGTTTTACCAGTGCAGTGGGAGAGGTCCTCTTGGTGTGAGAGCATACTTGAGTACTGTGTGTAGTTCTGGTCACCCAGCTATAGGAAGAATATCATTGAGATGGAAAGGGCCGGTTCAGAGCCGCTATAGCTCTGGGAATAAAGTTGTTTCTGAGTCTGGAGGTTCGGGTGTAGAAGGCCTTGTAACGTCTGCCAGAGGGCAGTAGTTCGAACAGTCCGTTCGTTACAAGGGTGTGAGGAGTCTTTATGGATGCTGATGGCCTTCCTGAGGCACCGTGTATGGTAGATGCCCTCCAAGGCTGGTAGCTGTGTCCCAATAATCCTCTGCGCTCTGTGGACGACGCGCTGAACAGCTCTCCTCTCCGCCTCCATGCAGCTGAGATACCACACAGAGATGCCATACACTCTCTGTGGTGCAGCGGTAGAAGGTTGTCAGCAGCTGTTGGGGCAGACCAGTCCTTTTTAATGTCCTCAGGAAGAACAGTCATTGCTGTGCCTTCTTGACCAGCGCAGCGGTGTTGGTGGACCATGTGAGGTCCTCCGAAATGTGGGTGCCCAGAAACTTAAAGCTGGACACTCTCTCCACACTTTCCCCGTAAATGGAGATTGAGGCGTATTCTCCATTATGGGACCTCCTGAAGTCAATAATCAGCTCCTTGGTCTTGGAGGTGTTTAGTGACAAGTTGTTACGTGCGCACCAGTCCGCAAGGTTCTGCACCTCCTCTGTATTTTGTTTCATCACCGTTGGTGATCAGCCCAATCACTGTTGTGTCGTCTGCAAACTTCACGATGGTGTTGGTGTCGAATGCAGGAACACAGTCGTGAGTGAAGAGGAGTAGTGCATGGGGCTTAGTACACAGCCCTGTGGTGTGCCGGTGCTCAGGGTGATAGTGGAGGACAGGTGCGGGCCCAGTCTCACTGCCTGCGGTCGCTCCGTCAGAAAGTTCAGGATCCAATCGCATATCGGCGAGTTGAGGCCTAGCTGGTGGAGTTTGGTGGTGAGCTTGGTGGGGATGACCGTGTTGAATGCAGAGCTATAGTCAACGAAGAGCATCCTCACGTACGTGCCCTGTCTGTCCAGGTGAGTCAGGACAGTGTGAAGAGCCAGAGAGATGGCATCCTCTGTTGATCTATTTGCCCTGTATGCAAATTGATGAGAGTCCAGTGAGGCAGGGATGCTGGATTTGATGTGGGAGAGGACCAGCCTTTCGAAGCACTTCATTGGGATTGGAGTTAGGGCAACCGGGCGGTAGTCGTTCAGGTTGGTGACTTTAGACTTTTTCGGCACCAGCACTATGGTGGCTGTTTTCAGGCATTTGGGGACCGTTGCCAGAGATAGAGATAGATTAAAGATTCTCGTGAATACCTCCGCCAGCTGTACAGCACAGTCCTTTAGTACCCTTCCCTGGACTCCATCCGGGCCTGCAGCCTACCGTGGATTAATCCTACTGTACCTCCTGAGTGCTCAGTGTTAAGGCCTGTCCCTCCGCCATGGCCGGGGTTATTCCAATCCTGGTGGTGTTGCCAGTTTCGAAGCGAGCAAAGAAGGTGTTGGATGAAGGCATGGATAAGGCGGGGATAAAATGAAAACTATGAGTCTTTTATCCGAGTTTAGAGGGCACAGGGATTTAAGAGGAATCTTAGGGGCAGCATTTTCGCTTGGAGGGTAGACCATATCTGGAATGAGCTTCCAGAGGGAGTTTATAAAGCTCCAGCTGCAATTATGACTTTTAAATGACATTTGGACAACATATTGATAGGAGGGGTTTAGATGACTCCAGGCCAAATTCTGGCAAATTGGACTCGTCCAGTATGCCAAATTGGCTGGTTTCGACAGGAAGGGCCGAATGGCCTGTTTACATACCGTGTAGTTCTATGACACTGATTCGATGTGAGGAACCACTCAGTGGGGACGCTAAACATAAGAAGACATCAGGTTCTCAAGTGAGGAGACATTTCTAGGAAAACTGTGATCTATACATAACTAAAACTCTGATCTTGTGCTCTTCCGGTTTGCGGGGCTTTTCGATTTGTGCAAAAACGGTTCGCAATAGCGCTGATATTTTCGCCAGGTTGCTCACCGTTCTCCTGTGCTGCCAGTGCAACACGTTTTGTTCCAATCTGTGGTATATTGTAAAAGTTATCAAGTTTTAAAAATCTTTAAAAACGCGCGTGCACAGATTCCTTCCGTCAGCGCCACGCCGATTGGTCTCTTCTCCTGTCAGTCAATGCCATGGCCGGGATGGCAACGCCCCTTCCTGCCCCACCGGTTTGTCCCGTCTCACAAACTCCTTTCTCCCCTCCTCACAGTAACGTCTCTCATCTCCCTCACCACCGGCGGCGGCCGCGGAGGGGGGGGTGTGTCTAATGGAGGCTCAGCGGAGGCTCAGCGGCGGCAGCATTCAGTGACTCCATCATCCTCCCCCCCCACCGGGGCCTGGCGGTGGCAGCAATCATGGACAGGGACGGGCAGAGCGGTGGCTTAGCCGGAGTGGGCAGAGGAAGGGAGGGAGAGTCATGTTGCAGGGTGGTCTAGCAGTTTGCGCAGTGTTTGAATAACTCACACACACATGATGCAAACTGGTCCAATCGTCAAGTCAATGGGATCTAAACCACAGCGAACAATGATTGACCTGTGGAGGAAGGAACTGCAGATGCTGCCTTTTATGGAGGGAGGGAGGGAGTGACTGAGGGTAGGGGAAAGGAGAGGGAGGAAGAAGTGAGGGAGGGATTGGGGGAGGGGAGGAGGAGAGGGGAAAGATCCTGGGTAGGTGAGGAGGGAGAATGGGGGGATTGAGGGAGAGGAAAGGATAGGGAGGGAGAGGGGGGGAGTGGGGAAGGTGAGGATAGTGGGGAGGGGGAATAGAGGAAGAGGAGGGAGCGGGGAATAGAGGAAGAGGAGGGCGGTGGGGGAGGTCAGGAGGGATTGTGGCGGGGAAAGGGGGAGGTGAGGAGGGGGGAATAGAGGGTAGTAGGAGGATAGGTAGTAGGAGGGTAGGGAGGGGAGAGGAGTTATGGTGGGAGGGAGGGAGTGACTGAGGGAAGGTGAAAGGGGAGAGAGGGAGGTATTGGGAGAAGAGAGGTGGAGAGGGGAAAGAAGAAGGAGGATGAAGAGGAGGTGGAGGGAGTGCTGGGGGATGAGGGGAAATGAGCCGTGCCTGCGCAGTTATAACCATATAACCCTATAACCACATAACAATTACAGCATGGAAACAGGCCATCTCGGCCCTACAAGTCCGTGCCAAACACTTATTTTCCCCTAGTCACATCTACCTGCACTCAGACCATAACCCTCCATTCCTTTCCCAACGCTATACCTATCCAATTTATTTTAAAATTATAAAATCGAACCTGCCTCCACCACTTCCACTGGAAGCTCATTCAACACAGCTACCACTCTCTGAGTAAAGAAGTTCCCCCTCATGTTACCCCTAAACTTCTGTCCCTTAATTCTGAAGTCATGCCCTCTTGTTTGAATCCTCCCTACTCTCAATGGGAAAAGCTTATCCACGTCAACTCTGTCTATTCCTCTCATCATTTTAAAGACCTCTATCAATTCCCTCCCTTTTGCGGGCTATGCATGAATGGTGTAATATTGCTTTGGGGGGACGGGTTGCATTGGGGGGACGGGTGAGTGGTGGAATATTGCATTGGGGAACGGGTTACGTTGGGGTACCAGGCCCGTCCTACTTATTCTAGTATCCTATAAAATTCATTCTTTCCTGTACATTCATTCCCAAATCACTCATATGCTTACAAGGGCATTTAAGCAACTGCTGTATTTTACACACGGTCTTCGGTTAATTAGATGCAATCAATCATTACCACCTTACACTGCAACTATATATAATTTCCCATTGAAATCCCAAATTTAGTTCTCACTTTCAGCCAGACATTGCAACAATAACTCACTCAAAGGACAGGCTTAGTGGAATAAATCCATTTGTCTTCATCGACTAGCCTGGCAAAAATATGAACGCTGTTCCTCAACCAACAAACTGTACTTATCACGTCCAACGTCTTCATAAATGGGCAGCACGGTGGTGCAATGGGCGGCACAGTGGCACAGCTGGCAGTGCTGCATACTCATAGCGCCAGAGATCCAGGTTCAATCCTGACCTCGTGTGCTCTCTGTGCAGAGTTTGCAATGTCTCCCTGTGACCCCACATTGGTTTCCACCGGGTGCTCCGATTTCTTTGCACATCCCAAAGATATGCATGTTTGTGGGTTATTTGTCCTATGCAAATTGCCCCTGGCGTGTGGGTGAGTTGGAAAGTGAGATAACCCAGAGCTAGCATGTATGGGTGCTTGCTGGTCGGTGTGGACTCAGTGGGCTGAAGAGCCTGTTTTCATGTATCTTTAAACTAAAACACTCTCATTGGGTGACCACCCTTAATGCCCCTGTCCCACTTAAGAAACCTGAACGGAAACCTCTGGAGCCTTTGCACCCCACCCAAGGTTTCCGTGTGGTTCCCAGAGGTTTTAGTCAGTCTCCCTACCTGCTTCCACTACCTGCAACCTCCGGCAACCACCTGCAACCTTCGGGAACCGCATGGAAACCCTGGGTGTGGTGCAAAGTCTCCTGAGGTTTCCGTTCAGGTTTCCTAAGTGGGACATGGGCATAAGGCAAGATGTTCTTCCCATTTACAAACTTTATAACGCCCTTGAAATGGCCCATTTAAGAATGGTTGTAGTTATGCACACAAATAAATATTCTGGATTAGAAGAATAAAGAGTGTCACATTCCTCAAAGATCAAAAGAATACCTTCTAATCTCTTGGTTCATTGAAATATCAGGGCACCATCTGAAAAGAACCATTGTCTCGCTTGATCAGGTCGCATACTCAGTCTGAAGAAGGGTCTCGACCCGAAACGTCACCCATTCCCCTACGAAGCATCAAAGCATCACTTGACTTGATAGAGTATGATGTCAAGTAGTACTGATTGGTGGACGTCAATTATCCCAATCTTAGGACATTAGTGGAGGAGTTTCTCAGAGCAGTGTCCAAGACCTATCTATCTTCAACTGTTCCATCAAGGAAAACCCTTTTATCATAAAATAAGAAAGGTTGTGTGTGTGTGTGTGTGGTGGGGGGGGGGGGGGGGGGGGGGGAGTAGATGTTCACTAATGATTGCACAATGTGCATTTATATTCACAGTTCTGCAGTAAAGCATGCAGCAAAACCTAGACAACATGCAGGAATAGGCTTATAAGCACCAAGTACCACAAGTGTGCCATGCAATGATTGTCTTCAGTGAGAGGTTGTCTAAATGCCCACCTTTGCCATTCAATGCTTGCTATTTATTAAGAGCATCTGTGTTTCTACGGTGTTTCCCTGCTTTGGACACAATAATATATTCATATGCTCTCAAGGTCAAAGATATATTTGAACTTAGAGTGAAAACATTTGGGTTTTCATTTTGTTATATAGGAATCTGAGGGCTCTGCATATCCAGCTGGGAATACATTGTCTATGTTGCTGTCAGTATCCTGGATGTAAATTCTATTGGCTTTTCAGAAACATCTTCCATCTCATGGGAGAAACCAGTAGCAATTGTGAATGGTATTATATCACAAGACAATATTAACTCTCTTTCTATTGAATAGTGGATGAGCCGATCAACAGACTGCAGTAATTGTATAGGAAGGAACTGCAGATGCTGGTTTACACCAAAGGTAGGCACAAAATGCTGGAGTAACTCAGTGGTTCAGGCAGCATCTCTGGAGACGTAGGTGACAAAACGAGTAGATGAGGGTTTTGGGTCGGGAACCTTCGGCTGCAGTAATCTCTGGGAAGCTTAAATTGTTTTTTTTGAGTTTCTGCCCATCTCTATTTCACATATTTTCACAGCAAATGGTGGAAATAAGCTAAGATCAATGGTAGATTTGGCAATAATTTATAATAGTTCAAAAGCTCAGAAACAGCATATGTTTTACTTCAGTTACATTAATTTGGACTGGGGAATTGGTAATAGCTCTTAACTTCCATTGAACTGGCTTAGTCCTTTGGTATCATACGTGGTGTATTTTATTCACACTTTTTTTCACCTGCTTTTCTTTTCTAGTCTGCTTAAACCTTGTTCCAGATCAGGATTTCACTCAGACATACAGAAACCTTTTCAATAGACAATAGAGGCAATAGACAATAGGTGCAGGGAGCCATTTGGCCATTCAATGTGATCATGGCTCATCATCCCCAATCAGTATCCCATTCCTGCCTTCTCCCCATATCCCCTGACTCTGCTATTTTTAAGAGACCTATCTAGCTCTCCCTTGAAAGCATCCAAAGAACCTCCACCACCCTCTGAGGCAGAGAATTCCACAGACACACCACTCTCTGTGAGAACATGTGTTTCCTCGTCTCCAATAATGGCTTACTCATTATTCTCAAAATGTCATGGTTCTCTGAAAGAAAGCTTGTACAGGAGAAACTCTGAGGAGGAGATAGTTGGATGTGAAGAAAGCAGCTCAGTGGCATGACAGTAGTTGCTGCCCTACAGCACCAGAGATGTAGGTTCAATCCTGACAATGAGTGCTGTCTGTTTGAAGTTAGTACATTCTCCCTGTGACTGTGTGGGTTTTCTCCGGTTGCTCTGGTTTACCCCCACATTCCAAAGATGTGCAGGTTTGTAGGTTAATTGGCTTCTGTAAATTGTTCCCAGCATGTCGGATAGAACTAGTATATCGATGTTCAATGGTCGGCATAGACTTGGTGGGCTGAAGGGCCTGTTTCTCCCAACTAAACTAAAGTTCCCTGTGCATTAACAAGTAAAAACTTATCATTAATCTTCTCATTAATTTGCTTTAATTTTGCACAATGAGTGCTGCCCATGCAAAGTATTTAATGGGTTCAATTACCTTGTGCCTGAAAAGTCTGCTAATTACTGCCTCCAATTTTGGCTCCATTCCATATCATTAACCTTGTCCTGAAGAACCATGTGGAATATCGGGATCAAGGTGAATTTTAGCTTGGGTGTTCAACTCATCTTTGCAAAACCTCTTCACATCACCCTGGCTTCACCTCTAATGTTCCAGGATCATCCATCTATATGTGATGAATATTCCTCCAAATCAGAGAATTTCTTTAAGCTAGCCTCTTCCCAACAGGCTGATCTACTGTCTGTAACAAATTATTATGGTACGGTTTACACCACACAGATGTCATGGGTCTCAGCTACAAATTTCATTTGTTGTTCATGGTTGTTACAGACAACAATGTGGTGGTGTTCAGATTGTAAACTAGTGACATGGCTATGAAGACATGTCAAGGCCGGCAGCTAGACCTTGGAAGTGGCTGACTGCTCCTTGAATTCAGCACAATTGCCCAGCTGAGTTTAAACTGATATCTCTGGAATTGGTCTGCCGCTGTCTGGAATTGGTCTGGTGCTTCAAGAGATGAAAAATCCTGCTAATGTTTGTTGCATTTCAGAGATAGCTTGAAACGAAGATGGAGTCAATGGTGGGAAATCTGGTCTGTGTGATCGACAGGATTTCAGTATAGGAGTAAAGAGGTTCTTCTGCAGTTGTATAAGGCTCTGGTAAGACCACATCTGGAGTATTGTGTACAGTTTTGGTCACCTAATTTGAGGAAGGACATCCTTGTGATTGAGGCAGTGCAGTGTAGGTTCACGAGATTGATCCCTGGGATGGCGGTACTGTCATATGAGGAAAGATTGAAAAAGCTAGGCTTGTATAGAACATAGAAATAGGTGCAGGAGTAGACCATTCGGACCTTCGAGCCTGCACCGCCATTCAATATGATCATGGCTGATCATCCAACTCAGTATCCTGTACCTGCCTTCTCTCCATAGCCCCTGATACCTTTAGC
Source organism: Leucoraja erinaceus (assembly GCF_028641065.1). Taxonomy (NCBI): domain Eukaryota; kingdom Metazoa; phylum Chordata; class Chondrichthyes; order Rajiformes; family Rajidae; genus Leucoraja; species Leucoraja erinaceus. The sequence goes on from NC_073377.1 coordinate 39,835,693, forward strand.
CACAAGGGCCACATCTAACTCCCTCTTAAATATAGCCAATGAAATGGCCACAACTACCTTCTGTGGCAGAGAATTCCAGAGATTCACCACTCTGTGTGAAAAATGTTTTTCTCATCTCGGTCCTAAAAGATTTCCCCCTTATTCTTAAACTGTGACCCCTTGTTCTGGACTTCCCCAACATCAGGAACAATCTCCCTGCATCCAGCCTGTCCAACCCCTTAAGAATTTTGTAAGTTTCTATAAGATCCCCCCTCTATCTTCTAAATTCTAGCGAGTACAAGCCAAGTCTCTCCAGTCTTTCTTCATATGAAAGTCCTGAAATCCTAGGAATCAGTCTTGTGAACCTTCTCTGTACTCCCTCTATGGCAAGAATGCCTTTTCTCAGATTAGGAGACCAAACTGTACACAATACTCCAGGTGTGGTCTCACCAAGACCCTGTAAAACTGCAGTAGAACCTTCCTGCTCCTATACTCAAATCCTTTTGCTATGAATGCTAACATACCATTCACTTTCTTCACTGCCTGCTGCACCTGCATGCCTACTTTCAATGACTGGTATACCATGACACCCAGGTCTGGTTGCATTTCCCCTTCACCATTCACATTATAGTCTACTTCCCTGTTTTTTCTACCAAAGTGGATAACCTCACATTTATCCACATTATACTGCATCTGCCGTGCATTTGCCCACTCACCCAGCCTATCCAAGTCACCTTGCAGCCTCCTAGCATCCTCCTCACAGCTAACATTGCCCCCCAGCGTCATGTCATCAGCAAACTTGGAGATGTTGCATTCAATTCCCTCGTCCAAATCATTAATATATATTGTAAATAGCTGGGGTCCCAGCACTGAGCCTTGCGGCACGCCACAAGTCACTGCCTGCCATTCTGAAAAGGACCCGTTTACCCCTACTCTTTGCTTCCTGTCTGCTAGCCAATTCTCTATCCACATCAATACTGAACCCCCAATACCGTGTACTTTAAGTTTCTATATTAATCTCTTATGTGGGACCATGTCGAAAGCCTTCTGAAAGTCCAGATATAACACATCCGCTGGTTCTCTCTTATCCACTGCTGTGTTAGAAGGATGAGGGGGATCTTATAGAAACATACAAAAGGACTGGTCAAGCTAG